>NC_059157.1:192143798-192802687 GCF_019923935.1 Bubalus bubalis
TCCTGTGTGGGCGGCAACTTCACAGGCCTGAAAATGTGAGTTACGGTAAAAATGGCTTCAGCCCTGGCACACGGCGCTGTTGAAACTAGATGAAATCTCGCCTGACTATGTTCTGGCCAGACACATTTCATTATCATCCTTTGCATATATATTAAAAACTCTTACTCCTTTATAAACAAATGTTCTCCAGGGGGAGACAACACGCCCTGGCTGTCAGAAGGAAAACACACGAGCGTTTTATCTCCTGGGTCTGCCCTGCAAGCTCACGAGCTACTTAGGAGGAATGGTGAAGGAGGTGGCCTGTGTGCTCCTGTGGGACCATGACCCCTGGGGGTTCAAGAATATTCTCAGTCAATGTTAAGATACACTCTGCACTAAACTGGAGTTTTGGAAACAGTAATCAAATCTTCTGTTTGCAGGACTCTTAAATTGGCCGATGGAGTGGAAAAAAAAAAAAAAAAAAAAGCTCAAACTGTTATTTATGTCATGTAGACAAAACATTGGGTGGGTTGACTGATTATTTCCACTGTATAGGGAACCATTGCTGCCATTTTCACTCTGAATTTAACTGCCACGTTTTTCCATGAATAAAACTGTTCCCTCATGAAGAAGGTTCATTTTTAACCTCATTGCCCCTCATCTTCTGTCTGTCTGATCTTGATCTAGATTGTCCAGTTCTTGGGTCATGATGAAACCTTAAAAGTCATTTCTTTTTATTTTTTCTGATTAGAAAAGTAATTCAAGCTCACACACCACATTTCAAAATGGAGATATGGATGAAGAAAAGAAAAACCAGCTACAGGCCCACAAGACAGGAAAAAGTAGCATCAGATTTATTTAACCCATCTTTTTCGTTAAGCATTTGATGGTTTTAATAGGTATTTATTATTAAAAGTTAATATTTTATTAGTATTGGATACAAATAATGCTTTGATAATCATAGTGCAGGATTAGTTTTGAAGTTAAAATATATTTTTAAAATGCTATTGTTTTATTTTTCAGACTTTCATTGCTTTGCCCTTCAGCAAAGAGGGCAGTTTAAATAGGGCTGCAAATTTATCCATCATAAAACTGAAATCAGAACAGAGTACACAGGGATCACAGTAGCATACAAGTCAAGGTGGAGGTTAGAGGTGAGATTCCGCCCCAATCATGATGGCTCCAGCTTTGACACTGAAACAATTCCTTTTTAAGAACAACGTTGACACTGTTCCATTAAACCAACTCTTACATTGTCCCCGGAAACCAGCTGCCAAGACTAGTGAACTGAAAGTTCACTAATAAAGGTCAAGTGAACTGCTGAGTGTCCTGTGCTTGTTATGTGTGTGAGGTCGTGCTGAAAGACCAGGTGTTTCAGCTCCATACATAACCTTTTTTTTTTGGTGTATGTTTGTTCCAAGTATTGCTTATAGTGAAAAATGACTTGTTCTTTATCTGAAATTCAAAGTTACCCTAAGGTCCTGTATTTTATCTGGGAAACCTGTGCAGAGAACTGGTGGTTTTATGGGCAGCATTTATGTCTACTGGTTGGTCTATGCCTGTGAGCTGTTAAATGTTTTGACCATCAGCCCCCTGCAAAAACATCAAGGCACTTTGCATTCAAGAAGACTTTTTATTTATAACTAAAGAAATGATCTAGAAGAACGTCCTCTTAAGTTCATGGGGCCAGAAGACAGTGTGATATCTCAGAAAGAAGCTACTTGGGAACCTGATTTGACTTGAGTCGAGTCTCAGCTATGTGACTTTGTGTTAGTTACTTAACCTCTCTCAACCTTGACTGCTTGATCTTCAAAAAGGGGCTAATCATATCTACTTCCCAGGGTTTTAGTGATGATGAATGAGAGAATGTATATCATCTATTATTAATATTCAGTTAAGTTCAGTTCAGTCGCTCAGTCGTGTCCAACTCTTTGCGACCCCACGAATCGCAGCACGCCAGGCCTCCCTGTCCATCACCAACTCCTTGAGTTCACTCAAACTCACATCCATCGAGTCGGTGATGCCATCCAGTCATCTCATCCTCTGTCGTCCCCTTTCCCTCCTGCCCCCAATCCCTCCCAGCATCAGAGTCTTTTCCAATGAGTCAACTCTTTGCATGAGGTGGCCAAAGTACTGGAGTTTCAGCTTTAGCATCATTCCTTCCAAAGAACACCCAGAGCTGATCTCCTTTAGAATGGACTGGTTGGATCTCCTTGCAGTCCAAGGGACTCTCAAGAGTCTTCTCCAACACCACAGTTCAAAAGCATCAATTCTTTGGTGCTCAGCTTTCTTCACAGTCCAAATCTCACATCCATACATGACCACTGGAAAAACCATAGCCTTGACTAGATGGACCTTTGTTGGCAAAGTAATGTCTCTGCTTTTCAATATGCTATCTAGGTTGATCATAACTTTCCTTCCAAGGAGTAAGTGTCTTTTAGTTTCATGGCTGCAGTCACCATCTGCAGTGATTTTGGAGCCCCAAAAAATAAAGGCTGACACTGTTTCCACTGTTTCCCCATCTATTTCCCATGAAGTGATGGGACCGGATGCCATGATCTTAGTTTTCTGAATGTTGAGCTTTAAACCAACTTTTTCACTCTCCTCTTTCACTTTCATCAAGAGGCTTTTTAGTTCCTCTTCACTTTCTGCCATAAGGGTGGTGTCTTCTGCATATCTGAGGTTACTCATATTTCTCCTGGCAATCTTGATTCTAGCTTGTGCTTCTTCCAGCCCAGCGTTTCTCATGATGTACTCTACATACAAGTTAAATAAGCAGGGTGACAATACACAGCCTTGACGTACTCCTTCTCCTATTTGGAACCAGTCTGTTGTTCCATGTCCAGTTCTAACTGTTGCTTCCTGACCTGCATAAAGGTTTCTCAAGAGGCAGGTCAGGTGGTCTGGTATTCCCATCTCTTTAAGAATTTTCCACAGTTTATTGTGATCCACACAGTCAAAGGCTTTGGCATAGTCAATAAAGCAGAAATAGATGTTTTTCTGGAACTCTCTTGCTTTTTCCATGATCCAGCGGACGTTAGCAATTTGATCTCTGGTTCCTCTGCGTTTTCTAAAACCAGCTTGAACATCTGGAAGTTCACGGTTCACGTATTGCTGAAGCCTGGCTTGGAGAATTTTGAGCATTACCTTACTAGCGTGTGAGATGAGTGTAATTGTGTGGTAGTTTGAGCTTTCTTTGGCATTGCCTTTCATTGGGATTGGAATGAAAACTGACCTTTTCCAGTCCTGTGGCCACTGCTGAGTTTTCCAAATTTGCTGGTATATTGAGTGCAGCACTTTCACAGCATCATCTTTCAGGATTTGAAAGAGCTCAACTGGAATTCCATCACCTCCACTAGCTTTGTTTGTAGTGATGCTTTCTAAGGCCCACTTGACTTCACATTCCAGGATGTCTGGCTCTAGGTGAGTGATCATACCATCGTGATTATCTGGGTCGTGAAGATCTTTTTTGTACAGTTCTTCTTATTAATATTAACTCTTAAGAAAAAGAGGATATTTTGGCTAAAATTTATAATTTAGTCAAAACAACTAACAACGCTGAGTACTCCAGCCTCCAATCCTTACCTCCTGTATACCTTACCTCCTGTGTACCTTACCTCCTGTGTACCTTACCTCCTGTGTACCTTACCTCCTGTGTACCTTACCTCCTGTATACCGCAGTGACTAGTATTAAAGCTGGAATCACATACATTTTGCAAGGTAGAAGAAGATAGAATTGGGAATGGAAAAATAATAATAGTATGCCCAGGAAAACCTGAAGTTCCTAGAGTAAAGGGTGCAGATCTCAAGTACAAACTATTTTGTGCTTATAAAAGTGACCTTGTTGGCTTCACTCAGTGATTAGCCTTGCATTTTGACCAAGATCATTAATTCACAACTCACACATTTATTTCTTTAAAAAATAAATCCCCAGGGTAGACAGCATCCAAGGCTCTGGGGAATATGAGACATACATTGGACCTGGTGCAGTCCTCATGGCAGCCCATGGTTCTGTGGGGTAGGTGGACACACAGCAAATCCTCAGGCAGGTAAGCATTTTAGCACAAGTTCTGATCAGCATTGTTAAAGCAAGGTGCCTAGGGGCCTGGTAAGTGAAATAGGCAAAGGTGGTTTAGAATATGGCTTTGTCATCTCCACACTCTCCTCTGGCTCCCAACTGGGGAAATGTACTGTTGAGACAACACTGAAGAAAAATTAATGGGTAAAAGGAATCCAGGAATATAAAAAGTGGAATAAATGGGGTACTTCCTTTTTACTGTTGTTTCTGCATGTTTATATAAAAAAGGCCTTTCAACATTTACAGAGCTTTAAAGTGTAATATGAAAAATAGTACTTTGTACTCATTACAGTGCCTTTCATCTACGTCGCTGCCGAGTCCCACAGACATTACCTCACCCGCCTTCAGAACACTCCTCAAAGCAGGTACAGAGACACTCTCGCCCCCATTTCACAGATGAAGAGACTGAGGCAACAGGAGGTGAGATCAGGGCCCAGGGTGCCTGAGTCCTAGCTCTGGTTTTTTCACTCAATATCTGAAAGACTTTGTGTGCCTTCGCTCAGGTTTTTTAGGGGTTTGGAATGGAAAATAGCCAATGTCTCACACAACATTAATCATCTGTGATGGCGTCAAGCAAATGAACAAGTGTCAGAGTGCTCGTTTCCAGGATATAATTTAAGTCTTCACTGATAACTTCAGCTTTGAAATAACATCTCTGCGAGGAGACTATCCAGAAAGATTGTTAGAATAACTGAATGTTATTAAAAAGAAGAATTGTGGAAAAACTTGCTAATCACACTGATTCTTGGAACCCAAGGCAGACTTACTATAGCCACTAAACCCTACTTTTAAGGTTTCTTCTTCAATATTTCTTTAGACTACCTATCCATCATATTCATCATATTCATAATACAAAAGAAAAAGCCATTTCTGGTAGAAATAATCCCAAGTCAGAGCCTGGTAAACCATTGAAGAAATCATTAGGCAAGTTTGGAAAACACAGCATCTATCCAGATCTGTGAGCTTCCCGGTGGCTCAGCAGTAAAGAAACCACCTGCAATGCAGGAGCCACAGGAGACTCAGGTTCAATTCCTGGGTCGGGAAGATCCTCTGGAGGAGGGTGTGACAACCCACTCCAGTATTCATGCCTGGAGAATCCCATGGACAGAAGAGCCTGGTGGGCTACAGTTCATAGGGTCACAAAGAATTGGACACGACTGAAGTGATTTAGTACGTATGCATCCAGATCTGTGGTCTTAAGCTTGGCTGCACATTGGAAGTACCAGGAAGCTTAGAAAAATGGGATGTCAGGGCCCCACCCTAGAGATTTTGATTTACATGGTTTGGGATATGTCCTGAGTGTCAGGTGTGCTAACGTCTCCCCAGGTGATTACAGGGGCAGCCAAGGTTGAAAACCAAATATGTTGTCGTGCAGGTAAAATGAAGGGGCTTGAAGAGACTGACCTCACACTTGGGAAAACAGAGTCCAAAGCTGCTCACTGATTGATGACAATAGAAGGCTGGACACTGAACCCCAGATTTCTGACTCCACCTCTCATCATTCATGCATTATATGGATGCCCATAATACCTGAAAGCAAATTTTTTGTTTAAAATACAAAAAGATTTTAGTTATAGTAGTTGAAGAAAAACATATTGAAAATGGAAAACTTGGGATTTCACAAAACATTTGTCTATTCAGAAATCAAAATTTTCTGTACCGCCTCCATCACCACCACTTACTGGTGGTGAAGATAGTTAAAAGGCAAACATTAACTTGCAAAAATACCTGCAACATAGAGGACGAAGGGTTATATGAAGCATCTTTTGAAATTAGTAAGATGAGTAATCCAATAGAATAATGAGAAAAACTTGTGAATAGAAAATTACACAAAAGGAGATTTAAATATCTGATCAAAACGTAATAATGGCTTTGATCACCTTAATCATTAAAGTTGTTCCTATAAATTAAAATGTTAGTGAACACTGATATCCACTTATCAAATTAAGGATCATTAAATGATTGATAATATCTGTTACTGGTGAGGATGTGATGACTGTTGATGAGGTAAATTGGCATAACCTTTCTGCAGAGCAATTTGGAAAAAGCCTTTAAGTATGTGCACACTCTTTGACTTGATAATTCTATTTTAAACAAATTGTCCTAGGAGAAAAGTGTATTAAGATGTATGTATAAGGATCTTTTCCATCATAGGCTTTCTTATGACATCAGACATTTGGCAATAATCCAAAATATCCATCAATAGAGAACTGGTGAAATAAATCTTGATAGATCCATATGATGGAATAATATACAACTATTAAAAATTATATTGCATAATATATGCAAATGTTTTTATTGACACAGAAACATTTTAAGGTTCCTTCTTCTATATTTCTTTAGAATACCTATCTATCATGTTCATAAAACAAAAAACCAACAAAGTCATTTCTACTAGAAATATCCCATGTGTTAACTGGCATCTGTTTCCCATACCAAGGAAATGGCGCTTAAAATTGTAAAGTGATTCTGTAGAATGTCAGTCACAGACATTTACTGCAGAATAAGAGCTAAAGCCAAGAAGTTCAAGAACAGGGCTGGGTCACAGACAGTATCTCCCTGTATGACCACAATACCTTAGACTGGACATGAAAATTGAATAAACAAAAATTTACTTTTTGTTTTATAGAAATAGCAGCAAGCACCCTGTATGGAGTCAGTATAGATATTAGATTTGAATCTAGAATGATTTAGTTATTTTGGCTCCCAGATTTAAAAAAAATGCAGCTTATGAATCAATTTTCAAAGGGAGTACATTTTTTTTTTGAAAACATTCACCTAGAAAGTTTCAACATCAATAATTTTTACATAGCTTTGGTAAGGCTAAATAATGATATCATTCAAAGAGTCTTGTGTTGATGGTATTAGCTTACCAAGAGAAGAGTCCTAGTAACACATGAAGTCTAGAGGGTCTTTAGAAGGACGTTTCCCAGAAAAAGCTTTGGTTTAGGTGAAGCCTACAATTGGCTGGTTTTGGTTAGCGATGGTGCTGGGCAAGAAGTTGCCACGTGTCCCAAGGTATGAACCACAGCCTGGAAGGTATGTAGGAATAAAACACACTCTTCTTATAAATGTCAGAATTGTACGTTTTGGCATGCATGAAATGGAAGGCTCTTTATGGTGGCTTTAACACACCTGTAGTCCTAGCTACAGGTTACGTCAAGGCTGTATATATGCACTCTGCTTATTTAACTTCTATGCAGAGTACATCATGAGAAACACTGGGCTGGAAGAAACACAAGCTGGAATCAAGATTGCCGGAAGAAATATCAATAACCTCAGATATGCAGATGACACCACCTTTATGGCAGAGAGTGAAGAGGAACTCAAAAGCCTCTTGATGAAAGTGAAAGTGGAGAGTGAAAAAGTTGGCTTAAAGCTCAACATTCAGAAAACGAATATCATGGCATCCGGTCCCATCACTTCATGGGAAATAGATGGGGAAACAGCAGAAACAGTGTCAGACTTTGTTTTTTGGGGCTCCAAAATCACTACAGTTGGTGACTGCAGCCATGAAATTAAAAGACGCTTACTCCTTGGAAGGAAAGTTATGACCAACCTAGATAGCATATTGAAAAGCAGAGACATTACTTTGCCAACAAAGGTCCGTCTAGTCAAGGCTATGGTTTTTCCTGTGGTCATGTATGGATATGAGAGTTGGACTGTGAAGAAGTCTGAGGGCCAAAGAATTGATGCTTTAGAAGTGTGGTGTTGGAGAAGACTCTTGAGAGTCCCTTGGACTGCAAGGAGATCCAACCAGTCCATTCTGAAGGAGATCCGCCCTGGGATTTCTTTGGAGGGAATGATGCTAAAGCTGAAACTCCAGGACTTTGGCCACCTCATGCGAAGAGTTGACTCATTGGAAAAGACTCTGATGTTGGGAGGGATTGGGGGCAGGAGGAGAAGGGGATGACAGAGGATGAGATGGCTGGATGGCATCACTGACTCGATGGATGTGAGTCTGAGTGAACTCCGGGAGTTGGTGATGGACAGGGAGGCCTGGCGTGCTGTGATTAATGGGGTTGCAAAGAGTTGGATACAACTGAGCGACTGAACTGAACTGAACTGAGTCCTAACTTCCTCTAGGGCAAGCATCTTCGGTAATTTCTCACCTGTCGTGCAGCATCTGTAGAAGCTGGCGGAGCCTGAAAAAAGCAAGTGAATTAAGAGGTTGTGCCCTCCATATACCTGGCTCCCATCTCTCCAGCAGAACCCCCAAGCATACCCCCAAACTCTAACCTAAATACCGGATGCATTTTTGCATGTTACAACTTTTGAAATTTCCTTCCTAACATTGTAGTCTTTGTGCTCTGTTCTCCATTTCAGGAAAAAAGCAGAGACAGTCCCCAAATCACTGACAGTTCTGCCTTTGTAAACACCTTCACTTCCTTCTGTGTCTGGAAATCACACCTGGATTCCAAAAACATCTTTCATGACTTTTGATGAGAAAGTCTGATGAGAGCGCATGGTTTGATTCACTGGTCAGGATTCCTGACAAGTTTTCACACGAGGATTCCTGCGGCAGTTTGACAAGTCATTTGGGGTGAAGGATGAGACTTAGTGATCCTATTAAGCAGTGACTTTCCCCTTGTCTGTCTATTTCCCCAAATTTATTTTAATTAAGCAAAAACAGGTTTTCCTCTCTGAATTTCTCTCTCCAGATTTACAATCCTCTCCTCTCTGGCAGAGAGCCTGCTTGGCAGCAGCCTCAGATCCCAGGCAGGGTTGCTGGAAACACAACTGTCCATGGCTAACGCAGAGTTCCAGACCCTTCCTTTCTGAAATACCTTTTTAACCCAGAAAGATGAAAACACAGACTGAGTTTCTGAATATGGACAATTAAAATACTGTGTGTATTTTCTCTGGATGCTTTGGAAAAATACGTGCTAATCCAACTTTTGATGTTTGGCAGCTAAGTCGTGTCTGACCCTTTGTGACCCTGTGGTCTGTAGTCCGCCAGCCTTCTCTGTCCATGAGATTTCCCAGGCAAGAATACTGGAGTGGGTTGCCATTTCCTTCTCCAGGGGATCTTCCTCATCCAGGGATTGAACCCAAGTCTCCTGCATTGGCAGGCAGGTTCTTTACCACTGAGCCACCAGGGAAGCTAATCCAAATGCCACTTCCTGAAATAGTTCTATGGAATTATGATGGTTTGGGAATAAAACACTGAATAGAATGCTTATTGAAAACTTTGAACTCATTCTACTCTATTACCACCTTAGATTACCAAACTATAGCTATGTCCAAAAACACACAAAGATGAACCCACTAGTCCTTTTTCAACCAAATCTTTTTTTCTTTTAAAATTAATTTATTTATTTTAATTGGAAGCTAGTTACTTTACAAAAATCAACCAAATCTTTTAAATAGCAAAGTCAATTAAATTTGATTTCAATGATTGTTTTTGGTCTGTTGCTAACTGACTACAGTGGACAGTGGACTTCAAGAGTCATCTTTATAACAATCTATGTGTTTATGCATGACTTGATTTCTTCCTTTTGCTTCATTTTTATTCTTTTCTTATCTTTATTCTTTCTTTTTTTTAAATAGACAATTGATTAGTCTGCTTAGGCTGCCATAACAAAGCCCACAGGCTATGTGACTGAAACCATAGAAATTTATTTCTCAAAGTTCTGGAGGCTGGAAAGTTCAAGGTCAAGGTGCTAGCAGATCTGGTTTCTGATGAGGCTTTCTTCTTGGCCTACAAAGCTGTTCTTCTCACTATGTCCTCACATGGCAGAGAGACAGATAGAGTGAAACAGAGAGGAGGATACACTGTGGTGTCTCCTGTAAGACACTCATCCTGTAGGATGAGGACCCCACCCTTATGACCTAACAATCTTAATTTCCTCCTTATAGACCCCATCCCTGAGTTACAGTTACATGGGCATTAAATCTTCAACACAGGATTTTCGGGAAGGACACAGGTCAGTCCAGGCTTAACTGATTAAATAAGTGAAGATGGACTATTCCCTTTGGGAGAGCTGGTAGAGTCTGAATGTTTCTTGCTTTTTGGTTGGAAAGGTTTGGCACAAAAGCCTTTATATAATAGCTGCAAAGCATTGCTAATGAGGAAGACCATCAGAGAATGAGTAAAGACTCAAGAGATATCTAGATTCCCTTGTCTACTGTATCCCTTTTTGGTTATGTGACCATAAACACATACTGTAACATTTTATGACCTGTTATTTTGTGGGAATAATTGTATTTATCCCAGGTAATCATTGACTGATTTAACTTGGAATTTGCACATACAATGCTTGGAAAGGGAGCTGAGGCATAGCCGGTTCTCACTTTCAGTCACTATCACTATCATGGCCATCATCATCACCATAATTATTATTTCCAAGCTAGTTAACAGAAGGATAAAGACTTGCAAGTAGTCTTATCAACCCCCAAACTGATATATTTAATAAATTATAAGCACAAATTTAAATACTTTTTTCTCAAAGCAAACCTTAAAGAATCCTGTTGATTGGTTGTGTCGCACATCTCACTCTTCAGAGAAAAGCTGTTTAGACCCCCCGACCTCTGATGCCCATGAAGATATTAGCCGCTGAACAGAAGATGGGCTTCCCCTGTGGCTCGGCTGGTAAAGAATCTGCTTGCAGTGTGGGAGATCTGGGTTCAATCTCTGGGTTGGGAAGATCCCCTGGAGAAGGGAAAGGCTACCCACTCTAGTATTCTGGCCTGGAGAATTCCAGGGACTGTATAGTCCATGAGGTCGCAAAGAGTCAGAAACTACTGAGCGACTTCCACTTTCACAAACAGAAGATTCCTTTAAAAGTCTGGTTTCTTTTCCATCATAATGGTGACTCTGGTGATTTGCAAGAATCTCACCATAATACCAAGGCTGGAAGTATCGCCAAGATGAACCAAAACTCATAGAAAGACAAGAAAAAAAGATGTCACTTGAATGAAATTTCAGTTCAATACAGTAAGGTTTTCTCAAAATCTTCAACATTTGTAATGCTTGAAAACACTTTCTCTAAAACCACTTCCAACCCACAACTCATAATGTTTTCATGATTAACCTTAGAGAGAGGAAAAAGTATAACCAGAACTATGTCACATTCCCACATCCAAACTTCTGATCTTTTTCCTCACTGGGGTGGGGAAGGGTGGGGGAGGATGGTGAAAGGATAGAGAGAGAAGGCCCTTTGTCTGAAGTGTTTAATTGCTGAGGGGTTTTCACCAAAGAAGCAGTTTCTTTCACATACACCATGTCTCACCTTGAGCTCTTATCCACTGGGGACATAGTTGATCAGTGATGTAATTCTCCAGTTATTTAAGGATAGTGATTCTTTTATTCTCACAAAAGGTTTGCAGAAAATTAAAAGAAGCCTGAAGTCATTTATTTTAATCTCTCAAGATTGTTTATTATTTCTACAAGTCAGGACAGCCCCATCTTTGGAAGGCATATTCCAAGGGAAAAGTTGATAAAATTATTGCATTGTTAGATGGGTGGGGTTTTTGCAAAATAGACTCATTGTTGATGGTCTTTTAATGCAATGTTTTATATTTTATCTCATGGTCTTTCAGAAATACATGGATGATCATTTGGTGTAAATAACAACACTAATTTACCTTTAGACGATTTTTTTACCTTTGGAAAGTCAGTAAAGTTCTATAAATTATAAACTTCAATAATAGATTATTGGAAATGTTCATTTCCCATGGGACTTCCATACATTGCCGTAGAGCCTTGACTTTTACACCAGTATAAAATGAGGAGGAATATATGCACTCAATATGGTTTCTTTGAATATTGTAAGTTTCTCCCTCTCAATATAATTAATCACTCTTCTGTGTGTAATGGAAACTGCAAGACATTTTCCCCCTTTTGGGTTATAAAAATATGCCAAGGTTGTTAGATTTTGGTTTACAAATTCTTTGATTTGCTTCAAATATGAAAGGTGCAGGACCCCAAACTGGGTGGGTGGCCTCTAACCTATAGTGTGAGGAAAAAAGCTGTGAATTTTCCACCTTATTTTTTCATACCCATGAGTTTCTTATTTAGAGGAAAATTTAATACACAGTGGATACCTTTATAGTTAACTCACCCAAATGTTACTTGTTTAAGAGGTATTTGGTGCCCAATACACCCCTTGTTTTTATTTTATTTTTTTAAATAAGTCTTGTTAAAGCTCTTTTCCTAGAAAAAGGATATTACCTTTGGCCAAGGGCACATTATCCTCAATATCCAACATTTCAGTCTATTTTCTGCAACTTAAAGTTTCCACATCTTAAACGGCCTCAGTTCTCCAAGCTACAAGTTGGTAGGGTTAGGGAGGACTTCTTTTTCTTAGTAGTAGAGTCTTCTTGCTTAGGAAGCTTACAGGTCTCCCCCATTTGTTGGAAAAACCCATCATTAAGCACTAATGGAAGAATGGCAAGGTCTTCAAAGTCTTCCTTTGTTTAGATAAGCACCTTCCAACTTCCAAATCTGCTCTAAGCTACTATAATGTTTACCATGTTTAAAACTGATAAAAATACCTTACAAGGCAAATCGCCTGTGAGCCAACATTTTAAAAATGCTGTTATGATGATAAAACATCAGAGGAAAAGGACTCAGTGAATTTTAAAGGGAGAACAGCTCACCTGTTATTATAGATGTGAATAAATTACATGAGTTAATTTTCTGAAATACAAGATCAGCCTTGTATCTATAGGAGAGATCGCTAATTAAAGTTTGACCCCAGTATCAGTATCCAACCCATTTTTAAAGATGTATACAAAGGTGGTTTTGGAGGGAATGTGCCTGAGTAAGTGCTTTTTTTTTTCCCCAATCCTGGCTGTGGTTCCTTAGGTTAAAATTACTTGGCTACATTTGCTATGCCAAATAGAGTGTTTCATACTCTCCTAAACAACATAACTCCACTGGGAGATTTGATCAAGAGGAAGTCAGTCATATAAGATACTGTGCAGTGATGCACTACCCTTATCATCCCCGAACTCTACCCATTCCAAGTGTCTCTACACTTAGACTAACCAGCACTCAAGTGGAGCTTAATAAAGCCTCCTGGACCTAGGATATTCTCCTGGACCTCATACTAATAAACTCAGCAGATGGTAGGGATTGGTGTGAAAAGCTTCCTTGATCTACACTGGATGGCCTTGGGAGGTAATTTGAAAAAGCGTGATTGCAGAGATATATTAGGTCCCTTAGCAGTCAGTATGGAGAAGGCTATGGCGCCCCACTCCAGTACTCTTGCCTGGAGAATCCCATGAATGGAGGAGCCTGGTAGGCTGCAGTCCATGGGGTCGCTAAGAGTCGGACACGACTGAGCAACTTCACTTTCACTTTTCACTTTCATGCATAGGAGAAGGAAGTGGCAACCCACTCCAGTGTTCTTGCCTGGAGAATCCCAGGGATGGGGGAGCCTGGTGGGCTGCTGTCTCTGGGGTCCCACAGAGTTGGACACGACTGAAGTGACTTAGTAGCAGCAGTCAGTATGGGCTTCAGGCAAAATGATTGTCTGAAGAAGCCTTACTAATAGCTGATCAAAGAAGAGAAGTAAAAGGCAAAAGGTGAAAAGGAAAGATATACCCATCTGAATGCAGAATTCCATAGAATAGCAAAGAGAGATAAGAAAGCCTTCTGAAGTGAACAATGCAAAGAGATAGAGGAAAACAATAGAATGGGAAAGACTAGAGGTCTCTTCAAGAAAATTAGAGATACCAAGGGAGCATTTCATGCAAAGATGGGCTCAATAAAGGACAGAAATGGTATGGACCTAAAAGAAACAAGCTATAAAGAAGAGGTGGCAAGAATACACAGAAGGACTATACAAAAAAGATCTTCACGATCCAGATAACCACGATGGTGTGATCACTCACCTAGAGCCAGACATCCTAGAGTATAAAGTCAAGTGAGCCTTAGGAAACATCGCTATGAACAAAGCTAGTAGAGGTGATGGAATTCCAGTTGAGCTATTTCAAATCCTAAAAGATGATGCTGTGAAAGTGCTGCACTCAATATGCCAGCAAATTTGGAAAACTCACCAGTGGCCACAGGACTGGAAAAGGTCAATTTTCATTTCAATCCCAAAGAAAGGCAATGCCAAAGAATGCTCAAATTACCTCACAATTGCACTCATCTCACACACTAGCAGAATTATGCTCAAAATTCTCCAAGCGAGCTTTAATAGCTCATGAACTGAGAACTTCCAGATGTACAAGCTGGTTTTAGAAATGGCAGAGGAACCAGAAATCAAATTGCCAACATCTGTTGGATCATTGAAAAATATCTACTTCTGCTTCATTGACTACACTAAAGCCTTTCACTGTGTGGATCACAACAAACTGTGGAAAATTCTTCAAGAGATGGGAATAAAAGATCACCTTACCTACCTCCTGAGAAATCTGTATGCAGGTCAAAGAGCAACAGCTAGAACCAGACATGGAACAATGGACTGGTTCCAAATGGGGAAAGGCTGTATATCATCACCCCACTTATTTAACTTATATGCAGAGTACGTCATGTGAAATGCTGGGCTGGATGAAGCACAAGCTGGAATCAAGATTGCCAGGAGAAACATCAACAACCTCAGCTATGCATATGATACCACCCTTATGGCAGAAAGTGAAGAGGAACTAAAGAGCCTCTTGATGAAAGTAAAAGAGGAAAGTGAAAAAGCTGGCTTAAAACCCAACATTCAAAAAACTAAGATCATGGCATCATCTCCCATCACTTCATGGCAAATAGATGGGGAAACAGTGGAAACAGTGACAGTCTTTATTTTCCTAGGTTCCAAAATCACTGAAGATGGTGATGGCAGCCATGAAATTAAAAGACATTTGCTCCTTGTAAGAAAAGTTTTGACAAACCTGGACGGAGGAGCCTGGTGCGCTACAGTCGGACACGACTGAGTGACTTCACTTTCATGCACTGGAGAAGGAAATGGCAACCCACTCCAGTGTTCTTGACTGGAGAATCCCAGGGACAGAGGAGCCTGGTGGGCTGCCATCTATGGGGTCACATAGAGTCGGACATGACTGAAGTGACTTAGCAGCAGTAGCAGCAGCAGACAGCATATTAAAAAGCAGAGACATTACTTTGCTGACAAATGCCTATATAGTCAAAGCCATAGTTTTTCCCATAGTCATGCACAGATGTGAGAGTTGTACTACAAGGAAAGCTGAGTGCAGAAGATTTGATGCTTTTGAACTGTGGGTTGGAGAAGGCTCTTGAGAGTCCCTTGGACTGCAAGGACACCCAACCAGTCCATCCTAAAGGACATCAATTCTGAATATTTATTGGAAGGACTGATGCTGAAGCTGAAGCTCCAATACTTGGGCCACCTGATGTGAAGAGCTGACTCATTGGAAAAGACCCTGATGCTGGGAAAGATTGAAGGCAGGAGGAGAAGGGGATGACAGAGGATGAGCTGGTTGGATGGCATCACTGAGTCATGGACATGAGTTTGAGCAAGATCCAGGAGTTGGTGATGGACAGGGAGGCCTGGCGTGCTGTAGTCCGTGAGGTCACAAAGAGTTGGACATGACTGAGCAGCTGAGCAACAACAACAATGGGTTTCCCAGGTGGAGCTAGAGGTAAAGAACCCACCTGCCAATGCATGAGACATAAGAGAAGTGAGTTCGATCGCTAGGTTGGGAAGATCCCCTGGAGGAGGGCACTTCAGTATTCTTGCCTGGAGAATCCCATGGACAGAGGGGCCTGGCGGGCTACAGTCCATGGGATTGCAAAGAGTGGGACAGTAATGAAGCAACTTAGCATGCCTGCATGCACTTAATCGGTACTCTAAAAAAGATACCTCAAGAGTTCTTATGGGATGATACAAACCTCAGATTGCTAATGTCTGCTCTTGGACTTCCTTCATGAAATATTCTTGCCCTTGCCAGAAACATTCTCCACCACTGCAGAAAGCTGTGGAATACTTATTAGTTTCATTCCTAAACTTGGTGACCTTTTAGGCAAACCCCCAAAGATGAGAGAAGATAAAGAGGAAAACTAGGAAATGTCGTGGACACAGTCACTGCATTCATTTCTTGTTTTTGAAGTCAACAACTCTTGAGCTAAGAGTTTAGAAATTCTACTCAGGCATTAGAAATTCTATTTAGACATTCTTTCAACAATAAGTATGTGAATGATTTCCAAGTGACCCACTCTGTAGTTTGTACTTAGTGGGATCATGCAGCAGTTGCTGCAGGCAAAGTCAAGAACAATTTGATTTTCATATAACAAACTTCTGATTAAACACTCAGTGGATTGTGTTTATCCATCATGACCTTCAGCTGACCTGTTGTTCCAAACCAGTCAGGAAGCAAGAAGGATTGGTCTTAGGAGAAACAAGGTCTGTTATATGTAAGTCTGAACTAGAGGGTCAAGAATTTTGTCATTAATTCACTCATGACTTTTAGACAGTTTCTTGTCTTCTTTGTTAAAAAAAAAAAAAAAGGCAAAGGAAATAGAAACAGAGCATCGATGTTGAGTCAAGTAAAAATGTGATTACTGGGCAGACCCCTCAAGGATATTGTGCTTAGTGAAAAAAAGTAAACCTCAAAAAGTTACATATTGGACTTCCCTGGTGGCTCAGTGGGATGAAAATCTGCTGCCAATGCAGGGGATATGGGTTCGATCCCTGGTCCGGGAAGATTCTACATGCTTTGGTGCAACTAAGCCCATGCACCACAGCTACTGAGTCAGCAATCTACAGCCTGTGAGCTGGAACCACTGAAGCCCATGTGTCTAGAGCCTGTGATTCTTAACTAGAGAAGCCACTGCAGTAAAAAGCCCACATATTGCAACAAAGAGTACCTCCCACTGGTCACAATGAGAGAAAGCCAGCACAAAGCAACAACAATCCAGCACAGCCAAAAAAGAAATAAGTAAATATTTATAAGCTTCCCTGGTGGCTCATGGAGAAGGCAATGGCACCCCACTCCAGTACTCTTGCCTGGAAAATCCCATGGACAGAGGAGCCTGGTAGGCTGCAGTCCACAGGGTCACGAAGAGTCAGACACGACTGAGCGACTTCACTTTCACTTTTCACCTTCATGGCATTGGAGAAGGCAATGGCAACCCACTCCAGTGTTCTTGCCTGGAGAATCCCAGGGATGGTGGAGCCTGGTGGGCTGCAGTCCATGGGGTCGCGAAGAGTCGGACACAACTGAGCGACTTCACTTCACTTCACTTCTGGTGGCTCAGATGGTAAAGAATCTGCCTGCAATTCGGAAGACACAGGTTCAATACCTGGGTCAGGAAGATCCCCTGGAGAAGAGGATAGCAAAACAGTCCAGTATTCTTGCCTGGAGAATTCCATGGACAGAGGATCCCAGTAGACTACAGCCCATGCAATTGCAAAGAGTCAGACATGACTGAGCAACCAATACTTTCTTTCAAACAAATAAAAAAAATTTTAAAAGTTACAAGCTGTTTGATTCCATTTCTACAACGTTCTTCAGTTTGGTTCAGTTCAGTTCAGCCTCTCAGCCATGTTCAACTCTTTGTGACCCCTAGACTGCAGCACACCAGGCCTCCCTGTCCATCACCAACTCCTGGAGCTTACTCAAACTCATGTCCATTGAGTCCATGATGTCATCCAACCATCTCATCCTCTGTCATCCCCTTTTCTTCTTGCCTTCAGTCTTTCCCAGCATCAGGGTCTTTTCCTATGAGTCAGTTCTTCGCATCAGATGACCAAAGTATTGGAGTTTCAGCTTCAGCATCAGTCCGTCCAATGAATATTCAGGACTGATTTCCTTTGGGATGGATTAGTTGGATCTCCTTGAAGTCCAAGGGATTCTCAAGAGTCTTCTCCAAGACCACATTTCAAAAGCATCAATTCTTCAGTGCTCAACTTTCTTTATAGTCCAACTCTCACATCCATACATGACTACTGGAAAAACCATAGCTTTGACTAGATGGACCTTTGTTGGCCAAGTAATATCTTTGCTTTTTAATATGCTGTCTAGGTTGGTCATAACTTTTCTTCCAAGGAGCAAGCGTCCTTTAATTTCATGGATGCAGTCACCATTTGCAGTGATTTTGAAGCACAGAAAAATAAAGTCTGTCACTGTTTCATCTATTTGCCATGAAGTGATGGCACCAGATGCCATGATCTTAGTTTTCTGAATATCATTTTAAGCCAACTTTTTCACTCTCCTCTTTCACTTTCATCAAGAGGCTCTTTAGTTCTTCTTCACTTTCTGCCATAAGGGTGGTGTCATCTGCATATCTGAGGTTATTGATATTTCTCCTGGCAATCTTGATTCCAGCTTGTGCGTCTTCCAGTCCATCATTTCTCATGATGTACTCTGCATACAAGTTAAATAAGCAGGGTGACGATATACAGCATTGACGTACTCATTTCCCGATTTGGAATCAGTCAATTGTTCCATGTCCAGCTCTAACTGTTGCTTCCTGACCTGCATACAGGTTTCCCAAGAGGCAGGTTAGGTGGTCTGGTATTCCCATCTCTTTCAGAATTTTGCATAGTTTATTGTGATCCACTCAGTCAAAGCCTTTGGTATAGTCAATAAAGCAGAAATAGATGTTTTTGTGGAACTCTCTTGCTTTTTCAATGATCCAGCAGATGTTGGCATTTTGATCTCTGGTTCCTCTGCCTTTTCTAAATCTAGCTTGAACATCTGGAAGTTCATGGTTTACGTACTGTTGAAGCCTGGCTTGGAAAATTTTGAGCATTATTCTGCTAGCGTGTGAGATGATTACAATTGTGCAGTAGTTTGAGCATTCTTTGGCATCGCCTTTCTTTCGGATTGGAATGAAAACTGACCTTTTCCAGTCCTGTGGCCACTGGTGAGTTTTCCAAATTTGCTGGCATATTGAGTGCAGCACTTTCACAGCATCATCTTTCAGGATTTGAAATAGCTCAACTGGAATTCCATCACCTCTACTAGCTTTGTTCATAGTGATGCTTCCTAAGGCCCACTTGAGTTCCCATTCCAGGATGTCTGGCTCTAGGTGAATGATTACACCATCATGATTATCTGGGTCATTAAGATCTTTTGTGTACAATTCAGCATTCTTGAAAGAACAACATTATAGAAATTGAGAATAGATAGGTTGTTTCCAGTAGACAAGGATCGTGGGTATGGCTGTAAAAGAGTAGCAATAGGGAGTTTCTTTGTGATGATAAAACAGTTTTGTATCTTCCTTGTGTTTGGCAGTTACATGAATCTCTACACTAGAGAGCATTGTATAGAGTTACACGTTTACATACACACACAAATGAATGCATGTTAAAAAGTGGTGAAACTAATTAAGATGTGCAGGACACTTGATAGTATTGTATCAATGTCAATACTTGGTGTCCACTTCTGGGTCTTGGTATTTTACGTTAGTTGTATGAAATGTCATCACTGGGGAGAGCTAGATGAAGGTAGGGCTTCCCAGGTGGCTCAGTGGTTAAAAAAAAAAAAAAAAATCTGCCTGCCAATGCAGGAGACACAGGAGACAAAGGTTCGATCCCTATTTCAGGAAGATCCCCTGGAGGCAGAAATGGCTACCCACTCCAGTCTGCTTGCCTGGAAAATCCCATGGACAGAGGAGCCTGGCGGGCTATACAATCCATGGAGTCACAAAGAGTCTGATATTACTGAGCACACATGCATGGATGAAGGTATTATTTCAAAATAAAACATGTTTAAAAATGGCTTTACATACCTGTCCCAAAGAGCCTTTTTGACCAGTCCTATGTTCTCTGTGTGTACAATTACAATGAAAATAAAAGTAGAAATAATTAAAACAAAAGAAAGTGGTGAAAGAATGACAGTTGTTACATGGAGTGGGATGAGTCACAACAAAATCATCAAAAGGAATTCTTCTCTTGTAACTTAACTTTGCATAAACGTGAATACAATGGCTCCTTGTTGAACATCACTTTGAACTTACAAGGCAGAGTTCTTAGGGACAGCCTTTTGAAATCTAAGCCTTTTGTAAGTTGAGATGCCGTGGAACATTTGTTCTATGGGCTGCTTCACAAAAACAAAGGCATCAGTAGTAAAATAAGTTAGGGAATTATGAATTAAATATCTTTTTCTGGGTCTCTTTTCATAATAATAATAATTCAGAAGGTCACACTTTTGAAAAAAGAAACTTTGGACTTCTACTTCTTGACATAGTAGACTAAGTGATCCAAATAATTTGGATCAGCTCTCTGCTGAAGACAATCCCAGGTGGTTCAGTGGTAAAGAATCTGGCTGTAATGGAGAAGATGTGGGTTCAATCCCTGGATCAAGAAGATCCCCTGGAGAAGGAAATGGCAACCCGCTCCAGTATTCTTGCCTGGAAAATTCCGTGGACAGAGGAACCTGGCAGGCTTCAGTCCATGCTGTCACAAAAGAGTCAGACAAGACTTACTGATTAAACAAAAACAACTGCTGAAGACAAAGAGAAAGTTAGATAAAACAACCCTGCCCCCACACATACACACATGCACACGGTCTAATTGGAGTAACTGAAATCTTTGGAGAGTTGTCAATGCAATGAAGAAATCCAAGGCCAAGATCCAAAAGGAGATAGAAATACAGAGAGATGATCCCAGCATTTGGGATCATTTTTATTCTAAAAGTGAGTGGCATTCTGAAAGAGGGAGCTCAGAACTTGAAAATACAAAATGTGCTGATCTTTTGCCAACCTCACATGGTGAGCGTGAGAATAACAGAAGTTCAGGGCCCCCCACAAAGCAGGGCTTAGAAAACCTCTCGTGCTTTGGTTAGAAACACCCAAGCCCTATATCCTAAGAGCCCGTTAAGTGGGAAATAGCACAGCCCTGTGGGAATGGAAGCATGTCTTAGGATCATCTCAATTCTTGAAGTTGATGCTGACCAATAGCATGCTGTGCTTAATTGCTGTTGTGGCTGACTCTTTGCGACCCTTTGAACTATAGCCCACCAGGCTCCTCTGACCATGGGATTTTTCAGCCAAGAAATATTTGCCTGAAGTATTACCTGGAGTGAGTTGCCATTGCCTCCTCCACTGAATCTTCCCAACCCAGGGATAGAACCTGACTCTCCTGTGTCTCCTACATTGGCAGATGCATTCTTCACCTGCTAAGAGGACTCGAGTGATAAAGAATCTGCTGGCTGATACAGGAGATGCAAGTTCAATCCCTGGGTTGTGAAAATCCCCTAAAGGAAGAAATGGCAACCCGTTCCAGTATTCTTGCCTGGAAAATTCTATGGACAGGGGAACCTGGCAGGCTGTCCATGGGGTCATAAAGAGTTGGACACAACTGAGCACACACACACACACACACACACATCACATTCCAATAGCATGCTGGTGATTCTGGCATAAATCAGTTCCCCAGTAAGTTATGGCCTTCCGTAAATGTTCTAATCCGTTATATACACCAAGTAGTCCATCAAAAATATGAAGATAAAGAAAAGAATAAGAAAAAAGATAAAAAACAGACCCCAAAGGGTTCCAGATTAGAGTTACCAACAACAGAATTTAAAATAACAGAGTACAAATAAGTTGTCAATGAGATACAATAAAAGATAAAGAATTTTGATAAATAATTGGGTTTATTTGTCAGGTTATCTGTCAGGTTAATCAAAGGGAAATTTTAGAATTGAAAAGTGCAATCACTGAAATTAGAAACAGTGAAGCTTATAAAAGGATAGAGAGAATAAGGAATTTGAAAGGTAGATTTAAAGTAAATATCCAGAAAAAGTCATATAAAAATGAATTAAAAAAATATGAAGAAAGGATAAGAGACAAAGGAAATACAATAAGATTTATCATACATGTAATGAGATTCCTTCCAGAAGAATAAAAGAAAGAGAATGGTGTGGACATAGAAGCAGTGATTGACAAATTCCCAAACTAGTATAGACTCAGAAAGCAGAATAAATCCAGAGAAAATAGGATCAGAAAAAATGGTTGAAAATCAAAAAAAAGGAGAAGTCTTAAAAATGACCAGAGAAAGAAAGACATATTGATTTCAGAAGAGGTATAGTGGATTACCGCTGTCACTGAAAAAATAAAGTAAATCAACATAATAAAATAAAATAGTGAAATTTCAAAATAAACACACAAATAAACTATAATAAAATGACATAAAATTTAAAACATAAAGAAAAATAGTAAAAGTAAAATGTGAAGTAAAATATAGAATAGAATAAGATGAAATAAATGAAATAAAATTAAGAAATTTTAATAAAGATAAAAATAAATTAATAAAGTAACATAGAATAAAATAGAAAGTAGAGGTAATAAAATCAATAATAGAGTAAAACAGATAATAGAACCAGTATGTAATAAAAGAAAAATTTTAATAATACTGAAAACTAATTCCCAATCTAGAAATCTACACTGGGTGGAAAAAATTCTTTAAGAATGAAGAGATTTCAGAAAAGCAAATAGCAGAGAGGATTTGTCACTAGTAAGCTTGTACTTACTAGAGCAATATTACAGGCCATAGTTTATACTGTTTTATACAGGGCATATTTATCTTATATAGGACATATTTTATACTATGCACATACTAGAGCAATATTACAGGGCTTCCCTCGTGGCTCAGCTAATAAAAAATCTGCCTGCAATGTGGAAGGCCTGGGTTTGATCCCTGGGTTGGGAAGATCCCCTAGAGAAGGGAAAGGCCACCCACTCCAGTATTCTGGCCTGGAGAATTCCATGGACTATACAGTCCATGGAGTCGCAAAGAGTCAGACACGACTGAGTGACTTTCACTTTCAGTATAGGGCAGGAAATATAAAAACCATTCTGCAGAAGGAACGTGAATGATCCCAGATGGGATCTTAGAGATACAGAAAGGATGAACAACAAGAAAAGGCATTTATGTCTGTAAACTGAAATGAATGTAGATTGTTCAAATCTATAATAATAATATTTGAATAGAATATGAATATGCATGCGATTAAAATAAATGACAACAAAAGAAATAAGTTAAAAGGAAGGGAAAGCAGTTCTTTCATGTTTGAATGAAGTGAGGGCTCAGTTTGTGAGTCAAGCAGGTCTCAGGGATCTCTAGGTCAGCTATGAAGGAACAGTAACCCCCCACGCTGAGAGGTGAAAACAAGACAAAGTGGAAATACTCCATGAAACCAAAATAATGCAAGAACAGAGGGAAAATGATTATTGAAACAGGTAGGACAAGTAGAAAGCAAATAGTAGGAAGCAAATTTTGCCTCAAATATATTACTATTTACAAGGCCACAGTTATTGTAAACTATGTTCTCAGTTACTGACAGTAAAACTAATTTTGAAGTCATGCTATATGTTAAACCACTTAACACTCAGTAGCTCATTTAATCCTCATAGCATCCATGTGTTGTAAGTATTACTATTTGGTAAGTATTGTTGTTTATCCCCACTTTTAAAATAAGTTAATTCAGGAACAGAGGAGTTGAATAACTGGCCAAGTTTGTCCAGCAGGGAGGGGACGGAGCTGGGTTTGAACACGTGTTTGACTCCAACCTGGTGCTTTTGACCTCAGTGCTGTGCTGTGTGACCCTACTCCTCACGTGCTAGCCCTGAGAAAGTTCCAGATTATTGGGCATGAAAGAAAAAAAATTGTTTGGGATTTTAGGGATTTCTCCTGAATCAGGTAATGAAGCCACTAATATACTAAAACTTAAAATAAAAGACCATATTGAAAGCACTTTGGTCGCCATTTCTATTAAGAGCCTTAAGCAATTTTATGTTTTGATGCATGATTTGCACATCTAGGAAATCAACCCAAACACTAAGTAAAGGAAAAGATGGGTAGAAAGACATGTTTGTGGGAACCTTATCTGTGACAGAGAAAAGGTGCAACAGTGTGACTATGTCATTAATATGTTTAACGGATTAGCAAATATGTGACCATTGAAAGAGTATTGATAAATAAAAGCATATGTGTATTAGGGTTAGACTTTTATGTATATGTGCTTTTATCAAATTTATTTTTATTATAAACATGAATTTACTCTTATTATATACATATAAATTATACACATACACACATACAATTTATATAAATATAATAACAAGCTACTATATTAAATGATGGGGAAAAGAAACAAGATAGCATATGCTAGAATCATCACAAGTGTATACAATCCCCCTTTCCATGCTCCTTGACAAAAATGCCCAAGGCAGGGGGTAAGGGGTAAGAAACTATTCAAAAGCTAATAAAATCTTGAATCAAATATGCTAAAACATCAGTACTATGCATATCTGGGTTGTAGAATTGGATACGTATTTGTTCCTCTCTTTGTATTTTCTGTTTCTCCTTGGGGCTCACATTATAAGTAATTCATTAATGAATTCATGTGTGAATTCATTAACACAAAATATGGTTGTCTGAAGTGGCATGTCTTGTCTAATGAGGGGGCACTGCGCTCTCCTTGAGCAGATTAGGAAAGGATACATTAACCAAGGAGGGCAGAGCTCCTGATGGGAAGTAGCCTTGTTTTCATGCATGGAAACAGCAGGAACGTGAAGTGGTTTGGATGTATTCATCTTGCCCTCTTTGCCCTTGGCATGGAGGGAATGAGGCATAAGACCACCTGGCTTCTGGATGGTGATGCCAGACAGCCGCCAGAGCCAGCTGCTCTAAGGGAAGAGCCTGGGAATGCCTCTCAGATGGCATGAGAGGGGAGGGAAGAGGACGCTTTGTTGTTGTTCAGTCGCTCAGTTGTGTGTGATTCTTTGAGACCTCAAGGACTGCAGCACGCCAGGTTTCCCTGTCCATCACCAACTCCTGGAGTTTGCTCAGACTCATGTCCATTGAGTCGGTGATGCCATCCAACCTTCTCATCCTCTGCCATCCCATTCTTCTCTTGCCTTCAATCTTTCCCAGCATCAGGGTCTTTTGTAATGAATCAGCAGTTCACATCAGGTGGCCAAAGTATTGGAGTTTCACTTCAACATCAGTCATTCCAATGAATATTCAGCGTTGATTTCCTTTAGGATGACTGGTTTGATCTTTTTGCAGTCCAAGGGACTCTCAAGAGCCTTCTCCAACACCACAGTTCAAAAGCATCAATTCTTCAGGCTCAGCCTTCTTTATGGTCCAACTCTCACATCCATACATGACTACTGGAAAAAAGCAAATAATAAAACAACTTGTGTGAGTCCACTGCTCTCTCTGCAACTTTAAGTGACACTCTTGTAAGTTCATCAATGCATCCATCAATGATCTTTAATAAGTAATATTGTTAAGTAACATTGAATGTCTGTTACATGGAAGTACTATGCTGGGGACCCAGAGGGGCTAAAATAATTTGTGGAAGAGATTTAGACTTTTGTCCCCAAAGCCAATCATTCATGGAAAAGGAGACTTCACTCTCTCTCTCTCTCTGTGCCAGTCTCTTTTTTTTAAAACCAAAGTCTACCTCAGTTTCCCTGTCTATGGCACACATATTTTTCAGATGTTTGGTGTTTGGTTATCCTGAGAATCAAAGAGCCCAGTAAGTGTTACTGTGTCCCTTTAAAGGTAGTTTCTCAAAGCATAGTTTATCCTAGGAAGGCATAAAGGGATGGTTGTTTTTATCTCAGAGTTTCTTTTCTTGGTCTCTAGGGACCCTGAGAGAGTGAGGATCCTTATGAGATTGGTTACAACAAAAATTCATCTTTATGTGTTTCTAAGCTCTAACTCAAATGTGGCATTTTCTTCAATCACAAATATAGGGAACAAATGGCAGTAGTTACAAGAAGGACATATAATTTTCTCATCAATAGAAATCACAGATATTTTTAAACCACATTACAGTTATTGCAAATGTATTACAATATTGTGTAAGCTCATCACCACCTTGAAATTATAGTTATTCAGCTTGGCAATAGGTCTTATTCTTTTTTGCTGTTTAATTAGTTAATTAGTCAAAAAATTATTTTTGGCTGTTTCCATTCTTCCTTGATGCACAGGGGCTACTCTTCCTTGTGGTGGCTTCTCACTGAGGTTTCCTCTTGTCGAGGAGCACAGGCTCTAGACTTCAGTAGTTGTGGCTTATGGGCTTAGTTGCTCTGAGGCCTGTGAATCTTCCTGGACCAGGGATCAAACCCCCATCCACCGCACTGGCAGATTCTTATCCACTGTGCCACCAGGGACGTCCAGGTCTTATTCTTTAATGTATTGATAATGAAGCATAACTGATTCTATTATAATTAAAAAAAAAAAACTAGTTTGATAACTATTTTGAGATTAACTAGATTCTCTAGAGAAAACAGAATCAATACTGAGTGTGTACCTATATTATAGGAAGATTTACTATAAGGAATTAGCTCAGGCAATTATAGATGCTAAAATGTCCCGAGATCTTCAGTCAGCAAGCTGGAAGCCCAGGTGAAGTCAGTTTTCTCTTTGAAAGTCAGAATCGATCACCCTGGCCAGCACAGTAACTCGCTTCTTTGCCTGTTTATTCAGAAGAATGAGGAACCCAAAGGGGCCTAGTGGCTGTCTTAACTTAACTCTCAATTCAATGGAATCACTGTTGTGTCTCCGGGTGGAAGCACTGTGCCCTTTGGAGCTGAGACCTCTGGACTGACAGAGCTTAAGGTCATGGGAACAGGAAGCAAAAGTTTTGCTAGTGGGTCACTAAGGGAAGTAGTGGGTGGTACCACTCCCCTTTCCATCACTGATTCCTGGACCTGGGAGTCTTGGATCTGGGAGAAACAGCACCATATATTACATGCTGATTCAGAGCATATAGAGCCTTCTGGAAAACCTTACCCCAGCCTGACCAGGTATCAATGCCTAGCTGACGCTACTGAGTCTTGAAAAGACCATTTCGCTGTTCTATCAAGCCAGTTGCTTCAGGATGGTGGAGAAATACATTTAGAATTCCAGTGACTTCCATGAGATGGATCCATTACTGTACTTCATTTACTGTGAAGTGAGAGCCTGGGTCGGAAGCAATGTGTGGAATACCATGGCAGTGGCCAAAGCATTCTGTATGTCCAGGAGTGGTAGTTTTGGCAAGAACATTGCATGTAGGGTAAGCAAGTCGTATTCAGAGTGTCTATCCAGTAAGAAGAAAGCACTATGCCTCTGTGCGGGCAGGATTTAACGTCATCAGCCTGCCACCAGGTGGCTGGTGGTCATTCCTGGTAATGGTGCCATTTCGGGGGCCTTGGCGGCTGGTAGACTGGGCACTCGGGGCGGGCATGACCATGTGGACCTTGGTGACTGGAAGTCCCTGTGGCTGAGCCTGTGAACTACCTCCAACCCAGCCACCACGGCTTCTCTGTTCACGAGCCCGGTGGGCTGTGATGGCAGTGACCGGGGAAAGCAGCTGACTGGTGCCCACAGAACAGGCCATCCTATTCACTTGATGACTGAATCACCTGTCTGCAGAGATATCCTTTTGGTGAGCAGTCACATGGGACACAAATATCTCCACTTTTTTCTCCCCCATTCTGAGGGGTCTATCCACATCCTCTCCCCCATATTTTCTTGTCATCAGTTTTCCAATCACATGCTTTTCTGGACTCTCCTGACAGACCAGTGGCCCCAGTGCCCTAAACATACATAATCACACACCTGGCCATTTCCCTTCCAAGCAAAGCACAGCCAAGGGCAGGGCTCAAAGTTCTACCCATTGGAAGGCTTGCCTCACTCTTGTCCTTCTTTAGGGATGTCCCCAAGGTCTGCAATGCTGCAGCTGTCCACTTGCAAGTGATGCCTGCATATCATGCAGAACCATCTGTAAACCAGGCCCTAGTCTTTTCTTACTTTGTCAATAGGATTACAGGGATCTCCTCTTGAGTCACAGGTATGGCTGGGAGAGAGAATGCAGAGTAGCAGGAGGTGGGGGCACCATGGGCATTCGAGTCATTTCTTTGTGTACCTTATTTATGCCTTCAGGGCCTGCTCAGTCCTGCTCACCTAAGTATCACTTCCATGTGACAACAGAGCATTGCTGTGCATGACCAACTTTATGGTTTGTGGTCATGTGGTGACTTAGTGGCTCATGGTTAAGCATTCAGTCTCTGCTAAGGCCTTGGCTTCCCTGATAGCTCAGTTGGTAAAGAATCCACCTGCAATGCAGGAGACTCTGGTTCAATTCCTGGGTTGGGAAGATCCCCTGGAGAAGGGATAAGGCTACCTACTCCAGTATTCTTGCACTTCCCTTGTGGCTCAGCTGGTAGAGAATCCACCTGCAATGTGGGAGACCTGGGTTTGATCCCTGGCTTGGGAAGGTCTCCTGGAGAAGGGAAAGGCTACGCACTCCAGTATTCTGGCCTGGAGAATTCCATGGACTTGATTTATCCTTTGGTTAGAAGGAATATATCAATCTGACTTGCCCCACTGTGACTGAAAATTGCTCAGTCAGGCCCGACTCTTTGCAACCCCATGGACTATACAGTCCATGGAATTCTCCAGGCTAGAATACTAGAGTGGGTAGCCTTACCCTTCTCCAGGGGATCTTCCCAACCCAGGGATTGAACCCAGGTCTCCCACGTTGCAGGCAGATTCTTTATCAGCTGAGCCACAAGGGAAGCCCTCCAGATTTGCCCCACTAGATGCCTAGAAATTTCACTGAAGTAGAAGGACCCTGAGTTCTTGTTGGATTATTTCCCATACACTGACAAACAACTGTCTTACCAGTAAGTCCAGAGTAGTTGCTGCTTCTTGTTCACTAAGTCCGATCAGCATAATGCTGCCAACATAATGACCAGTATAATGAATATCTTATAGACTAGAAAAGCAATCCAGCTGTCTGCAAACTAAATGATGACATGGGGTTGGAGAGCTGATGCACCCTTTGAGGTAAGATAGTAGAAGTGTATTGCTGGCTTTGCCAGCTTAAAAAAACTGTTTCTACTGGCCTTTATAAATATATTTCAAGAAAAAAAGCATTTTTCAGATTAGCAGATGCACGCTAGGTACCAGGTTATCTCTTAGTTTCTCAGACAATGAAGCCGCAGCTGGCATTGCAGCTGTATTGGAGCCAGCACCTGGTGAAGCTTACAATAATCCATTGTCATTGTCCAAGATCCATCTGCCTTTGGCACAGGCCAGATCAGCAAGTTGAATGGGAATGTTATGGGAATCACCATCCCTGTGTCTTTCAAATCTCTGCAGTCTCTCTAGGAATCTAGTATTGTCTATCCTGAAAATCAAAGAGTCCACTGGCTATTTCCTGATGTCCTTCTAAAGGTAGCTTCTCAAGGGTTATTTATCCAGGAAGAAGTCAAAGCAAACTAGTCTCTCTGCATCTCAAGAGTTTTTCTATGGTTAGCATTTTTGTGACCTCGGTTATAATACATCTTTACTTTTACTAATCTCTAACTCAAATAGAGTATTTCCTTTAATCATGAAATACTTATGATTTTCTCACCAATAGAAATCACAGATATTTTCACACTGCATTATAGTTGTTACAAATATATCAAAATATTGTGTATGCTCATCACTACTCTGAAATTAAAACCATTCATCTTGATATTTAATGAGTTAATAAAGAAGCATAATAGTTACTATTCCTATTATTTTTAAAGACCATTTTGATAACTATCTTTATATTTCAATTGCATTGGACAGAGTAAAACCTTGATATAATACTGAGTGCCTGTGTCCCTGATCCCCTTCATAGCTTATTTGGTGTTGGGAACCATCTGTATTTTCTGTCTGTGTAGACAATCTGTAATAATCTTCCATGACACTGGTGATACTATTTTATTTTTGTTTTTCCTCTCACTCAGCCATTTCCCAAGTTATTTTGGACCTGAGGCACACAGTTTCTCTGGAAATGTGTATCTTCTTGTCTCTACTCCCCTAAGTGTTCCTTTGAATCTAGTTCAGTTGAAAGAATTATGCCCTCTGTTGTTGCATTCCAAACACGAGCCTTACTACGATCTCAGAGTTTTAGGAATGGCAAAATTAGAAAGAGCTTTCCATCAGAGATAATCACAGAAGATATTTATTCATAGTTCCTTCATTCAGCTAGTGTTTTTCAGAGACCAGATTGGATGTCAAGAATAATCCCAGAGCTTCAAGGACAGCTATGGCATGGTTGCAATGGTGAAAAAGCTTAATTGAGCAAGACAGACAAGCAGGCAAAAGGCTTTAGGCACATATAACATGGAGCTGGGGACTCTGCCTGCACAAGAGAAGATAGCTTTGTGAGTGAAGAGATAGATTCAGTCTGTAAGAGTGAAAAATCAGAAAGAGAAATTTAGGAAACAATCCTATTCACCAATTTCAACAAAAAGAATAAAATACTTCAGAATAAACTTACCTAAAGAGGCAAAAGAGCTGTATGCAGAAAACTATAAGACATTGATGAAAGAAATTAAAGACAACACACAGAAATGCAGAGATATACCATGTTCTTGGATTAGAAGACTCAATATTGTGAAAATGACTATACTACCCCAAGTAATATATAGATCCAATGCAAACCTTATTAAACTACCACTGGTATTTTTCACAGAACTAGGACAAATAATTTCACAATTTGTATGGAAACACTAGAGACCCTGGATAGTCAAAGCAATCTTGAAAAAGAAGAATGGAGCTGGAGGAATCAACCTTCCTTACTTCAGACTATTACCAAGCTAGTTATCAAGACAGTATGGTACTGGCACAAAAATAGAAATATAGACAATGGAAAAAGATAGAAAGCCCTGAGAAAAATCCACACACCTATGGGTACGTTATCTTTGACAAAGGAGGCAAAAATATACCGTGGAGATAAGACAGTCTCTTCAATAAGTGGTGCTGGGAAAACTGGACAGCTATGTGTAAAAGAATGAAATTAAAACACTTCCTAACACCACGCACAAAAATAAACTCAAAATGAACTAAAGACCTAAACATAAGACCAGAAACTATAAAATTCTTAAAGGAAAACATAGGCAGAACACTTTGACATAAACCACAGCAAGACCCTCTATGACCCACCTCTTAGAGTAATGGAAATAAAAACAAAAATAAACAAATGAGACCTAATTAAACTTAAAAGCTTTTGCACAATGAAGGAAACTATAATCAAGGTGAAAAGACAATCCTCAGAGTGGGAGAAAATAATAGTAAATGAAACAACTGGCAAAGAGTTAATCTCTAAAATATATAAGGAGCTCATGAAGCTCAATACCAAAAAACAAACAACTCAGTCAAAAATTGGGCAGAACACTTACACAGACATTTCTCCAAAGAAGGCTGCTAAGTCTGCTAAGTCACTTCAGTCGTGTCCAACTCTGTGCAACCCCATAGACGGCAGCCCACCAGGCTCCCCTGTCCCTGGGATTCTCCAGGCAAGAACACTGGAGTGGGTTGCCATTTCCTTCTCCAGTGCATGAAAGTGAAAAGTGAAAGTGAAGTCGCTCAGTCGTGTCCCACTTCTAGCGACCCCATGGACTGCAGCCTAGCAGGCTCCTCCATCCGTGGGATTTTCCAGGCAAGAGTACTGGAGTGGGCTGCCATTGCCTTCTCCCAAAGAAGGCATAGAGATGGCTAATAAACACATAAAAGAATGCTCAGTATCACTCGTTATTAGAGAAATGCAGATCAAAACTACAATGAGGTATCAACTCACACCTTTCAGAATGGCCGTCATCAAAAAGTCTACAAACAATAAATGCTGGAGAGAGTGTGGAGAAAAGGGAACCCTCTTTCACTGTTGGTGGGAATGCAAATGGATACAGTCACTATGGAGAGCAGTATGGAGAGTTCTTAAAAAATTAGGGATAAAACTACCATATGGCCTAGCATTCCCACTGCTGGGTTGTATACCCTGAAGAACTGTAATTTAAAAAGGCACATGTGGTCCAATGTTCATTGCCTCACTGTTTACAATAGCTAGGACCTGGAAGCAACCTAGATGTCCATTGACAGATGAGTGGATAAAGAAGTTGTGTTACATACACACAATGGAATATGGTTGGTGCTCTGTGACAACAGAAAGGGGTGGGATGGGAGGAAGTTCAGATGGAGTTTTAAGAGGGAGGGTACATGTGTTTACCTATGGCAGAGGCTGATTCATGTCGATAGATGGCAGAAACCAGCACAATAATGTAAACAATTATCCTCCAATTAAAATAAAATTTTCAAAAAAGAGTATGGTTTGCATAGTAGAGAAGGGACAAAAGAGAAGAGTTGACGATGAAAGACTGGATTGCTGGTGGGGCCATTACAGTCAGAAGAAGCAAAAGAGGTAAAGGAACACAGATTTTAGGGAGCATAATTGGTGTCTGTAGGCCCGGAACATAGTTATCTGGATGGGAAAAGGGGAGAAGATGTTACTGGAAAGGCACCATGCTATGGAAACTGGATTTAGGATTTCTCAACAGGTTAATTGAAAGATGTTAATAACCTTTTAATTTAATTTTTTTACTGGACTATAGTTGATTTACAGTGTTTTGCCAGTTTCTGCTGTACAGCAAAGCAAGTCAGTTGTATGTATATGTATATCTGTTCTTTTTAGTTTCTATTCCCATATAGGTCATTAGAGAGTATTGAAAAAAGTTCCTTGTGCTATAAAGTAGGTTCTTATTCATTTTCCACTTTTTATATAGCAGTGTTAATAACTTTCAAGTAGGAAGATAACACTGTCAAATGTAAGCACTAGAAAACTGACTCGGGAGATGACACATTGAAGGAAGACAGTGGTGTCCAAAAGACCCTGTGAACCGTCTGAAGAAAAAGAGTAAAGAGCCAAAGGTGTCTTTCTGGCTTAGGTGAGAGGTGTGGTGGTGATATCCTTCACTGGGGAAAGGTCAAGTTAGGGGCAGAAAGCAAAGTTCTGGAGCTCGTGAGCGATATTGAGAGTCTGGGAAAATGAACGTATGAGTCATGTGCATGGAAGTGATAGTTAAAGCTCTGGGAACAAACGCGCCTTCCTAGGCGGGTGTCTAGACTTGAGATGTGAAGAGCTTTGAGTACAAAACCCCGGGGAGCACTAACGTGAAAGAGTGGAGCCAAGAAAGATGAGTCAGGGAAGTGAAACGAAGGACAGGAGTCAGAGGCTCCTTTGGAGAATCTGGAAGCACCATATGAGGCAGACGCAGGCTTGGGGGGTGGGTGGAGAGGATCTCAGTAAGATTTCCAAAGCAGCCACCGAGACTGAGATCACAGATGAATGTCCCAGAGGGGCAGTGGCATTATCCACATAAGGAAGACATCTGGGGGAGGAGGGCTTGCAGTAGTCTACTATGGCTCACAAGCATATGCCACAGACCAGGGGGCATGAACAACAGAAGTTTATTTCCTCTCCATTCTGAAGGCTGGAGTCCAACATCAAGGTGCCGTCAGATCTGGTCTCTGATGAGGTCTCTCTTTGGTGTGCAGACGACCACCTTCTAGTTGTGGCCTTGCATATCCTTTTCTCTGTCTATGGACCCTCTTGGTACCTTTTCCTCTTCTTATAAAAGCATCAGCCCTGTTGGAATAGGCCCCCATTCTTGGGACTTCATTTAACCTTAATTGCCCCTTTAAATGTGTTGCCTATTCATACAATCGCATTGAGTGTGAGGCTTCAGCAGATGAATTTGGAGAGGACACAGTTCAGAAGCTGTGGTGGGAAATGGTGACATGGGATGAACTTGAAAATACCCAGTATTTCAGAGTTATAGAGCAAATCACCCTGGAGAAGGAAATGGCAAACCACTCCAGTATTCTTGCCTGGAGAATTCCATGGACAGAGGAGCCTGGACACAAACTCATGTCCACTGAGTCGATGATGCCATCCAACCGTCTCATCCTTTGTCACTCCCTTTTCCTCTTGCCCTCCATATTTCCCAGCATCAGGGTCTTTTCCAGTGAGTACCCCCTGAGGCTATGACATAGTTGAGCAGGAGAGGGGACACGCACCCAGGTACCATAAGTATGAATCCACTGGGTTGTGCCTGAACCAACCCAAAGCCTCTGCCTCGTACCACTGAGCTCTTAGGCCACTAAGAAACTGCCTTTTCCAGATGCCTTTCCCCTAAGAAGCTACTTTCTCTGGTCACTACCACTGCTGACTCAGCAACTTTGGAGTTGGTGTTTTGCAGCTAAGAAGGTCATTTCTTGCCATGGTCAGATGCTTGGGGACACTCATGAGTATGAGGCACTCTCCCTTCCTAGGACAGATGTCCCACAAAAGCACTTCTGCCCCTGCTCTCACCTCTTTCTGAGCCACCAAAGTTCCTGCTGCCCACCAGCCAGAGGTCCCTTTAGAATGAAATTTACTTTGAATTACTCTCAAGCTTAAAATCCTCCAACAGATTTCCATCACATTTAGAGTAAAGTCCAGTGGCTTAGACAGTACAGATTTTGCTTGCAATGCAGGAGACCTGGATTGGATTCCTGGGCCAGGAAGATCCCCTGGAGAAGGAAATGGCAACCCACTGCAGTATTCTTGCTTGGAGAATTCCATGGACTGAGGAGCCTGGTGGGCTATAGTTCATGGGGTCGCAAAGAGTTGGACACAACTGAGTGACTAACACTATCACTATCGAGGATCATTACTAATATCTATTATTATTATTATTATTTTGCTAGAGTGTGAGATGTTACACACTAGCAAATGCTCAAAATTCTCCAAGCTAGGCTTCAACAGTATGTGAACCAAGAACTTCCAGATGTTCAAGCTGGATTTAGAAAAGGCAGAGGAACCAGAGATCGAATTGCCAATATCCACTGGATCATAGAAAAAGCAAGAAAATTCCAGAAAAACATCTACTTCTGCTTCCTTAACTATGCTAAAGGCTTTGAGTGTGTGGATCACAACAAACTGTGGAAAATTCTTCAAGAGATGGGAATACCAGACCACCTGACCTGCCTCCTGAGAAATCTGTATGCAGGTCAAGAACACTTAGAACATGGAACTACAGACTGGTTGCAAGTAGGAAAAGGAGTACATCAAGGCTGTATATTGTCACTCTGCTTATTTAATTTATATGCAGAGTACATCATAAGAAATGCCAAATTGGATGACGTACCAGCGAGAATCAAGATCACCAGGAAAAATATCAATAATCTCAGATATGCAGATGACACCACCCTTATGGCAGAAAATGAAGAAGAACTAAAGAGCCTCTTGATGAAAGTGAAAGAGGAGAGTGAAAAAGCTGGCTTAAAACTCAACCAAAAAATGAAGATCATGGCATTCGGTCCCATCACTTCCTGGCAAATAGATGGGGAAACAATGGAAACAGTGACAGACTTTATTTTTGGGGGCTCCAAAATCACTGCATATGGTGACTGCAGCCATGAAATTAAGACACTTGCTTCTTGGAAGAAAAGCTATGACAAACCAAGAACATATATTAAAAAGCAGAGATGTTACTTTGTGGACAAAGGTCCATCTAGTCAAAGCTATGGTTTTTCCAGTAGTCATGTATGGATGTGAGAGTTGGACCATAAAGAAAGTTGAACGCCGAAGAAGAACTGATGCTTTTGAACTGTGGTGCTGGAGAAGTCTCTTGAGAGTCCCTTGGGCTGAAAGGAGATCAAACAGGAAATCAATCCTAAATATTCATTGGAAGGACCAATACTGAAGCTCCAATACTTTGGCCACCTAATGTGAAGAGCTGACTTATTAGAAAAGACCCTGATGCTGGGAAAGATTGAAGGCAGAAGGAGAAGGGGATGACAGAAAATGAGATGGTTGGATAGCATCACCAACTCAATGAACATGAGTTTGAACAAGCTCTAGGAGTTGGTGATGGACAGGGAAGCCTGTTGTGCTGCAGTCCATGGGGTCACAAAGAGTTGGACATGACTGAGTGACTGAACTAAACTGAACTTATTCATTTTTTAAAAATTGGGATATAGTTGTTTTACAATATTTTAGTTTCTGCTGTACAACCACATGAATCAGCTGTATGTACACATATATCCTCTTCCTCTTGAACCCCCACCCCCACCACACCTCCCATCCCACCCCTCTAGGTCACCACAGAACACTGAGCTGAGCTCCCTAGCTAAATACTGTAGCTTTCCCCTAATTATCTCTTTTACACATGATAGTGCATATAGTGAAAAAGTGAAAGTCGCTCAGTCTGTCCAACTCTTTGTGACTCCATGGACTGTAGCCTGCCAGACATCTCAGTCCATGGAATTCTCTAGGCAAGAATACTGGAGTAGGTAGTGTATATATGCCAAGACTTATTCTTTGCATAACCTACAGGAGTGATTTTGCATGCACCCACACCCAAACCCACACCCCCTCCTCCTACACACACACCCCGCCTAGTGCTGGGACATTTGGCAATGTCTGGGAACTTTAGGGTAGTCACAACTTTTGGAGGTGCTAACAGCATCTGCTGAGTAAAGCCCGGGGATAAGTTAAACATCCTGGTGTGCGTAGGCTCTGACCTCCCTCCTTCCACCATGATAAAGAACTCTGCAGCCCCAAAGGTGAAGAGTACTGAACCGGAGAGGCCCTCCAGGCCCCCAAGCTCTGGTCCTGTCTACGCTGCCCACCTTTCTGATATTCCTCTTGGTCACCTTTCTCCTGTACAGTCATGGCTTTCCCAGACACACCCTAGTCCTCTTAGGACACTTGCATTCAATCCTCCTTCTCGTCTCTCTCCTGATTGTTTGCAGGGCTTGCTCCTTCCTAAGACTTTCTCTAATCTTCTTCATAGCACTTCCACTCACGGGCAGTTTTGACCTCTCTTCGTATGTCTTCCTTGTGCGGAAGTGACCGCTATGAAAGCATGGGCTTTGTCCCCTTTCCTGCTGTGTATCCCATCCCCAAAGTAAGGGCCAGCACACAGTGGACACTCAATGAATCACTGTCAAAGGAGCTAAGGAGGGAATGCAGACTTGTCCTGAGAGGAAGAGAAGGTTCCAGAGGTCCCCTGCTGGATGTGTGATCCCCTCACTCTCTCAATACTCATCAAATGAAAGCTCTTCCCTTTAAATTTGGGAGCTGCTTGGCTCCATGAGTGCCCAGCACCCACCCAACATAATGAGAGAAAGTCAATGGAGTCAAAGGGTTAAAAGTCATGGAGGCAAATGCCATGCCTCTCTGATGGGCTTGCTTTGGTGAAATGACCTTCATTTCATTCTCCTTTTATTCTGGACTTTAGGTTTTTACAATAATGGGCTGTACAGGTTGACCAGCAACCTCAAATTCAAGTGCAATTTCCATCACTGTTTGCATTGCATCAAATAAACCACTTATTTGCATATAACAGGGTTGTTGTCATAAGAGTCCAATTGTGAGTCACTTAGTTGTGTCCAACTCATTGTGACCCCATGGACTGCAGCCTGCCAGAAGATTCTCCAGGCAAGAATACTAGAGTAGCTTCTCCAGGGGATCTTTCTGACGGCAGGCAGATTCTTTACAGGCTGAGCCACCAGGAAAGCCCCCATAAGGGACCAAGATTCTCTTCTGATGAGTCAAACAATTAGTGTTGGTCAAATTATTTCTATGAGAACATAGATTCAACTCAAACCAAAGTAAGTCTCTGAAGACTTCCTTAGTTGGGGAAGGAGAGTCAGCCAGAAACTCTTCAAAATGTTCTCTGACAACTTTATGTTCCTGAATAGGGAACTCTGGGAGTTCCATTAATTCACTGATGGTGGAAACACTTCATAGCGTTGTGTGAAATAGTCTTCTGGAAAATAATTTCAGAACACACTCATCTTCAGGACTCCTGATTTCCCGTCAACAGCAGTTTTTGCTTTTCTTTTTTCTTACTCTCTCATTTTTTTTTTTTAGTTTTTTGATGAGAGCTCTCCCCAGGGAAAAAGTAAAAACAGCTTTTCCTGGAAGAATTCCTGCTACCCTCATTTACCTTTTGCATAACAAAAGCCCAGACTATAATTCTGAATGGCTGTTTTGTGTAGTTGAACCAGGTGTCCTGCTTGGAGAGACTGAACATTAGAAGTCAAAGAAATGCCAATTTGCTCTGTTTCAAAACACTTCGTTTCAATTGCTGCCAAAGCCTCAGGGCAAAATGCTATAATCTATTTTCAGTTCCAGCTTTTCAGTTGGCTCAGCCTCTTTTTCTTTCTTTTTTTTAAACTTATTAACATGCCCAAGTGACTGTATCACTTATTAACCTTATTGATCTGGGAAGCCTTTTATTAACTACAAAAGATATTCATTATTTGAAATTAGTTCTAGTTACTTCTTGGCAAGAGAACATCAAAAGTGTGAAAGAGGAAAACTAATTCATAAATAAGACAAACATGCTGGTTAAAATACATCAGCAATATATCTGTTTGTAGATTAAATAATCAGACAATAGTTAGTTACATTGAGAAAGGTATGGCCACCCAACTTGAAGAAGGATACTGACATATTTGATGAGGGCATATTTTCAGTTTAAAGGGTCAGGGGGTGATTCTGTCACCATTGGAGTTCCGTCACATCTGCAGGATCTGGTCTCTTTTTCTCCTGGCTGAACAACAGGGCAAAGTAGGATGCTAAAGAAAAGGCAGTATATGGGTTGCTAGCTGCCAGAGACACAAAAGGTCCCAGGTGAATGCACAAGACTCATTCATTCAAATATTTTCTGATCATGTACTATGGGTTGGGTATCATTTTAGATGATAAGTTTGCAAAATAAACATATATGTGTGTTAACAGAATGTTAAATGTCTGGTACTCTGAGCTGGGATTTTCCCATAATTTTTAATCAGTATCTGGACCAGTTCATACACTATAGACTTGCGGTTTTTCTCTCCAAAATGTTAGTCACTCAGTCGTGTCCAACTCTTTGTGACCCCATGGACTGTAGCCCGCCAGGCCCCTCTGTCCATGGAATTCTCCAGGCAAGAATACTAGAGTGGGTTGCTATTTCCCTCTTCAGGGGATCTTCCTGACTCAGGGACTGAACCCAGGTCTCCTGCATTGCAGGAAGATTCTTTGCTGTCTGAGTCACTGACACTAAAGACCTGAGAAGTTAAGTTTAAACAATGGAAAGAAATGGGACTTTCAAAAATATGGAATCAAAGTCTAACACTAAGATGGACAAGTGATTTTAAGTCTTTGAATCTCAGGATTTTTCTTTATGAAATAACCTGACCTCATCAAATCAGTATCATGGGCTACATAAGATAATGTACAGGGATTGCTGGCAGAAATGTAAAATGATACAGCCGCTATGGAAAACAATTTGGAGGGTTCGCAAAGAGTTAAAATTACCACATGATTCAGCAATTTCATGCTGATGTATATACCAAAAAAAAAAAAAATTAAAAACAGGTATTCTAACAAATACATGTAAATGCATGTTCATAGCAGCACTATTTACAATAGCCAACAGGTAAAAATAGCCCAAATGTCCATCAATGGATGGATAAATAAACAAATGGTGATATCTACAGACATTGGAATATTATCTACTCACCTCCCCCCCCAAAAAAGAATGAAGTACAGATACATGCTACAGATACAACATAGATCTACTTCAAAAACATTATGTTAAGTGAAAGAAGACAGACGCAAAAGATCACACACTGTATGATTTCGTGTGTGTGTGCTCAGTCGTGCCTGACTCTTTGTGACCCCGTGAACTGTAGCTTACCAGGCTTCTCTGTCCATGGGATTTCTTGAGCAAGAATACTGGAGTGGGTAGCCATTCTGTTTTCCGGGGGACCTTCCTGATTCGGGGATCGAACTCAGGTTTCCTGACTTGCAGACAGATTCTTTACCATCTGAGCCACCAGGGAAAGCCCTGAAAAGCCAATACTGCTATCTAAACCTAAGTTGTAGGAAATGCTGAGCTCCCCCACAGAGATTCAGAAATACTTTACAAAACTAAAGTACCGTCAAGGAGGAGATTAAAAAACTGCCCCCAAATATTGTCCACTGTCTGCAAAATAGTGACTGCTTTAAGAAACCCTAACTTTCAGAGACACTTCCACAAAAGACACTAGAGTAAGAGATGACTCAGGGAGGCTGTGGATGAGAGGTGGAAGAAACCCTTGGACAGGAGGTCCTGGAAGGAGTCTGAGCTCAGAACTCCTAGTAAGACTGGATTTATCCTGCATGAACTGAAGCGTCCTTGAGCTTCAGGTTTAATCTGTGAAACAAAGAAAGCAATACCATCCTCATAGGGAACTTGAAAGAATTATACTCGAGGGTGGAAAAATGCTTCATAATCTTTTGTTGTACGGAAAGCATTGACTGAATTCTTTAGACAATCACGCCACAAGGACATACAGCTTACTTTATGATACTGTTTATTCTTGTGTCATGTGTCAATATATTGAAGGATTTGAAACAGTTTAAACATGGTGGATGAATGAATGAATGAAGCATTAACATGCCTAACTGGAAGGAGAGGTTCTGATTGGCCAGAGAGCTCCTCAAAATCCCCCCAACGCAAAAAAAAAAAAAAAAAATTCCCCCAGTGAAGCACCCATCATTGGTTTCCCATCAGCCCACTTCCCTCATTAGAATCTCCAACTCATACACCATAGACCTGGTTAAAACCATTCTCTATGGTATGCATTTCTAGGCTCCTTACTGTCAGGACAGGACACATAATTTGGGGGACCCAGTGCAAAATCAAGACCCCTTGTTTAAAAGTTTTTAACAGTTTCAAGATGTGGATCAAACCAGTCAATCCTAAAGGAAATCAATCCTGAATATGCATTGGAAGGACTGATGCTAAAGCCGAAGCTCCAATATTTTGGCCAGGTGATGAGAAGAGCATTAGAAAAGACCCTGGAAATGAACACGCATTTACATGAATGCTGCTATGAACATGCATTTACATTTATCATTGGAAAAGACCCTCATGCTGGGGAAGATTGAAGGCAGGAGAAGAAGGGGGCAACAGAGGATGAGGTGTTTGGATGGCATCACCAATGCAATGAACATGAACTTGGGGAAACTTAGGTAGACGTTGAGGGACAGGGAGGCCTGGTGTGCCGCAGTCCATGGAGTCACAGAGTCAGACACGACTTGTGACAGATGAGCATTTGCTGAAGTTGGGGGCTTTCTAAGCACAAAATATTGTTTGATGGTCCAGATCACACGGTCATGAACACTGCCCCACTTATCACCTACAAGTGAGATATTCAAATGCCTTAGCACATTATATAAGGCTTCCATTCTCTCCCCCAGGGTCCCAAATACTTAGGATTTATCTCATGGCACTTAAGTCACATTTGTTTTACACCTGGGTATCCCCACAAGAAAGTGAGCTCCTTGAGTTCAAGGAATGTGTCTTATTTCCTTCTGTGTTTCTAGCTCCCAGCCCAGTGTCTGGCATGTGGATGGTTCCAAGTGAACATGGGAATGGTCACCTGCGTGGATTACAGCCACCCTGGACCATTCATTCTCTGATGTGGCTCTGGCTGGGACCTCTGAATCTTGTCCTGTGCCTGTTCAGGTTTTGGCTTTGACCTTGCCCCCAGTTGATGGGACACTAAGTCTTTTCTTGGACTCCTAGTACCTCTTTCCTCTCTCCTTTGATTCTGAGCCTCAGGGATGGTGCTAGCACTCAGACTTCAGTTATTCATATTTCTGAAGCAGCGTGACCTAGGGTGAAGTTTCTCTAAAGCAGATTCCAACACAAGGGTTTGGGCCAAGAATTTTATCTGGGCCAAGGACTGATGCTGAAGCCAAAGCTCCAATAATTTGGCCACCAGATGCAAAGAGCCGATTCACTGGACAAGACCCTGATGCTGGGAAAAGTTGAAGGCAAAAAGAGAAGAGGGCAGCAGAGGATGAGATGGTTAGCATCACCAATTCAGTGGACATGAATCTGAGCAAACTCCGGGAGACAGTGAAGGACAAGGAAGCCTGGTGTGCTGCAGTCCATGGACTTAGCCATGACTTAGCCACTGAACAGCAGCAACAACATTTTATTTGCATGGTGAAAGACTGGGGAAGTGAGAAAATGGAGGACACAAAGCCAAGATGAGATATCTTAATTAGTAGGTTCCATTATGGGCAACCTGAGCTCAAGCTGCTGGGGACCTTTTGAAAAGTTGTGTTGAACCCAACTCTAAGTGATCCTATCAGGGTTATTTATTCACCACTGTTGCCTCTCCTTGATTGACAGTCACTCTGGGAACTTCCTGGCACATCAGCCTATTTTGTATGTGGTTTTGTATGCCCATGGTAGGAGGATGCTCTTAGCCAGGAGATGCAGGAAGCCATCAGCATCGCTGCAGGTAGCTTCTGGGATAGGGGTGTGCGTATGTGTAGTAGGAAAATGTGAGCCACTGGTGACCAGTTACATAGAGAAATGCTGTTAAACAATCCTTGGCAGAGATGTTCTGAAATGATTGTGAATTCCAGCTAGTGCATGAGTGGCAGAAGCTACAGCAAATAGTTTCTTAAGGCTGCTGTTACAAAGTCCCACAAACTGAGTAATACATCATCTCACAGCTTTGAGGTCAAGTCCACAGTCAAGGTGTCAGCAGGGCCATGATCCCTCTGAAGGCTCCAGAGGAGAACCAGTTCCAGTCTGTCAACTTCAGTTCAGTTCAGTCCCTCAGCCATGTCTGACTTTTGTGACACCATGGACTGCAGCATGCCAGGTTTCCCTGTCCATCACCAACTCCTGGAGCTTGCTCAAACTCATGTCCATTGAGTCAGTGATGCCATCCAACCATCTCATCCTCTGTTGTCCCATTCTCCTCCTGCCCTCAATCTTTTCCAGCATCAGGGTTTTTTTTCCCAATAAGTTAGCTCGTCGCATCAGGTGGCCAAAGTATTGGAGTTTCAGCTTCAGCATCAGTCCTTCCAATGAATATTAAAGGTTGATTTCCTTTAGGATGGACTGGTTGGATCTCCTTGCAGTCCAAGGGACTCTCAAGAGTCTTCTCCAACACCACAGATCAAAAGCATCAATTCTTCATCACTCAGCTTTCTTTATAGTCCAACTCTCACATCCATACATGACTACTGGGAAAAAAAAAAAAGCTTTCACTAGGTGGACATTTGTTGGCAAAGTAATGTCTCTGCTTTTTAATAAGCTACCTAGGTTGGGCATAACTTTTCTTCCAAGGAACAAGCGTCTTTTAATTTCATGGCTGCAGTCACCATCTGCAGTGATTTTGGAGCTCAAAAAAAAAATAAAGTCTTTCACTATTTCCATTGTTTCTCCATCTATTTGCCATGAAGTGATGGGACTGGATGCCATGATCTTAGTTTTCTGAATGTTGAGTTAGTCTTAAGCCAACTTATTCGCTCTCCTCTTTCACTTTCATCAAGAGGCTCTTTAGTTCTTCTCCGTTTTCTGCCATAAGGGTGGTGTCATCTACATATCTGAGGTTATTGATATTTCTCCTGGCAATCTTGATTCCAGCTTGTGTTTCTTCCAGTCCAGCATTTCTCATGATGTACTCTGCATATAAGTTAAATAAGCAGGGTGACAATATACAGCCTTGACGTACTCCTTTTCCTATTTGGAACCAGTCTGTTGTTCCATGTCCAGTTCTAACTGTTTCTTCCTGACCTGCATACAGATTTCTCAGGAGGCAGTCAGGTGGTCTGGTATTCCCATCTCTTGAAGAATTTTCCAAAGTTTGTTGTGATCCACATCAAAACCTTAGTCCTTAACTTGGAGATGGTGTCTTCTCCCTCTCCATCTTTCCATGGCCTTTCCTCCACGTGCTTGTCTCTATGTCCAGTTTCCCCTTTCTATAAGGACACAAGTCCTATTGATTAGTTTGTTCATGCATGCTCAGTTGTGTCTGACTCTTTGCAATGCCATGTAGCCACCAGGCTCCTCTGTCCATGGGATTTCCCAGGCAAGAATACTGGAGTGGGTTGCCATTTCCTCCTCCAAGGAATTTTCCCTACACAGGGATTGAACCCTAGTCTCTTGCACTGAGAGACAGATTCTTTACCACTGAGCTACCTGGGAAGCTTCCTATTGGATTAGGAGCCACCATAATGACCTCATTCTACCTCAATTAGCTCTGTAAAGACTCTATCTCCAACTATGGTTCCATTCTGTATGGGGAATTGGGACTTCAGTATATCTCTTCAGGGGACATAATTCAATCCAAAGCATGATTCAGTGAAAAGAAAGCACCATTTTTGTCCCACCCAGTCTCCCTAAGTGAGCAAACACCCAATAAGGAATTATACCCCTTGTTAACTTAGGTGTAGGTGTTTCGAGCAGTTCCCCAAACAGCAGCCCCTGGGGTTTTCTTTTTTTTAACTTCACTCAATCACAGTAAAGAGAAAAGAGGGCCAAACTCAGCAGGAAGACAGACTATCACCAAAGGTATAAGCATAAATGCATCTAAGATGAAAGCCGGCATGGCTTGCAAAAACCATGGGGTAATTCTGTCCAAGGGGAAGATTCGCTGGAAACCCGTTTAGGTGAAGACTATCGTGAGAGGTATGTGTAACTAGGAGAAATCCACAGGGGATCTTTGTGAAAACTGAAATAATTAAAGGCTTCAAAAATAGGACCTAGAGAAAAAGCTAAAAGGAATTTGATAATTTTGCTTGCAGAAAGCAGACCTAGGTGCGGCTTCCCAGTTCCCCTGCATTTGAAAGGTGGCCAAAGGCACTCCTATTCCTGCTGAGAAGACAGTGATGGGAAAAAGGCTCAGACTGAAGGGGGAGATTCAGGTGGGATAAACTGAAAATGTTCCAGAATTAGCCTACATGGTGTCAACACGTCGGGATTGTTTCACTGACAGAAGACTTTACTTTTGCACAAATGTAATGATTTATGCAGATTCCTTTTATACATGTCATCTCATCTGATTCTTCCCACTCTCCTTTGGTGGGGGGACAGATTAGTAACATAGTATAAATCGTAAAGTGCGGTGCACATGACTGCAGTTTCAGTTCAGTTGCTCGGTCGTGTCTGACTCTTTGCGACCCCATTAATCACAGCACGCCAGGCCTCCCTGTCCATCACCAACTCCTGGAGTTCACTCAGACTCACATCCATCGAGTCAGTGATGCCATCCAGCCATCTCATCCTCTGGCGTCCCCTTCTGCTCCTGCCCCCAATCCCTCCCAGCATCAGAGTCTTTTCCAATGAGTCAACTCTTCACATGAGGTGGCCAAAGTACTGGAGTTTCAGCTTTAGCATCAGTCCTTCCAAAGAACACCCAGGGCTGATCTCCTGCAGAATGGACTAGTTGGATCTCCTTGCCGTCCAAGGGACTCTCAAGAGTCTTCTCCAATACCACAGTTCAAAAGCATCAATTCTTCAGCGCTCAGCCTTCTTCACAGTCCAACTCTCACGTCCATACATGACCACAGGAAAAACCATAGCCTTGACTAGACAGACCTTTGTTGGCAAAGTGATGTCTCTGCTTTTCAATATGCTATCTAGGTTGGTCATAACTTTCCTTCCAAGGAGTAAGCGTCTTTTAATTTCATGGCTACAGTCACCTTCTGCATTGATTTTGGAACCCCAAAAAATAAAGTCTGACACTGTTTCCACTGTTTCCCCATCCATTGCCCATGAAGTGATGGGACCAGATGCCATAATCTTTGTTTTCTGAATGTTGAGCTTTAAGCCAACTTTTTCACTCTCCTCTTTCACTTTCATCAAGAGGCTTTTGAGTTCCTCTTCACTTTCTGCCGTAAGGGTGGTGTCATCTGCATATCTGAGGTTATTGATATTTCTCCCGGCAATCTTGATTCCAGCTTGTGCTTCTTCCAGTCCAGCGTTTCTCATGATGTACTCTGCATAGAAGTTAAATAAGCAGGGTGACAATATACAGCCTTGATGTACTCCTTTTCCTATTTGGAACCAGTCTGTTGTTCCATGTCCAGTTCTAACTGTTTCTTCCTGACCTGCATAAAGATTTCTCAGGAGGCAGGTCAGGTGGTCTGGTATTCCCGTCTCTTTCAGAATTTCCCACAGTTTATTGTGATCCATACAGTCAAAGGCTTTGGCATAGTCAATAAAGCAGAAATAGCACATGACTTAGACACTGCCTTTTGCCAGTATAGGGTGTCTCAACCTCAGTATTATTGACTTGGGGGACCTGACGATTCTTTCTTGTGAGAGACTGTCCTGAGCATAGTACGATATTTAGCAACATCTCTGGTATTTACTCAATGGATGTAAATAGAACCCCTCCTCCCATCTTGACACCCCAAAGTAATTCCCATCATTAAAAATGTTTCCCCAGCTGAGAACCACTCATTAGTCTAAGTTTCCCCAACTTCACTTTAAGCCCTTTCACTACTTTTTTTTATCCTTTGGGGGAAATGAGATGTATTGTTGTTCACTTTTTAAATATTTGAGAAAAATGGAGAGACATAGCCAGTGACTCCAAGGGCCTCTCAGACCACTGGGGAATGGTGCCATCATTCACTCCCCAGTGGGAAGGTGGCTGTCATGTGATGCACCCAAGGGTGCAGAGGTCACAGGAGCCATGAATCTGCTTAGCATCATCAGGGAGGAAGTTTCACAGAAGAGGGAAGATTGAGACTAAAGTGTTAAAGGATGAATGGGAGTTTATCTACTAGATCTTGTTACTTATCATGCTATATTCAACTTCTTATTCTAGGTCAGGGATTGTCACATGGGTTATGGGCCAGACCAGGCCTGCCGTCTGTTATTTATTTATTTGGTTGTGTTGGATCCTCACTGTTTATGTGAAATCTTCTATCATGGTGTGCAGGGTATCTAGTTGTGGCATGTGAGCTCAGTAGTCTCAGCACACAGGCTTAGTTTCTCCAAGATATGTGGGATCTTAGCTCCTTGACCAGGGATCAAACCCACAACCCCTGCATTGCAAGGTGGATTCTTAACCACTGGGCCACCAGGAAAGCCAGTGTCTGTTTTCATTTATAAAGTTTTATTGGAACATAGTCATGATCATTCATTTGAGTGATGTCTATGGCTGCTCACATGATACAATAGCAGATCTGAGTAGTTGCACCAGAGTCCAAATGGGTCACAAAGATGAAAATACCTACTATGTGGCTCATAGAACAAACTTGTCAACTCCCATCGAGAACCTGGGACTATGAAGCACCAAGGTCCTTATTGGATAACTGTTCTGCTGCCTCACTTCTTACTGCTTAAAGTAAGATCATCTACCATGTACCAAGCACTGTGGTTATAGATGCTTCTTTATTTCTTCATGGCAGTGACCTTGGCAAATACATACTGTATTCACCAGTCCAACAAACAGAAGTCCAGATAAAATGGTGAACTTTACAAAATTATATAATGACCTGATGTGAACTCATGGGAAAAGACCCTGATGCTGGGAAAGATTGAAGGCAAAAGGAGAAGGGGGTGGCAGAGGATGAGATGGTTGGATGGCATCACTGACTCAATGGACATGAGTCTGAGCAAACTCTGGGAGAGAGTGAAGGACAGAGGAGCCTGATGTGCTGCAGTCCGTGGGGTCGCAAAGAGGTAGAAACAACTTGGCAATTGAACAACAACAAAAATGCGGGTGGATGGGGTGTTCAAAGTCCCATTTTTCAGTTCAATGTCATTCAAACTCCATGAGTATCGATTTCTTACCTGTTAAAAGCAAATAAAGATACCTACCTGTTTTGGACAGACAAGCTTTCTTCTGCAATAGAAGTGGTATTAACTCTTCTGATAACAGAATGCCGTGTCCGTAACCGTGATCCCAGCTGTATAACGAAGTAGTAGGTGAGCGCTGTGCTCTGCCTTCTGGTAGCGCTGGGCTCAGCAGTATCACACACACAAACTATCACAGATTTATCCTTTTACACCACTTGTGGCTCATTCAGTAAACGCTTCCTTCCCAATCACAGCTCAGGCCGCTCCAAGGAAACAAATAAAATTCGAGCTCGGAGTTAAAAGAGGCTTGAGAGCAGCAACTTGAATAAATCCGCTCTGTAAAGGGTTTAGAGATCCTGGAGGCCACATTAAAGACATTCCCTAAATCAACTCAGGATGGGGCTGCCTGGGTGGCAAGGGAAATTGACATGCCCCAAAGATCTGAGGGCTTCCCAGGTGGCACTAGTGGTAAAGAACCCGCCTGCCACTGCAGGAGATGTAAGAGACTGGGTCCGATCCCTGGGTTGGGAAGATCTCCTGGCAGAGAGCATGGCAATCCACTCCAGTATTCCTGCCTGGAGAACCCCATGGACAGAGCAGCCTGGCAGGCTGCAGTCCATGGGGTCGCATAGAGTCGGATGCAACTGAAGTGACTTAGCATGCACACACAAAGATCTGATGTTGCCGTCTCACCACTAAATCAGTTAGAGTTTGGGGCAGGTTAGGGTCAGGGATAATAAAGCTGGCAGCAGTTGTGCAGATGAGCTTCAAACACAATGGACTGGTGGATCGTGCATACCCCCCGGCCTTGCTTCTCTTTCCTGGATGCATTGCTGGGTGCACACATATTACTAGGCATGTGTGTGGAACAAGACAATTATCATGAATGATGGAGCAATGCATTAACAATCAGGACCCAGCACAATACACAACGTATTTTATTTATTATTTTTTTCTATAGAAATATTTAATCAAGATAATCACAATTATAATTTTTAAGGGTGACAGCAACTAACGTGAGATTGTAATAATTTTGGTCATAATGTTCATAAAAGATCTCTGCTTACATAAATTATGTCATGTGTGTGTGTGCTCAGTCCTGTCTGACTCTGCGACCCACCAGAACTGTAGCCCCACCAGACTCCTCTGTCCATGGGATTTTCCAGGCAAGACTACTGGGGTGGATTGTCATTTCCTTTTTTAGGGGATCCTCCTGATGCAAGGATCAAACCTGAGTCTCTTGCAGCTCCTGCATTGGCAGGCACATTCTTTACCACTGAGCCACCATGTAATTACAAATTATATCATATGTTTAACTTAAAACTTTATATTAAAAACATCTGCAATATTATATTTTCAAAAATGCTATTATCTTGTACATTTTTTAAAACTTTTTCTTTTATATTGGAGTATAGCTGTAAAATGGCAGACTTTATTTTTGGGGCCTTCAAAATCACTGCATATGGTGATTGCAGCCATGAAATTAAAAGATGCTTGCTCCTTGGAAGAAAAGCTGTGACCAACCTAGACAGCATATTAAAAAGCAGAGACATTACTTTGCCAACAAAGATCCGTCTAGTCAAAGGCTATGGTTTTTCCAGTGGTCATGTATGAATGTGAGAGCTGGACTCTAAAGAAAGCTGAGTGCTGAAGAATTGATGCTTTTGAACTGTGGTGTTGGAGAAAACTCTTTAGAGTCCCTTGGATGCAAGGAGATCCAACCAGTCCATCCTAAATGAAATCAATTCTGAATATTCATTGGAAGGGCTGATGTTGAAGCTGAAACTCCAATACTTGGGCCACTTGATGCAAAGAGCTGACTCATTGGAAAATACCCTGATGCTGGGAAAGATTGAAGGCAGGAGGAGAAGGGGACAACAGAAAATGAGATGGTTTGATGGCATCATTGATTCAATGGGCGTGAGTTTGAGTCAACTCTGGGAGCTGGTGATGGACAGGGAGGCCTGGCATATTGCAGTCCATGGGGTCACAAAGAGTTGGACACGACTGAGTGACTGAACTGAACTGAACTGATAGCTGATTCACAGTGTTGTGATAGTTTCACACACCATGCATTTAAAATTCACCATCTTGTTCGATCCTTACAACCACCCTCTGTGGTAGGCACTGGTAATAGCCCCATTTTACAGATGAGAAAGGTGAGGCTCTGGAGCTTAAGCAACTTCCCTTGCATCATATCAATGTGAAGATTGAAAAGCAGATCTTTCTGTTTTCTAATCAGGTCACAGTTCCATCATTAGTGAAGCATAGAGTTCCCTGTTGAGGGCATTTCCTGCCCAGGGAGCAGAAAGGCATTCCAGCTTCCCTGAGCCAAAAGGGTTCTGTCCACATCTGACTGCCAGGTCCCTGGCCTTGCCAAGCTGGCTAAGATGGGCTATAGTGTGTTGAGCACCTCAGAGAGTGTAGACCCCCCACTACCTCCAGAATGGGCATACGTAACCAATCAATGTAGTGAAAAAGAAGGAAATGATTAAGCCCCCCATGGACGGGACATGTGGAAGGTATCTGAACAGTAGAAGAAGGAGGTGTGAAAGCCCCCACCGCCTCAGGCCAGAGGCAGCAGCTTGAGCCCACATGGCAGGATGTGCCCTCCCTGCCAAAGCCATGGGCTGCTGCAGCCTTGGGCGTGTGGGGTCTGTCCTGGCCTGTGTGTGCAGATGTGGCTGGGAGCATCTCTGTCTCTCCCCAGCACATCCCAGCCACAGCTGCCTTTCTGCTCTAAGCTTCCTCTAGTTGTCAGGAACCCCCAAGAGGTCAGCATTAGCATCTCTGTTCTCATTGGGGCTCCCCTGGAAAGGTGAATCCTCTAGACACTATCTAGGGGCAAAGCCAACTTCAGGTACACTTACTGGAACCTTCCTGCCATTGCCTTTTGTTGTAGATGGAATTGTGTCCCTTCAGAAAGATATGCTGAAGTCTTAACCCCCAGGGCCTTTAAATATGACCTTAAATGGAAAGAAGGTTGCTGGGACTGAATTGTGCCCCTCCATGCACAAATCTATATATTGAGCTATCCCTCAATGTGGCTATATCTGGATATAAGGTCTTTAGGAAGTTGTTGTCCAGTGGTTCAGTCATGTCCGACTCTTTGCAACCCCATGGACTGCAGCACGCCAGGCTTCACTGTCCATCACCAACTCCCGGAGTTTACTCAAACTCATGTCCATCGAGTCAGTGATGCCATCCAGCCATCTCATCCTCTGTCACACCCTTCTCCTCCTGCTTTCAATCTTTCCCAGCATCAGGGTCTTTTCCGAGTCAGCTCTTCACATCAGGTGGCCAAAGTATTGGAGTTTCAGGTTCAACATCAGTCCTTTCAATGAACACCCAGGACTGATCTCCTTTAGGATAGACTGGTTGGATCTCCTTGCAGTCCGAGGGACTTTTAAGAGTCTTCTCCAACACCACAATTCAAAAGCATCAATTCTTCAGCCCTCAGATATCTTTATAGTCCAACTCTCACATCCATACATGACTACTGGAAAAACCATAGCCTTGACTAGATCGATCTTTGTTGGCAAAGTAATGTCTCTTCTTTTTAATATGCTGTCTAGGTTGGTCATAACTTTCCTTCCAATGAGTAAGCATCTTTTAATTTCATGGCTGCAGTGATTTTGAAGCCCTCAAAAATAAAGTCAGCCACTGTTTCCACTGTTTCCCCATCTATTTGCCATGAAGTGATGGGACCGGATGCCATGATCTTCATTTTCTGAATGTTGAGCTTTAAGCCAACTTTTTCACTCTCCTCTTTCACTTTCATCAAAAAGCTCTTTAGTTCTTCTTCACTTTCTGCCATAAGGGTGGTGTCATCTGCATATCTGAGGTTATTGATATTTCTCCTGGCAATCTTGATTCCAGCTTGTGCTTCATCCAGCCCAGCGTTTCTCATGATGTACTCTGCATATAAATTAAATAAGCAGGGTGACAATATACAGCCTTAATGTACTCCTTTTCCTATTTGGAACCAGTCTGTTGTTCCATGTCCAGTTCCAACTGTTGCTTCCTGATCTGCATGGTCTTATATGAAAAGCTCTCCAGTTCTGTTTCTCAGCCCAGTGAAGACATAGTAAGAAAGTGACTATCTGTAAGCCAAGAAGAAAGCTTCCACCAGATACCAAACCAGCTGGCACCTTGATCTTGGACTTCTCAGCCTCTAGAACTGAAAGAGAGTTAATTTCTGTGGCTTGAGTGATTCAGTCTATGATGTTTTACTACAGCTGCTCAACCAGACTAAAACAAGAGTCTTTGCAGTTCTAATCTAGTTCACATCATTAGTCGTGAACATGGGTCCCAGTACAAGAGGTGAAGGGGTACAGAAACAGACACATACAGAGGATGAATGAAGTGAAGGCACACAGGGAAGATGGCCATGCAAAGGTGGAGTCAGAGATGATAGCGATGCTGCCACAAACGAAGAAACCAGAAGCTGGAAGAGGCAAGCAGGGCTCTGTCAAGGGAGCTTTCAGAACACCTTGAGTTTGGACTTCCTGCTTGCAGAATTTCAAGAAAACTGTACATTTATTTTGTTCTTAGACACCAAGCTTGTGGTCCTTTGTGACAGCAGTCATAGGAAGTCGAAGCCACCATTTATTCAGCAAAGGCTGCTAGAGTGCAAATATTTGAAAAAATCACTACTAGGAGGGTATTCAGAATTCTGCTGTAAGGATTTTTTTTTTCCAATAAATTATTCTCAGAGCATTCTCTTGGCCTCTCATTAGTAAGTAAGACTGTGCAACATGCTTGGCTGTATTGGCTGAGAACCATTTTGCTGGAACCTTCTAAGCAGGTTACAGCCCTGTTTCCTTCTGGGCTTGTGAGGAACACAATGGTGTGATGGACCCACAGGCTCTGTGGACCACGTTTCCGGTGAAATGACCAGTTCTGCTGGCTCTGATTGGCTGTTGGTGCTTTTAGTAGGTCTTCCCTCCTAGGTGTAATTTTATGTCCACTTCAGTTGGAAGGCAACATTGCTCTGTAGTCAGCAAGCGGTCACAGACTATGGGCTTCCCTGGCGGCTCAGACAGTAAAGAATCAGCCTGCAGTGTGGGAGACCTGAGTTTGATCCCTGGGTTGGGAAGATCCCCTGGAGGAGGGAACGGTTAACCACTCCCGTATTCTTGCCTGGAGAAATTCATGGACAGAGAAACCTGGTGCATTAGAGCCCATGAGGTCGCAAAGAGCTGGACACAACTGAGTGACTTTCACTTTTCACTTTCATGGTGATTGCAAAGATATGAAAGTCTACAGGGCACACTTCTAAATTTGGACACTTAGGGTAATCATGCCTTGATATTTTGTAACTGTCATCTGTTGTCTGCCACTCAATGCCCTGGGTCTGGCACTGACTGACCTCCCTAACCAGTCCACCTGGCATCAAACTAAGCCATGAATGACTCTATGGACAGCCATGTTCACAGGCCTTCAGTGTATGCTGTGCTGTTTTCCTCTTGCTGCTGTGACAAATGATCACAGAGTATTGAAATCATCTTGCAGTTCTGGAGCTCCAAAATTTAAAATAGGTCTTGTTGTTGCTGTTCAGTCACTAAGTCATCTCCAACTCTTTGTGAGCCCAGGGACTGCAGCACACCAGACTCCTCTGTCCTCCACTATCTCCCAGAAAAATGGATCTTACAGACCTAAAATGGAAGCGCCAGCAGATTCACATGTCTTCTGGATTTTTCATGTAATTCATTGCTGTTGTTCAGTTGCTAGGTCATGTCTGACTTTTTTCCACCCCCTCTACTGTAGCCCTCCAGGCTCCTCTGTCCATGGGGATCCTCCAGGTAAGAATACTGAAGTGGATTGCCACGCCCTCCTCTGGGGCATCTTCCCAACCCAGGGATCAAAGCCCTGCCTCCTGCACTGCAGGTGGAGTCTTTAAAACAGAGCCACCAGGGAAGCCCCTTCATGCACTCTAGAACAAAGCCCTCAGAACCATAAAGGAGATCTTTATATTGATCTTAGGCAACTCTCATCAGGTTCCCTGATGAGATGTGGATCGTAGTTGACTTGCTGGGCCTATTGGTCCAATTAGACTTTGAGAATGGTCCCAGAAGGCTGTTTTCTCAGGATATCAGAATGGTTGCCCGCCCCCTATAGGATAAGGCTCTGATAAGGATGCTGGATATTCACCATATGCTCCCCTTATAACCCCAGGCATGCTCCCCAATCCTCTGCCCTGCTTCCTGTCCCTGGGGGGGACCTCTGTGGGGCATGACTGTACTCCTTGGGCTGCCTTGCCCTCTGGCAGGAGACTGCAGGAGGAGGGGAGAGGAAGGGCAAAATACTTTTTTGTCCCCCTCTTCCCACCTTGCTGTAGCTCCTCTGGGGACTGGGCTGTATGGCTACAGCTCCAGTTGGATGGTCCTTCTTCTGCAGCTCCAGGCTCAGCCCCTCTTTGCGTTGCTTCCTCTGACTTAGAGGTGCTAGGATCTGGGTGCCTCATTATTCCTTATGAGCTTCCCAAGCTCAGTTCAGTTCAGTTGCTCAGTCGTGTCCGACTCTTTGCCACCCCATGAATCACAGCACGCCAGGCCTCCCTGTCCATCATCAACTCCCGGAGTTCACTCAGATTCATGTCCATCGAGTCAGTGATGCCATCCAGCCATCTCATCCTCTGTCATCCCCTTCTCCTCCTGCCCCCAACCCCTCCCAGCATCAGAGTCTTTTCCAGTGAGTCAACTCTTCGCATGAGGTGGCCAAAGTACTGGAGTTTCAGATTTAGCATCATTCCTTCCAAAGAAATCCCAGGGCTGATCTTCAGAATGGACTGGTTGCATCTCCTTGCAGTCCAAGGGACTCTCAAGAGTCTTCTCCAACACCACAGTTCAAAAGCATCAATTCTTCAGTGCTCAGCCTTCTCACAGTCCAACTCTCACATCCATACATGACCACTGCACATCTGTAAACAGTTACCCTCATTAAATTCTCCCCGGTTTCCACAATTGAATGGCAGGTCATCTTTTTCCTGTGGGCTTCCCCAGTGGCTCATCGGTAAAGAAGCTGCCTGCAATGCAGGAGATGTGGGTTCGATCCTTGGGTTGGGAAGATTTCCTGGAGGAGACTATGACAACACACTCCAGTATTCTTGCCTGGATAATCCCATGGACACGAAAGCCAGGCAGGTTACAGTCCAAAGGTAGCTAAGAGTCAGACACGACTGAAGCAACACAGCAGGCAGGCCCGCATCTTTTCTGCTGCCAGGAGTCTAATGGTAAGCATCAAGAACTATTAGTGAGCATTTTTACCTCCATCATGTTATTTATACCTCTGTTATGTTGTCCTTGGTCCATGCTCTGGAAGATGCGGTGAAGACTTTGAGCCTGTATTTAGCCTTTTCTGTCTGTGGTGCATCTCCGAGGCCAACATAGATCTAAAGGATCCAGAGAATTCTGAGAACAGCTTGTTTTGTGTTAGGCATTTTAGTTTTCAAAGGATTTGTCTATTCACTGAAGGAATGTTTACAACCTCTTTTGAAGCAAATCATAGAGATGTTATTAGCATTCTCCCTATTTCATGCTTTTGCCCAAGGACATCTCAATGGCGCATGTACAGCTTGCACCCATGTTTGGGGCTTTTCTGCCAGCTCTCTTTTCCACGGAACTGGGAGGACTCCGTTATGGATTTTCCTTTCTTCCTCCTACAGCTTTACTTTGGCAGAGGCCTGAAGCAAAAAAAAAATCCAACAATGGAATGTACCAGCTCATGCTGTAAAAGTTCACTCCACTTCATGGCATCCTGTGACACACACAGAATCAGCTTAGTCAGAGCCATGTGCCATCTGACTAATGATTGGCCCTGAATTGAGCATTGTGCTGTATAGCTGGAACAGATGGTCCCATCACTCTACGGTACCCCGTGTCGAATGAGCAATGCCCAGTGGTGCCAAGAAACCCCTTGAGTAAGCACAGAAAAATCTCCAGTGTCAGCATGTCACAAGTGATCCCAACACACAGGACATACTCAGTGCCCCGTAACTAGACCATGTCCAAAGTCAGTGGAACTTCAGTTGCAAAGCGGAAGCTGTGAATGCCAAACTGGGCAGCACAGAGTGCCAGTCTCAACTTCCTTGAAGTTTGTTTGTGCAGGTTTGGAAATCACAGAGAGGTGGATGAACCTTTGGCCAAGGGTGGGGGAAAAAAAAAACAACTTGGTTAAAGAAAGGGCAAATGGAGATAATTCTGAAAAGCAGCAAGTGTGTGGTTATTCCTACTTATGAGTATTCTGTACTCTAGGTAGTCACAGATGACTTGTTAGCAAATTCCAACAGAGGTATAGATATAAATCCTGAATTAGTGTCTTTTGCAAAATGTCATTTCATGCATGTGTTAGTCACTCAGTCGAGCTCGACTCTTTGCAACTCCATGGACTATGGTCCCCCAGGCCCCTCTATCCAAGGAATTCTCCAGGCAAGAATACTGGAATGGGTGTGTACCACGTGCTTAGCTGTGTCTGACTCTTTGTGACCCCATGGACTGTAGCACCGGACTCCTCTGTCCATGGGATTTCTCAGGCAAAAGTACTGAAGGAGGTTGTCTTTTCTTTCTCCAGGGAATCTTCCCAAGCCAGGGATCAAACCTGGGACTCCTGAATAACAGGCAAATTCTTTACCATGTGAGCCGCCACGGAAGCTCATTTTATACATAATTAAAAGTAAAAAGAATAACTGGTTGCCTCTGAGGGGGTGGGGATTGACTGAGAAAGGGTGTGAGAGAACCTAGTGAGTGATGGTCTTGTTCTCCATCTTGATAAGGGTTGCATTACATACCTATCTGTGTGCATTTGTCAAAAGTTTTAGAAACTCATAAGATTTATGCATTTCACTGTAGGAACTGTTTTCTAAATAAATGTATATAAGCAAATACTGAGCTCTTGCTAATGATATGCATAAGGAAATATTTACAGATGAAGTATATCAGTGCCCAGCAACTTGCTTTAAAATGCATCATATGCATCGCATCCAGCTACAAAGTGGGTATGGGTATTTTCTGTGCAATCCTTCCAATTTTTTTGTATATTTTAAAGTTTCTGTTATTGCTGTATACAAACTAGGTAACCAACAACAATTGTATAGCACAGGAATGTATCCTCAGTATTTTGTAATACTCTATAAGGGAAAATATGTGTATATATACTATATAGTATATATATATACACATATATATGTATGTATATATGTATATACTATATATGTATGTATATGTATATACTATATGTGTTTATATATATATAGTACTATATATATATATATACATATGCATACGCTCATTCGCTTTATTCATGTCTGACTCTGCCATCCCATGGATTATAGCCCACGAGGTTCCTCTGTCCATGGGATTTCCCAGGCAAAAATGCTGGAATGGGTTGCCAATTCCTCCTCCAGGATATATATATATCTGAATCACTTTGCTATAAACTTGAAACCAATACAACATTGTAAATCAACTATACATCATTAAAAATTAAAATAACTTTTAAAAAAGTCTTGGAAAAAAAATGAAAAGAAAAACCCCAGGGCTTCTCATACAGTTGAGAATATTTTAATACAAGTGGCATCATATCATCCTATTATTAAATATTGCTTTTAAGAATTGAAGTATGCCCCATAGGATAAGACACAGGCTATCCAAAGTGAAACCAATTCTCCCAAACTAAATCTGGTTAGAAAAGCTGGTCCCTAGTCAGACACAACTTAGTGACCAAACAACAAACAAACAAAGGGGGATGAATAAGAGCTTACACGGAAAGATACCTGAGGGTCACAAGATTGCAAGAAATGCATGATTTTGAAGAGGCTATTTCTAAAAAAAAAAAATCACTTTGAGGCTAAAGGTTGATTCAATCTCTACACCTAGCAGATCCACTCCATTCCTTTGTCCTCAAACCACTAAATTCATGTCACAGATGGTCTAGAGGTGTGAATCATGCATGCTGCTAAGTCACTTCAGTCGTGTCCGACTCTGTGCGACCCCATAGACAGCAGGGATTCTCCAGGCAAGAACACGGGAGTGGGTTGCCCTTTTCTTCTCCAATGCATGAAAGTGAAAAGTGAAAGTGAAGTTGCTCAGTCGTGTCCAACCCTTATCAACCCCGTGGACTGCAGCCTACCAGGCTTCTCCATCCATGGGGTTTTCCAGGCAAGAGTACTGGAGTGGGGTGCCATTGCCTTCTCCGGAATCATGCATGGTCAATGGGCAAATGCTAGATTCTGCAACACAGAATGGAGAGAATTGTGGACTTACACTTTCAGATACTTCTGAACATGGTTAAAAACCAGAGCCCTTCAAATTTTCAACTTTTACAGAAATGCCTACAGTTTTATTCTTTGACAGTTTGACATATTGACTCTGTTTTTGGAGAGACCATCAACAGGATGCCTCCATCTGCCAACATCTGGGTTTACTAATAGACTAATAACATTGCAGAGAGTGCCTTGTGGAATGTAGGTGTTTAATGAACATATTACAATGGGTTTGGAATCCTCCAGCTGCTCCTCTGCCTGCCCGCATGACCTTTAGACAAATGCTTCAACTCTGTGAACCTCAGCTTCCTTATCTCTGCAAAACAATGGCAATGGTAACACATACCTTTGGAGTCATCATGAGAATCACATACGTTCAAAAAGATGTGAAATCTCTAGCAGGTAGTTGAATGAGACCCAAAAGAAACAAAAGAAGATGAATGAGAAAGTCTTTACCTGTTGGCCCAGCCTGTTGGACTGGCTTACAGTTGGGAAAGGAGAAAATGATCACAGCTAATGTTGGGATGAAAACTTGTTCTGGTTGAGCTCTCAGAAGACAGTGGAGGAGGCCACTGCAGTGGTAAGAGCAGAAAACTGACCACAGTGTCTAGACACTTCTTGGGAATAATCCTGCTGTGGAGAGAGGGGTGAGGAGGTTATATCCCAGTACTGGGGGGTATGGAGATGAACAAAAAACGTGAGTTAACAATAATCACCACGAGACAGATGGAACAGTAGGGACCCCAGAGTTCCTTGAAACGCTCTTTCCAGCTCTTTTCCAGTGCTGCTGCTGCTGCTAAGTCGCTTCAGTCGTGTCCGACTCTGTGCGACCCTATGGACTGCAGCCTACCAGGCTTCTCCGTCCATGGGATTCTCCAGGCAAGAACACTGGAGTGGGTTGCCATTTCCTTCTCCAATCTCTTTCCAGTTATGCTACTCTTTATATGACAACAGCACTGATTATTAGAGAATATTATTTTATATTTCCACCACTCTTAATTGCTTCTCATATCTGTAATCCTGGCTGAAGGATGAAATAGAGGAGATGAGGATTAGGGAGTACGCCACTCCTGGGTCACGGAAGACTGTTCTCAGGAAAACAACAGCAAAATGCTGATACACACATTTGATGAAATGTATGGAGATCAGCCCATCAGGCATCTCCAAGAATAGTGCTTTCCATGTAGAGTTTGGAGAGTTGCTTCTAATAACGGAACCCATTTGGACCTGTTTTATTAACTTATTCCATTCACAAAAGCGAAATCTCTTAATGGCCGTAATAAGGCAGTGTTGCAAGCTGAAGTGACTTCCTTAAAGCGGAAAATAAGCATTTTACTACAGCTGTGGACCATACTAAACAGCTTGTAATGTGCAACAACTCCCCACCCCCATCACATCCTCTGGGGACCGCAGGAAGGAAAATGCTACTAGTGGGAAATTTTGCTAAGAAAGAAATTGGAAAGCCAACTCTTAAGAAAGCCTCTGTTCGTTATCAGAGCATGGGACTGCAAGCTCTCAAAGGTGAAAAAATGACAAATGACAGTTCTTGGTTAACCAGAAATTTTTTGAAAGCGATTTCCCATTCAGATTTTGCATGCTAACTAATGTTGCGTGGTAGAAATAGAGGATGAGACGGTTGCATGGCATCACCGACTCAATGGACCTGAGTTTGAGTACGCTCTGGGAGTTGGTGATGGACAGGGAAGCCCGGCGTGCTGCAGTCCATGGGGTCGCAAAGAGTCGGACACGACTGAGAGACTGAACTGAACTCATCAGTTATGTTTGATAAACCAAGATGAGGGAATGTTACTTCATCTTCTCCCAAGTATAAAAGTATAAAAGCCCTTTGATGTTGTCCTTGAAGATGCATGAGGCTCAAATAGTTGGTTCTAATATTTCTCTAAGTCACAGGCAGCGTTTTTTTTTTTCAATAGCGTGGGACATTTTTGCCCTTGGTCAGAGAATGTATGGGGAGATGGAGAAATTTTAATGGGCTTCCAAACCTTGTAAAAGAGAACTACTTTTCTCACCATGACTGCGTGCTCCATATGGGAGGCCAACTTGCAATATTCAGTGGAAATTTTGTCTTGCTCTTCAGGCTTTTGGAGCTATGGAAAATTTCTGTATATTTTTTATTGAAGTGTTAAAAGGAAATACTTGTCATGTAGGCCTAAAGGAAAATTCAGACTTTTTTGACCCTTAAAGAAATGTAGATGAAAGCATGTTAGAATATTCAAACATGAATAAACACTTTTCAGTACAATTGAAAACTTGAAAATTTGCCTTTTCTTAATCTACCTCGTGACTTGGAATCACAAATTGCAAAAAAAAAAAAAAAAATTTGTAGTTAGAAATGGGCAAGTGATAATCCTCACTTGAATAAACTAGATATATCAGAGAACTCTACAGAAATAGATTTTTCCTATTACGTTATTGCATGAATCAGGCTTTGTAAGGTTGTATTGTAATAACACAAAATCCCCCAATTCTGCTGCTGCTGCTAAGTCGCTTCAGTTGTGTCCGACTCTGTGTGACCCCATAGACGGCAGCCCACCAGGCTCCCCTGTCCCTGGGATTCTCCAGGCAAGAACACTGGAGTGGGTTGCCATTTCCTTCTCCAATGCATGAAAGTGAAAAGTGAAAGGGAAGTTGCTCAGTCGTGTCCGACTCTTAGCGATCCCAAGGACTGCAGCCTAGCAGGCTCCTCTGTCCATGGGATTTTCCAGGCAAGAGTACTGGAGTGGGGTGCCATCACCTTCTCTGAGAACCTCCTAAAAATGAAAGTTCATTTTTCGCTCATGGTATAGTATATTCACATGCCTTCCATTCTAGCATCTGAATTAAAGGAGCACTTTTTGCCAATAGCCCTGCTCATGAATTGTAGTCACACAAACTGGGCTATATTTAATATACACAAATTGATGATTTGATAAAATATCTGTGAAATGACCACCACAACTTACTTGATTCTTAGGAACAAGACAACGATCTTAAGGCCACCCTAGGGCTCTATGTGGAGAAGGCAATGGCACCTCACTCCAGTACTCTTGCCTGGAAAATCCCATGGACAGAGGAGCCTGGTGGGCTGCAGTCCATGGGGTCACGAAGAGTTGGACACGACTGAGCGACTTGCCTTTCACTTTTCACTTTCATGCATTGGAGAAGGAAATGGCAACCCACTCCAATGTTCTTGCCTGGAGAATCCCAGGGACGGGGGAGACTGGTGGGCTGCCGTCTATGGGGTCACACAGAGTCGGACACGACTGAAGTGATGCAGCAGCAGCAGCAGTAGTAGCAGGGCTCTATGTGTTTAGTCTCTCAGTCGTGTCTGATTCTTTGCGACCGTATGGACTGCAGCCTGCCAGGCTCCTCTGTCCATGGATTCTCCAGGTAACAGTACTGGACTGGGTTGCCGTGCCCTCCTCCAGGGGATCTTCCTGACCCAGGGCTTGGAACCCAGGTCTCCCGCATTGCAGGTGGATTCTTAGGGCTCTAGGGATCCTAGAAGACAGAGGAATGTGTGCATCTCACGTGCAGCCGTCAGAGCTAAATGGACTCATGGCAGGAGGATGTAATTGTGTGTGTAGATTTTGGCAGGGATCATGCTCCTCATTCAAACGCCTGTCATGTGTGACAGCCACATGTGGCACCTCCAAATCTGATGTATTATAATGGATACACTAGAAATTAGAGTCGGAAAACTGATAGATCATCCAACCAGGATGAAGGTGTTGTCAGTTTCCATTCATGCAACAATGTAAATAACTAGGGAACTCAAAGAACCAGATGCTTTTTGTTAGGAGGCCTAATATCAGCAACTCATATCACATGCACATTTAATGAATGTTCCCTCACATGCAAAGCACCCTGCATGCATTATCTCCTTTGATCCTCACACCAGCTCTATGAGGCAGCTATTACCATGTTTATTTCTTACAGATGAGGAAACCAAGGTTTAGGAAGATTAAGTAGCTTGAAAAAGATTGCACACTTGGTAAGTGGTAGAGCCTTAATTCCATCCAAGGTGATCTGATTTTGGAATTAACACTTATAACCAAAGTAGAGAGGACAATCGTAACTGAGAGTCATAATCTTGAACCTGGAATATTACACGTTAGAAGTGGCTTCTGAACCAGAAAAGGATAATTTATGCTCCATGAGGTTTGTATGTTAAGTGTATTTTGTTATAGCCTAGTTCAATGGTCAACACACTTTTTCTAAAGAACCAGGAACTATTTTAGTCTCTGTGGGCTACAGACAACCTCTTCTGCATATTTTGTTATTTTTATAACTCTTTAAATATGTGGGGGGAAAAAAAAGTTCAAAATGGATGCTATGTATAAAATAGACAACTAATGAGAACTTATTGTATAGCACAGGGAACTCTACTCAATCTCTGTGGTGACCTAAACGGAAAGGAAATCCAAAAAAGAGGGGATATATGTATACATATCGCTGATTCACTTTGCTGTACGGTAGAGACTAACACAACATTGTAAAGCAACTGTGCTCCAATAAAAATTAATTAAAAAAAAAGCAACAAGGCATGGACCAAATTTGACTCACAGGCCATTTTTTACCAATCCCTGGTAATACATCAAAGCTTGATACACTGTAAGATACTGAGTGCTATCTCTCTAGCAAATGATGTGATTTGCCAGAATACCCTTTTTAAAGCTGTCTTGAAGCAGTGAGAAGTTATTTAAACCGGAAGGTGATTTGAACATACACTGCCTCTTCCCCGTGATCTTGATTTCTTGAGTCATCTCATGGTGGAGCCAGGTTTACACAAGGATCCCAAATGCCACCCTACAGCTGGAAATGCTCTTCTCAGTCCCCACTCTGCTCTTGAAAATGGCACCAGGTCATACTTCGTAGACGTGCATGCTGTTGTTCTTGAAAACGTCATCAAAAAATACCAGTGCGTTTTATTGACCTTAAAAGTCTATCTCTAAGCCTCCTCTTTCTCAAAAGACATCAGAAACCACCACAAAAATATTGCACCCCAAATAATTTATACAGCAATAACATGGCCACAAATTGTGCCTTGGATCTTTGGCATTATACTTTTGGAAAGCTGATCAGGAAGGATGAAGATCAGTTTTATGATAGGCAGTGCATCTATAGAACTTATTGGGTACTGTTCTAAGCCTCCCATATAAAAACATTAATTCTCACCACTCTAGAAGGGAGGTCATAGTTTTGCCCCTGCATTTCAGACGGGGAAACCAAGGCACAGAGAGCTAGATAATTCATCTGAATTTACTCAGCGAGTAAGTAGTAGGTCTAGGATTTGACCCAGGCAGACTGGCTTAAGAGCTCATGAGCTTGGCCACTTTATTGTACTCTGTCCATGAATTTGAAAATGGTTAGGCTGAACAGTGTTTAATTCATGAATGAAGTGCATTAAATGAAATGATCCAAGTTACTTAAGGTAATTGGGGAGTGAAAGTGAAAGAGAGTGAGTGTTAGTGGCTCCGTTGTGTTTGACTCTTTTCGACCCCATGGACTGTAGCCCATCAGGCTCCTCTGTCCAAGAAATTCTCCAGGCAAGAATACTGGAGTGAGTAGCCATTCCCTTTTCCGGGGGATCTTCCTGACCCAGGGATCAAACCTGGGTCTCCTGCATTTCGACCCACTTTCTAACTCTGCTTTTCTCAATCATCTTATTGGTCACTATGGCACTGAAAGCTAAGCTTGCAATTTTATTGCGTAAAAGATGCTTCGTTCTTAACACAATCTTCTCTGTCTATATGTTAAATATTTTCTAATCACTTTAAGCCCCCTTCCTCCGTAGGAGTCATACGCATGCAACCTGTGGCATTCTCAACCAGGTCTGGGACTTCAGGGAAAGTTCTCTCTCTGAGCACTGGTCTTATTCATTTATTCTACATATATTAATATAGAGCAATCAAGTCTTCTCATCTATATAATACAAAGGTCAGACTGTGACCTCTAAGGTATCTTCCATCAATAATATTTGTGTTATTGAGTGACTCCCATAGTATTTGTCACTGAGGGAATTCTTTCCTTGATGGATGTGAGTGAAAGTTGCTCAGTTGTGTCCAACTCTTTGCAACCCCATGGACTATACAGTCCATGGAATTTTCCAGGCCACAATACTGGAGTGGGTAGCCTTTTCAAGGTCTTTACTCACTAAAGGAAGTCTTCCCTTAAATAAATCTCTATAGATCTCTCTTGACTGTGGCTGTTTGCAGCAGAATATGTTTTTTCATTAACGACAGGATAAAAATGTCCTTAAAATTAAATCAGCATTAATAACAATCCAGTACAATAATAACCATGTAACTCCATGTCACAGGCGATTCAGCCTTTCAGGAGTAAGAATGACTGAACTTAACTCATTCTTCTTCAAGGGCCAAGATAAAAATCTCAAGGTATCCTTTAGATGCTGTAATCTGCTTTGAACTTTGGCTCAGCTATTTCCATGAACATCCTCCATTTCCACTAGGGTAGATGCTATATAAGACAGAACATTACAAATCACTTTGTTTAAAGTTACCGAAGTCGGGGAGGGGGGGGTGCGGTGGAAGTGGAGAAAAAACAGCTCAGAGTCTGCTGTTAATTAAAACCAGCCGATAATGTACAGCGATTTGTCTGGGGGCACTTCTGACTGGGCTGGTTCCTTGACAGCTGTGCATTCTTTCCTGCCTGTATTGTTTGAACTGTGTCCAATGGGACAATCATGAAATCTTTGATAGCTGTTGTTTAAATAGGAGAAAGGGGGGAGCTTTTGTTTTAAGCAAGAGAGGGAGATGAGTCTTGTATTACATGTAAAAAGTTAGGGTTTATTAGATCATTTTCAATGGGTTTTAGTAGCATGCCTCTGGTCATTTTTGAATTGTCTATTGACACTTTTTCACAACACAAATGTCAAAAATCTTACTTCCTCCCGTCTCTCCTAAGGGACTCTTGCTGTGGGTAGGAGGAAAATGCATGAAGCACCTGGTCTTACTCAAAGGGGACTGGGGATAGGTTAATTTCACAGTTGAAACTTTCATAAGCTGGAATACATCTAAATGTTTGCTAATACTGAAAGAGACTACCAAAAAAAAAAAAAAAAAAAAGGAATTCAAGTGGCTTCAGGAAAATTGCTCAAAAACACAAATTCTGTTCCATCCTTGAGTTTGAACGGATGTTTGATGATTAACCCAAGATTGCTAAGCTGCTGCTGCTAAGTCGCTTCAGTCGTGTCTGACTCTGTGCGACCCCATAGGCGGCAGCCCACCAGACTTCCCCGTCCCTGGGATTCTCCAGGCAAGAACATCGGAGTGGGTTGCCATTTCCTTCTCCAATGCATGAAAGTGAAAAGTGAAAGTGAAGTGGTTCAGTCGTGTCCAACTCATAGCGATCCCATGGACTGCAGCTTACCAAGCTCCTTCATCCATGGGATTTTCTAGGCAAGAGTACTGGAGTGGGGTGCCATTGCCTTCTCCGGATCGCTAAGCTGTCTATCTTCAAATACCCAAACTACTTTAAAAGGGATCATTCACACTTTCTAAAAGACAAATCAGCAGTAAAAATGTAGACAAAAGAGATGTTTAAACATTTATCCATACCTTTCAGCTTGGGTGTTAAATATTTTATAAGTATGATACACTTTCCAAATATCCGTTGTGATATAGCTATCTATAAAGATGTATAGATTAGATAGATGATAGGTTGATAGATAATAGATGGCAGATAGGTAGACAGATAGATAGGCAGATAGATGGACGGATGGATGGACAGATAGATAGACTTAGTGTTGATATTTCAGGTGAAATTTCATTTTTAAAGTTCAAGGTAGTGTCCTCTGTCATCAGGAGGGTGTTTGAGGGTTCACATGAACATTCTTGCCAGCAATGGTAGCTGTGGAGTCCAGCCATTACATGAAGCTCCCCTTCTTTAGGGTCATCCTACAAGTGTGACCTCGTTTCCTCCGAAGACTTAGACAGATTGTCATTTCGCTGAGACTCTAAATTCCCAGGGCAAAGTTTTTTAAGGACAGGTGTGAAAATTATCCTTGCTTATTTAGAAATGAGTCATTGTCTCCAGGCTGCTGATGCTTATCTCAACCTGGTAAAGGTCAAATGAAGTTCTAGTTCACAGAAAGATGTTCTAGGCTGAGTTTTTAACCTCATGGGGGATTCTTTTATTTTGTTTGGTTGGGGGGAGCCTAACAACATTGCTGATATATTCATCTATGTCAGGTGAGACTTTGACCAGACAATCATGGACCAGCTGGCCTATAGGAAGGTGGGTAAGGTGGTAGCCTTATTAGGATTACTCCTGGAGTCTGACAAGCAGACAGTAAAGAAAAGAAACCTTTCTGGTAGTAAAAGCAATTGACTTAGTGCCAGTTGCTTTTGTCAATGGAGAAGGCAATGGCAAGCCATTCCAGTACTCTTGCCTGGAAAATCCCATGGGCGGAGGAGCCTGGTAGGCTGCAGTCCATGGGGTCGTGAAGAGTCGGACACGACTGAGCGACTTCACTTTCACTTTTCACTTTCATGCATTGGAGAGGGAAATGGCAACCCACTCCAGTGTTCTTGCCTGGAGAATCCCAGGGATGGGGAAGCCTGGTGGGCTGCCGTCTATGGGGTCACACAGAGTCGGACACGACTGAAGCAACTTAGCAGCAGCAGCAGCAGCTTTTGTCGAATATGAGAAACATTTGACTGCTCTGGATATTGTTTAGTTTGGTCCATCTCTCAGTTAAAATTCACTGAGACTGCCCAGTTAGATCAATACATTCATTTGTCCAGATCTAATCCATTTAAACTAGAGCCCAGTGTTTGCTTATTTGCCTTGAAAATAGTGGCTTAGGAAATATGAGTTTGAGTAAACTCTGGGTGCTGGTGATGGACAGGGAGGCCTGGCGTGCTGCAGTCCACAGGGTCGCAAAGAGTCGGACACGACGGAGCGACTGAACTGAGCTGAACTGAACTGAGGAAATATGAGTGCTCATTAAGTTCTTGTTTCTGTTCCTGTCTGTATACGCATGGGACAGCTATCAGAGTAGCAAGCTAAGTTGCTATATTCAACTTTCTCCTCCCTCCACACTCCTGCTGCTCACAGACCTCACCTCCTCTAGAGTACCAGAAAATATCAGATATTAGATTTTTAGCTAGATCATGAGGATAAATTATAGGCTAAGATCTGAGGGGAAGGCATCTGCAGGACTTGTGAGAAAGGTTTTACTTCATAATTACAAAGCACTACCTGGGAGAACATGCTCCTCTTTTATGGTCAGATGTTGCTGTAGCAATTGCTGGAATAGCTGCATCCATTCTGTCACCAGAGGACGGTACCCAAAGAGAAAGAGCCCTAGTCTGTGATGACATCAATGAGCCCCCAAACTGACTCAACCCACGTATCTCTGAATGTCTTAAAATGTGTCTCAACATGCACGTGAAGCTGTCTTAACTGAGACAGGCTCCAATTAAAAAATTTGATCCCTTTCACAGTCTCTTGTGCCTATAGATCCACAGCAATGGTCTCAATGCTCACTAAATGCAACAGTTCCAAGGAACTAAGAGCATCAGGATCTGGAAGGCTCAAAGGACGGGGCCAAGTCAGGAATCAGTAGTGAGGACACGAAGCAAGATATTGAAGAAAGAAATTATCACACTCTAGTTTCATTATCATGAAACTATATTTAATCCAAAGCTGGTCTCTGAAAGTGTAAGAAAGGCCAGGAAAAGGAAAGAGATCCCTGCATCAAATGAGAAGCTGAGCTCTAGAACTCTAAGTTTCTTTCAACTGTTAACATTGCTGATGTTTAGAAACACAAACCAATCACTAACAATATGCCACCCCAAAATAATCCATTAATGAATTAGAAATGTCCTCATGCTCTCTGCCTTTCAAGGAAGGTTGACCTGCAGCTTGAGTTTTTGGGTAATGGACTTGAAAGAGAGGGAGGGTGAGCAGGTCTGTCAGCTCCCCTTGCATGAGGGTCTGTCCATGGCAGTTAGACTTCTGGGCTCATGTAGATGGACAGGTGTATAGAAGAGAGTCAGACGTGGGTTCAAATCCCAGCCTGACCTTCAACAGCTTTGTGAATAAGTTTTTTCAACCTTCTCAGCTTCAGTTACTTCATTTTAAAAATGGAAAAAAAAAATAGTATTTGTCTTATGGGAGTCTTTTTATTCATAATTAAATAATCCAAATAAAGCCATTTACCATGCCAGGGACATAATAAATGCAAAAGATTTTAGCGACTATGATTATTTTTATTATCTCTTACAACTGTATCATACAGCTTCTAGAGAGACTGAAATAGTTTCTAAATGGCTCCATATGTTCAACAGAAATAATAATGCTTTCAGGAGGAAAATACCTGTCAGTTACTACATTTCTTATACTAATCATTGCTTTTCTAGAATAACACTTTAAAAAAATATTTCAGGGAATAATTTTGAGACAGAAACTATTTAGTTCTCTCATATAGAATTTGCCATATTGCTGATTTCTGCATAAAACATGAGGATTTTGAATTATGAATACTGAATAAGAGCTTTAAAATGATGGACATATTAAGTATTTCCATGTTTGAAATGCTTCTGGATTATATCTGGTTTCATATCATCACTATTTTAATGGGTTACTTTGTGGCCAAATAGTTTTAACATGTGTTCAGTCCTAAATAATCACTCATTAATCTTACATGACAAGCAGATTTTAATATTTATTAGATTGCTATTGCTAACAACAGACTTTATCTATTTATAGTATCTGAAATTTTTTTCCAGAATAAAATTACCAACACACTAAACTACTCGTCTCAAAACCATGACAATTACTTACAGTCTTAGGCAAACCTTCATGAAATGTATGTTTTTACTAAAACCCAGTATTGAAAACTTCTTTGAAATTAATTGGCAGCATTAGATAAAGGAATCTTTTGATTCATTCTTAAAAAATAAATAGATCTCATAAATGTAAGCTTGTCTATACCTTGTTGGCTTGAATACAAATATACACCGATTGTTGTTGAAAGCTTCTGACATAATTACAAAACCTGCTAAAGAGAGGTCATGATATCTATAGATGGTTCATTCATATGATAATGAAGACAATGATAAGGATTTCAAGGGTAAAATAAGACTTCAATTTAGTTGAGTGGTTTATTTTCTCTTTGAACATTATACCACTCCTTTGCAGCTCCTAGAGAGAATGCTGATTATTTTTCAAAGATGTAGCTATCAGGAGTTGTTCTGTAACCAAGTCCTGTCTGATTCTTTGCGACCCTAAGGACTGCAGCACACCCAGCTCTCTGTTCTTCACTATCTCCTGATCTGCCCAGACTCATGTCCATTGAGTTGCTGATGCCATCCAACCATCTCACCCTCTGCCATCCCCTTCTCCTCTTTCCCTCAATCTTTCCCAGCATCAGGTTTTTTTCCAGTGAGTTGCCTGTTCACATCAGGTGGCCAAAGTATTGGAGCTTCTGCCTCAGCATCAGTGGTGCCTCAGATGTTAGCTGTCAGAGATGGGGTTAAACATTCTTTTCACTTCTCACTGAGGCTCCTAAACCATTATCCCAATACCCTCAGAATATCATTGCTTCAGTTCAGTTCAGTTCAGTTGCTCAGTTGTGCCTGACTCTTTGCGACCCCATGAACCGCAGTATGCCAGGCCTCCCTTGTCCATCACCAACTCCCGGAGTTTACTCAAACTCATGTCCATCGAGTCAGTGATGCCATCCAACCATCTCATCCTCTGTTGTCCCCTTCTCCTCCTGCCCCCAATCCCTCCCAGCATCAGGGTCTTTTCCAATGAGTCAACTATTCACATCAGGTGGCCAAAGTATTGGAGTTTCAGCTTCAACATCAGTCCTTCCAATGAACACCCAGGACTGATCTCCTTTAGGATGGACTGGTTGGATCTCCTTGCAGTCCAAGGGACTCTCAAGAGTCTTCTCCAGCACCACAGTTCAAAAGCATCAATTCTTTGGTGCTCAGCTTTCTTTATAGTCTAACTCTCACATCCATACATGACCACTGGAAAAACCATCAGATCAGATCATATCAGATCAGTGGCACAGTCGTGTCCGACTCTTTGTGACCCCATGAATCGCAGCATGCCAGGCTTCCCTGTCCATCACCAACTCCCAGAGTTCACTCAGACTCATGTCCATTAAGTCAGTGATGCCATCCAGCCATCTCATCCTCTGGCGTCCCCTTCTCCTCTTGCCCCCAATCCCTCCCAGCATCAGAATCTTTTCCAGTGAGTCAACTCTTCACATGAGGTGGCCAAAGTACTGGAGTTTCAGCTTTAGCATCATTCCTTCCAAAGAAATCCCAGGGCTGATCTCCTTCAGAATGGACTGGTTGGATCTCCTTGCAGTCCAAGGGACTCTCAAGAGTCTTCTCCAACACCACAGTTCAAAAGCATCAATTCTTCGGCTCTCAGCCTTCTTCACAGTCCAACTCTCACATCCATACATGACCACAGGAAAAACCATAGCCTTGACTAAATGCACCTTTGTTGGCAAAGTAATGTCTCTGCTTTTCAATATGCTATCTAGGTTGGTCATAACTTTCCTTCCCAGGAGTAAGCATCTTTTAATTTCATGTCTGCAGTCACCATCTGCAGTGATTTTGGCGCCCAAAAAAATAAAGTCTGACACTGTTTCCACTGTTTCCCCATCTATTTCCCATGAAGTGATGGGACCGGATGCCATGATCTTCGTTTTCTGAATGTTGAGCTTTAAGCCAACTTTTTCACTCTCCACTTTCACTTTCATCAAGAGGCTTTTGAGTTCCTCTTCACTTTCTGCCATAAGCTTGGTGTCTTCTGCATATCTGAGGTTATTGATAATTCTCCTGGCAATCTTGATTCTAGCTTGTGCTTCTTCCAGTCCAGCGTTTTTCATGATGTACTCTGCATAGAAGTTAAATAAGCAGGGTGACAATATACAGCCTTAACGTACTCCTTTTCCTATTTGGAACCAGTCTGATGTTCCATGTCCAGTTCTAACTGTTGCTTCCTGACCTGCATACAAATTTCTCAAGAGGCAGATCAGGTAGTCCGGTATTTCCATCTCTTTCAGAATTTTCCACAGTTTATTGTGATCCACATAGTCAAAGGCTTTGGCATAGTCAATAAAGCAGAAATAGATGTTTTTCTGGAACTCTCTTGCTTTTTCCATGATCCAGCAGATGTTGGCAATTTGATCTCTGGTTCCTCTGCCTTTTCTAAAACCAGCTTGAACATCAGGAATTCACAGTTCACATATTGCTGAAGCCTGGCTTGGAGAATTTTGAGCATTACTTTACTAGTGTGTGAGATGAGTGTAATTGTGCAGTAGTTTGAGCATTCTTTGGCATTGCCTTTCATTGGGATTGGAATGAAAACTGACCTTTTCCAGTCCTGTGGCCAGTGCTGAGTTTTCCAAAATTGCTGGCATGTTGAGTGCAGCATTTTCACAGCATCATCTTTCAGGATTTGGAATAGCTTAACTGGAATTCTATCACCTCCACTAGCTTTGTTTGTAGTGATGATTTCCAAGGCCCACTTGACTTCACATTCCAGGATGTCTGGCTCTAGGTCAGTGATCACACCATCGTGATTATCTGGGTCGTGAAGATCTTTTTTGTACAGTTCTTCTGTGTATTCTTGCCATCTCTTCTTAATATCTTCTGCTTCTGTTAGGTCCATACCATTTCTGTCCTTTATCGAGCCTATCTTTGCATGAAATGTTCCCTTGGTATCTCTAATTTTCTTGAAGAGATCTCTAGTCTTTCCCATTCTGTTGTTTTCCTCTATTTCTTTGCATTGATCACTGAGGAAGGCTTTCTTACCTCTTCTTGCTATTCTTTGGAAGACTGCATTCAGATGCTTATATCTTTCCTTTTCTCCTTTGTTTTTCACTTCTCTTCTTTGCACAGCTATTTGTAAGGCCTCCCCAGACAGCCATTTTGCTTTTTTGCATTTCTTTTCCATAGGATGGTCTTGATCCCTGTCTCCTGTACAATGCCAGGAACCTCATTCCATAGTTCGTCAGGCACTCTATCTATCAGATCTAGGCCCTTAAATCTATTTCTCACTTGCACTGTATAATCATAAGGGATTTGATTTAGGTCATACCTGAATGGTCTAGTGGTTTTCCCTACTTTCTTCAATTTATGTCTGAATTTGGAAACCTTGACTAAACGGACCTTTGTTGGCAAAGTAATGTCTCTGCTTTTGAATACGCTATCTAGGTTGGTCATAACTTTCCTTCCAGGGAGTAAGTGTCTTTTAATTTCATGGCTGTGATCACCATCTGCAGTGACTTTGAAGCCCAGAAAAATAAAGTCAGCCACTGTTTCCACTGTTTCCCCATCTATTTGCCATGAAGTGATGGGACCAGATGCCATGATCATTGCTACATTGAGGCTAAATTCTCCTCACATTATCCTTTTCTACTTCTTCTTGTTCTGAGTTGCCTGCTATTTCCTAAGCCAACCCTATGCATCCATTGAAGAATTGGGCGCCTAGAAAAAGTTCCCTATTTCCTTTAAACTCACGGATCCACCATTCTTTTCAGTGATTTTGGATCCTTATGCTTTCCTTGTTCTGTACTTCTTAACTTCCACATCTATGATGACCTTCATCTCTACTCCTTTTCAGGCACTCTCTCTCTCAAGGTTAAATCATAGAATCTCTCCATCCTTGAATTCTTCAACACAATAATCTACTCTTTAAAATCTCCAGTTTGTCGGATTTTATCACTGCTTCTACGCTCTCTGCTCTTTAGACTTCCCACGCCCTCACTTGCTTTCAGAATCAGTTTCTCCTGATTTTCCCTCCCTTGTCTCCATCACTAGGACTCTCAGTTTCCTTACCCTCTAGCCTCCCAAAACAAAACTACAATATTGAATCAACACTTCTAGCCGCCTTCTTGGACCTGGAGGTGGAGGTGGAGGATTTCAAAGAGCATGTATGATTTCATGTCTCAATTAGATCTTCAATCATGAATCAGTTCTCCTACTTATTGTTTGGTAAGACATTTTTTGATACTTTCTAATGTCCATTAAAAACCTTCATCCCTCTTTTAAGAATCATTTCTCATACAGATGCCTCAAGTTTGGTAGCCAAACTTGCCATTTTAATAGAAAATAGAGATGAATAAACAGTTTGTTCTATAGCCTTATTGCAAATATATCCATGTGTACCAACTATGATATTTATGATTCCCTTTTCAAATCATGAGGCTTGTTTTTCTTGTTGAAGTTCACAAGTTATAACTTTATTGGCATCTCTTGCCTCTCCCCTCATGTCCTTTTCATTCATCATTCTTATTCTCTCCTGTATCTCTGAAGTCCTCTCAGTTGAATCTTGTGGAGTAAGTCCCCTGCATACAAACAAATTCCGTGCCAAGGGTGCATTCGTAAGTCCAACAACGTCCTAGGTACACAACTGACATAATCAGCTATAAATGACTATACTGTAATAGGTTATAATACTTTGCACACAAATAATGCATAAACACAAACACAAAAAATAAGGAGAACATTTTCAATCTTCCAGTACAGCACTTTGAAAAGTACAGTAGTATAGTGTAACAGCTGGCATACAGGGGCTGGCATCAAGTGAACAAACAAGAAAAGTTATTGACTGGAGGAGGGAGAGGAGGTAGGAGATGGCAGAGCTGAAGGACCATCAGCAATAGGAGGTGGAGTGAAAGTGAAAGTTGCTCAGTCGTGTCCGACTCTTTGCGACCCCATGGACTATACAAGGCCATGGAATTCTCCAGGCCAGAATACTGGAGTGGGTAGCCTTTCCCTTCTCCAGGGGATCTTCCCAACCCAGGATTGAACCCACATCTTCCACATTGCAGGCGGATTCTTTACCAGCTGAGCCACAAGGGAAGCCCAAAAATACTGGAGTGGGTAGCCTATCTCTTCTCCAGGGGATCTTCCCAACTGAGGAATTGAACTGGGGTGTCCTGCACTGCAGGCAGATTCTTTACCAACTGAGCTGTGAGGGAAGCCCAGGAGATGGAGCACAAGCTGAAATTTCAGTTACACCTGACGCTGATGGAACGCACATTCGTATCTTTGGAAGTTCCTAACTTGAAGGTTCATAAGAAAGGGACTTACTGGATTCAGACTACTAATGGGCTTGAGATTTTCCCAATTTAAACACTTCTTCCTGGATTGAGCTTTCATCTAGCCACCAACTTGTTCTGTCTACTCTCATCTTGTCTCTGCATCTTCAATCAGCATGTATTTCCAATACACCCTTTTCTCCTTTACCATCCATTCCTTCGTTGGTCCTCTGCAGTCTGGCTCCTCTCATCATGCTATACTGCAATAGCTCTCTCAGTGAGTAACCAGTAATCTTCTTACTGAAAATTCTAATAAAAAGTTCAGTCCTTATTTTCCAGGCTTTCTGAAGCTCTGGCTTTGCTAATTAGGAAACAGTGAAGAAGAGATTGGAGAAGTCCACCCAGAGCAGATTGGAGGGCTCTGTGAGGCACCCTGAGGAGCCTGGAGCTTCTCACTGAGATTCTGAAGAAGTTCTGCAAATTCACGTTCACAAAGCTCTTTACTTCCTTTGTTTCCATGATTTTGCACTCTCCTGGTTCTCCTTCTACCTTTTCCATCTCTTTATTAGACACCATTTCTTCTGTTTACCAATGAGTGAGATGCTATTGCCCAGAAGTCACTCCTGGGTTATCTTAGCCACACTTATGCTTTCAAGTGTCTGATACAGGGTGTCGATTCCCCCGTGGACAGCTTTAGTCTTTTCCTCTATTGTTGCTGCTGCTGCTGCTGCTGCTAAGTCACTTCAGTCGTGTCCGACTCTGCACGACCCCATAGATGGCAGCCGTCCCTGGGATTCAAATTTACATACAGAACAGGCACCGTGAGGGTGCAGTGTTCCAAAGTTGGGAAAGAGGATGAATTTGGTGTACACATGTGTGCAGAAAAGAAGCAATATCCCTGACCTAGAAAGGATTTAGAAAGGCCTTCCTGCAAGGTTGGCCCTTGGCTGACATCCGGAAGCTTGCATTTCTGTAGTGTTTTCACCATTCTCTAACTGATAAGAATAGTTTACCGTGCCTAACCTATTTATACACACAATGTGATTTATGCTTTCCCTTTTGAGAGTCTGGAATTTTATTAGGTGTTGGGGAAAAAGTACCTGTGTGATGAACTCCCAGTAAAAGCCCTGAGTCTCTAACCATCTTCCTTGGTAGACAACAGGTCTCGTGTGTTGTCACAGTTTGATGGAGGTACTATGCCTGTCTGTGTGACTCCAGTGGAGAAGACTTGTAGACATTTGTGCCTGGTTTCCTCTGGACTTTACTTCTTTCATCTTTTCCCTTTGCTGATTTTTCTGGGCATCCTTTCACTGTAATATGCTATAGCCACAAGTATGACTACACACTGACTCTCGAGGGTCTTTCTGGTGAATCCCCTCCTCTGGGAATGGTCTTGGGGGCTCCTGATACACACGTACTCTTATTTCATGGGACTCACATCTTATATTTGGAGAAAAAAGTTAGAATGAACAAAAGAGTTGGATTTAGTGCTAAAAGCAGAAAGAAATAAGAGGGGCATAAGAAAGATGGGCTTAAGAAAGCTCACCAGGCTCCATGGTGTGGAAATCCTAGCTTTAACTCTTTTTGGGGTATTTTATGACTTTCTGGTCATACTCATCCTTTATAGGAAATCCCCAGAATTGAAATACTTTTCAAAAAAGATTAAAATATAGTTGATTTACAATGTTGTGTTAGTTTCAGGTGTATCACAAAGTGATTCAGTTATACATACATATATATCTATTTTTCAGATCCTTTTTCCTTTTAGATCATTAGAACATATTGAGTATAGTTTCCTGTGCTATATAGTAAATCCTTGTTAACTACCTATTCAATATATAGTAGTGTGCATCTGTTAATCCAAAAATCCTAATTTATCCCCTCTTCTAAGTACTTTTAAATACATTCTCAAATATTGACTTAAATCTCAAAATATTTTTTCCATATTTACAATCATAGGAATCCACAAAATGAACTGCCTTTAAGATTTCTTGAGATTACATTATTCCATCATTCAATAAATATTTCTTGAGCACAGATGTTTTATTGTGCCCCAGGTTCTATGGGTAGTCACTGGCGATTCAAAGATGACTAAGACAAAGCCCTCTCTTATTCTCAAGGAACTCACTTAAGGGAAAGATGATGCCAAAGGAAAAACAGGCAAAAGAACTTTGTTCAGATCACAGTTTTGCAATTGGATGTAAGTCTCAGGAGCCTTCTGACCACCCAGAGCCACATGTGCTCGGCCACAGCCATGCGCCCAACAGGTGAGCACAGAAAACTGTGAGGTGAGTCAGCACAGGGAAAATGCTGGGGATTCCTGAAATAGCACTGAGTCAGTAATCTCTGATGCCCTGGCTCAGCTCATGAAGCAACTGGAAATGAATAAGCAAAGAAAGTGAACTAATGGTTAGAGGATGGAAATACCCCAGGGGACATTTGTTGAGTCAGTTTAAGAACGTGGAAAACTTCAACCGTCATAGATTCAAATGGAATGAAATAAGAGGAGAAGAGTGTCTTCCAACAGCTTGATCTCCATTTGAAAATTTCTGGCACACATCATTCTTCTGGATTCCATGGGGAACTGGAGAAAGGAGGAAAGGAGAGGAATAAAATACTGTTCTGACCACAGTGAATTCTGGATTTACATGGTGTGACAGTACATAGTATATAGCCAATGTTTGACGCGTGATGTGGGGTTGAGTTATAAAAGGTACATGATAATACAAAGGAAAAGAGAATTGACACATAAGAAAACAACCCAAGGAACTGCTGGGAGGAAAAATGTACCTTGGAAGTTGTAAATTAATAACTTAAACAAACATAGAGTTTTAAAAGCTATTAATAGGAATATATATATATATATGACTTCTTTTAAAGTATTGAGTCTTAGCAAAGTTGACTTGAGAGAAAGAGCAAAGAAACACTAGATGTTGATAAGTCTTTTAGTGAAATCTCCCACTAAATTTGGAACTTCTCAAATTTTGCATAGTTTCTGAAAAAGATGACCAGATATTTCATTCATTTCCACTGCAAAATTAAAGATGTATTTTTTACAAAAATCTTTTTTTGTGTGTATAAAAATTATATTTAGAAATACAGTAAACTTCAAAAAATACAACTTAGAAGTTTGAAAAACACCAGTTCTAACAAAGCACCATTTTCCATATATTAACAATAATAGTAGATACTAAGTCCTAAAAATGCTGAATTGGCTTATATGTGTCATTTATAAGCAAATTTATATTTAGTTATTTATATAAATTCAGAAATTTATATTCAGTTAAAGGTGTCAGTTTTGAATAATGACCAAGTCCTTTCAGGAAACTCAAATTATCTTCATATTCAGCAAAGCGGTTTTTCATTTTGTCCACTTCCTTCACTTATAAACCTGTTTCTACATATCTCCCTTTAGAATCTGCACGTGTTTCAGCATCTCTGAAGTAGAGATAAGATGGAACACCATCAGGACCACAACCTTGGTAACCACTGATTATGCAACCTGCCCATTCAGGTATCATGCTAAGCTGGATGGTCTTATTCCATTTAACTTTCTCAACACAATGCTCTCATCCTCATTTTATGCGTGAGAGAATTAATGGTTGAAACATCTGTTCTCCCCTCACGTGGAGAAGGCCCCTTTGCTCTAGATACCAGCTGGTTCCTAGGATGCCCCAGCCACCAGGAGACAGAACTATACACGAGACTCATCCCAGTGGTGTCTGTCCGGCCAGCCTGGGGTGGATCAGTGCTGTGTCATTGACTAGAATTAATGAATCTCAGGGTTCGGAAGATCACTGAAGGGCTACATCCGACCACACCGAACACATGGCCTCCTGGTATCCTGCCCCTCTTCAGAAAGTAGAAGTAACTCAGCAACCTGGCCAGGAATTTAGTTCAAACCAGGACTGGGTGATGATAATGTCGCCATAGATCTACCCATGGAAGCTGTGTGGCTGGGTCATCATGAGTGTTTGACAACACCTGTATGTCACCTCTGCCTCCAAGAAGGGCATTCAGAGAAAAGTTCTGATGGAAACTCTTTGGATTTTATCACATTGCTTCACTGATTCTTCAGTTTGCCTCATGGCTTCCAATCAATAGAGACTGAATACTGTGCTCATAGCTGTGGAGGAAAGCTTTGTGCATGCAAAGCAAACTCATTAAAGTAAATAACAATATTATCAAGTGAAATACTGTCTTTTAGGATGTCACTGGCTCTTTACAGGTATCTGTTGCTGAATTTTTCCCATTGCTGTTAAGAAAGACATTTTCTCAAGTCTCATCTTTCTGAGACCACAAGGAATTCAGGAAGCTATTTTGTTCAGGCGCTCAGTCATGTCCGACTCTTTGCGACCCCATGAACTACAGCATGCTAGGCTTCCCTATTCTTCACCACCTCCTGGAGCTTACTCAAACCCATGTCCATTGAATCGGTGATGCCATCAAACCATCTTGTCCTCTGTCATCCCCTCTCCTCTTGCCTTCAATCTTTCCCAGCATCAGGGTCTTTTCCAATGAGTCAGCTTTTTGCATAAGGTGGCCAAAGTATTGGAGCTTCAGCCTCAGCATCAGTCTCTTCAGTGAATATTCAGGATCGATCTCCTTTAAAACTGACTGATAGGATCTTGCAGTCCAAGGGACTCTAAGAGTCTTCTCCAACAACACAGTTCAAAAGCATTGATTCTTCAGTGCTCAGCTTTATTTATGGTCCAACTCTCATATCCACTCATGACTACTGGAAAAACCATAGCTTTGACTATACAGACAGTCAGCAAAGTAATGTCTCTGCTTTTTAATATGCTGTCTAGGTTTGTCATAGCTTTTCTTCCAAGGAGCAAGCATCTTTTAATTTCATGGCTGCAGTCACCATCCACAGTGATTTTGGAGCCCAAGAAAAGAAAGTCTGTCATTATTTCCCCATTTATTTGCCTTGAAGTAATGGGACCGGATGCCATGATCTTAGTTTTCTAAATGTGGAGTTTTAAGCCAGCTTTTTCACTCTCCTCTTTCACTTTCGTCAAGAGGTTCTTTAGTTCTTCTTTGCTTTCTGCCATAAGGGTGGTGTCATCTGCATATCTGAGGTTATTGATCGTTCTCCTGGCAATGTTGATTCCAGCTTGTGCTTTCAGCTTGAAACACAAACAGGAAACTATGGGTTTAATAATAATAGGATTTGACCAGCTCATTTCTTTCTTTGTTTTCAATCAATCAGTCATCAACGCTGAGCAGCTCTGATATCCTTGATCCTTCTTGGAGTGAGAATATTATTATTATTTTTCTTTAATTCACTGACATATTCTTTTACCATCTCAGTGAATAAAGCTCATTTGCTCAAGGCAGACACCTGAGGAGACCTTACCTGTTCACTCTTCCTTTCATCCCTTGTTACCTGTCATCTGGTTCTGCCCTCTGTGCCTTCCAAGCCTCTCTGCTGGTCCCCAGCTTCTCCCCTCCTTGAGTCTGGATCTGGTCCAGCCAGCTCAGATTGCTGGAAGAAATTCTCAACAGTCCACCCTCAATGATAATCATGGTCATTGTTTCCAAAAGGAAAATATGACCGCATTGCACCTTGCTTAGAACTCTCAAGGTTTCTCTGGCCAAAGGGCAAACACACATTTTTGCCCATCAGAGAAAGCTGTGCATTCACTACCCTCATTCCTTTCTATTTATTGAGCATTTATTGTGTGTTGGCTATCAATCTAGGTGCTGGAGATACAATGTCCATGCTCTCATGGAAGTTTCATTCTAACAAGGAGAGACAGATACAGACAAAATAAGTCATGTGTGTATGTGTGTGGTGCGTCTGTGTGCGAGAGAGACACACACACATACAGATATGTATATTTGGAAGATGACTTGTAGAAAAGGTATAGAAGATGACTTGGAGAACAACAAAGCCAAGCAGGATTCTAGGAAATGATGGGGAAGGGATTAGTTAAATATGGGGATCAGGGAAATCTAATTGAGACACTGATATTTTGACAAAGACATGAGCTAGTCCCTGACTCTCTGAGCATCATCAGTCCCACCACCTCTCCACCTTGCATTTTGTTTCACAACACTAAACCCATGGTCTCTCCCAGACCCACTGGTCCCTCTGGTTCCTAAGCCTCTGTGAGTACTGGTGCCTCCCTAGGACATGTCTGCTCTCCTGCAAAAGTAGACCCAGTTGTCCTTGCCTCTGCCACCCTCCAGCCCCTGACTAGACTTCTCCAGGCAGAATACGACCTTCAACCTCACCTGGGCCAAACCTACCAGTGTGACTAATCTTGTACCATCATCTTCTTTCCCTCTCTAAATACGTAGATACAGATGCTAACATGTGCATGCATAATATGCATCATCACTTATTTATTGAGCCTCACCATGTACAGGGACTTTCTCTGGTGGCTCAGAGGGTAAAAATAATCTGCCTGCAATGCAGAAGACCAAGGTTTGACCCCTGGGTAGGGAAAATCTCTTGGAGAAGGGAATGGCTACCCAATCTAGTGTTTTTGCCTGGAGAATTCCATGGACAGAGGAGCCTAGTGGGCTACAGTCCATGGGGTCAAAGAGTCAGACATAGCTGAGTGACTAACACTTTAACTTTCACCATGTACATACTCTGTATTCCATATTCTTATTCCCAGCAACCAAATGGGGTGATAGTATCTCTATGTTACAAGTGAGAGAAGTCATTTGCTAAGGCCATTTCTATTGATGGAACTGGACTCAAGCTCAGAGCTCTCTGACTTCAATGGCCTTGCTTTCCTTCAACTTTCTCCCAATACTAAACTACTTTAGGGCACTTGCTGTAACTTTGGATTTTTATATCCTTGTACCTAGCGCAGTTCCCAACACAGAGTAAGTGTTCAGCAACTATTTCTCCAACAAATACATTTTAATACTATTCGTTCTTTCATTTTATCATTCACAATGTCCAAAATTTCCATGCCCAGCCCTTTGAGTATCTCCCCATAGTCCTAACCTTTCAATAATAACAACAGCAATATTTCACAGCACCTACTATGGGACAAATAACTCTTCTGAGTGCCAAAGCCAGTTTCTTTAATGTTCATGACAAACAAGTGAAGTGGGAGGTACCACTTTTATCCCCATTTTACAGGTGGAAAAACTGAGGTTCCAAGCAATTAGATCAATTTCTGAAGCTCGCACAGCTCGTAAGTGATGGAGCTGAGATCTGAATCCATGTGACCTGGCTCTGGAGCATCTATTTTCCATCACAGCATCTCCTGTCTTCCTTTTCTTTCTAGATTCAGGATGTAGACTCAATGAATGATGTACAAGGATGTGTATGGTCTATTCTCTACATCTGAAACAAGGTATTGCCACTAACATCTGTTTGGTATTGATATAGTTGAGAAAGTAACCTTTAAACCTAATTCTTAGTGACTAAGCAATATCCAGGGGAAATTCAACAGCACCTGTGTATGCACTGGAGAAAAGGAGTAATCAGAACATGAAAGCAAAGTATCTGAAAAGCAAGTGTTTAATTCTGTGCTAGAGGAAAAACAACAATAAAGAATTTTTGTTATTGTTTGGTTTTATTTTTAAACAAGGAAATACTGGCAAAACTGCTGTTAAAGAGGACTGAAGCTGATACAAAAGAAGTAATATTTTAGATCACAAATAAAATCTGTCTTTTAATGAAATATCTAAGAACACACAAACCTACCCTGGAGCCAAGAAGGAATACACGAAATCAGAGCAGGATCCCTAGACCTGGAGAATGTGTTACTTTTAGCAAGCGGCTACTTTCGAGCTGAAATGAAGCACCTGAAAAACTTAAAAGGAAAATGTGATCAGGAAATCAATCTGTGCTTTTTGCATAGCCTGTCACTCTCCTCAGTCTCTTCCAAAAGAAAAGAAATGATGTTTCCATGAAAGGGACATCATCTTTGGTGATTTCTTTGCCTTGGAATAATGTTCATCTTATAAAACTGTACCTCCCAACACTGGGCTGATTCCAGCGTTAAGCAAGCTTTATAGAGGGATGCTGAGAAATGCTCGATGGAGAGGTAAGTCTGCTCAAGGGTCATTTTTCTTTTTTTTTTTTTCTATTTTTGTCTTTCTCAGCATTTGAAAGAAAACCAGATATTTTCTTTTCATGAAAGTTGATGACTTCAGGTAGGGAAGAACCAGCTGTGGCAGATGGACTTTTGAAACGCAGTAAAATATCCTGTCTTCATATAAATGTTTATGGGAGCCGGAGAACTGAAGAAGAAAAACACAAGCAAAAAGTTGCATGACTCACAGGCTCATTTGCTTCTAAATAAAGCTTTTCTCAGAGTTTCCCATGAGGTGTTTTGAGTGAACAAGCAGCAGGGTCTCCGGTAGTATGAGGAAGGATGTTTTTAAAATACAGAAAAGGTGCCTCCGATAGTAAGTCAAGAAAATCGTCCTGTTGCTTTTGATGTTTGAGCAAACGTGTGTCTAAAGTGAAGCTATGGGGTCACATATGCACCGTCCTCATCCACATGTGGGTGGTGGCGTCACTAGCCTTTCTTGGCTGGTCCACTTTGAAGGTGATGAGCATAGGTTGAACAGGACGCCTCCTGTTGACTCACAGACTTTCCTCTAACAGAGCATCGTGAAGCGATGATAATTAAGTTTAATTTTAGACCTTGTGTGCAGAACCTGGGAATGTTTTCAAACTCAGATCAGGCTCCGTTGACTTTGGCACTTGAGATTTGAAAGGAAGGTCAGGAGTCCTAGACTGCCTATATACTCTTCAGTTCTTTACTTCCAGAAAATGGCAAATTTGGAACTAATTAAGGAAAAAAAATCTTCTATTAAAAATATCCTGCAAATAGCAGGCACTCCTGGCTTTGACTCAGCTTCAAACGCAGAAGCATCACCACCCTCTTCCACACTCAAGGCGTTCTAATTAATTACCCAGTGCCTTTACCACTTCGGCTAAAATTCTTTATTTCCCCCTTCAAGTTTAAAGGGCTTGAGCTTATTAGGAAACATGTTGGAATAGTCTCCATATCCTCATTGCGACTTGCCATATGACCTGATGACAATTGGCAATATTAGATTAGATGACTCAACCATTTCTAGGTAACTGTTATGAGTAGCAATATAGAAATGAAACAGCTGTCCCAGTGTTTAGAATAATTACTATCTAGAACATATTCAGGGGACTTCCCAGGTGGCTCACTGGTTAAGAAATAGCCTGTCAATGTAAGGAGACACAGGAAATGTGGGTTTGATCCCTGGATTGGGAAGAGCCACTGGAGAAGTAAATGGCAAGCTTCTCTAGTATTCTTGCCTGGAGAATCCCATGGACAGAGGAGCCTGGCAGGCTACACACATGGGGTTATGAACAGTTGGACACAACAGAGCATGCACACATGTTTGACCTCTCTACATGCTCAGAGGACCCTGTGGTCAAATGCCACATTTTACAAATTTTGCCAAATTTTACAAAAATTGCCAAATTTTACAAATAAAAATACAGGACATTCAAATTTGAATTTCAGGTCAACATGGATGACATCTTAGTATATCTATACCCTGTGTGACATTTCATTATTCATAGTTTACCTGGACATCAAAAAAAAAATTTCAAATTTAAATTTTAGCTGAATAACCTATATTTTATCTGGCAACCCTTCAAGATGCATGAGCTTTTCTAGGGTACTCTTTAATCAAAAACACATTCTGAATATTTTTCTGCAAGAAGTGGGGTATCTAGAGGAAATACATCAAAAACATTTAATTTAAGCAAGAAAATAGCCACTCTGAAGAGACCTTTCCCAGCCATTGACACATATTGTAAAGCTACACCCAGAAAACCAGCAGGGAAAAAGGTAAAGGGAAGACAACAATTTAATGACTCCTACTGTAACCTAGCACTTCCACCTAGACAGAATTGAAATTCCCTGCCAGTCGCCCTGAGCTTCTTATTCCAGCATCTTCATTTTTCTTTCCTATGTTTCACTGCCTCCTGTAGAGGGGGAGGGGGGTGGGGGTGGGGGGGGTGGGGGGAGGAATAGATAAAAGAGAGAAAAAAAAAAGGCTAGTATTTTAATGTACATTTGTTTTGGCATTAGCTGAGTTCTGGAGACAAAAACAATCTCCTGCTTTTAATTCAGTCCATGTGTAACAAAGTTGTATGTTGGGAGATCTGGCTTTAAATAAGAACGATTAACAAGCGTTTTTGATCACAGGAAGTTCAGAAGAGTCCCTGCTCCAAAGAATATAATAAACATCGACTTGGCAGTTAGAAGGTCCGTGTTGCGTATCAGTCATTACCGTAGCATCAACTTTGATTGGCGGCACCGGGACACAGGGCCTGAGAGCTCCCCGCCTCCGCCATCCATCCATCCATCGATCCATCGGTGGGCCCCTCTGCTCAGAGCCGACGGCCCTTCCTTCCCGCCCTGGGAGGCTAGCTCAGCTGCTGGTTTCTGGGCAAGTGGCCATGACAGGGGGATGTTTGCTTTAGATAGCCTGCAGCTGGCTGAGTGGGCGTTTCATTCAGACAACACAGGCGCCTCCCACCGTCTACTGTTTCGAGCTAGTGGAGCTCTGGGGTCTTTTGATTTATAAGGCGCTTTACATGCCTGGAGTTATACTTTTAGGAAGCAGAGTTGTGATGAATGAGGGTCTGGCTGTCAATTGCAGGGATCCACACACACAGGCTTGCAGACCTCTTCTCTTGCTGTAGTTTGGTGGCTGAGTTGTGTCTGACTCTTTGTGACTCCAGGAACTACAGCCTGCCAGGCTCCTCTGTCCATGGGGTTCTCTGGGCAAGAGAAGTGGAGTAGCTTGCCATGTTTTACCCCCAGAGGATCTTCCAGAGTCAGGGATTGAATCTGTGTCTCCTGCCCTGGCAGGCAGATTCATTACCACTGTGCCATCTGGGAAGTCCAACCTCTTCTCTTGGGTTGGTCTGAGAAAGATTCTAGGGAAGTGACATGGGAGATGTGGGTGCCTGGATGTGGAAACCTGGTCGTCACTAGGCAGGGCCGCTGCTGTGCTTGTTTATTCCGCAGCTGCCCAGCTAGGGCTGACCCTTATATATAGTGAGAACTCAACGCGTGAGGCTTGCTGGCTGTCTGTGTGTTCTAGATATTCTTACATCTACGGCATTGTCAATTTGAGACCATCAAGGACATTGAAAGGAAAAGCTTGAAGGGTTTTCTGAGCAAAGCCTCAAGCTGATACTTTTTCCATCCAGCAGATTATTCTCCTAAGTGCTATGAATGAACAGGTTCTCAGGAGGAGGGCGTGGGGAATTTGACATAGGGGCGTCCGAGAAATCTTATTTTCTTGTCCCAGATGACAACTGACTGCTTCATTGAGAGAACTTCTGACTACCATAGTTCGCTGGGGGAAATGTGAAAACAAAGTGAACCAGAAAAGAAATAGAAACCCAGACCTTTCAGTTCCTGTTTATCCTATTTTTAATCTCAACATCTCGGTTGCTCTCTTTCTTGCTTCCCTGGCCTTGCTGGAAATTCATACCCACACCTGGCTTTCCAAGAGCCTTGGGGACACAGAAGAGGTGGGGCCCCCACCAGGGGAGGGCTCCACTGCGTCATGTGTGGGCCGAGAACCATGTCCACACTGGCGGGCGTAAGAGGAGGGAGATACCAGGAAACTCGGCCACATCTAATTTGGAGCTGTTGGGAAAGTATGAATGATCATCTCTGCCTGCATTTATCTACCTCAGCTAAGGCACCGGCAATTCCAGGAACTGGGGAGAAGGAAAGATGGAAAAGGGTCATCGTGAGATTGTGGACAAACGCTCAGACTGACCAGTGCCTGCAGAGGCAGGAGCGGCTGTGCTCAGTGGTCCTCCTGCATTTCCTCTCTCCCCCGGTCCCCACTCTCTCTTCTGTGCTTCCATTCTTAATGTTAGGCTTTAGGGATACAGAGGCAAAGAAAGCCAGGAGTCCTGGCCCCTAGAAACCTCAAGAGAAACATAAAACGCTCACAAGAATGCCTATGTTGTTCTGTGTAGTGGCTGTTGGTACTCATACCACAATGCACTCACATGTGTGAAAATACGTATTTTTTTTTTCTTTTCCCCATGAGTAAAATGACTCATCCCCTGTGTGGTGCCATGACTGAAAAGGAGAACAGTGAATAAAGTGCCCTGCCACCCAAATAACATGTCCCAAATGAGAGGTGAGCCCTGTAGGGCCTCACTCTGATCGCCCAGAGTGCCCTGGATCCGTGGGCTGTGGTTAAGCATCTGTGAGCCTGTCTTCCTGTCTGACTGTAGCCTCGGAGGGGAGGGCTGCACCTGTGTGCGGCTTCACGCCCAACTCTGCAGTTGGCACCTCAGGGCAGGGGGACCTGTGAGGAGACTCTGCCAGCAGGGGTCCATACCCAGGCCCCCGTCCATGGTCACCTCCCACTCAGCACATCTCCACGATCATCTCCCATCTCACAGCCTGGAAACCCAGAGCATCTGCTCAAGGGTCACTTTTCCAGTCTCCCACTTGCTTAGCCATTCACATCTGCAGTTAGCAAGTCTCTCCAGGACCCTCAGGGCATTGCTGATAGAGCTACCCCTCTTCCCCTGATGGCTTCTGTTTGGCTAATTGACTTGGCCTGTTACCTTGTGAGATGTGAAAGTGTTAATTACTCAGTGGTGTTAACTCTTTGAGACCCCAGGGACCTGCCAAGCTTCTCTATCCACGGAATTCTCCAAGTAACAATACTGGAGTGGGTAACTATTTCCTTCTCCAGGGCTGGGGGTGGGGGGTCTTCTGAACCCAGAGATCGAACCCAGATCTGCATTGACTTTCAGATTCTTTACCGTCTGAGCCACCAGATGTGAGAAGAACCATTACTAATTTCTATCTCAGAGGAAGAATGCATTCACTGGACCCCTATGGGACCAGGTCTGTATCTACTTCTACCATGGACCTCCTTCCCCAACCTGGAGATCGGGAGCCTTCTGGAACTCTCCGGAACCTTGTACAGGCTGTAGAACTGCTGGCACAGAAGTTGGTAATATATTTACTCAGTCCAAGCAGGCTTCAGCTATAAAGGTACTCAGTAGAAATTGTTGCACTACCTAGGCTTAAGGGGCTTCCCTTGTAGCTCAATACGTAAAGAATCCACCTGCAAAGCAGGAATCTGCCTTCAATGTAGGAGACCTGGGTTTGATCCATGAGTCAAGTAGATCCTTGGAGAAGGAACTGACAACCCACTCCGGTATTCTTGCCTGGAAAATCCCATGGACAGAGGAGCCTGGCGGGCTACAGTCCACGGGATCGCAAGAGTAGGACATGACTGAGCAACTAAGCCACCACCACCACCACCTAGGATTAGATGATTCGAATAAAAATGGGTGAATTAATAAAAGTGATCCTCTTTGCAGAATTATCTCAGGGTTTTTGTTTTGTTCTTTTTCGATTCTTATTTTCTTCAGTCCCAGATAATCTTGAAATACATTGCTGATGTGTAATTAATTTTAAATGCCATAACATTTTGAGCCAGGCTGATTTTGATGACAGTAGAGAACATTTTGAAGCAGTTTCATGATTTTCACAACACTACTGATTTTATAAGGGAAAAAAAAAAAAAAAACATTCCCATATAGTAAAACTTTAAAAGTGCTAGCAGTGTTGTTATTTCCTCCAACATAAGCACCCACAACAGGAAAGCAAACAAACCCACAGTGGACCGAAAATGTGGTTTCTGGAACTCTCTTAAACCTTGGCTAAATTTTGGGGGCTCCCAAAGGACAGGATTACTTCATGTCAAAGCAAAAATTCTCCTGACTCCGTAAACAGCCCACGGTTCCGGGAAATATGGGAAATGTAGATGAGAAATGAAGTTGTGTTGTATTTGGAAAAGCTGTCGAGATCACGAAGTCCTCATCCTGGGGGATCCATCTCTGCTGCTTTGGGGCATTTGGGACCCTTCTCTTCTTTGTATTCACTGCATCCGTTACCAAGTCCAAGCTCCTACTGCTCTCTGCACAACAGGCCAATCAGTTGAGAGATGAGTCACTGGGGCAAAGAATAGGGGTTTGATTGGGAAAGCCAGCAGACTGAGAAGATGGTGGACTGCTGCTGCTGCTAAGTCGCTTCAGTCATGTCCGACTCTGTGTGACCCCAAAGACGGCAGCCCACCAGGCTGCCCCGTTCCTACGATTCTCCAGGCAAGAACACTGGAGTGGGTTGCCATTTCCTTCTTCAATGCATGAAAATGAAAAGTGAAAGTGGAGTCGCTCAGTCGTGTCCAACTCTTAGTGACCTCATGGACTGCAGCCTACCAGGCTCCTCTGCCCATGGGATTTTCCAGGCAAGAGTACTGGAGTGGGGTGCCATCGCCTTTGTCCCAAAAATCCAATGCCCTCAAGTTTGGATTTTGGGCTAGTTTCAATAGCAGTCTTCAATGGCAGTCCTTCTCCAGGGGATCTTCCCGACTCACAGATTGAACCCAGGTCTCCTGCCTTGAAGGCAGATTCCTACATTGCAGGCAGATTCTTTACCAACTGAGCTACAAGGGATGCCCCTTAAGCCTAGGTATTGCAACAAGTTCAACTGAGTACCTTGAAAGCTGAAGACTGCTATTTGAAACTAGTCCAAATTCCAAACTTTCAAACTAGTTTGAAAGCTAGTTTCTTTCATAGAGCAAACAGACAGAGATGACAAAGTAGAGTGAAAAAGGTGATGAGTTGTTGCAAATATTTCCTGGTTCTAGTCAAGACTCTGAAGGGGATGTGTTAATTTCTTCTTCCGCATTAGCCACTTTTATGTGTTCAGGATGTTTCCTGTGAGCTAAACAAAGGCATTTTATTTATTTTTTCCCCTTATGTCAAGCTTTGTGCTTATTTTTATTTATTTATTTATTTTTAATTGAGGGATAACACTTTTTTTTTTAAATTTTATTTTATTTTTAAACTTTACATAACTGTATTAGTTTTGCCAAATGTCTGTGTTGGTTTCTGGTGTACAACAACAGGAATCAACCATAACTATATACATATCTCTTCCGTCTTGAGCCTCTCTCCCCACTCCAACCCACCCCCTCGGTCATCACAGAGCACCAAGATGAGCTCCTTGTGCTATACAGCAGCTTCCCACCAGCTATTTTACACATGCTAGTATATATATCGGAGAAGGCAATGACACCCCACTCCAGTACTCTTGCCTGGAAAAGCCCATGGATGGAGGAGCCTGGTAGGCTGCAGTCCATGGGGTCGCTAAGAGTTGGACACTACTGAACAACTTCATTTTCACTTTCATGCATTGGAGAAGGAAATGGCAACCCACTCCAGTGTTCTTGCCTGGAGAATCCCAGGGATGGGGGAGTCTGGTGGGCTGCCGTCTATGGGGTCGCACAGGGTCGGACATGACTGAAGCGACTTAGCAGCAGCAGCAGCAGCAGCAGCAGTATATATATGTTGATGTAACTCTGGCAATTCATTCCACCCTTTCCTTCTCCCACTTTGCCCACAAGTCCATTCTCTATGTCTGCATTTCTATTCCTGCCCTGCAAATAGAATCATCTGTACTGATTTTCTAGATTCCATATATATGTGTTAATATATGGTATTTGTTTTTCTCTTTCTGACTTACTTCACTCTGTATAACAGGCTCTAGGCCCATCCACCTCAGTTCACTGGACTCACATTCCTTCTTTTTTATGGCCGAGTAATATTCCTTTGTATATATGTATCAGAACCTCTTTATCCATTCATGTATCAGTGGACATCTAGGTTGCCGCTATGTCCTAGCTACTGTAAATAGTGCTGATTGTTAATGTTCATAACTAAGGCACTTAACTTAAAGTTATGGCGTGGGAAGATGCCAGAGATGGGCCATTATTAAGCTATAGGCAATATCCCTTTAGTGATTAACTTGTATTAATATCAAAAACAATACAATATGAAAGTTAAAGAAACAGATCTAATATGAAGTCATATTTGTTCTTCTCTGTTATACATCTCTCTTTACCTATTCTTTTCCTCAAGAACATGCATCACCAAAAACAAAACACCAATGATGACATCAGAAACCCCCTTTAGTTCTGTTCCATCTTTAGATCTCAAATTGCACTGTGCATTTTCATGGGAATAGTTGTGTGTTTGTGGCTTATACAAACCTCACAAAGTAAAAGACACAAGTCACTGAATGTCTCATTTCTTACTAGTTTTGTGGTAAAAACCAAATTGATACTCTCTTTTCTCCTCCCCACCACAGGACAGATTCTCGATTCATGCAGTAGTATAGATAAGTGTCAACACTCCACTCTCACTGAGAATAAGTTATGGTTCAGTGAACATCTTATGAACTTAAAATATGATTCTGATTCCATCTAGTAAAAAGACAGCATTCTGCATAAAACAGTATTCCATCAGGATAAATTCTGAGCTTTTATTTTTCCATCATAAAATTCATGTCAGGAAGGTGGAGGGTTGGTCCTCCCGCAAAGACAAGCATGTGATAAAGGCTGTATCCCAGAATTTTAAACTCCATCTAACACATTATCCAGACAAAGAAGATTAGGGCTCTTGGCAGACTCACTGACAATTTGCCTCCATTAGAAGTGAGAAGGCTCAAAGAGAAGAAACTACAGTGTATTCCATCCGTTCCTTTGGCAACAGGGATCTTCCCTTGTTTTAAACCAAACAAACATTAACAAGGAAAACCAGCTGCTTTTACAATGAATAAACCCATTACCTCAACTCTTTGTACATTACTGAGGTATTTTTACTTGTCAGATTTTCTGTTTTGTGGAGGCTTGGATATTTTCAGTATGCTGTCAATGCAGACAAAACAGAGCTGGTTTTAGCAGCAGTACCAGATGTGGATGAGAGCATGGGCCTTCCTGGCCCTTTGATTCCAACGTTTGGTGGTAAGTTACTGCTGCTGTCAGAAATAGTAACAACAGGATTTGGCATCTTGACACCACGCTGCCTGGCGCTGGCTTAGCTATCTGCACAGTAGCCAACAGAGTGGAGGCTGCACGCAGAGGGCGCCCCCAGAGTTTTAACTTGGTCTATGCATCAAGAGTCAGCCCTGCTGTAGTTTCTACTGCAGCAAAGAAAACTGGTTCGTATTGATCCAAGGAGCCAACTGATCCTGAGGGTCATTACGTTTGACCCACTACAATCGTTAACTGTGCCCAGGGAACAAATGAACCCTAAAACAAGAACAGAGGGGATTTTTACAAAAGTATCGGTATTAGGGCTCCTTCCCCTTCCCATATTCCCTCTTTTCTAGATTATTAGGTACCATACATGCTCAGCCTAAGAGGGGCTGGTGTTGGGAGTGCCATATGCTCCTAGAATCTGTCAGAGCTCCCCATGACCCACAGGTCAGAAAACTCAGGTCTACAGAGCCAGACAGGAGTGTTGTTTGACTGGTAGAGTGGAGACAACAAGCCCCATTTAAAAATGAACAAATGGAGTCTACAGGAAAGGTCAAACTGTCACAAACCAGCCCGTGATGCAAGTTTGGAGGTAGGACTTCCAAAATGATTTGCAGTAGAAGCTAAGGTTGTAGCCTTAAAAAATGTGACTGTCCATCTAGTCCCGCCTGATAGTTAGCCTCCAGCTTTGACATCCATCTAGTTTCATTTAGTTTTCATGGAGTCTAGGCTATGGACTGAGTATGGCTTCAGACTATTTCTGCCTCGACCCTGGCACAGCCCCTTATTAATTGAGTGACTCTGAGCAAGTTTCTTCCATGCCGTAGCCTTCATGTTTCTCACTTATGGAGTGGGGACAATGAAATAGTATCCAGGCTTCCCTGGTAGCTCAGGTTATAAAGAATCTGCTTGCAATGCAGGAGACCTAGGTTCAATCCCTGGGTTAGGAAGATCCCCTGGAGAAGAAAATGTCTACCCAGTCCAGTATTCTTGCCTGGATAATCTCATGGACAGAGGAGCCTGGCAGGCTATAGTCATGGGGTCACAAAGAATTGGACACGACTGAGTGACTAATACTTTCCTAGAGCTTATTGTGAATATTTACTGAGATGATGCATGAAGTACACTTATCACAATGTCAAGCACAAAGTCAACACTCAATAGATGCTAGGTATGGCTTTTAGACAGCAATCACAATGTCTCCCTTTCAATGGCTGCCCAATGCCCATAAGAACACTATGAAGTCTGATATGGCTGAGAGAGTCTTCATATTGGGGTCCCTGCCTCTTACCAACCTTGTCTCTCAACATTCTCCCCTCTGAATTTAATGCTCCAGAGATGTTGAAAATCATTCAGGTCCTCAAAAATCTGATGTTCTTTCTAATTCTCAGGACCTGGGACATGCCCTCCCTTTCCATGGAACACTCTATCTGTGCCTCTTAGTCATTTCATGTTGACTGTGGTCTCCCTGCCCCATGCTTCCCAGAGTACACATTCTATTATATACACTTGTTCAGTACTGGTCTTCTCTATGTGACTGACAGCTCCACGACAGCAGGGACAGTGATGGACATCTTACTATCCATGAACTCTAGTAGAGGTCTCATCCCATAACAGGTGTTCTGTCAATATCCATTGAAAGAATGTAGTTATAAAACCATGCAGGGGACTCAAACTAATGAATACCCTCCTTCCAACTGAGAAGTCAATAGACCTGAGTAGGATAAGAATAGCCAAGTGAGTATCAGTACAGAAGTGAATAGGATATAATCACTTTTTTCTCCAAAGAAATGGATTTGCTGTAGAAATGATTAGCTGTCTCCAAATATGTAGTCTACTCTTCTTCCACAGGAATAGAAGTTCTGACTTTTTATTGAGTCCACTGTCATTAAAACAACAACAACAACAACAAAAAACCTGTCCTAACATCCTTTGCAGTCAGATGTGATCAGGTTTTGGATAAGTCCTGACCAATAAAATATAAGCTAAATATTGCCCCCCTTTACTCCATTCTCTTTATAAAATCCAGGTTATAAGTATATAGTCAAAGTCATAAGACTACCTACCACTTGCTAACTGTGTGTTCTATGACAACCTGTGGCAATCCACCTTGAATGACAGAATGATCTTTGTCATTGTTCAGTCACTCAGTTGTGTCCAACTCTTTGTGACCCCACGGACTGTAGCACTCCAAGCTTCCCTGTCCTTCACTGTCTCCTGGAGCTTGCTCAAACTCATGTCCATTGAGTCGGTGATGCCACCCAACCATCTCATCTTCTGTCATCCTCTTCTGCTCCTGCCTTCAATCTTTCCCAGCATCAGGGTCTTTTCCAATGAGTCAGTTCTTCCCATCAGGTGCCCAAAGTATTGGAGCTTCATCTTCAGTATCAGTCCTTCCAATGAATATTCAGGGTTGACTTCCTTTAGGATTGACTAATTTGATCTTCTTGCTGCCCAAGGGACCTTCAAGAGTCTTCTCCAACATCACAGTTCAAAAGCATCAATTCTTTGGCGCTCAGCTTTCTTTATGGTCCAACTCTCACATCTATACATGGCTACTGAAAAAAACCATAGCTTCGACTATACAGACATTTGTCAGCAAAGTAATATCTCTGCTTTTTAATATTCTGTCTGGCTTTGTAATAGCTTTTCTTCCAAGGAGCAAGCGTCTTTTAATTTCATGTCTGCAGTCACCATCTGCAATGATTTTGGAGCCCAAGAAAATAAAGTCTGTCACTGTTTCCATTATTTCCCCATTTATTTGCCGTGAAGTGATGGGACTGGATGCCATGATCTTCATTTTTTGCACGTTGAGTTTCAAGCCAGCTTTTTCACTCTCCTCTTTCACTTTCATCAAGAGGCTCTTTAGTTCCTCTTTGCTTTCTGCCATAAGGGTGGTGTCACCTGCATTTCTGAGGTTATTGATATTTCTCCCAACAATCCTGATTCCAGCTTATGCTTCATCTAGCCTGGTATTTCTCGTGATGTACTCTGTGTATAAGTTAAATAAGCAGAATGACAACATACAGCCTCCTGTTGAAAGGAGTACATACTCCTTTCCCGATTTTGAACCAGTCTGTTGTTTCATGTCCAGTTCTAGCTGTTGCTACTCGACATGCATACAGTTTTCTCAGGATGTAAGTAAAGTGATCTGGTATTCCCATCCCTTAAAGAACTTTCCACAGTTTGTTATGATCCACACATCAGAGGTTTTAGCACAGTCAATGAAGCAGAAGAAGATTTTTTTTCTGGAATTCTCTTGCTTTTCCTATGATCCTATGGATGTTGGCAATTTGATCTCTGGTTCCTCTGCCTTTTCTAAATCCAATTTGAACATCTGGACATTCTCGATCCACATACTCTTGAAGTCTAGCTTGGAGAATTTTGAGCATTACTTGGCTAGCATGTGAAGTGAGTGCAATTGTGGGATAGTTTGAACATTCTTTGGCACTGCCTTTCTTTGGAATTGGAAGGAAAACTGATTTTTCCCATCCTGTGGCCACTGCCAAGTTTTCCAAATTTGCTGGCATATTGAGTGCAGCACTTTAATAACATCATCTTTTAGGATTTGAAATACTTCAACTGGAATTCCATTACCTCTGCTAGCTTTGTTCATAGTAATGCTTCCTAAGGCCCACTTGACTTCACACTTCAAGATGCCTGGCTCTAGGTGAGTGATCACACCATCCTGATTATCTGGGTCATTAAGATCTATATAGTCTATAATACTCTTTTCCCCCTTTTCCTCTATTCTGATACCTGGAATGAAGGTAAGATGGCTGGAGCTTTGGCAGCCATATAGGACCTTGAGGAACAAGGCTGTCCTTTAAGTGCAGAGCTGGAAGGAGTTTGGGTCTCTGAGTATTTTAGGGAGCTAACCACCATACCGGCTCTGGACTGCTTTCTCTCTGACTTTCATTTCCTTAAGATATTGTTATTAATTTTTCTCTGTTACTCACTGTTGGGATTCAAAGAGAACTCTTTATTATCAAGAACTGCATTAAAAATAAGTATTCAAGCTGGAGGAAAAGGACTTAAATAATTCCAAAGCTATTTTTACTGAAGACCTTTTATAATATAAATTTAATAGCAATAATGCATTTTACTAATGCTATATAAAGATTTTTAAACATCTTGTGAAGTGAAGTGAAAGTCATTCAGTCATGTCTGACTCTTTGTGACCCCGTGGACTGTAGTCCATGGAATTCTTCAGGCCAGAATACTGGAGTGGGTAACCTTTCCCTTCTCCAAGAGATCTTCCCAACCCAGGGATCAAATCCAGGTCTCCCACATTGCAGGCAGATTCTTTACCAGCTGAGCCACAAGGAAAAACCAAGTATATTGGAGGTGGTAGCCTATCCCTTCTCCAGGGAATCTTCCTGACCCAGGAATCGAACTGGGGTCTCCTGCATTGCTGGCAGATTCTTTACCAAGTGAGCTATCAGGGAAGCACTTAAACATCTTAAACATAACTAAACCAGCTAATCCTAAAGAAAATCAACCCTGAATACTCACTGGAATACTCACTCCAATACTTTGGCCACCTGATTCAAACGGCCAACTCATTGGAAAAGACCCTGCTGCTTGTAAAGATTGAAGGCAAAAGGAGAAGGAGGTAGCAGAAGATGAGAAGCTTGGATAGAATCACCGACTCAATGGACATGAACTTGAGCAAACTCCAGAGACAGTGAAGGACAGGGAAGCCTGGCATGCTGCAGTCAGTGGGGTCACAAGGAGTCAGACACAACTTAGTGACTGAACAACAACATAACTAAATAAATTATAAATGTCCCAAAATATTAGACCAGAGTCGATGAATTTCCAGATTCAAAACACACAGTAGAACATTACACAACTACCATCAGTGAACAGAAGAATATAATGTCTACTGAGCAGCCAGTCACTCCAGCAAGCTGCTCTGTTTTTCAAAGCAGAGCTCACATTGCCATTTTTTTCTTAAGTTCATGGTGTGTGTGTGTGTGTGTGCTAAGTTGCTTCAGTTGTGTCTGACTCTTTGTGACCCACATGGACTATAGCCCGCCAGGCTCCTCTGTCCATGGGATTCTCCAGGCAAGCAGACTGGAGTGGGTTGCCATGCTCTTCTCCAGGGGATCTTCCCAACCCAAGGATGGAACCTGCATCACCTGTGTCTCCTACATTGTAGGTGGATTCTTTGCCACTGAGCTGCTGGAGAAGCCCCCTATGCTCGCGGTACTATTTGTCAATTACAAGCCCATGATAACTGGGAACAATATTCAAAATATTTATCAATCTGTACAGTCTAGATGCTGTACCATCAGAATAGATGCTGGCTGTAGAACAACGAATATATCCATCCTGGTGCCAACTGACGCCTTACCAGCTTAATGACACCAACTGCAGTCTGTGTGGAAATCCTGCTTCCTAAAGAACCGACCACATTCTGTGTATTCTGTGGTAGAATACACGGGAGAAAGCCTAGATGGTGCACACAATGCCCTGGTCTGTAGACACAGCTCTTTGCCTTTTGTGAGTTTCCTGATGGGTTGATTTAGAAGAAAATGAGACTTATGGATCCGTTAAGAGAGATTTTTCGAATATGATAAGCTAGCTTTTTAGCATATACTTTCCGTAACCATTGTTTGCCTGTGTTCAAATGAGTGCTTATGCACCAGCATGCGTACACATTAGTAGTATGACTACTACTAATCATAAAGTAGTGTGATTGCAATCACAAGTGCATTGAAGTGAACCTGTGACAGCAATGTTGCTTCCTTTCATTCCAGGAACAAGAAACATCAGAACCCCCAGCATCCTGGATCTGCTTCTGGCATTCATGTCGCAGCTCCCAGTGTCTAAAAGACTACTATTTTTGATGCGCAGCTGTTGAGTTGAAACATCTGATAGTTTCTCTTCTCCAGGAGGGTTTGGTGCAAGATACCAGTAAACGATCATTTGTTTCAGTTCTTATAAGCGTGGAGAGACTAATATTAGAGAACAGTTCCTCCCACACAAGCTCCTTCTCTTCTGGCTTTCAGCCTAGGGGATCTTAGACCCCAAAGGAACCATGCAGAGCTGTGATCATGCAGACCTGGGCTTTTATCCTCAGTGCCTGTGGGGACCCATCTAGCTTGCAAGGCTGGTCAGCTGGAGAACAGGCACATCCAAGGTTACCCCCAAGGTCACCCCCATACCTTGGAGTCCACACCAAGTCCTTGCTGCTGCTGAATGAAGCTCCTTTTGCCTTCTTCCCTGTGGATTTGGAGACTCACCGCTCTGATTCACTGAAACAGTCATTTGTGTACTTGGAGGCCATTGGTGAAATATCCCTTTCAGTTCAGGGGGAAGAGAGTGGTCAAAATATTTAACAACTGGTAAGACCTGGTGGTTCAGATGGTAAAAGAATCTGCCTGCAATGCAGGAGATCTGGGTTCAGTCCCTGGGTGGGGCAGATCCTCTGGAGAAGGGAATGGCTACCCATGCCAGTATTCTTGCCTGGAGAATCCCATGGACGGATGACTGAGGCCAGAGCATTATCCAGCTGGACTGGCTACTGGACACAGAGCTTGAACAATTTCCTGAAGGATCCTTGTCATAGACTCCAGGGACTGAAGGAAGCAGCTTCTTGCTCATTGGTGTAGGACATATCTCCACATCTTAACAATAGGCAGATCTGCTCCAGACTGTTTCTAATGGAAATATCCAGCCTCAAGTCTGACCAATCACCTTGTTTATCTATCCTCAAGGTATTTATCAATTTTGCTCACATGATGACCCACAATTGGATAATTCACAAGGTCAGAGAGACATCCGTCTATGTCAATAGCCAGATGGTCTTTCCCCATATCTGGAGAATTATTTAAGATCATTTACAAAAATGTAATCAAATTGTTATCATGTGCAAATGAGAGATTATAATAACATAAATGCCAATTTGAAACAAAAAAGTTAAAGAAAGTGTTAGTCGCTCAGTCGTGTCTGACTCTTTGTGACCCCATGGACTGGAGTCTGCCGGGCTCCTCTGTCCATAGAATTCTCCAGGAGTGGGTAACCATTCCCTTCTCCAGGGCTTCTTCCTGACCCAGGGATCGAACCTGCGTCTCCTGCATTGCAGGCGGAATCTTTGCTGTCCGAATCACCAGCGAAGCCCAGTTTGCACCAGGTTAGCGCCAGTTTCTTTCTGACGTAGAGAATACTGAAGTTTGTTGGAATCGGTGGTGGAGGGTCAGGTGTTAAAATGACCCCGATATAATTTCAGTTTGCTCCAGTGTGTGATGATGCTGTGTGGTGCTCGCCAGTCAGGCTATGTCTGTCCTCTGGGCTCTTGTCCTGACCACCATATCTGTGGAGAAAGTGAGACAAGAGTGGACATATCCACGTATGGGTGAGGAGTTCTAGAAATGTGGCATGTGTGTAAAGACTGAAGGATGTTTCCCTAAGGGGGAAATTCTCATGAGGCCTTGTTTGAAGGAAGAGATAGACTTATTCTGTGTTGCCTCAAAAGGGTGAAATAGGAGCAGTAAGTAGAAGTTAAAGGGAGGGAGAATTGGGTTCAATCTAAGGAAGAGTTAACAGAAAGAAAATGAACTGTATAGCAATGTAAGTTCAAGGTCACTACAATTCATTTCAAGAAACATCTGTGAGACACTCACCACGCCTGGTTAATATGCGCAACATTGTAAACATAAAGAAGAGTATAGGAACTTCAGTCTGCAATGAGATACAGATATGGAAAGAATTAATAAGAAAACATCAGACATGTGCCCTAAGAGATGCTTTTATAAGAGTACAAAGGAGTAAGGAAGTGATTCATTCTTCTAAGGGGATTGAGAAAGTGTCTATGAAAGAATAAATGACAGATCTAGCATTTGAAGAATGAATCTCTGAATAAAACAGACAGACAGACAAGAGATGGAAAGTATTCCAGGGTGAGGGAAGAGTTGTGTGTAAAGCCTAGGGAGGCCCTTCAAGTTGTATCTAGAAAACTCTTAACAGTTTTGGAATTGATTATTTCATTAGGGAGCACCAGCTGATATTCTCTTGGGATATTCTACACACATGCAATGAACCAGAATTTTAATTCTTCTTTCATTGGGAGGCATTGTTTATGTTTCTGCATTTGTTTGCTTTTCCTTGTTCAATAGACCTACTCTTCCAGTCACTCTGGAAGGAAATTAACTAGCAAAAAACACTTTGAATTTAGGGAAAGAGAAACATTCAAATAGGAGTAAAATTTAAGTTAGTTTTGGTTTCAATGTGTTTTTTTTTCCCCTAATTTGGCCTTTTTTTTTTCCTTTACATAAGAATAAGCTTCTACATTGATGGTTTTGGAGAGTGTGTTGCAATTTAAAGAAATATATACAATATCCTGAACCTTGGTTGTTGGAGGGTAGATTGGAACTCTGCAAATGGCTAAAGATTTTGTGAAAAAGATGGATGGTACATGAAGGGTAGTACCAGTCTTAGTTAAAAAAATGATCTTTGGAAGGGTCCCACACTCAATTAGATATATAAAAAATTTCAAAATTGCTTCAAATAATTTTTATTAAAACACTTTTTATGAAAATTGCATGTATTAGTTTTTTTTTTTTATTCCTTTCAAGTAGCTTTGGTATTTGCTTTATAGTAAACAATAAAAATAATGAAAAAACAAAATATTTCCAGGTGAGATCTCCTGATACTTAAGTATAGAAAGATCTCTTTTGGAGACTGATATTAAAATTATTCTATTTGCCTTTAAGCATAATATATTATGTCATAAAAAATGATGCTTCTCACAGGCTAAATTCTGTGAAGTTCTTTTTACCCCTTAAGGTCTTTCTGCACTTTTATCTCTGTACAAGGACTTCTTGTCAATGCAATTCATCGTGTTTGCTTGTCATTGCAATCAGCATCAATTTTCTGTCTTTATGCCTGTCTCTTTTAAAAAAAAATTAATTTTTATCAGAGCATAGTTGATTTGAAATGTGTTAGCTTCTGCTGTACAGCAATGATTTTTAAATTCTATTTATTTTATATCCAAACCTTGAGGTTTCTGGTCCTCTATTCATGAAGCTAGAACCATAGAATGAGGATGAATGGACCCCAGGAACCGAAAATTATGGAGAAGTGGGCTGGTTGATGGCAGCTGAGCCGAGAGGGAAACCTCTGCTTCTATCAGGCCTGGGGACCTAGGGCTGTTCTGGTGCTTGTCTGCCAGTCCTTCTGCCTACTACAAACCCACCCCATCACTACCATGGGGGCTGGGGAGGGCCAGTTTTGTGTCCCCCTGACAAACACAGATGTTTGTCACGCCTGGATTTGAAAAGTATCCCTCCCCCCTACCCCTGCATTTGTGTGCAAAATAAAAATTACTAAATATTCCCAAACCAGAAGCTGACGACTTCCAAATAGCAAATAAATGTCTTTAAATGATCACTATTTTATACCCTACTTTAACAGAAATGTCTGTTGGGTTTGCTGCCAGGTGCCACATTATCACTTAACCAAAAAGTTCTCTGCAAAAATAACTTCCCCGACGGGAACTGTGGTATGTGTACAGAGGGATCTATTTATGTTTCAGTTCAGTTTCAAAGATTTTTTGAGAAATGAGCTGAATGGATAGAATTTAAGCAATATATGCACCTCTGGAAAGACGTGGCAGATGTTAGCTCTTGAATGGGTGGAAATAGAAATGGCAAACGTGCATTCCATGAGTAGACTTATTTAGGTTTTGGGGTGTTGTGCTGACTTTTTAACATAGTCTACAGCAGAAGTTCCTTAATGTGAACCAAGCTTAACTTATGGCTAAAATTTTTGGTTTGAGGAGTTTCTGGTCATCCTTCAGCCTCTTGGATGTCGATGCTCCATAGAACAGAGGTTCCCAGAAAGGAGGCATTGAATGTGCCCAAGTGTTGGCCACTGGGACAGGCGCTTTACATAGGTTACCTCCTTTAATCCTCACACACTTTTGAAACAATTGCTCTTTGCAGGTGAAGAAAGGAGGCCCAGGGCAGCTGAGCTACAGGGCTCCGAGGTCCTGAGTTCTTTCTCTGACTGAGCCTCCTATTGCCTCCCCAACCAAGTTCAGCACTTGGTTCCCAGTATGCTCTGAACTTGCCCCTTTGGTGAACTCGTCTTGTATTTTAATTACCTCCTCCTGTTGGATGTCAGGGATGGGTCATGTTTACTGCCTCATCCCCAAGACCCAGCACAGAGCCGGGAACCTCACTGGGGCTTGTGTTTGATGAAGGAACTGAAGCCATGCAAGTAACCAGAGCAGAAAGTGTCTTCAGAGGCCAACGAGGGATCAGCCTGAACTGGAATGAATGGGAAAGGATTCCTAGAAATGAAAGCTATGATTCACCTTCAAGAAAACCACCACAATATTGTAAAGTAATTAGCCTCCAATTAAAAAAAAAAAAAAACACATGAATGAGTAGAATTTCAAGCCAGGATGCTAATATGAAAAGGGTGGGGTTGAAAAGTGAGGGGCAAATGGTGGCCTTTTTGTCAAGAAAAGTGCACAAAAGTGGATGAGGCAATTCTTTCATCCTAACGTGTCTTGGTTTTCTTCTACCTTTCTAAAATCATACCTGGCAATTTGGAAAAATTGAGCTTTTCTTCCTCCCAAAGTGGAAATCTAATTTCACTCATCATAATAAACACAAATTTATTTAGAGAGCATTCACAGGTTTTGGCCACTTAATTGAAGATATATAGCATGCATTTAATATTTTCAATTTAGGAAGATGTTTCTCAGTCGTCTCAAAAACTGATTTGAAAATAATGTTTTATATTTTTAATCTGAGCTTATTTAAACTGCCTGTTGTTCAGAGAATACAAGTTTAACTTTTCTTGAATTAAGAAACATTTTACATTTTGGAGAAGGTTTAATATTCTGAGATACAAAATCTGTTGGTTTTTGACACTACAGTGAGGAGCAAAATTCTAGAAAAGAAGGTTAAATACATATGTATTCTTTATTGTTTGTCTTTTAATCTTTTAATGAGCTTGGACAAGCTCTAAGAAAAACTGCTCCTTGGTATTCAAAACAAGAGACCAATCTCTTTAGAACATAAATGTGCAGTCAGATGAAGGCTTGCAAGCTTTCAAGCACTCCCATTTCTGAGTTGAGCTCTCCCTACTGCTGGAGGAATGGTGGACGGAAAGAGGCTAATGTTACAAGCTGTTTCTCTCAAGGCAATTAACCTGTCTCCACCTCCTTCCCTATACATAGAGCCTTTTGACGCCAACCTGCCAGGAGCCATGCACTCAAAAACAAACATTTCCCAGTTCAAAGAGGCAGTCTTAGGCTTCTGCTAAAGTGAGATTGAAAGAGTTATTTGCTTTCTTGCCTCTCTAGACTAGCGAAGGAAAGCTGGAGCCTCCACAGGGGGTTCACTTTTTAAACAGCAACCTCTTTCCAAAGATAAGCTTGCTAGGGAAAGAGATGGACTTTCTCAAAGGCATTCATGGAAGGTGCATCTGATTCACCTTGGACAAGACCAGGTGACTCGACCAAGTGAAGAGAAGCAAGATGTCCTCCTCAAGTGAGCAGATGAAAATAGGCTATTAACAAACCTAAAGAGATCTTTAATAGAAAATATGATAATGTTTCAGGAAGCATCACAGATCTGCAGGATGACAGGGGCTCAAATGATGACAGCCCAGCAGAGGGGATCCCAGGGACATCATTGCTCTCAGGGGAAGGTACCTATGCTGGGAAAAGGGGACACCAGGGCACAAGCCTGCTCCCCAAGACCAGTAATGCCACCCAAGAGACAGAAATCGAGTTCACTGACTTCAGAGTCACTGAAATCTGCACTCAAACTGCCCCACATATCAGGGGAGGGTACGAGGTGTAGGAGGCGGGGATGCACACTGACTCAGGGAGCAGAAGTGAGGCTGAGAGCATCACGGGGTGGACTGGAATGTTCAAACCCTACTCTTAGAGGTATGTGCCTTTGTAAGGCTGAAAGACTTCACCTCAACACACTTTGAATTAACCATGACATTGATGTCTACAGTTGCAGTTAGGTTCTGCAGTAAGGACTAATGGCAATTGTTCATCCAAGAGGTATTTAATAAATATCAGCGATGTTAGGACACCGTGCTGGGACTTGTGAAGCATGTGAAGATATGCAAGAATTGTGTCTCAAAGTTATTTAAAGGGCTTATTCATTATTTTTAAAGGGTGTGTACACACGCATATAAATATAATATACATTGTTGTTCAGTTGCTAAGTTGTGTCTGACTCTTTGTGACCCCAAGGACTGCAGGATGCCAGGCTTCCCTGTCCATCACCAACTCTCAAGAGTTTGCTCAAACTCATGTCCACTGAGTCAGTGATGCCATCCAACCATTTTGTCTTCTGTTGCCCCTTCTCTTTTTGCCTTCAATCTTTCCCATCATTGGGGTCTTTTCTAATGAGTCGGCTCTTCACATCAGTTGGCCAAAGTATTGGAGCTTCAGCTTCAGCATCAGTTCTTCCATTGATTTCCTTTAGGATTGATTGGTTTGACCTCCTTGTTGTCCAAGGGACTCTCAAGAGTCTTCTCTAGCACCACAAATCAAAAAGCATCAGTTTTTCAGTGCTCAGCCTTCTTTATACGTACATATAAGTATATGCACATGTACATATATGTACCTATATGCATGTATATATTCTCTAAGTTATAAACATGTTGATAAAACAGTTTTTCAAAAATTGGCTAAAATTCTAGATTTTGCATGAGGTTGTCTGGCATCAGTTCATGAAAGAGAGGTTTTGGTCTTTGCTATTTTAGAAGACCCTGGATAACTTTCTAAGCACTAGAGAAAAACTCTTCCATGGTTGGAGAAGAGCTGTGAAAAACAACTGAATCTATAAAGTAGCAAATAAAAGGGTTCTGACTCAGCAATGCCCCTGGGTAACTGTGGATGGGTTTCTTTTTTTTTCTCTTTGATTTTTAAAAGAATTATTGGAGTATAATTGCTTTCCACTCTTGTCTTAGTTTCTGCTGTACAACAGAGTGAATCAGCTATGGGTATCCATGTATTCCCTCCCTCTTAAGTCCTTCCTCCCACTCCACTCCCATCACTTCCCTCTAGGTCACCACAGAGCACCGAGCTGGGCTTCCTGTGCTGTACAGCATCTTCCCACTGTGCTCAGTCATATGGACTCTTTGTGGCCCCAAGAACTGTAGCCTCCCAGGCTTCTCTGTCCATGGGGTTTTCCAAGCAAGAATACTGGAGCAGTTTGCCCCTTCCTATTCCAGAGGGTTGTCTCAACCCAAGGGTCGAAACTGCATCTCTTGAGTCCCCTGCATTGGCAGGCGAAATCTTTACCGTTAGTACCACCTGGGAAGCCCGACCTTCCCACTAGCTAAAGCAATTTGAAAAGTGGTGTTACTAACCACCGAAGACTCAGTCTGTGAGAAGAAAAGTATCTCCTTCAAAGCACTGAGTGAGGATTCCATTTTCTAACAGTGGCCTGTGGCAGGTGCTCTGTAAATATCAGTTCTTTTCCCAAGATATTTTCCCTTCAGTTGTTCTTCAATACCCTGGAATAACATAGACTATTCCATACATTGAAGTCATTTTCATACATTGACTGCCAATTGGAAAGGCTCATGAAGGGGCAGATAGGCTTCTTTGGCAATATGGACCCCAAAAATCCTAAAAGCTGCTCTCTTCAAACCATGTTATGATGTAGGATCAAGTATTAAATGCTTCTTAAGTGCAGGGCTTGGGGAATTGACCAGAGGACAATAAAGCAAAGCAAGAGCACAAATACAGAGAGGTGAGCACTAAAGCTGTCAGCAGCCCAAGTTGCCCTGCTATTCTGGGAGGCTAGAGCTTTGGATTTAACTTGGCAGTGAGCTGATGGGTTAGGTGAACCCACGTGAAAACTGATCTTCAAAGGCTCATGCCCTCTGTGAAAGGATGAACCAAAGTATATCCTTCCACAAAATGTAAGTGACCAGGGACATTATCTAGTGTCAATGTTGATTCTGGTAAGAGGAAAGAAGTGTTCTCTGAGAACTTACCAACTGCACATGGGTTTCCGATATTATTCCTAGCAGGCAGGTGGTCTGCAAAACATCAAACTGAGAGGGTGACTTTCTGGTGCCAGATTGGTGGTGGCCCCAGGCACTTGGGACCTTTACTCTTCTCAAGAATGATTCAAAGAAAGTTCCAAAATTCCTGAGTTAAAAAAAGATGATAGAGTACATACGTAAACAAGGAACAATGAACAAGGGTCTGCAGGAATAATATATAGCAGAATAAAGCCAGAGCACATCAGATATTGAACTCACTAGATAAAAATATAAAGTAACTATGTTTAAAATAGGAAAGATCCTCTGGAGGAGGGCATGAAAACTCACTCCAGTGTTCTTGTTGGAGAATCCCATGGACAGAGGAGTCTGGTGAGCTGTGGTTCCTAGGGTTGCACAGAGTTGGACACGACTGAAGCAACTTAGCACATTTGTTTAAAACAAGAAAAGGATAAGTTGAAAACACTAAAAAAAAAAAAAAAAAAAAAGACAGTACGAAAACTGATGAGTCATATTTGAAAAGCAACAATGCATTGTCCAGAAATAAATCTAAAATGAATAAAATTTGAAACTCAGTGCAGGGACTAAAGGCAGATTAGACAAATTCCATTGGTGAAATCCCACCAGAGAAGTTCCATTAGAAAAGCTGAGCAGAGAAATGGAGAAAAGCAAGTGAATCTTGGAAAGTTTTTCTGACTTTAGTACAGAAGTGGAAATGAGGAAAACAATGTTGGAAATGTACATAAAGTGAGAAGGTGTATAACTTAACCCACATTCAGCTGGTCTTGTGGAAAGATATGATAAAATGTATACAGGGTTATTCATGTAATATTGAACAGGTGGTGGTCAATATTCTTGTATTCATGAAACTTGTGAATTCCTAAATTTAGCAGTTTTGATGAATTGCAATTAAGATAAATAGTACTGATTTATTGCATATTTATTGTACTGAAACAGCTGAAAACCTAGGATAAAGGAGCTGATTTGAAAAGTAGAGGAGAGAAAAGAGGAATGACCTAAAAGGAGTCACAATTAGACAGGAAGTTGCTTCTGCAATGGGGACAGTAGGAGGTAAAATGAAGAGCAGTCACAGGTCATATGTATACTTATGGCTGATTCATGTTGATGTTTGACAGGAACCAGCACAGTTCTGTAAAGCAATTATCCATTAATTAGAAAAATAAATAAATTTTAAATTGAAAATAAAAACAAATTCAGAGGGCTGGGAGAAAGCAACTCACCCCAAAGCTGTGTACCCAGTGGAAATGTCTTTCAGCAAAATAAAGATATTTTTCAGGCAAACAGCAATGAATGAGAGAATCTATTAGCAGATCTTCACCCTTGGAACTTCTTTAGAGGATACACTCCGTAAGGAAGAAAATGACCCCAGAAGATGGTCAGACACAGATGAAGGATTGATGAGCAAGGAAAATACGTGGGCATCACAAACACAGTTGCTTTTACAGATTCATTCATTCATCAGAGAGCCAGTTGCAAAGGTTTAAATACTCAAAATTGGCACAAACCTGAGAATATCTGCAGAAAAAAACAGGCAATAATAAACACTTAGTTTCATTTGCTAATTAGAAAGAAAGCAAAGGGAGTTTCCATGTATTTTTATGTTCCTGGAGCTCTGAGGTGAGTACACAAATGCTTGTTTTATATGTATGTGTGCATGAGTGCTTAGTTGTGTTCAACTCTTTGCAACTTTATGGACCACAGCCCGCCAGGCTCCTCTGTCCACGGGATTCTCCAGGCAAGAATACTGGAGTGGGATGTTGTGCCCTCCTCCAGGGGAGCTTCCCAACCCAGGGATCGAACCCACGTCTCATGTCTCCTGCACTGGCAGGCAGGATCTTTACCGTAATGCCACCTGCGAAGCCCTTATTTTTATACCCTGAATGTAACATACATGCACATGTATTCTTTGGTATGCCTAAACCATTTCTTAACATAAAGGCTTAAATATTGCCTCCAAATCCACCTTGGTTATTATAGATAACAATAAATTTTGAATAAAAATTTCAAAAATGTTCTTAGCATGTCTTCATTTCTGTGAAAGTGAGGAAGATGAGATTCAAGAGGGAAAAGGAGAGAGCTTGGCAGTTAGAGAACTAGCACTCTCTAGAAGCTCTTGACATCCATAATTAGGTAGCAGATGAATGGCAGGAGAAAGGCTACCGTTTGATGATGCAATGTGTCAGAGTATTTCTGGACACAGCTGGGTCACGTGGTCTCTTGTGTTTCCTTCTTTGCTGTGGTCTAAAGGAAGCTCGAGCCCAGTTTGTGGCCAGCTTCTAAGGCTTTCCCTGCAGCCGGGGTCTAGCGTGGCTTTTCTCTCTGAGGGTTCCTCAAGGCATCCCGGCGCTAGGCCCGATTTGAGGCTGGGGGCTGGTAGCTCTGGGTAGCGAGAGGGAGTCTTGCTGTCCAGTGGAGGGGAGCCCGGGAAGGGGAACCCAGCAGAGGTGGGTAAAGAGTTCCCTGTGCTTCCTCTGTCAGAGCTCTTCCCAGGCTGCACTGCCAGGGGCTTTCTCTCCCCTGGACTGCACGCGCCTTGAAGGCAGGGTCCCATGCATGTGGCTCTTCTCCGTGTAGCCTGCAGTGCAGGCACAGGGGAAGGTGCCCAGAGGAGCAATTCTGCAAATGCACATCAAGTGAATGAAGAAACGATGCGTCGTGGGCCAGGCAGCCCTGGTTTTCCTACAGATGTCCTCCTGGGACTGCGCCAAGACAAGACGTGTTCTGAGTATTTGAATCCTTTATGCATGGTCCTCTAAGGAGTGAACTAATATGTGAGTCTTACATCTTTTGTTTTGCATTTGTGAGGCCCGTGTGTTTCCTTAGCTCTGTTCCTAGCCCACTGCTCAGAGTAGAGAACACGTGTTCACAAGCACGTGTGTGCTTGAGAAGATATGTACATCTGTGCATGCCCATGCACACACCACACACTCACACACACCACACACACCATATACTACACATAGCACACACAAAACTCATATAACACAACACATACTACACACTTATACATATCACACCACACTCATATCACACGCTCACATATTGCACATACCACATCATGTCTAACACAACACACACTATACATCACCCACACGTACCTTACACACACACTCCATAAAACACACACCATATATTACACATATCACACATGCACACACACCACCCAAAACACATAACACAACATACAAACACACTTATACACACCACACTGGATACACAACATGCACTCACACCATACACATACATCATACACACACACAAACACACCATACACCACACAACACACATCCTTTACAAGCAAACATTCCACAATGCTTTCATGCCACCATCTGAGAATTCTAAAGAGAATATCAGATGAAATATTTTAAATTATTTCACACACGCTATCAGGGCTTCCCAGGTGGTGCAGTGGTAAAGAATCCACCTGCTAATGCAGGAGACGTGGGTTCGATCCCTGGGTGGGGAAGATCCCCTGGAGGTGGAAATGGCAACCCACTCCAGTAGTCTTGCCTGGAGAATCCCATGGACAGAAGAGCCTGGTGGGCTACAGTCCATGGGGTCGCAAAGAGTCAGACATGACTGAGTAACTGAGCATACTCAGCAGGTCACAGGAGTATGAATTCACAAAAAATAGGACACTGCAAGTGAAGAAGTACTGGACGACAGAAGTCATCTGCCTTCAGCAGAGGGGAAAGCGACAGGCATGTCAGGCAGGACTCGGAGGCTGTGCGTGGGCCTTTGGGGACCCCTCTAGACGGCTGTTTCCACCTTCCAGGAAGAGAGAGGCGCCTGAGGAGTTTCAGAGAGCATTTCTGAAAAGTCCTTTTGTTTACTCCGACTGTGTCACCTCCCCGACCCTGTGCCCCACTGGCTGTGTGCCCTGTTTCTGGCGCGAACTCTGACCTAGGTCCTTTTATTTCAGAACTAACCAGAACTTCTTGCTGTCTCTGTGGGCCTCAGGAGTGGGAGAGCGGGCCTGAGACTCTCACAGCCGGATCCACAGGCAGGGACGCTGCAGGGACAGCGAGCCTGTGGCCGGGTCCCTGCAGAGGGGGTGGCCATTCTCAGGTGACCTCTCATTGAGCCTCCCTCTCCAGGAGAGCTCATCTGGTTGCTGGGACGTGGCAGACCTGGAGATGGATACCCTGGTTTTTGTAGGATGGGTTAGCTCTCTAGATGGGACAGGAATCTGAGAGCTGCTGACTTATTTGCAGAACTGTGTCTCCCTTTCTGGTTTGTTTCTTCAGTGGCTCAGGATTTGATCAAAGGATAAAAGCCATACAACCTCCGTGGGAGTCCAGGAGCAAGGTAGCCGGTGAACTAAGTTAACTAAGTGTGTTCACTTAGTGTCACAGTGTGTCCAGGAGAGCGCTCCCTACTAGCTTCTGGAAGGATGGGGAGTGGGGCAAGGTAGAACCCCAGTCAGAGTCAAGAAAGATCCAATGTTCTTATAAGCAGCCCTCCCCTTCTCACCTATCTGCCTAAACCACAGACCTCTGACTCTCCTCCTTCAAGACTTTTCTAAGACTTTATTTGCATGAGTTAGGTGTCTGGGAAAGAGAGAAATGAAAGTAGAGTCTGCCTTGACTCTACCCTCCCCAGGACAAACCTTGGTCTTGGGATCAGAGACCCTTCAGTTTGGAGGGGCGGAGCAGAGCAAATTGTTGAGGGGTGAAAGGAAGGAGGGCAGGTGCGAGGGGTCAGATGGATAGGACCACAAGGAGGGACTTCCCCAGAAATCGGGCTCCTGCTTTGCCAGCCCTTTCAAACATGCTGCGCTCCACTGAGATCAAATGCTCGGGAACTGGGCAGTTTTCCAATCTGTCCTTAATTGTACTCTTGACAGCATGGCTTTATTATTGGTTTCTTAAGTGTGGTGAATGCCAAGAAAATCAGACACCATAAAATGAAGGCTAGATTTTTAAAGCCAAATATTAACCATACCTTTCATGTTGATATATTTCCCAGTAGACAGCACATTTTTATACCCATTTTGGAATGTCTCTTCATCATCACAGTATGAGTTATGCAAAGACTTATGCCCATATTGCATAGGAAAAAAACCCTGAAACTCAGAAAGATGAAGTAATTTGCCTCAGGTCACACAGCTAAGTCAAGGGAGGAAGCAGGACTAAGAATCAGGGCTTTCTTTCACATCAGTGAAATGGCAGGTCTCTGTCCCATCTGCTGTTGATTAAGACTTGACCCTGGCTTTGCTACGAGGGTACAGATAATTCACACTTTGACAACTCTCATCCCCACCCTTCATTCTCGCACTTTCTCAGTGAAGTTGGTCATGATTCATATAGTTAGAAATCCCTGAAAGTTGTAACATCAAGAAAAAGTGTCTTCTGAGCTATAAGGAAATGCCATGGAAAGGAGTTGAATTTGTCACAGTCTCTTGGGTAGATAATCCAATTCTGTACATTCTTCCAGGGACAACCCATAGGTTAGAGAATCCATCAGTTATCAAGTTCTGGAAAGGTAACTGCATTGTCCAAACTTAGATACTCTACTCAGAAGTTGGCCTGAAACTGATCTGGAAACCATAAATCCTGCCCTCTCCTTTTTTTTTTTTTTTTTTTTTGCCATTGCAAAGCAGGCAGGGTCCTTTTGGAAGCCAAGAATTGGGTGATGATTTATAAGAGAAATTCTGGCACTGAAGATCAGATGTGACCTTCACAAAAGAAACATCTAGTTGACAAGCCCAAGAAGTCCCATCCTTCCTTCTTTATTGCCTTCTGTAAAATGAGAGTTTGCCTGACTGGAGTAGCTCCTTGTCATCTTGTTGAGCAATAAAAGTGAACACATCTGGATGGTCTATGACTATAGAAGTTTGCACATCAAAAATTGTCTGGTGGGACCAGGAAGTAAATATTCTTTCAATGTGGTGCATCTGTGTGATAGTTCCAAAGATAAATAGAAAATTCGGGTGTCCCATTTCATGCCACGAGGAAAATGTCCTCTGATACATTGTTGTTTGATGTGAAAACAACTCAGTGTTTTGGAAAGCAAAATTTAGCAGTTTCTCTAAGACGCGAAATATGCCAATTTTTTGACCCAGCAATGCTTCCTCTAGGAGTTTATCATAAAGAGATACATCCAGATGAATACAGAGAGGTCCACTCAATGATGCTTATCCTAGCATTATTTATAAAAGTAAGCAAGTAGCAACAACTCCTCTGTCAGTCAATGGGCAATGCATTGGTTAAGTGGTGATCTAGTTATATAGTAGAGTATTATTCAGTTGATAGAGAAAAAGAGATAGATTTTTATGTACTACTGTGAATCTATCTCTACCATGCATAAAGCAGAAAAAGCAAATTACTGGATAGTTTGTATATTGGGTTTCTATGGGTTTTTTTTTGCAAAAAGTAAAACTACATATATACATAATATATGTTTAAGATTATATGTTCATGGGCTTCCCCAGTGGCTCAGCAGGTGAAGGATTCACCTGCAATGCAGGAAAACAGGAGACGTGGATTTGATCCCTGGATTGGGAAGGTCTACTGAAGGAGGAAATGGCAACCCACTAGAGTATTCTTGCCTGAAAAATCCCATGGACAAGGGAGCCTGGAGGGCTACAGTCCATGGGGTCACAAAGAGTCAGACACAGCTGAGCAACATAGTATCAGTGGTATATACACATCAATCCCAATCTCCCAATTCATCCACCCACCTCCCCCCTTGGTATCCATGTTAGGATACCAAATAAAAAGTAAAAATAAAAGGGTGACTGCAGCCATGAAATTAAAAGACGCTTACTCCTTGGAAGGAAAGTTATGACCAACCTAGACAGCATATTAAAAAGCAGAGACATTACTTTGCCAACAAAGGTCCGTCTAGTCAAGGCTATGGTTTTTCCTGTGGTCATGTATGGATGTGAGAGTTGGACTGTGAAGAAAGCTGAGCACCGAAGAATTGATGCTTTTGAACTGTGGTGTTGGAGAAGACTCTCAAGAGTCCCTTTGACTGCAAGGAGATCCAACCAGTCTGTCCTAAAGGAGACCAGTCCTGGGTGTTAATCAGAAGGACTGATGCTGAGGTTGAAACTCCAATACTTTGGCCACCTCATGCGAAGAGTTGACTCACTGGAAAAGACCCTGATTCTGGGAGGGATTGGGGCAGGAGGAGAAGGGGATGACAGAGGATGAGATGGCTGGATGGCATCACCGACTCGATGTACATGAGTCTGGGTGAACTCCAGGAGTTGGTGATGGACAGGGAGGCCTGGCATGCTGTGATTTGTGCATGGGGTCACAAAGAGTCAGACACAACTTAGCGACTGAACTGAACTGAATTGATATACATAAAATATATTTAAGGTTCAGTTTAGTTTAGTTGTTCAGTCATGTTCGACTCTTTCCGACCCCATGGACTGCAGCACACCAGGCTTTCCTGTCCATCATCAACTCCTGGAGCTTACTCAAACTCATGTCCATTTAGTCAGTGATGCTATCCAACCATCTCATCTTCTGTCATCCCCTTCTCCTCCTGCCTTCAATCATTCCCAGCATCAGGGTCTTTTCAAATGAGTCAGTTCTTCACATCAGGTGGCCCAAGTATTGGAGTTCTGCTTCAACATCAGTCCTTCCAATGAATATTCAGGACTGATTTCCTTTAGGATGGACTGGTTGGATCTCCTTGCAGTCCAAGGCACTCTCAAGTGTCTTCTCCAACATCACAGTTCAAAAGCATCAATTCTTCAGCACTCAGCTTTCTTTATAGTCCAACTCTCACATCCATACACGACTACTGGAAAAACCAAAGTTTTGACTAGATGGACCTTTGTTGGCAAAGTAATGTCTCTGCTTTTTAATATGCTGTCTAGGTTGGTCATAATTTTTCTTTCAAGGAGCAAGTGTCTTTTAATTTCATGGCTGCAGTCACCATCTGCCGTGATTTTGGAGCCCTCAAAAATAAAATCTGTCACTGTTTCCATTGTTTTCCCATTTAAGGTTATATTTTCATAAATAATGGACTAGAAAGAGATATACCAGCTTTGAATGATTTTCATGTATTGGGAGAGAGAATGAGGAGAGACTTTCTTTTCTTCTTTCTTTTTTCCTTTCCTTCCTTCTTCCCTCCCTTCCTTCCTCCCTTCTTTTCTTTTTGTTCACAGTCCAGTATTTTTATGTTTTGTTTTTTTTTTCTTGGAGCAAGTACTACTTTCAGAACTTCAAATGTCAATAAAAATTTTAAGGAAGAAATAAACAACTTGTGTTCTAGGCAGAATGCTAACTATCACACATGTGCAATCTCGTGGGCTACTCACCATGGCTCTGTGGGGTAGGAAATGACTTGATTTTGTCTTACAAATGAGGACGATGGCAATCAGAAAAACTTACAAACTCACCCAAGTTTGCATAGCTGGTGAGAGCAGAGCAGAGACCCACCCATTTTGGGGCTCCAGACAAAAAGATCACGTTCTTCCCCCCACCCTAGGACTCCCACCACGGTGAGTGGTCTATGTCAGAAGCTCTACTGGAAACCATGAAAGTATCTGAATGGGGTACCAAGAGATTTGATTTCTCCCAGACAGGGACTTCTCAGGTGGCTCAGTGGTAAAGAATCCATCTGTCAATGCAGGAGATGAAAGAGATATGGGTTTAATCCCTGGGTTGGGAAGATCTCCTAGAGTAGGAAATGGTAACCCACTCTAGTATTCTTCCTGGAAAATCCCCTGGAGAGAGGAGCCCGGTGGGCTACAGTCCATGGGGCCGTAAAGAGTGGGACATGACTGATTAGGGGCACAGAGGAAGGCTGGAGCTCCCCACCCCTTTCTTTTTCACACAGCTCCAGAGGAGCAAGAAGAGAGTTTAGTGAGGGGAAAGAGGACCCATCAGAATAAAGTGATGTGATTCTCTGTACCCGGCTGGTGATACAGTGATGGAAAGTCTCAAGGACACAACCCCTGGGCTTGCTTTTCAGGGAAGAAAACAATCTTTAAGTGTCAACATTATAGCTTCTCCACCCCAGCTCTTGAAGAAAGCCCAGGGCAGCTTGATCTCAGTTGTGCTGTTTTCCTGGGTGAATTGGGTCAAAGGTTGGGAAGGGAGAGAGGCTGCCCCATGGGTACTGGCATCACTTCTTCTGGGAATAGGGTTTTGGCTCCTTTGTAAGTGGCCACGGGGATCTGGTTACAGCCTGGCTAAGGCCAGGCCTAGGGTCACGCAAGGCCTGAGAAGTGTCTGGGAACTAATTTATCCTCAGCCAAGTGGGGCAGGTCTCAGGGCCCCCTGCCCTCACCTCTTGGAGGCCAGACAGCACCTTCCTGCCAACTTCCTGGGGTCACCGATGACAAGGAAGCTTGAGAAATTGAGCATGTGAAGGTTCAAAAGTTCTCATGAAACCACTTCAAGAGGCCTGTTCTTTGACAAGGTGCACAACCCTGCTAATAAAAAACTGAATTTCTATCCTGAGCTCCTTCATCTTAGAAAGCTTTTGTCTATACCTGGACAAGTCTTCATCTTTTAAGATTCAGCACAGTTATGGCTTCCCCTGGCCTGGTTTGTCCAGCTCTAGACTGGGAAGATCCGGTGCTCTGAGAATCCTGGGAGTCACACCCTTACCCCCCTAAACCCTCCCAACCCTCCCCTTCCCATGGCCACTGTTGCTTTACACATTTCACTCCTCTACTCAGCAGTGAGCCCTGGAAAGGCATCAGGTTCCCCTCCCCAGCACAGAGCTGGCGTAGTCAATAGTTCCAACCTGCTTGCACTGAACAATAAGAGCTCCTCTCTGCCCAGCAGAGATGGAGATGTGAACCGCCATGCAAGGCCCTAGTGTAGGGTTTGGGTCCCCCCTGGAGAAGGTAAATCCTTCCAAAAGAAGCCTAGGGAGAGGGGAAAGAAGAGCAGCCTGTGAGCACTCTCAGAGGTGAAAGACCCACAGGTATAATGAACACCTCATCACCTTCCTCTAGATGGGGAAACAGTGAAAACAGTGACAAACTTTGTTTCCTTGGGCTCCAAAATCACTGCGGATGGTGACTGCAGCCATGAAATTAAAAGATGCTTACTCCTTGGAAGAAAACCTGTGACCAACATAGATAGCATATTAAAAAGCAGAGACATTACTTTATGAGCAAAGGTCCATCTAGTCAAGGCTGTGGTTTTTCCAGTAGTCATGTATGGATGTGAGAGTTGGACTATAAAGAAAGCTGAGCACCAAAGAATGAATGCTTTTGAACTGCGGTGTTGGAGAAGACTCTTGAGAGTCCCTTGGACTTCAAGGAGATCCAACCAGTCCACCCTAAAGGAAATCAGTCCTGAATATTCATTGGAATATAGTCCAATATTCATTGGACTGATGTTGAAGCTGAAACTCCAATACTTTGGCCACCTGATGCAAAGAATGGAAAAGATTGAAGGTGGGAGGAGAAGGTGAATACAGAGGGTGAGATGGTTGGATGGCATCACCAACTCAATGGACATGAGTTTGAGTGAACTCCAGGAGTTGGTAATGGACAAGGGAGGCCTGGTGTGCTGCGATTCATGGGGTCGCAAAGAGTCGGACACGTCTGAGCGACTGAAATGAACTGATCACCTTCTTCACTGATGAGTTGAAACAAAAACAGACATTTAGGAAGACATATTCAAACATAAAGAGTACTCTGAGAAGACAAATGGCAGCAAACCCTTTCAGCTCCTGCTTGCTCCCCTCCAAGCTGATTGTGCATTTTTGTGCAGTACCCTAACTGTGCAACCAGACGTGGAGGCCCTAAAATAACATTCAGTACCACATGCGGAGCTCCAGCTGGAGCCTGAGTCTAGTTTAGCTGCTGTGTATCTTTCACTTTATGGAACCTCCACATCAATTCTATGAAATGGTGATACTGTCTTCACTTTAAAGAGAAGATAAACTGAGGCTTACAAAGGACGTTTTCTAAAGGGGATCCAGCTCATAAGGAGACACTGGCATCCGATTCCACTGTGCTGGCTTTGCTTCTAACTGACACGCTACCTGGAGTCAGGAAAACAAAGGCCAAGGGAGGGACTTCCCTGGTAGTCTATTGGTTAGGACTCATTGCCAAAGGCATGGGTTCAATCCCTGGTTGGGGAACTAAGATCTCTAAGATCCTACAGGCTACCCCTCATGGCAAAAATAAATAAATAGAGCCAAAGGGCATCACCATTCCCACTGCACAAGAAGCTATTGGAAGAGGGGAAACACAATCAAGCAAAAGAAAGTTGTCTTCAGAAAATCCAAGATTTCAGACCACGGGGAGATATCACCCTGGAAATTTTGCAAAACAAGCTGATCGTAAAGCCAACAGGTGTCTGTAGGAGATGCAGCACCTGCCCGTGTGTTGGGACCTGGGTGGTGGAGAAAAGGTGATACAGTGACACCTGTTCTCTTAACCTGCCATGGCAGAGGCTTTAAGACAGTTGGCAAAGATTATAAGACGGAAGGCTGGGCAAGCTCTGGCCTCAGCGAGCCAGGCTGTGGGAAAGGTAAGGACGAAACAACAAAGGTTGGGTATGAAACGCTTGCAGCAGCAGCAGTAGCAGAAATTCTCAAACCATTAGGTTTGCAAATAAAACAGGAAAGAAATGGATTGGGAGATGATGACTCAGCACAAGATGAAGTAGAAGCAGCAGATGAAAAAAGAAATGACACTTCAAATCCATTTATTGAAACAAACTATTCCTAAGTATATAAATAAACAGTTGTAAGAATTTATAGACCTGTGTTCTGAGGAATGCTGGGAGAAGCCTGTTTAATGGTAGAAAGAAAAGTATAAATATACTTGATGCATATATATATTTTATTTTTTAAAAAATCTTGCTAGAAACACACTAATTTGTATGAGAGTAATTAGCATGTAAGTCTAGGTTTAAATCTAAGGTATAGTTAAAATCAATCTACAATTGACCTTAAACAACGTAAGTTTGAACTGTGTTGGGTCCACCGTACATGGGTATTTTTCAGTAGTAAATACTACAGTACTTCACGGCCCATGGTTGGTTTAATTCAAGGCTATGGAGGAACCATGGATAAGAATTGCCAACTATAAGTTATATGTAGATTCATCCCCTCACTGTTCAAGGGCCAGCTGTATTTCAGAAACAATTATTAAGCAAATAATATCAACACAAGGCCCTGTGGTAGATTCCAGGGCCACCAAGAAGAACTGGACATCGATTTTGCTTTTAAGTTAGAAGTAAACAATAATGGCCCAAGGGTGGGCAGTGGGGTGCAACCCAGATTTGGCAATAAGGGGGTGCATTTTCCATAGAGAATTTTAAAAAATAATAAAACTGACTAAGAGCCATTCTAAACAAAGTCAATAATAAAATGCTCCACCTTCCAAGAAAGTCTTTTGTTGATTTAAGTCAGGGTTTGGCAAATTATAGCCTGTGGGCTAAATCCAGTTGGCTGCCTGGTTTTGTAAATAAAGGTTTATTGGAATTCAGCCATGCTCATTCATTTACGTATTATCTATGGCCCCTTGCTTTCACGCTATAAAGGCAGAATTATGTAGATGTGACGGAGACCAGATGGCTGCAAAGAATAAAATATTTGCTAACTGGCCCTTACAGAAAAAGTTTGCCAACCCCTGGTTTAAGTTATAAACAACAGTTGCAGTTACTATTGAGTTTTGATGCTATACATGTCAACTTCACTTAACACATTTTTATTACTTGTCCTTCAAGCTAGGCTTCAGCAATACATGAACCGAGAACTTCCAGATGTACAAACTGGGTTTAAAGAAGGCAAAGGAACAAGAGCCCAAACTGCCAATATTCACTGAATCATAGAGAAAGCAAGGGAATTCCAGGAAAAAAACCATCTAGTTCTGCTTCATTGACCATGCCAAAACCTTTGACTCTATGGATCACAACAAACTGTAGAAAATTCTTAAAGAGATAGGAATACCAGACCATTTTCCCATCTCCTAATAAACCTGTATGTGGGTCAAGAAGCAACAGTTAGAACCGGACATGAAACAATGGACTGACTCAAAATTGAGAAAGGAGTATGACAAGGCTGAATATTGTCACCCTGCTTATTTAACTTATACACAGAGTACATCATATTGGTCTGGATGACTCTGGAATCAAAACTGCAGGGAGAAATGTCAACGAGCTCAGATATGCAGATGCTACCACTCTAATGGCAGAAAGTGAAGAGGAACTAAAGAGCCTCTTGAGGAGGGTGAAAGAGGAGAGAGAAAAAGCAGGCTTAAAACTCAACATTCAAAAAACTAAGATCATGGCATATGGTACCATCACTTCATGGCAAATAGAGGGGGAAAAAGTGGAAGCAGTGACAGATTTTATTTTCCTCAGTCCAAAGTCACTGCAGACAGTAACTGCAGCCATAAAATTAAAAGACGCTTGCTCCTTGGAATGAAAGCTATGACCAACCTAGACAGCATCTTAGAAAGCAAAGACATCACTTTGTCGACAAAGGTCTGTATAGTCAAAGCTATGGTTTTTCTAGTAGTCATGTATGGATGTGACAGTTGGACCATAAGGAAGGGTGAGTTCAGAAGAACTGATGCTTTTGAACTGTGGTGTTGGAGAAGACTCTTGAGACTCCCTTAGACTGCAAGGAGATCCAAAAGGTTCATCCTAAAGGGAATCAGTCCTGAATATTCATTGGAAGGACTGATGTTGAAGCTGAAGCTCCAATATTTTGGCCACCTGATGCAAAGGGCTGAATCATTGGAAAAGACTCTGACGCTGGGAAAGATTGATGGCAAAAGGAGAAGAGTGCAGCAGAGATTGAGATGGTTGGATGGCATCACTGACTCAATGGACATGAGTCTGAGAAAACTCCAGGAAATAGTGAAGGACAGGGAAGCCTGGCATGCTGCAGTCCATGGTGTCACAAGGCTTAACGACTGAATAGCAACAACAACAACAACAAACATTGTATTCTACAGGGAAGTTAATTCTACAACTTCTAGGCTATATATAGTCTAGCCTGAGGACTAAGCTATTTGCATTTGTTTTGAGAGTAAGTTTGTCTCTGGTTGGGCTCTGTTCTCCTCTCCAAACCTTATAATAGTCTCACCTCTAAGGAGCAGATTCAAAATGAGAGATGGTAACACTGATTGTAAAGAAGAAGGAACAAAACCTGAGTTACTACAGTTATTTTGTTCTGTGTGTCCATCACATTTAAAACCTAAGATAATGAAGAAGTGTGTAAAGTGCAAAGCATAATGATTTTACTCCGTAAGTGCAGATTTTACTTCCTGCATGTACTATTTCATAGAATTTGAATAGTATTTTTTAGAACCCCACTCCAGTACTCTTGCCTGGAAAATCCCATGGACAGGGGAGCCTGGTAGGCTGCAGTCCATGGGGTCGTGAAGAGTCAGACACGACTGAATGACTTCACTTTCACTTTTCACTTTCATGCATTGGAGAAGGAAATGGCAACCCACTCCAGTGTTCTTGCCTGGAGAATCCCAGGGATGGGGGAGCCTGGTGGGCTGCCGTCTGTGGGGTCGCACAGGGTCGGACACGACTGAAGTGACTTAGCGGTAGCAGAAGAACCCAAATTAATTTACTTTAAAATATTATTTGGTTTAAAACTAAAGATGAGTCAAGAAAATCATGGTTATTATAGGTTATTATATGATTATCACTGAAAACAATTTTGTAAAAAAAAGAGTTTCAAAGACACTATACCTTCAAGGGTCCGTGACCACATCATGAGGAAAGTCAGAGGTCGTGGGAAAATGCAAGGGTCATGAGAAATACATCAGGATAGAGGGTCCCTTTGTGGCTCAGATGGTGAAGAATGTGCCTGCACTGCAGGAGACTTGGGTTTGATCCCCAGGTCTGGAAGATCCCTTGGAGAAGGGAATGGCTACCCCCTACAGTATTCTTGCCTGGAGAATCCCATGGACAGAGGAGCCTGGTAGGCTACAGCCTGTGGGACTGCAAAGAGTCAGACATGACTGAGCGGCTGAGCATATAGAGGGTCGTGGAGGTTTCAGATTAGGATGGTCCTTTCATGTGTAGGAAATCAGTGTGTGTCCTGTTTGTAGAAAATGCTTCTGGATAACCATGCTTATGAAGGTGTGAGTGTGGACATCGGTTTGTGTCCCAGCCAGCATGAGCATGCACAAAGAACAGCTCACTGATCTTTGCTGGTGGGTTATTCCACCCCTGGCACACATGCGTGACTCAAGACCACCCTCAGGACTGCACTGGTAGAAGGGAAATGAAAGTCAGAATGAAAGTCAGAAGGGCCTCCTTCCTTTCTTCCATAGATGTGCAGTAAACACACACCATGTGCTAAGCATTGAGCTAGATTTGGGAAACACAGCCCCCGCCCTAAGCGACTTACAGTGGGTTGGGTGTATAAATGTGTGTATCTGCGTCTTGAGGAAGAAGGGGAAGGATTCACAGAGACTTGGGTGCTTACTTCCCGCAGCAACTTCAACACTAGTGATTCCTGGAAAAATCAGACAATTGGATAGATTGGAAGAAAGGTGACGAGGATGCTCCCCAGCATCCCCTGCTGGGCATCCTCACTATAGTTGGTGGCATCTCGGCTCACAAGTCTCAACCCTTGTGCACATCCAGGGTTTGTGAGTCACTGAGGACTCATAAAAGTGACCCCAACCATAACAAGCATAGCCATTTATTTACCCCTTGAAACGTGACCAGCTGGCCCATTAATTTTGCAGCATTAATTCTAAAAGGAAATTAGATTCCAACCAGAGCCGTTAATCTTTTAAAAATAGAGCCCACAAGAAGAGACAGCACTGATAATCAGCATGTAATTTTCTGAGTTAGGAAGTGGTCAAGACGCGGTGTCAGGGCTCCTTATGTGTGTAGGGTTTCTGAGGCATTTTCTTGAACAGCTTAACCAGGTCAAGTCAATAGTTTTAAGTCTGGAGAAAAGACCACTTCAAAGGGCCATTGCTTTAAGACCCTTCTTTAGCAGTGATGAAGGGAATGACATGAACTGAATCATGAACACCAAGGCATCAGTTATTCTCCCAACCAAATACATTTCCTACCAAGGTAGGTCTATTTAAGACATGGGTTTGCACAGTATTGCTGCTCAAGGTGGCTCAGTGATAGTCAGAGAATGACCCGTTTATACTCTTTGGTTTAAACTTGTTAATCCTCCTACAGACAGTCAGCTCTTAAAAAATAATGATGTTTTTCATTAAAGGGAACTAAGTCTTTCTCAGTGATTTAATCAGAACATCCCCTAACTAGTTTGTGTCCTTTTAATTTAATTTTTCAAGGCTTCTGTAGACTACTAAAACTGAAATATTACTTACCCCGATTTGTCTTTTTGTTAAATTCATCGCTCTTATTTTTAGTCATTCAAGTCTAGGTCTTTAAAAAATACACTCCTGTTGACCTAAGCTTCTAAGGAAAATTTGCTGTTGAGAGTTTGAATAAGTATTTTTCTATGTCACCTACTTTTTATAAAATGAGTAAACAGAAAACCAAGTGATGTGTGTATTTACCCTATCACTTTTAGGCCCAACCAATTTAATTATTTTTCATTGGTAATTAAGGTCTTCAATAGGTTTTGCTTAATAATTCAAAAGTTGTAACTATTTGGGTCATCTGCCATAATGGAAAGAAGAAAGACAGGCTCAAGAGGACTATGGTGGGAACAACACATCTGTCTACTCTGCTGTGGACAAGAAAGTGCAATACCTTTGTCTACGGATGTACCAACATTTCTGCTCATATCTTCATACGGCCATTGGTTTAATATATATTCATAGGCAAGAAAGAAGCAAATCTATGCTGCTTATTTTCCATAGGAAATCTTCCACCTACCCAGTTATCACAATGTGTTTTGACCTTTCTTCTATGATAAGGGTGTTTCCAGTTTATGCAGAAACTATCATCTATTAATGCTGGATATACAATGATGTCACAAAAAGCAAATTTAAAACTTAGAAAAGGTTTCTTTCTATTTACTGGAAACACTGAAATAGAATAAGTACTAAATATTGGCAAATTACTATCCCATGAGGTTTCTGGGTTGAGATGTTCGATTTATTTTGTGGATGAGAAATATCTTGATGAATGTGTCATTTAATTCCTATGTCAAGGGCAAAATTAATTTTGTTAGAGAAGAAAAAGTGACTTTTATTTTTAATTCAAAACAGCAGAAATGTCAGCAACCTAAGTGACTGCTGGTTTAACCACATCTTCTCTAAATTGGCAACACAAGGCTGTGGCCTAAATTGAAGCCCTGCAATTGTGGCTTCAGTTTCAGAACCATCGCACAGTTGTTAGTTACCATCCTTGAGCAGAGGAAAAAACTGCTCAGGGTAGGAAAGGAATTTGCAGGCTGCCACAGCAGGTTAATTTAGACCAACTTGGACCTCAGTCATGAGAGTCACAGATGCCTCCTGGAATTATTTGGCCAAGCTTGTCTTGGTAAGATCAACAAGAAAAGACTGCTCTGCTTTTTTAAATTAAAAAGACAGAGAAATGAGAAAAGACGTGTAAAAATCTAATGCCCGAGCAATGTTTTCAAATGTAAAATACCTTCGCTGGAAACCGGAATTTTGAAGACTAACTTTTGGGCTTCAGGATGTTTCAGCCTGCCTATGATGATCACCTATAGCAGTTCCTGCACAGAGGTTTGAAATCAAGATTTGTGTTTTGTGTCATGCTGTAATTATGCCATCATGACATGTTACTTCTTTTTGCCTCATTTTTTTTTACAAGCATAAAATGGGCTCCACGTTTCCAAGGTGATGTGTAATAAAGATGGCAACGATAATGTTGTTTCCATTCATTCATTCAAACAACTCAGAAATTTCACTCCAAGTTTCTACTCTAGAGGAATTCTTGCATGAGAATGCACAAACTGGAATATCTTTGGCCAAAAACTGTAAACATATAAAAAGCACCGAAATTTTTAACACCAGGAGACTGGATTATAAATGGAATCCATGTTATTTATATCAATTTTTGTGTTAGAAGTTACTGTTGTTCAGTCGTTCAGTCATGTCCAACTCTTGACTTCTTACTCTTGCAACCCTATTGACTTCAGCACACCAGGCTTTTCTGTCCTTCATCATCTCCCGGAGCTTGCTCAAACTCATTTCCATTGAGTCGGTGATGCCATCCAACTATCTTGTCCTCTGTCGTCCCCTTCTCCTCCTGCCTTCAATCTTTCCCAGCATCAGGGTCTTTTCTAATGAGTCAACTCTTTGCATCATGTGGCCAAAGGATTGGAGCTTCAGCTTCAGCATCAGTCCTTCCAGTGAATATTCAGGGCTGATTTCCTTTAGGATGGACTGGTTTGATCTCCTTGCAGTCCAAGGGACTCTCAAGAGTCTTCTCCAACACCACAATTCAAAAGCATCAGTTCTTCGGGGCTCAGCTTTTATCATGGTCCAACTCTCACATCCATGTGTGATTAATGGAAAAACCATAGCTTTGACTAGATGGACCTTTGTTGCAAAGTAATGTCTCTGCTTTTTAATATGCTGTCTAGGTTTGTCATAGCTTTTCTTCCAAGGAGCGAGCTTTTCTTCCAAGAAGCAAGGAAGTATTAGAGGACAGATACGCAAAAACAATGTAATATAATTGAGAAGCAAAATATATGTACCAACTTGGATATATCTCCAAACACAAAGTTTTAGATGAGAAAAAAAAATTAAAGAATGGTACATAGGTATAGTGCCATTTATTTGGAGTTTATCTGCATATTCATACTCCACTGTGTTTTAGAAAAACTTGTAAAAAAGCTATAAATAAATGCATGGGAATAAGAAATGTTAAATCCAGAGCATGGTTCTTTCCATGAGGCTAGGAGGAGAATGATATCAAGGGGCTTGGGCGATGTTTAATTTCAAATACTTTATTGGATAATATGCACAAGAGTCAGTATTGTACTGCTATTGTTAATTTTATTGACTAGTCAATAAGATATACTTCATTATACGCTTTTTATCCCTTTTTGTATATATGAAATGATTCATGTTTTTCCAAAAGTCTAGGGGAAAAGATGTTGATGGGGCAAGGAGCTGGAGACAGATTCTTTCTAGATACTTACTAGAGAAAGCCATAAAGGTGAGCAGCAGGGTTAATCATAACCAGGTTGTCTGTTTAGTTTTGAGGGCAAAAGTAAAGAAGCCAGTGGGAAAAGAGAGATTTGCTATTCTCTTAAGAATGACGATTTACATGGTGGGGCGCCTGAGTAGGGTGGATAGGGTGGAATGAAAGGGGCAGATAGAAAGGCTGACATCATAAATAATGAGCAGCATTTCCTCTGAGGCAGAAATGGAGTTAAAGATGGAATCAGAGAGAGGGAAATTCTTTGACATTCAGAGGAAATTAGCTAAGGAAGCTCACAGTGGACGCTACCCATTTCATCAAAGAAAGAAGGGGTCCTGGCCCCAAGTTCCATTGTCTCCCTTTCTTTATGCCCTCTCCTGTCACTGTCTCAGAAAACTCTACGTGCCTATGGATCCTTTCCACAAGCTTCTAGCACCACCACCACGTTCTTTGAGGGCAAGTTCAGTGTCTGCTTTCTTTATTCTAGGATCTTCAGCATCTGCATACTCTTTCAGAACATGTAGGAGAGGGTCAGAAAACCCTCTCCTTAGCAAAAACCTTTGCTAAATGAGTAAAGGGAAGAGGTAATATTAAAATTAGATTTCCAAAGAGAAAAGGCAATCTGTAACTTCTTGGAAATACACGTAAGTTCTATAGCTTAAAGGAATGAAAGTTTTATGGACTGGACCCCAGATTGCACAATGCAAGGATGAGGTCTACAAATGCCTGCGACAGTCTTCACTGAAGTCTAAAATCAAGAACTGAAAAGGGACTTTGGAAGTGAGCTGGGGTTGTGGTTGGCTGGGCAGGCTCAAGAGTAGGTCAAAGGAGCCTTGAGGTTCTGGGTTGAGCGTGAGAGTAAAGTTGAAGTGTCTGACCACAGAACATCAGCTGGAACAGGCTTAGGAGCTGTGAGTGGGAAAAACGAAGTGAAGCAGAAATGGGGAAGATACTGGAGGCCCCATTTGGAACAAAGAGCATGAATGTCAGAGATGGTGGCTGAACTGGTTGGTGACTGTGAATAAAGTTGAATATCAGTGGAGTCATCTGGGTTATAGGAAAGAAAATTGTGCTTCAGCCACTAATAAGGTGGCTGTGGAAGGTGGTGACAGTGGGGAAGAGGATCTGTAGAGTGGCCAAATGGCAAGGATATTAGAGGGAATGTGGAGTGAGGACTCTATAGCCCAGACTAGAGGCAGACACGACTGAAGTGACTTAGCATCTACAGGGTGAGGTTCACAGACCAGTGGGAAGCAATGGAAAGGCAGGTTGCTCTCCCCTTATCCAACAATGATCTTAACTTTCTAGATATGCGATCAGGTCAGTAAAAATACAAAGAACCAACACTAAGGATAAAGTCACTGTGAGCAACTGAGAATGATACATTGAGAACCATGATGAAATGGGCACTCTGGCATTTTCACCACTGAATATGGTCTTCACTGCATCATTTTCTATCCACATGCCACTGAATTGTGCTGACTTTTCCACACATTCCATACAACCAGCTAAACTTTCATTTAGGGACTTCCCTGGTGGTCCAGTGTTAAGAATCCACCTTGCAAGGCAGGGGATGTGGGTTTGATCCCTGGTTGGGGAACTAAGATTCTTACATGGCAAAGAGCAACAAAGCCAGTACACCATGATGGCTGAAGCCCATGTGCTCTGAAGCCCTCTTGCTGCAACTGGAGAGTCTGTGCCCTCCAATGCAAGATCCTGCATGATGCAAAGGAGATCATGCATGCCACAACTATGACCAGAGGTAGCCAAATAAACAAATGAATATTAAAAAGCTTCCATTTTATAATAAATGCACCCAATCTGAGCTTCCCTGGTGGCTCAGTCAGTAAGGAACCCGCCAGCAGTGCAGGAGACCCGGATTCGATTCCTAGGTTGGGAAGATCCCCTGGAGAAGAGAATGGCAGCTCACTCCAGTATTCTTGCTTGGCAAAGCCCATGGGCAATGGAGCCTGTGGGCTACAATCCATGGGGTCACACAACTGAGTGACTAACATACACACAATCTGATATATGAATGAATTAAGATGGTAAAAAATGACAAAAATGGACATGTGTATTGTTTCTAGAAATATTATTGCATAACAAAAAATATTTGGCAATAATAACTGGGTCAATAAACAGTTGAAAGAAAACAGCTTTAGTTTATCACTCTGTAACACAGAAAGCAAATTAACTGAACTTTGTAACTTTATCAAGCAAATTAACTTGATAAAATTTCGTTTATCAAGGACAGAAAACATGAGAGAGTCATGGAGCCCTTCAAAAGCATTGACGATGATTCTTAGGGTGAGACAAGTGGTTTCCAAATTTAAAAATACATAAAACAACACTCAAATCCAAACGCTATGAGAGGAAGGGAGTGTGAGAACTAGTTTGCAAAATCATGCTCAGGTCTGTGGAAGGATTGTGGCCCTTCTAGCTTCCTGGTTAAAATGGACCTCAGAGAAAGAGCCAAGAGATGGTGAAAATATTATTTACCGCCTATCTTCAACAGCCCTTAAATATAATCTGATATTAAAAACAACCTGAGGGGCTTCCCAGGTGGATCAATGGTAAAGAATCCTCCTGCCAATGAAGGAAATGCAAGAGACGCAGATTTGATCCCTGGGTCAGGAAGATGCCCAGGAGGAAGGCATAGCAATCCACTCTAGTATTCTTGCCTAGAAATTTCCATGGACAGAGAAGCCTGGCGGGCTACAGTCCCTGTGGCTGCAAAGAGTAGGACATGACTGAGAACTGAGCACACACACACAAACAACATAAAAAGAATGATTAGGAAAAAACATTCAAGCCTATGATTCATAGTGAGGGCAAGAGGAACAGGGCAGTTGTGAACAAGAAATTAATCTAGATCTAATGCCTGATGATCTGAGGTGGAGCTGATGTAATAACAATAGAAATAAAGTGCACAATAGATGTAATGGGCTTGAATCATCCCCAAACCATGCCCGCCTTCCAGTTCATGGAAAATTTGCCTGGTCCCTGAGGCCAAAAAGGTTGGGGCCCACTGGAAAGATGGTTATGCCCAGTTAAATTGTTTGGTCCCTGGAAGAAGGTTAAGTGAGTCTTCCTTCCCCATGCAGTTCTTTTCCTTTTTGCAGACCTAAAAGGGAGCAACCCGCACTATGTCTAATAAAATGCTAAGGATCCTCCACTGCTAAATAAGAAGAAATAGTCAGGGAGATATTGGGTCTTTAAAATGCTGCTTCATTTATCCACAGAGCACGCATATTCCAGCAATCTGACAGCAATGGCTAGCCTAAAGCCCAGCGATCATTTCTCGGAGAGCCGTGTTTACCTAATTAAGAGCTTCTCTGTAGTCCCCAGCTACTTAATTGTGTCATTAGCGGCAGTTTTGACATGAAGAGCAACTTGTGTCGGGAGCGGGAGCCTGGCCTCCGATAGGAAGCCCAGCAGAGCGGCTCCCGGGGGCGCTGGCAGGGGTCTGCTGCAGTATGGACAGCACAAAATAGAGTAATTGGTCCCCGGAGGGGCTGTCTCTTCAGCTGCCAATGGGGATTGTTTTTTTGCCTTGTGATTTAGAAGCCAGACCTCCACAACTCCTCCGCTGCTGAGTATTCAATTGTGGCTCTGGTGCTCAGCTGCTTATGGGAGGGACTGGGCCCCAGCCACAGTCACGGCTTTCCTCTTAGCCGTCCTGCCGTTTATGACAGCGCAAAATCGACAGTCCTGGGCGAGGGAATAATGCGGTCAAGCTTCCTTGAAGTCGGACTGATAAAATAAACGTGCGGTGTGCCATAGAGGTCTCCAACGGGGCGGGATCACAGGGGTTAAACGTCAGACCCGGGGCAGAAAGGAGGCTTTGCAATTCTGTACCATGACTTAGCAAAGGGCCCAAACTGCCCCTGCCCATCACGGGGGCAGCGGGAGCCTCCTGCCGCTCATTCCTTTCTCCAGCAGAAAGAACAGAAGAAAGAGAAGGGTTACCAGCGGGGACAGGGATGGGGGAAGGGACAAATGGGGGAGGGAATTAAGAGGGATAAAAGATTGTGTAGAAAATGAGCTACAAGGATATATTGTACAACACAGGGAAAACAGCCAATGTTTTATTAATACCTATAAAAGAAATATACCTTGGCAAATGGTGAATCACTCTATTTTACACCTCTAACTCATGTACTCAGTTGCTCAGTCATGTCCAGTTCTTTGCAACCTCATGAACTGTAGCCTACCAGGCACCTCTGCCCATGGAACTTTTCAAACAAAAATACTGGAGCAGAGTGTCATTTCCTGACCCAGGGATGTAACATATAATGTTGTACACCAGCTATACTTCAGTTGAAATATAAAAATTAAAAAGAGTTAAATGTCTGTTTGTGTTAGTTGTTCAGTCGTGTCTGATTCTTTGTGACCCCATAGACTATAGCCCGCCAGGCTCCTCTGTCCATGGAATTCTCCAGGCAAAGATACTGGGGTGGGTTGCCACTCCCTTCTCCAACAAAGAGTGAATACAAGTGCTCAAAAACATTTTCCTAGGAAAAGAATATCAGCTACATCTTGGACGTTTTTTTTTAAGTTTTTTTTTTCTTATTGAAATATGATTCACATGTAATAAATTCACCCCTTAAAAGTGTCCAATTCAGTGATTTTTATCTATTCACAATGTTGTGTAACTATCACTGCTGCCTAATTCTAGAATGTTTTTATTACTTCTATAATAAGATTAAGAGATCCAAACTCTTATGTATGCAATAAGCTACAAGGATATGTTGTACAACACAGGGAGAACTGCTGCCCACCCTTGGGCTGCTACAGATAGTGGGAGATACATACATCTGTTTCCAGGGTTCAGATTCAGTTATTGTCAACACAGCACCTCCTTAGTTTCATGAAGGCTGGCATTAAACAATCCTCAGTTTGTTAAAATAAGATTCAAGTTAAGTGGGCTGTATCTGATGATTAGATATCATATTCATTTGTTTTTCAACCACAGAGAGTGGAGGAGTAAATTTCAAAGACTCTGCTAGAGGAAGGAAACTTGGCAATAGCCTTAAAAACGTACATGTCTGCTTTTAAGAATTGTTCCTAAGAAGATAAACAGATACACTCAGAAATAGATAAATAAATGAGAATGATTATTAACGCATAGCTAGTACTATTGACAACTACATAGCTAATAATTGAAGAATAGGCAATAAAATTTTGGTATAGCCATAAAATGGAATACTAGGAAGTTATCAAAAACTGTAATGTAAATGTGCACCTATTAATGTGGAAAAATGACCAAAATATTGTTAAGTAACAAAGTAAGTTAATGAACTATATGAATCCATTCACTTCAAGTTGTACATGCCTAGAGATGCATTGACCTCGACACATGTTTCCCCAGTGTTTAACTGTGCTCATCTCTAAGTAGCACTGTTTCAGGAGAAGTTTTCTTCTGTACATTCTATGTATCATTTGGGATTTTATAAGTTACACTATTTTTTTTTTTTTTTTGCTATCTGAAAAAAAAAAAAAACAGTAAAGACATTTTCATTTTGAGATAAATAGACTCTAGTTCTCAGTTGGGGTGAAAACATGTGGGTAGCTCCTACCTTACCAAATTTAGTCTGAGTGTGCTATTTGTTGCAACAAAATGCGATAATTAGCTGACTCAGGGTGTATTGCCACTCCAGTGACACATAAGATTTTGACTGGTTTACCTCGGTATGAGTTGAGCAAGATTTTCTGACTCTAAATTTACATGAGCCAAAAATAATTTACCAAAAAATCTAAGGATTCTTTCTATCTTTCCGCATGTCATCAGTGGGCTCACCTGGTGTGCCCAATATACAAATCATCCATCCCCAAAAGCTTGCTGGTGGTTTGCTCAGAATACAAGTGAGTCATTCACACTGAAAGACTGATGTTTGGGACACAGAAAATAAGATCAGTACCAAGGGACTGCTCCCCGTGATTCTCTAAACATCCTTCTTCCTTCTCAATCCTTCCTAGTATTTGCCAGGTTCATCTGAAATTCATCCCTTGCCTTGTCATACTTCTTGGAGATATGATTCAATTTCCTAATGAATGCATTCGTTTAAAATATTTTATGCAACCTGTCCAATAGCATATGGTTCAGTTCAGTTCAGTCACTCAGTCGTGTCCAACTCTTTTCGACCCCATGAATCGCAGCATGCCAGGCCTCTCTGTCCATCACCATCTCCTGGAGTTCAAAACTCACGTCCATCGAGTCTGTGATGCCATCCAGCCATCTCATCCTCTGTTGTCCCCTTTTCCTCCTGCCCCTGATCCCTCCCAGCATCAGTCTTTTCCAATGAGTCAACTCTTTGCATGAGGTGGCCAAAGTACTGGAGTTTCAGCTTTAGCATCATTCAGACTATGCAAACTATAGATCACATGCTGATAAAATCTATTTTGTCAGTCTGTTAATTAGATTAATACACTAATTAATTAGATTGATCTGTTAACTAATTAATAACTTGTCAGAGCTTCACTGCTGTAACACTAATGATTGTCTTACTGATGACTTAGAAGCACATATACCTTCTGATTCATCAAAAGACAATAATTCAAGGGCAGTAATTATTCTTCAAATAATTTGTGTTCTAATGTTCTGAGTGAGTGTTAATAGCTCAGTCATGTCCGACTCTTTGTGACCCCGTGGACTGGAGCTCTCCAGGCTCCTCTGTCCATGGGATTCTCCAGGCAAGAATACTGGAGTGGGTTGCCATTCCCTTCTCCAGGGGATCTTCCAAACAAGTAACTGAACCCCGGTCTCCTGTGCTGAAGGCAGATCATTGACCACCTGAGTCACTAGAGTCCCTGCACTATGCTATGCCATGCTAAGTCGCTTCAGTCTTGTCCGACTCTGTGCAACCCCACAGACGGCAGCCCACCAGGCTCCCCCGTCCCTGGGATTCTCCAGGCAAGAACACTGGAGTGGGCTGCCATTTCCGTCTTCAATGCATGAAAGTGAAAAGTGAAAGTGAAGTCTCTCAGTCATGTCCGACTCTTAGCGACCCCATGGATTGCAGCCTAACAGGCTCCTCCGTCCATGGGATTTTCCAAGCAAGAGTACTGGAGTGGGGTGCCATTGCCTTCTTCTAATGTTCCACTAACTCGTAATTCACATGCGATAATTACAGAAAGTTTTGGTGAATGAAATATCCCTTTCCTTCTTGATGTTAACCAAAGAATTCATTGCATGGTTGTCACATATATGTCTACATGTGGCTTTGTAAGTATTCTGTTTTCAAGTCCATATCTTTTTCCTCCCTGGTTGGATAAAAGTCATTCACTGTATTCTGAGATCTGGAAGAAACAGGACTACATCTTGGAATTCCCAGTGCTCAGCTCGTTTCCTGCACCCTGGAAACCTCCACTCAGGATACTAACATGAATGACTGAAATCTCCATCTGTCCCCCCTAGGATGTGACTGGCTAATCCAAGAGCAGATAATCAATGCTTTAATTAATAAGAGTTTTGGAGAGGAATCTGAGCGGCCTCTAAAAACAGGACTTTGCCGGGGGAAGCTTGGCAAGAGAATCAGCTGCAGTTGCCCTTTGCTGACTTGCATTTGACTGTGGTCCTCTGCCCTCAGTGGGTTTTCCAGATGGCGCTAGTGGTAAAGAACCCACCCACCAATTCAGGAGCTATAAGACAAGGGTTCAATCCCTGGGTTAGGAAGATCCCCTGGAGGAGGGCACGGCAACCCACTCCAGTATTCTTGCCTGGAGAATCCCATGGACAGAGCAGCCTGCAAGCTATGGTCCATGGCATCACAAGGAGTCAGACACGACTGAAGTGACTTAGCATGCACATATGCACTATTTCTTCAGACTAACTACTCCAAGCTTGGATGGATCGAGGTAGAAATTCACAGCTGGCTATCTGCACAGGACTCTGTCTCTGATACAGCCCCTGGGACTTACATTTTGTTTGCCTTTGTTGTTTTTGTTGTCTTTAGAACACAAAGGTTTTCATGAACAGCTTTAGGCTACTTTAATCTTAGTGATTTTTTAAATCTAGAAACTTAAAAAAAATTATTTATTTTTAATTTTTTCCAGACCATTTTATTTGCATAGTATTGAAGATTTGTCACAGGTAAGAAAAAATACAGTCACACATAAAAAAATGGAAATTTAGTAGAATAACTATGAAATTTAGGAAATAATGTTTTAGGATGCTTATTTCCCCTTAATAATAGAATGCTCTTCTATTACCATGTAGTCTTTCAAATGTCAAGCCAATTCTGAAACCATGTCATTGACAATTATATGTAGAAATTTTTTTCTTTTTAAAAAGCATTTAGTTTTGTCTTTATATTTTGCATCCAAATTTACCTCTTTTCCTTTGATTTTTAGGAGTATTTGAAATTATAGATTCATAATTCTGATTATTAGATGAGTCTGGGTTGGGCCCTAGATTTCCTTACTCATTACAAAGCAGCCCCAGTGATTCTCAGAGATGGCTGAGTTTCACAACTCCTGACTGTTGTTCAGTCTCAAAGAATGCGAAAACCTAGTCTTGCACTTATGAAATTTTCTAACACTAAGCGATCCTTTTCATCTGTCATCTGTAATCCCAATATTTATTAAGAACATAGATATGTGTCAGTTACTGCTTGGCCCTGGGAACAGAGACAATATGACGGGCTGAAAAACAGTCAGGAAAAAAGTCAAACTCTACAGTTGACTCATTGAATCAGTCAGAGTAGTTATGTTTACCAGAAAGAACCAGGTTCTTTTAAAATTTCTAAATAATCTTTGGGAAAGCTAAACTGAGCATTTTAAATAGGATATAACTTATTTCCACCTTTTCAGAAGAATGGTTTACACATGTGTTAAACATGTTTTTCTTTCAAACAAAAATGTCATTTAGAAGTCTGTGTGTATATACGCAAGTGGGGTTTTAGTATTCAAATTGTACTTACTGAGTTCTGCTTTGTAATTGTTTGGAAGACTCTTCTTCCCCTTCCACTTGTTTTATTATAGACAGATATCTCTAAGGCTCCCTTCAGAGCATCTCTTCCACTCTCTTAAGGTTCAGTGGGTAAGGTTGGGAGACAAAGGAGATGGATCTGGACAGGTGTGATGGAGCCTCATCCTGTCTAGACTCGGAATCTGCCTGCTCTCTGCCTTGTCAACAACTTTAGCCCCAAAAGGAAGGCCTGCCCCTGGCTGGCCCCATGTTTTCTCTGATAAGTGGGTCAATCCAATTCCAGGGTTCAGTGTTAAGAATCCAATACTGGGTTACAGTATTAAGTTATAGCACACACTTCAGCTTCCTTCTTCAACCTCATTTTTGTCCGTCAGTAATGAATGATGCAACACTTTCATTGTCGTAGGTCTGATTCCTGTTCTTATCTCTCACTTCACTCAGGAAAAACAAGAACAATTCCTCATCCTCCTCCAATCCTAAACAGCAGTATCTACTCCCTGCAAGGTCAATTTGTGAGAATGATGCAGGCTGCCTTGAAAAATCCGAATAATAAGTAAATATTAGCAGTGCTATGGTTAAAAGCACAAGTAGAACCTCATACTTTCTGCTATTTATCAAATATCTGATCTCAGGAAAACCACTAAATCTCCTCCTACCTTGTTTTCCTCATCTGTAAAATGGAATTTTTCTCTTAGGATTATTGCAAAGTTCATACAAGTTGATATTTTTGCCTAAGTAACATGTTTACAACAGTGCTTGATATATGATAAATACTTGAGTGCTTCCTTTTTTTTTTTTGATATTGTTTTACTGAGCAATATGGGAAAAAAATTTTGACTCCTGACACAGAAATAGCCAAGACAGATCATCTCTCTTTCTCTCTTTTTGAAAAAAAAAAAAATGATAATCTGCTTTCTAGAGATAAGGATCCTTTCCCACTAAACCAAGATGTCTGGAGACAATTTGTTTTGAGGTCAAATCAGTGAATATCACAGGGTAAAGTAATAATAAGTGTATCAAAACTAAATAGATTATATATCTGAGTGCTCATGTTTGTTGTAGAATTTGTGTTTGAAATACTTTTACATAAAAACAGAATTAAATATGAAATTCTGAAGCACATTCTGGGAACATAGTTTGAGAACTAGTGCTCTGGATTGCACCTGATTAAATCTATCCTTCCTATCCATAAGGCAGGACTTGTTGCTGCTCAGTCTCTCAGTCATGTCTGACTCTGCAACCCCATGGACTGCAACAGTCCAGGCTTCCCTGTCCGTTACCATCTCCCAGAGTTTGCTCAAACTCATGTTCATTGAGTCTGTGATGCCATCCAACCATCTCATCCTCTGTCGTCCCCTTCTCCTCCTGCCTTCAATCTTTCCCAGCTTCAGGGTCTTTTCCAGTGAGTCAGTTCTTCGCAACAGGTGGCCAAAGTATTGGAGCTTCAACTTCAGCATCGTCCTTCCAATGAATATTCAGGGTTGATTTCCTTTAGGATTGACTGGTTTGATCTCCTTGCAGTCCAAGGGACACTCAAGAGTCTTCTCCAACATCACAGTTCAAAAGCAGCAATTCTTTTGTGCTCAGTTTTCTTCCTGGTCCAGCTCTCGCATCCATACATGACCCCTGGAAAAACCATAGCCTTGACTAGACGGACCTTTGTTGGCAAAGTAATGCCTCTGCTTTTTAATATGCTGCCAGGTTTGTCATAGCTTTTCTTCCAAGAAGTAAGCGTCTTTTAATTTCATGGCTGCAGCCATTATCTGCAGTGATTCTTGAGACCAACAAAATAAAGTCTGACACTGTTTACACTGTTTCCCCATCTATTTGCCATGAAGTGATGGGACTGGATGCCATGAAGTGATGGGACTGGATGCCATGATCTTAGTTTTCTGATTGCTGAATTTTAAGCCAGCTTTTTCACTCTCCTCTTTCACCTTCATCAAGAGTCTCTTTAATTCCTCTTCACTTTCTGCCCGATTAATATTTCTCCCCGAAATCTTAATTCTAGCTTGTGCTTCATCTAGCCTGGCATTTTGCATGATGTACTCTGCCTTATTAGAGTTTTAAAATTCTATTTAGAGTAACAAAAAGAGGTTCATTTTGAAAGCTACAAATTCTAAATTGAAGCTTAAAAAAAGCTCTCTTTGAATTACTGTTTCTGTTAACATTTCTGATAGCCCTGCTAGGTTCACACCATTCGGACAGGCTCCGTTCCTGGTGTGCGCATGCTCAGTTGCTTCAGTTGTGACTCACTCTTTGCAACCCCAAGGAGCCCTCTAAACTCCCCTGTTTATGGAATTATCCCAGCAAGAATACTGGAGTAGGTTGCCATGCTCTCCTCCAGGGAATCTTCCCATCCCAGGGATCGAACCTGGGTCTCTTGGTACTCCTGCATCAGCAGGTAGATTCTTTACCACTTGAGCCATCTGGGAAGTGCCTCGATGTAAATAGCACCCCCAAATGATTGGACAAAATGGTTTTCCAGGGTTTTTCCAGCCACTTCCCTGAGTGTTTTGTGGTTATACTTGGAGATTTGACCAAGGCTGTTATCTCTTGGGGCAAGCAGAACAATGACACCTCAAATATTTCCATATTCCAATTTCTCTCTCTCTCCACACACACACACACACACACTCCTAAAACATGGCAAAAAGGACTTTGGGGCTATGATGAAGTTAAAGACCAAAAGATGGGGAGTGGATGCTGGATGATCCTGGCAGGTCCAATCCAATCACATGAGTCATTAAAAGCAGAACAGTCTTCCTGGTTGTGATGGGCAGGAGAGATGACTAAACAACAGTGACCAGTGAGATGCCACTTTGCAGGTTTTGAAGATGGAGGAGGGAAACCACAAGTCAAGGAATGCAGATGGGCTCTAGAAACTAGAAAAGGCAAAAAAATCCAGATACTTCCCTGAAAACCTCTGAAAGGAATTGTACCCTGCTGATGTCCTAATTTCACCCCAGAAGGCCCTACATGGAATTCTGACCTCCAGGACTAGAAGATAAGAAATTGGAGTTGTTTTAATCTATTAAGTTTGTGATAATTTGCTACAGTAGCAATAGAAATTTTGAGCAATTCTTCAATGAGTTACTCTTTCAGTGTAAAAAAAATAAATAAATAAGAACAAGCATAAAATCCCATATCCTTCTTGACAAACTGGACTGATTTAAACGTATGTAGTCATCCACTCCATAAAGACGTTTGCAGTTTTTTCAGAACCTACAGGATGCTAAATTCTATGCTACACTTAGCAACACAGAGATAAAAAGAACAGGAAGCCTTCTCCTGAGAAGTCAGCTGTCTACTTGGGAGAAACAAATTCTTCATTCTCCTCCTCCTTCCCCATTCATTGAGCAAAGTATATGCACATGGAGGACTTGGGGCATTGATTTGATTGATTTTCCAACGATTCTAGTAAGTAGTAATATTATCATCCACATCTTACTAAAGGGAAAACTGAAACACGGATGAAGAGCTTGCCAAGGTCATGCGTAATAAATGGTATAGTCAGAAAACAATCCCACACAGCCCGGCTCCAGAGCCCATGGCACTGAGTATTAGAGCACACTGCCTCACGTATAAATAATATACAAATAGTATCAATGTTAAGATGGTAAGAAAAACAATAGAGATGAGAGAGTGGCCATGTTATGCCAGAGTTAGGACATCAAAGTGATAGCTTCTTGAAGAAGATAAAAAAATGGTAACATTCTATCTTACTATGCATTCATAATACTACCTAACATTTGCTCTTTCTTTGCCTATGTATCAGTTAGCTATTGTTGCAGGACATTCTGAAACCTTAAGGCTTAAAATGGTAAGCATTTATTCTTATTCATCAGTCTGTGGGCCATCCAAATGGTTCTCTTGGACTCAATCGTGCATCTGTGGTCCAGTGAAATTTAGATGGACAGCTCTGCTTATCTAGGTTGGGCTTCCTTAGATATTGGGAGTCAACTGGCTGTGGGCTGGGATGCTCCCCTCTAAGTTTTGGGTGCACATACTGCTCTGGTTGCTGCCAGTACCCGTTGGCTTGTGGTTGCCTGCCTCTACAGTCACAGGCTCCTCTGTCCAGGAGATTGTCCAGGCAAGAATGGACTGGAGTGGCTTGCTATCTCCTTCTGCAGGGGATCTTCCCAACTCAGGAATCAAACCTGTGTCTCCTGCACTGGCAGGTGATTCTTTACCACTAGCACTGCCTGGGAAATGCAGTCTTTGCCATAAAAGGTAACATATTCACAGAGTTCAGCTGCCCAGGTGGCTCAGTGGTAAAGATTCTGCCTGCCAAAGCAGGAGACACAGGTTCGATCCCTGAGTTGGGAAGATCCCTTGGAGAAAAAAAATGGAAACCCACTCCAGTACTCTTGCTTGGGAAATCCCATGGATAGAGGAGCCTGGAGGGCTACAGTCCATGGGATTGCAAGAGAGTCGAACATGACTTAGGGACTAAATCAACAAGCAATTCACAAATTCTACTAATTAGGATGCAGATATCTATTTTTTTCAGGGGAGGGCATTATTCATCCCACTCAACTACAGCCTAAAGGAAATGCAAAATGGGGGGTGTGGGAGCAGGAGTGCCTGGAATTGGGAAGGTCATCTTGAGCAAAAAGACAAGATGGTCCAGAAGGGGTTTATTGTGGAAGCGACCACCAAGGATGTCTGGGGAGAAACATCCTAGGCAGATGTAAATGCAAAAGCAGCGATGGTGAGCGCATCAATATGACGCAGGAAGCGAGGGCCGAAGAGAGACACAATGAAGCTGGTTTTGGATGGATTAAGTTAAGGTGATCGTGGAACCTTCAAATCCTGTGCTGAATGGATGTCGGGCAAGGAAACGGAAACCCTCCCCAGTATTCTTGCCTGGAAAATTCCATGGACAGAGGAGCCTAGTGGTCTACAGTCCATGGGGTCACAAACAGTCAGATACAACTGAGCGAACGTGCACACACATACACATGTGTTAGAACTCTCGGAACTCTATACTCAAAGAGGAAGTGAGGTCATGGTCCAGGATGAGGTCAGCTCAGAGAAAAGAACAGAAGTCAGGGGACACAGCCATTTGGCAAACAATGTTTAAGGTATAGTTGATAAGTTCATCTGTCTACAGAAACCTGAATTTTCAACAGTAAAGAACTTATCTCTTTTCTTGGATAGTATTCAACTAGGCTAGGCTCTGATCTCAGTCCATGGGAAATGTCCAACCTCCAAGCTGTAGACATTCACAAAAGGACTTAATATGCGTTCCTTCCTGAGCCACTTTCCTGATCACCACTGAATCACTTGTTCCTCCCACAGTTTTGCATCCTAACCTCCAGGATGTCTCATACTCTGAGCCAGCATCCTGTACTTGTTGGGTGCAAGAGTTCCTTGGCCACATTAGTTTTGACAGCCAGGATTGATAGTGATTCTATCACAGGAAATCAAGACAGGCAATGGTGTTTTCTAATGGAGCAATTCTCTAAGAATAGCTGCACAAAAAGAGGAAAGCACAAAAAGAGGAAAACCCAAAAAGAGGAAGATGCTGGTTGAAATTTACCTACTGTCATAATCTACTTACATGGCAGTGTGAGAAAGCTAAGGATAATTTGATGATGGTACTAATATTATCAAGGGGCCAGAATTACTGTTCAGGTGACAATAAGCCTATTTGTCACAGTTGAAATAAATATTTCATGAAATATTTTGTACTTTTAAAAAATGATATATTTCTGCTTGCATTGATTTTTAAAATTTTGAAACATTTTATATAGAATATAGTTGATTTATAATGTTATTACACTGATTTTTTTTTCTTATATTTGGTCTTTACATCGTATCTCTCCTTTGTGATGATATACAGAATTTGTGAATTTGGGGGAACAAAAATTTATGTTAGAGTGAGATTTTATTCCACTATTGTTTGTGTTAAATCCTTGTTTAGTATTCATGAACAAACACAGAGAATGATGTTTGACTTATCACAGTATTCATGCCCTCCCTAGACTCTCTATGGATTATTTAATATGAATATGATAACTATCTCAGACTTCTAATATTACCCCAAACCCCGTATCTTACTATTGCTGCGAAATTCAGTGGACTGGGACTATCTTTTGACAAATTAGTTCTAATAGTAAGCCATGTACTGTAGTCAAATCAAACATATTGAACAAATTTGATACAGCTATAAGATGCCATAATCAACAAGAAAGCAACTCCTCTCTACTAAATTGAGGCTTCAGATGTGTTATGAAGACCTGGAACACTCTTTATGAAGCGCCTGAACCTGTTGTATAATTATTCTCAGAAGCATTAGCTCAGCATCAATCATGCCCAAACAAAAAGCCATTGTGTTGAGTTGACTGTTTCCAGCCTTGAATAGAAACTGAAACTAACCTTGATCAATCACTCAGATGTTTCAGCAACATGAGTCTATGATGTGTAGCTGAATTTTTCCTTTCCACAAGAGTATTCAGTCTCATATTGGCCACCTTTCTGGTTGAGATGGCCACTTGAAAACTCTTTGCCATTAAACAATTTTAGACCAAGTTCACGCTTCCCATAATTTATGAGGTGTGTACACGACAAGGATGTTGATCAAGGTTGTGGTGTGTGCACACCTTCACATCCCAACTTTTGTTGAAGTCCCACTATGCTACACTTCTAAACAAAGAGAGTAAGTACACATTCTAAGATGCAAATTAGGCCTCCATCAAAATGTGGCCCCTGCTCCTCCTGCTGTGAGTCACCCTAAACAGTGGCTCCCAACTTTGCGGCTTCTTAGAAGCATCTGAGATCCCTTATAGATATCAAAGGTCGCAAAGAGTCAGACAAGACTGAGTGACTGAGCAGCAGCAACAATGCCCTCTCATTAATTCTATATACTCTATCAAAGGCTTGCCCTAGGCCAGCCTACTGGCCCTTGGCTATTGGGAGAGAGAGTAGGATTTGACCCTCCAGATGATTTTGAAGCTTGAGAGAATTAATTACTGACATAAAGAATATAGAACCCCCTTTCAATTAATATCATGTCCAAGTCTTCAACCATGATTTTCCAAAAGTTTATTTATATTTCTTACATTTAAGAAAGACTATCTAATCATGATGATGAATTGGCTACGAGGGAAGCCACCATTTACAACCACTGAGCTGTGTGTTGTGTACTTTTTTTATTCAATCCCCATGGCAGCCCAATGAGGAAGTTTTTATTTATTAGCTTCAGTCTGTAGATCAAGTGTCTGGGGTTCAGCAAAGAAACTTGCTCAAGGCCAAACAGTCAGTGTGTAACAGAACGAAGACATAAGTGCCTGTGTGTCAGATTCCAAGTCATCAGAATGAGATAAAGAGGTTGAAGGCTGTGGGGCTGTTTGGAGCTGGGGAGGCTTACCAGAGGAAGTGAATCTAAACTGTAACTTGGAAGATAAGAGGAAGCCAGAGTGGGGAGGCTAGAGGGGATGATGGGGGAAGAAAGAGCTGCTGGAAAGGAGGGAAAGAGTGTTCCAGGCGAGGGTGAGAGCTGAGGGCTGGGTACCAAGTACCAAGGTCTGGAAGTGAAAGAGAATATGCTGGTGATCCAGGTGAGGATGAACATACAATGTCTCTAACTGACTCAGCAGGGCTACCCTGGTAGCTCAGCAAGTAACGAATCCGCCTGCAATGCAGGAGACCTGGATTCAATCCCTGGGTTGGGAAGATCCCCTGGAGAAGGGAAAGGTTACCCACTCCAGTATTCTTGGGCTTCCCTGGTGACTCAGCAGGTAAAGAATCTGCCTGCAATGCAAGAGACCTGGGTTTGATCCCTGGATTGAGAAGATCCCCTGGAGAAGGGTAAGGCTACCCACTCCAGTCTTCTGGCCTGGAGAATTTCATGGACTGAATAGTCCATGGGTTTGCAGAGACATGACTGAGTGACTTTCACTTTCACTTTCTAACTGATTCAAGTAGAAATGGTGAAGTATCAAAATTAACATATCAGGGAATCTATTAAAAAGAGATTACTTTGAGTTTACACAATCTGAATTTATATATGATAAATAATAATAAGTTGAATTTCTTATTCAGTATTAGGAAAAGGGCATATGATAATTCAGCAAGGATGTGAGAAAAGCTTATTACAGAAATAGGTAAAAAAGAATGCTCTAATTTTAAGACCAGCAGTGTGTTTATTTTCTAAGATCATTGCCATCATCCATTCTAGAAGTGGATTTGATATCATCAATTGTAGTTTTTTCATTTAGTTAAAGAATCTAATTCTCAGAGCTTTTCTTCCAACAAGCAAGTCCAGAGACATCACTTTGCTGATAAAGATCCATATAGTCAAAGCTATGGTTTTTTCCATTAGTCATATACAGATGTGAGACTTGAATCATAAGGAAGGCTGAGAGCTAAAGAATTGATCCTTAATGGTGGTGCTAGAGAAGACTCTTGAGAGTCCCTTGGACTGCAAGGAGATCAAACCAGTCAATTCTAAAGGAAATCAACCCTGAATATTCATTGGAAGGACTGATGCTGACGTTGAAGCTCCAATACTTTGGCCACTTGATGCAAAGAGCTGACTCATTGGAAAAAGACCCCAATGCTGGGAAAGATGGAGGGCAAGAGGAGAAGGGGGTGGCAGAGGATGAGATGATTGGATGGCAACACTGACTCAATTGATGTGAGTTTGAGTGAACCCTGGGAGACACTGAAGAACAGGGAAGCCTGGCATGCTGCAGTCCATGAGGTCACACAGGGTTGGACAAGACTTAGAAACTGAACAACAAGCCTCAGAGAGGGTCTGTGGCTTGTCCAAGGTCCTAGAAACTGCCTAAATTGTCCTGAGGTGGTCCTGGGATATGGGGTGATTGATTCTAGAACAGAACTCTTTTTTTATTCAGCCATCCTTGTAGATGAGTCTATAAACAACACTTGCCTTCAGGCCTATTTTAACCTCTTCCTTCCAAACTCCCTTTAAAGTGTTGAAAATGCACATTATGCCTGCAAGTCCACATTTGGGGAATAAGGACAGTTTCAGAAGTAATAACATGAAATCAGATTAGATTATCTCCCTTTTTCAGTTTACAAGTTGTCTAATTTCACTGACTTCTTGCATCTTGGGCAGGAGAACTCCTCCAGCATATTCCAAACATTTCGCAAGTCAGTTCACAAAGAGAGTAATCTGATTGCGTATAAAACAAACTGTGACACTAAGTTCAGGGCATCCTTGAAACAGCAGATGCCTGGGGAGGAGCTGCGTGCCCTGGAGTCTGAATTACTTCACACCTGGAGACCAGCAGGTCCTCCAGTTCAGGGAGTGGTATGAAAACATATTTTTTTTCCCCTTTTATTAATAAGTCTCCTTAACTCTGGTTCCAGCTTTTGTTCCTCCCTGGCTTTCGTAAGAAGTGTCCCCAGCACAATGACACAATGTTCTGCTTGTTTGCATGACCAAACACAGGAAGTGTAATGGGGAAAAGGACTGCTAATAAAAATGAGTTCAGACACTTGATACAGACGTGACAAATGCCAAGCTGATTTCCATGCAGGAGATTCTGGTCTCATTTTATGTGGAAATAACGTAATAAAACATGACCAAAGGAGCTGCACAAATCTAATTTCAGCTTCTGAAATGATATAAATCTACCGCTATCTTGTAATAAATACCCCTTAGAGTGGGGTCACTTTAATGCATTTAGTATTTGTGTTTATGTGTGTGCCAGCGTATGTAAGTGTATGTCCATCTGTCTATTACCTATCTATCTATCTTCTATCTATCAACAAATGTCCTTATACACATTAAAACAGAACTCGGAGTTCTCAAAAATCTGATAACACCAAAAAAGACCTAGTGAGTGTCTACTCGGTTATGATAAATAGTATAGTGTACTGTGTCTTTAATATGTATTATTTGATGCTAAATGATTAACCCCAAGTTAGAATACTTTAAGGAGAAGGCAATGGCACCCCACTCCAGTACTCTTGCCTGGAAAATCCCATGGACGGAGGAGCCTGGTAGGCTGTAGTCCATGGGGTCGCAGAGGGTCGGACACGACTGAGCGACTTCACTTTCACTTTTCACTTTCATGCATTGGAGAAGGAAATGGCAACCCACGCCAGTGTTCTTGCCTGGAGAATCCCAGGGACGGGGGAGCCTAGTGGGCTGCCGTCTATGGGGTCACACAGAGTCAGACACGACTGAAGCAACGCAGCAGCAGCAGCAGCAGCAGCAGAATACTTTAAAAGATGCAGATCAGGGAATAACAATTAAAAATATGCCTGAAGAGAAAATAAAACTATGTACACAGATTACAAGGTAAAACTTCATCAGTTTGTTTTCTTCTCTCTTTCTCTCTCTATATATATCTATATATAATATGGGTACAATATATGCAAAATATATAATAATTTTATATGATACATAAAATAGATATATCACATGTGCATATATGACATATATATTTCATACATATATACAAAGAGAAATAGAACTGGCAAGAGGGAGGGGACATAGGTATACCTATGGCTGATTCATGTTGATGTTTGACAGAAAACAACAAAATTCTATAAAGCAATTATCCTTCAATTAAACAAATAAATAAAAATTAAAAAAGAAATTTCTCTCTCTGTATATATAATATATATATATATAGTGTATATATATATGTGTATATATATATATATATATATGAAGCAAGTCTTTCTCACCTGCAAAGAGCAATGCCATTCTCTATTTAGCTATCATACTCATAAGGTGATTGGGTTAATAGTCTGAAATGGGTCTACAAGATTGATAGGATCAAAGGAGAGAAAATACCCTCTTAAGAATGCTCAAGAACGTCTAACATGGAAGCAGTCATTTTTCCAGGCAGTCCCGTGTGAGGTGAAAATGAAGGAAGATGAAAAAAGAAGAATCCAGGATGAAAGCAATCCCAGGGCGGAAGCAACCGAAACAAAGCCATCGCTGCTAAAGGCCATCTGTTTCTGTAACCGTGGCTGCTCTTATCCTCTTCCTTTACCCCATGGACACCTTGATGTCCTGCTTCATTTTTATTTTTCCAGTTGTGGCATTTTCTGTTGGCCTTTGGTACCATGTGAATAAAGGAGTTCAGTCCAGGCCAATACAAACCTATTCATAGGACTGTCTCACTTTCGCAACTCCCCCACCAGCCTGCCTTCTAATGGTTCCAGTAATTCGGATTTAAATCATGCTAAATCCCATCTCCTCTTCTACTTGCTCTTAATGATTAATCTACTCCTCTGCCAAGGAAAGATGACACTCCTTGTCATACTTCCAGTTCCTGTGGTCAAAATTAATTAATTCAACCAATATTTATTAAGCATTACTGTGAGGCAGGCAGTGAGCAAACAATGAAATTTCCCCTGCCTCCACAGCCCTCTATAAAAATACAGAAAGGATAACTCTTCTCCTCTGGACTTAGAATATGTATTCTTAAAGGAGCTGAACTGGGAAAACCATTTAATGCACTTAAAATTATGTACTTTAAAACTATTTAATTCATCAAAGTACCTAGCAAGCTATACTGGTTGATAACTATTTATTTTACCAAATTTTAAATGGAAAGATTTTTATTCTTGGGAAAGAAAATTACTTTATTTTTCATTATGTCTTCACCCAGGTCTGAAGCTATCAGAATTAGCTTTTGGATTCAGTCACCAAAAGGAAGTTGATTATAGTGAACTCAAATAGGCAATCAGATTTTTCTACCAAATAAGTACAATGGAAACAAGATCTCATCTAAGTGTGGAAACCATGATCTCATGCCCAAATTTTAGGGAAATGAAGCTTATGTCTAATTATCATTAATATCAGTAATTATTATTCCTTATTTGTTAAACTTGCACCTGTAAAGGACAAATCTAAGATATCAGCCTTTTATAGCTTTTTAAAATTAGAGTATAGGTGTTTACAATGTTGTGTTGGTTTCAGCTGTCCAGCAAAGTGAATTAGTTATATAGATACATATGTCCACTCTTTTAGATTCTGTTCCAATATAGGTCATTACAGAGTACTGAATAGAGTTCCTCGTGCTATACAATGGGTCCTTATCAGTTATCTGTTTTATTTATAGTAGTGTGTATGTATCAATGTCAATCTCCCAATTTATCCCTCACCTCCCTTTCTCCTTTGGTAACCATAAGTTTGTTTTCTACATCGGTGACTCAATTTCCATGTTTAAATAGGTTCATCTGAATCATTTCTTTAGACTGCACATATTAGTGACATCATCTGATATTTGTCTTTCTCTGTCTGACTTACGGAGTTTTTAAAAAATAATTTGGAAAACAATAGGTCTTTTATCAAGGTCTTGTTATTTCAGGTAATTAGGTTTTTTCCAAACATGTTTTTATTATTATTTTTAATCATATTTTATAATGCAAAAACAACCATAGCTTTATCCATATTTGTATACATCCCCCTCTGTGTTAAGGAAAAAGTTGTATAAGCTCACAAAAGATGAGCATGCTCTAGTTCTCATATTTGTTTTTGTTTGGATGGCTTTGCTCTGTATTTATTATTGCTCAGTTGGGTAAATTTAAAATTATTATAGTGTTTTGTAGAAAAGTATTTCTAGATGAATGAAATCTTTAAGAAATCCCCCACATCTCACACTGGCCAAGCTAGACTTACTGGCATGAAGGGTACTCAGCTTCCTGCCTCTGACCCATAATTTTATATGTGAAAGTCATCGTCAAAGCTTGCAAGACCAGTTGTATTGAGCAGGTCCAGATACCAAACCTCCCCTCTGTGATTTCAAACAGTCAACAGCTGCTCAGCCTGTTCTTCCCATCACTGTTCATGATTGCGTTAGAAAAAAATCCAGCTTAAAAAAAAAATAAATTGTGAAAACTGAGAACAGCAAAGCAACCAGTGGCAACGAAGAGACACGATGCCATTATCAAGCTCAGCTCATTTTCTTGGGCTCTTGCCCAATGGGACTAAATTCCCTTTACAGCAAGGGATGGTTTCAGCTGACCTGCTGTGAATATCCCAAGTGAGTCACTGCCGTTAACTCCATGAGCGCCATTTGCTGTCCACTTGGACATTTCTGAACAGCTGCTGGGCTCCAGTGCCAACTCCTAACTGGAAATATGGCTGGTCTGACTCAGTTTCAGAAGGGGGAAAGAAGCAGGGAGAGGGAGGGAGAGGATGAGAGAGAAAACACACATGCCTCCTCTCAAAAAAAGACAGACAACTCTGTTTTTTTCCTCCATTGATCATGGTGGAAATGCATTTGAAGAAGAATGCTAAATCCAATTTGTCACCTTCTCTGTTTTGTCTTCTATTATTTTACTCATGAAGTTGGGTTGGGGTTTTATATTGAAATTATTCGTTGAGGTGGAAACTTGCAGCCTGTAAGATGTCACTCCATTCCCACTTTTTTAGACATATTCATCATCTTATTTTTCCAAACACAAAAGTGAATATTTCCTTTACTCTAAAAATATTCTTTCATAAAACTGAAAGTCCATTTTGATTCAATCAACAACTTTTTTTGGAGCATTTGCTAGAACAGACTTCTGGACTAGACATTAACAAGGATTCTGAGAAACATCAGACATGATCCCAAGATTCAAGAATTTGTAATAAAATGAAGAGAAGAGGCCTGTTTAAATAGATGGTCCAGGAACAATATAAGGGAGTGTGTATAAAAGTGCCAGGTGCCTGGTACAGCTCCCAGGGGCTGTAGGAACTCAGAGAAGGGCTCTGGGCTGGTGGTTTTAAATCTGGAATGATGGTAACTGATACTAACAACTGAAATTGAGTTGACTTTATAAACACAGGCTATGGGTCACAGCTGGGCATGCAGCCTCAGTGTCTAAGTTAAAGGCTGAAATACGCTCACAGGACCCCAACATTTCATTTCTGGGGAGTCTGTGATTTGTGTGTGCATCGTTGTGTGCACAAACACATATATACATTTTTCAAAAACTCTTGTATAACCAGGAACACCAAAGAGGTGACGGTGTACTCGTTCTCTTGAGAATATTTATCTACCATCTTGTGGGCAGTGAACAAACAGCAATCCAGGTTTCTGGGGGGTTATCAAGACTTAGAAAGTAGATTAACAGGGTAAAAAGGGTTGTTTTACTTTGAAAACTCCCCCTACCCAACTATGTTCATTTCTTGAAAGGAGATTTCAGAGGGGACTACAATAGGCATTTCTTAACCTTCTTTTATGATGATGCGGTACCTGTAGACTTATAGAATTTTTGAAACAATTTCAGCACTTACAAATCTTTCCCCTGGGTGGTAAAAGTAGAAATGTTCTTCAATGATCATTTGTGCTTTGAGTTAATTTACCCGTCACTACGTCATGTCACTACGTCATGTGGTGTGTGTTGGCTCAGTGGTAAAGAATCTGCCTGCCAATTCAGGAGATGCAAGATATGTGAGTTCTATAGCATGGTCAGGAAGGTCCCCTGTGGTAGGAAATGGCAACTCACTCTAGTATTCTTGCCTAGAAATTCCATGGACAGAGCGGCCTGGTGGGTTACTGTCCATGGGGTCACAAAGCATCGGACAGGACTGAGCACTAACACTAACACAAACTGTGTCATTTACTCCAATTCATTCCAGATTTGGGTAAAAAGAGCTTATTCTCGAAATGCTAGGATAATGCTTGTTGACTGAATGAGTATACGTAATTAATCTCAAAGTACTTGATTGTGATGTGACCACAAATTCAATATGGAAAAAATAAGCCTGAAGTTTTAATCCTGAGGAGGCTTGCAAATATTAGAAAATAATAAATCCAAAAGAGCACTTTGGTTTTGGGTCCTGAAACCAACTACCAGTTTTCCCTGTAACTTCCTAATTTATGTCTAAGGCTGCTAGAATAATTAATGAACTATTTTTAGTTTTCCCTAGAAGCAAAAAAAAAAAAAAAAAAAAAAAAGAAAAATCACACATAATTAAAACATCACCCTTATCTAGAATTTCATATAATTAAGTCTGCCTTAGACCTTATCTATGGGCTTGATGGGGATAAAAGAGCTTTTCTCCAAATAGGGAGCCACACCAGAAGGGCAGACACTCTGAAGGGAACTAAGACTTATGCAGTAAATATGGACAATGAATGATACTACAAGTCAATTCATGAGTAATTTTGCTTTAATACTGTGGTACAGTGGTAAACCCAGAAGCAGAGAAACAAGAAGGAGAAATAAGGAAGGTGGGTTCTGTGGAAGAATGGATGAAGACCTAATTATATATGACTGAGGGAAAGTTAAGAGGAAATTCCAAAAGGAAGTTAACAGTTGACCCTGGGTTCTCAGAATGCCCTTGCTCCGTCATTTTGGGCAGGGAGTGAGAGGGAATCCTAGCCAACAAGAGCAATATTCATCCAATAAATATTTACTGAAGTGCTTATTATAAGCCAGGCATTCTTCTGAGTAGTGGAGATACTGTTGTGAACCAAACCAACTCTTTGGTACTATGATCCTCACATTTCATTGTGGAAAATATATAATAGTAATAAATATATATATATATATATGATAAAATACAGATCTGTATTATAAAGTCAAGTAGACATTATACTCTAATGTCTATGATATAATAAGTCTATCATATAACATAATATGAAAAGTCAAATGGCTAATGTGAAAAATAACACAGGGTAATGTGATGTTAATTGCAGGTATGTGGCACTGTGAATGTGCAGGTGACTTTCACATCTCAACAAGATTTGCTTGCTCTTAGAGCATAGTGTGCTTGGTGGGAGTGGGGCTAGGACAGGGGTGATACAATTTCTAGAGAGGAGGCACAATGATCCAGACTTCAAATTTCATATGATTTTATACACCCTGCTGAGAAATCTCATTTTTCTTCTGTAAGCAAATCAGGAGCCAAGGAAGAATCCTTAAGCAGGGAAGTGACATGACATCATTTGCATATATTAATAGATCAGTTTCACAACAGAAAGTGGCTTTGCCGTGAACAACTCCAGAGATAGGGGGTGTCAGTTAGGAAGACAGTTGTTTCTGTACTATGAGTTTAGTTGGGAGGATTAAATGCAGCCCTCAGTGAATCTGGTAGTCTGAGCTTCCAGTTCAGTTCAGTCGCTCAGTCGTGTCTGACTCTTTGTGACCCCATGAATCGCAGCACACCAGGCCTCCCTGTCCATCACCAACTTCCGGAGTTCACTCAGACTCACGTCCATGGAGTCAGTGATGCCATCCAGCCATCTCATGCTCTGTCATTCCCTTCTCCTCCTGTCCCCATTCCCTCCCAGCATCAGAGTCTTTTCCAATGAGTCAACTCTTCACATGAGGTGGCCAAAGTACTGGACTTTAAGCTTTAGTATCATTCCTTCCAAAGAAATCCCAGGGCTGATCTCCTTCAGAATGGACTGGTTGGATCTCCTTGCAGTCCAAGGGACTCTCAAGAGTCTTCTCCAACACCACAGTTCAAAAGCATCAATTCTTTGGCACTCAGCTTTCTTCACAGTCCAACTCTCACATCTATACATGACCACTGGAAAAACCATAGCCTTGACTAGATGAACCTTTGTTGGCAAAGTAATGTCTCTGCTTTTCAATATGCTATCTAGGTTGGTCATAACTTTCCTTCCAAGGAGTAAACGTCTTTTAATTTCATGGCTGCAGTCACCATCTGCAGTGATTTTGGAGCCCCAAAAAATAAAGTCTGTTTCCACTGTTTCCCCATCTATTTCCCATGAAGTGATGGGACCCAATGCCATGATCTTCATTTTCTGAATGTTGAGCTTTAAGCCAACTTTTCCACTCTCCACTTTCACTTTCATCAAGAGGCTTTTTAGTTCCTCTTCACTTTCTGCCATAAGGGTGGTGTCATCGGCATATCTGAGGTTATTGATATTTCTCCCGGCAATCTTGATTCCAGTTTATGCTTCTTCCAGCCCAGCGTTTCTCATGATGTACCCTGTATATAAGTTAAATAAACAGGGTGACAATATACAGCCTTGATGTACTCCTTTTCCTATTTGGAACCAGTCTGTTGTTCCATGTCCAGTTCTAACTGTTGCTTCCTGACCTGCATACAGGTTTCTCAAGAGGCAGGTCAGGTGGTCTGGTATTCCCATCTCTTTCAGAATTTTCCACAGTTAATTGTGATCCATACAGTCAAAGGCGTTGGCATAGTCAATAAAGCAGAAATAGATGTTTTTCTGGAACTCTCTTGCTTTTTCGATGATCCAGCAGATGTTGGCAATTTGATCTCTGGTTCCTCTGCCTTTTCTAAAACCAGCTTGAACATCAGGAATTTCACGGTTCACGTATTGCTGAAGCCTGGCTTGGATAATTTTGAGCATTACTTTACTAGCATGTGAGATGAGTGCAATTGTGTGGTAATTTGAGCATTCTTTGGCATTGCCTTTCTTTGGGATTGGAATGAAAACTGACCTATTCCAGTCCTGTGGCCACTGCTGAGTTTTCCAAATTTGCTGGCATATTGAGTGCAGCACTTTCACAGCATCATCTTTCAGGATTTGAAATAGCTCAACTGGAATTCCATCACCTCCACTAGCTTTGTTCATAGTGATGCTTCCTAAGGCCCACTTGACTTCACATTCCAGCATGTCTGGCTCTAGGTCAGTGATCACCTCATTGTGATTATCTGGGTCGTGAAGATCTTTTTTGTACAGTTCTTCTGTGTATTCTTGCCACCTCTTCTTAATATCTTCTGCTTCTGTTAGGTCCATACCATTTCTGTCCTTTATCGAGCCCATCTTTGCATGAAATGTTCCCTTGGTATCTCTAATTTTCTTGAAGAGATCTCTAGTCTTTCCCATTCTGTTGTTTTCCCCTATTTCTTTGCATTGATCGCTGAGGAAGGCTTTCTTATCTCTTCTTGCTATTCTTTGGAACTCTGCATTCAGATGCTTATAGCTTTCCTATTCTCCTTTGCTTTTCGCTACTCTTCTTTTCACAGCTATTTGTAAGGCCTCCCCAGACAGCCATTTTGCTTTTTTGCATTTCTTTTCCATGGAATGGTCTTGATCCCTGTCTCCTGTACAATCTCATGAACCTCCGTCCATAGTTCATCAGGCACTCTATCTAGGCCCTTAAATCTATTTCTCACTTCCACTGCATAATCATAAGGGATTTGATTTAGGTCATACCTGAATGGTCTAGTGGTTTTCCCTACTTTCTTCAATTTAAGTCTGAGCTTTAGATAGATGGAATTCTAGACCAGATGACCACTGTGAATAGTTAACCCAGTTAAGTTGCCTAGTGGAAGTGGATTGAGTGGTTTCTCTTAGCTCCACTCTACCTGTTTGGATTCCTTGCTCTGGTAATAGCAGAGAAGTCTCTGTTGTACAAACTGTGTCACAGTTAACAATTATGCATTCTGGAAAAAATATAAAAATATCAATTACTGAAGATATTGGAAAGTCACAAAATGACACAGTGAAGGCAGAGACTGAGAGGCAGTAATATTCCAAAGAAGGAAGTAATAACTGATAAGTCTTCTTCTTGCAACTGTTCTGTTGTTACTGTTTGTTTGTTTTGCCAGATAGGAAGTCTCAGTCTGGCAATTAAAACTTGGATAAGAAGCAATAGGTTTTCAGATTTGAAGAGCCCAAAGACCTATTTTGGGGAGACCAAACAAAATAGGAGATAGCCAGAGAATTATATACAAGATTTTATGCATAAATTCTAGGTCTCTGAATTACCCTTGAAATATGCATGCATAAGGAAGATTCCAGATAGCTCAGATGAAGCTAAAGGAAGTAAACAGAGATTTTAGTTGCTGCCCACCACAAGGATGACAAAATTAGAATTCGATTCTAACCAAATTAACTGCCTACTCAAAGCAAAAGAATCAATGATCTTTGGAGGGATATAATTGGAGAATCCAGTGTCCCTAAAACATATTTTTCACAATGTTCAGTTTTATTAGGCATACAGACAAACTTACTAAACATACAAAGAAACATAACAGAAACCCTAGAGAAAAGACTTAATGGAATTTGGTTTCAAAATGACCCATACATTGGAATTGGCAAACAGGGATTTTAAAGTAAATATTTTAATTATCATCCAAAATATGAAGAAAATATATGTGTAATAAATGAAAAGTGCTAAATAGAAACTATAAATAATAGCAAAGTAAGACTGAAAAATATAATACCTGAAGAAAAAAATTAACTGGATGGGCTTAACAACTAGGAAATGACACAGGAAAAACCAGTGAAGTTGTAAATAAATACAGTTATAAAGTCTGAAGAACATGGAGAAAAAAGACTGGCCTGTGGGACAATATCAAAAGTCCTAATATATGTATAAGTTGAGCCCTAGAAACAATAGGGCACAAAGAAATATTTGAAGTAATAATAACTAAAAATTTCCTAAGTTTGGTGAGATAATTCTAGGTTCAAGAAGCTCAGCAAACTCAGTCAAGATACATAGAAAATCATAGTGAGGCCTATACGATTAAAGAAAACCAAAGATTTTTTGGTTCTTGAAGCAGCCAGAAAAATGACACGTTATATCCAGTGAAACAATAGTATAAGTAGCTGATAACTTCTCATCAGAAACTATGGAAGCCAAAAGGCAATGAATCAATTTGTTGAAGTGATAAAAACAAAAAACAAACAAAAAAAACTTTCAAGTTTGAATTCTATGTCTAATGAAAAGAATCTTTAAGAATGAAAGCAAAATAAACCCATTTTCAATTAAATAAAAATTAAGAAAATTTATTGTCAGCAATCTGTACTACAAAATATACTTTAAGGAGCTCTTCAGACTGAGAAAATTGATGCTAAGTACAAATTGACTTTTCAGAGAAAAAAAATGAAGAACTAGGAATAGTAAACATGTGGGTAAATAGAAAGCAAAAAAATTACAATTTTGTACTATGAGATTTATAAAGCATGTAGGTGATGAAGCTGAAGTTCCAATACTTTGGCCACCTGATGTAAAGAGCTGACTGATTGGAAAAAGACCCTGATGCTGGGAAAGATTGAAGGTGAAAGGAGAAGGGGACGACAGAGGATGAGATGGTTGGGTAGCATTCACCAACTCATTGGACAAGAACTGAGCAAACTCTAGGAGACACTGGAGGACAGAGGAGTCTGGTGTGCTGCAGTGCACCAAAGTCTGCAGTCTGGTCGCAAAGAGCGGGACACGACATGCAACTGAACAACAATAACAGGGGTATTTATGCCAGCTATAGCGTCAAGGGTAGGAAACGTGGAGCTATATAGTTGCTAAGTTTGTGCATTTACATGAAGTGATATGATATAAACTCTAAATGGACTGCTAAAATGAAAAAATGTATAATCAGTCCTAAGAGCAACAGCTAAAAATTAACGCAAAGTGGTGTAGCTACAAAGCCAATATAGACAGCCCCTGACTTACAATGCTTCAAGCTCTGATTTTGCAACCTTAGGATGTTGTGAAAGTGATATGCCTTCGGTAGAAACCATACTTCAAATTTTGAATTTTTATCTTTTCCCAGGCTGACAATATGTGGTATGATAGTCCCTTGTGATTCTGGGCAGCAGTGGCAACCCACAGCTCCCAGTCAGCCACATAATCATGGGGGTAAACAACCAATACACTTACAACCATTCTGTACTCATTGCTTTTCACTTTCAATATGGTATTTATTAAATTATATGAGATATTCACCAGTTAGTTGTAATATTGGCTTCGTGTTAGATCATTTTGCCCAACTGTAGGATATTTAAGGTAGGCTAGGCTAGCCTGAGCCACCAGGGCTTCCCTGGTGGTTCAGACGGTAAAGAATCCGCCTGCAATTTGGGAGACCTGGGTTAGAACCCCTGGGTTGGGAAGATCTTCTGGAGAAGGGTAAAGCTACCCACTCAAGGATTCTGGTCTGGAGAATTCCATGGACAGAGGAGCCTGGCAGGCCATACAGTCCATGGGGTCCCAAGGAGTCGGACATGATTGAGCGACTTTCACTTCACTTCACTTCAGGCTAAGCCATGATATTTGGTAGGTTAAGTGTATTAACTGCATTTTGGAAAATATTTTAATATTTTCAACTTAAGATGAGTTTAACAGGACATAACCCCACTGTAATTCAAGGAAAATCTGTAGATGAATTAAAATGAATTCTAAAACAATATGTAGTTAGCCTAAAACAAAGCAAGAAATATTATTTCCTCCCTGCTGAGTTCATTCACTTCTATTAACTGTACTGCCACTTACAAGATGACAAAAACCAAGCATTTATCATCATTGAACATCTCTGTCCTAAGATCCAGATGGTAGAGCTAACACAGAGGTAAAAACGTGAAGCCTGTGGCTAGATAAAGCCTTTTTGTCTAATTCAGGGTATTTGGAAACTGGAATTTTTTTATATGACAATCCAAATTTAAAGGTCTTCCTTATAAAAGTGAAAATCTGGAATATAGATTCTGAATTCCTATAACAGCATCATCAGAGTAAGCTGCATAGTGGCTCTGTTCCTTAGACTGGACATTTGCCATTCCCTACATACAGCATGACTGCTGAATGAAAAAACAGATGAATGAATTATATCCTTAACCCACTGTTATGAACACTATAAACCTTATAATGCAATCTGTGTGATGCATGAGTGTTTTTATCAACCCGAGTCACAACCACCTGAACTGAATTTGCAGTCAACCAGGTCCCTTTTCCCAAGGAAGTTCAACTTAAGTCTCTCTATTTTTTATCTTCGTAGTTGACTTTCTGAATCTCAGTGCTGACTTCCCTTTCTATCCTTAGTCGATTTCACATCATCAGTTTTAGGCCCTCATCACAGCCAGTTGAGATATTCCAGAATCCTGATTCTGTTATCTACCAGAGGGACTTTCCTTCTCTGTTCCAGGCCATTTTAGAAATCAAACACTATGCCTCTGGGTTTTTCAATTTAGGTGGAACCAATCTTTGGCGACAACTAAGTCGACATGTAATTAGTGTCATTTTTGAAATAATTTGACTTAGGATCATCTCACAGATGACATTCTATCTTTATCTGAAGCTAAATCAATGTCTAGAGGCATGATTTTATGATTCATATTTTTATTAATGTTTGCTTGTTGACCATAGTAAGCTTTCCTCTTGACACATTTTTCAGTGTCAGGAACACAAAAAATATGAATTGATGGTGGCCGAAAGAGGACATTAGGCCGAACATGAAGGGGAGATTGAGGTACGGGCTGGGTTCTGATTAATGCTAGGAATGAGGCAGCCTCCGCGGAACTCTCTGATCCAAAGTTTCATTGCTTTTTGCCCCTGGGAATGTGAGAATCTGGGAATGGTTTGCAAATATTTTCATACCCCTCCCATCTTCGTCATCATAAAGAAGAGCATTCTTGTAGCTCTCTCTTCTTTTTACTGGCACACACTGAAAGAAAAATGCAAGACTTAATATACATCTGGGAAACAAAGGTTGCCACATACACATTCAGACTGTTAAACAGTCTTTGGGAAAATGAACAATTTTGGTTTACACGTGTAAAGGTCTTGAATTTATGCCCTTTTATGGTGAGTAACACACTGCTTCTCTGCTATGCCTCAGGTTCTGAAATGAGGAAGAAAATACTTAATAATTTAGGAAAAATTGAAGATGAGTCAAGTTAAGACTAGTCTTATCATTGTGAATCAATTATCTCCTGCAATAGACAGAAGAGTGAAGAGCCAGCCATCCTTCACTTTCAGTTGGTCCAAGAGGCTCTCCGGGTTAAGGCACAGCATCCATGAAGGAGGATGTGTCCTGGCTTATATAAAAGAAACAAATAGAAACTAGTTTAGAGGTTTTAGAAATTATGTCTTTGATGTCTAGGAAAATCACCCCAAACAATCAGAACATTATATAACCTTTTTACTGAGACATAAAATCTACCACAGAAACCAGCCACTAAAACTCAAAGGGCACACCAATCATGGTGGAGATCTTTTAGAAAGAATATGGTCAAGTGTGAGATAGAACAATAAAACAGCGTGGGTGTGTAACTCTTCTCATCTTCAAAGAACCTTACAAGATTTATCTAGTAAACGCCATCACTGGGATGGCGGGTGGTGCTCTTCACCTCAGTCTGCACATGATAACCCCAGGAAAGGTGAGTGGGCCACCCCGGGACACTCAGTGGGTATCAGAACTGATAAAATTTTGGGAGTCTAGATTTCTCACTGTGAACTGAAAGAGACTGCCATGCTTCCTGAAAGCCCCAGTGTCCCCGGTTCCAGTCCAAAGGCCAGCAGATTAGAGGTTCAGGGGTGTTGATGATGAAGATGAAGTTTGAAGGTGATCTCAAGAATTTTTGCTTGCTCAGAGAAGTTGGTCTTCTTATCTCGTTTAAACCTTCAACAGATCGGACAATGCCCACCCACATTTTAGAGAGTGATCTGCCTTTTCTTCATCAGTTTAAACGCCAACCTCACCCAAGAAACACACTTCAAGTTGAAATATAAAATGTATCATAGTTACTATCATAAAATGGATAAGCAATTCCAAGATAATAATTTCAATTTTTGAATAAGTTGGTATCACTCCTGAACAACTGCTTCTTCAGAATATAAATCAAGTAATGCCTTTTGGTGGGCTTCCCTGGTGGCTCAGATGGTAAAGAATCTGCCTGCAATGCAAGAGATTTATATTTGATCTCTGGGTCAGGAAGAGTCCCCTGGAGAAGGGAATGGCTACACACTACAGTATTCTAGCCTGGAGAATTTCATGCCTGAGAAATCCTGGCGGGTGGCTGTCCATGGGGCCACAAAGTGACTGAGAGGCTAACAGGTCCACTTTTCACTTTTTCCAATGCCTTTTCGTAGAGAGAAAGCTGGATTATGATCAAGGTTATTGTGTTACTACTATGGGTTATGATAGGGAATAGGAATTATGAAACAAAATTTGAGACACTCGTGTCATTCTGCAGAAGCTTCTGGGGTCGCTGTGAGCCTGCTTGAGGTCTTTGTGCAAACCTATCTTGTAATGACTGTTGGCAAGATGAAAAGCAGGTTGAATTTCACCCTTTAACCCTAGTACATGAGGTCTGGTTTTGTGCAGCCTGTGTATGCCACCATACCGCCTATGAAATATGACCTTAGACCATGTTGTAGTCCAAATCTGGCTACACTCTAGTGAGGATGCAATTTAATGATGTGCCACTTATGTCAGAAAAAAGTTGATTACACTGATCTACAGGCCAAATATAATAGTGTAAATGCAATGGAATCTGTCTTTTTAAAGTTAGGCAAGAATTTGCCCTATTTTTAAAGGTATACTGGACAGATAAGCCACCTTTCCTAGGAATCTATTGTAGGGTCTTCAACTAAAACACCAAAAAATTATTCCTTGTGTCAAAGCAGTCGATGGAATTTAAGTAAATCCATCATTTCATTCTGTTATGAATGCAAGGAAACTTAATGTATTTTCTTCTGTTATTACAACATAATGACTTTTAAGAATATGACGGATAACAGAATTCGGGGGTTAAGACTTAGAAGTAGACTATTTTTCCAGTTGAACATAAAGTGATTTTAAGTCCCAACAAGCAGAAGAGAGAGCCAGACAATTTGAAGCTCACCTAAAAGTGTTTCTCACAGCTTTCCATTTCCCCGGCATCTTTCAGCCTGTGGACCTTCACAATAAAAGCTATTTTCCCTTTCACAACCATTGCTGGGGTGTGGGAGTGAAGAAAGGGAAGAGCCCTGTCAGCCAGGGCCAAACCAGTCCTAGGGATCATGTGGTCAACCCTCACTTCCACCCACCAAAACCACTGCCAATAAAAACATTGACAATAGTACCTCCCACTTGGGTGCCGCATTTATTTTCAATAGGATTAATTCACACCCCCTTACTTAAAACTCTCATTTTATGTTTATGTGCCAATAAAACAAAGCAAGGCAAAACACACACACACACAGTGTGAGGTCATCATCATGTAAGGGGATTGTGGCTAAAAGAAAAGATTTAGTAATTTGCATACAGACACATCTCATGTGAGTGACAGAGTAGGATTGGAAAAGAGACCCTCTTCCATATCCAGCAATCTTTCCAGATTCCACAGCATCCATAAGATCTGTGATCTGTGGGGTGTCTCTGCCTCTCCCCCCACTTCCTGCTTACTCATCCTCCTCCATCAAGGCTGCAATTTAGTGCATTTTCCTCTGACCATCCCAGATGGCATGGGTTTGTAGAGGAGAAACACATTGTTTGGTTTCTCTTTCCAATCCATCCTGAAAAGCTGTACCACATACGCTGAGGCAAAGAGCAAAGCAATCCATTCCCTTTCCCACTCATCATACGTGGATCCTGTCTTCCCTTTTACTCACACAGCAAGGATGCGCAAGAAATATGTAATCCACTGTGGCCCTTCACTTTATCTCCTATGTGGTGGTTTTAGTCACTAAGTCACGTCTAACTTTTGCAATCCTATGGACTGTAGCCAGCAGGCTTCTTTGTACCTACTATCTATATATTCCTGGGGCATCTCATGTTTATTTGGTTCAATGATAATCTTTTTTTTTTTTCTGTTTTTGTTTTGTTTTTCTGATGTTTCCACAACTTACCCATCTAATTGAAGGCTATTTTTTTTTTTTTCAGAATTCCAAGACTGTCTGTGGAAAACTGAGGATGTATTCACACTTAACATACAATAACTGTACTCGGGTGTTAAAATTGTTGGACCAGTTCTTCTTCTTCACTCTGTACCTACCCTTTGCTGCTGTTGCTGTTTAGTCACTGAATCATGACCTACACTTTGTGACCCCATGAACTGTAGCCTGGACCACCAGGCTCCTCTCTCCAGGGGAATTCCCAGGCAAGAAAACTGGAGTGGGTTGCCATTTCCTCCTCCAGGAGATCTTCCTGACCCAGGGATCCAACCTGCGTCTCCTGCTTGGCAGGTAGGTTCTCAGGTTCTTTTCCTGAGCCACTGGGGAAGCCCCTATACTTACCCTTTACCACACTGAAATTCATCTTTTTTTTTTTGTCTCTGAGCACTTCTAAACAGCTAAAGATACTTTCACTTCTAAACACTGTTAATCACATGGACCAAACATTCCACCCCAGCAGCAAAAGAGATGTCAAGTAGGTTCATGTATTCTAAAAGGCCAAAGAAGATCAGTTAATTTTTTTTTTTTTTTCTCTTTTAAGCATGAAGCCACAGTTTTCTCAAGGAGTCCACAATTTTGATTTGAAACCGTATTTCCTTCTTGGGACACAAATCACACTGAAATATGGAAACCATTTTCCTGGCTTGTTCTTTGTGCACAATACCCTACTTAATCCTGGGATGGATTGAAGACCTAACTAAATACCACCCCCCTCACCACCCCGTTCATACTGAGTACACACCCTCCAAGCTCCCCAAACCAGTTAGGCGTTATGGAGGGAGTTCTGCCATACAAATATTTTCCCAGTTGCTCTGTCTTGACCACACCCACAAAACAAATGAAAATGTTCTAGAGCCTACCGGGTGGTCAAATACAGCTCTGCTTCCAGCCTCTCCTGAGTCAGGCACACATTTGGCCTGAAGCTGTTTTGTTGTTTTGTACAAATGGAAGCCACTCAACTGCTTTCACACCTTATTTTAATGTCTTATTATTTCAAAGGGATCTCTGTTCTTATTCACATTAATTACCCATCAAGTTCAAAGGCTCTCCTGATTGTGAAACTCCTTCTAAGGCCTCGCTGATTAATCCAGCTTGTTATTAAATTAGAAGTATATTCATGACCTGTTTTAATGAAGGAAATTTTATTATTGCTTTCCTAATATCCTTAATTATCACCTTGAAATCACATTAATATTTTTCTAATCTCTATTAAGAAGCTATGGGCTCACTCACTATTAGGTGAGCATTTAATCTCTGCTCTAATCTGGTTCTAAATCATCTGTTCAACCTCAAGGTTAACCCCTTGATTTTTCACCAGCCCTCTTCCGTAGTCCCTCCCCCCACTCAAAGCCTCAGGTCTGACCTAATACATTAACACTTTGATGTCTGGAAATGACCTGCGCTTCTATCAGTCTCTCTGCCTTTACTCTGTTAGCAATAATGGTTTTCACAGAAACTATCGCACCAAAGCTTCTTTCTCTACATTCTTCCTACCCCATTCCTCTGAGGTCACCCTGATCACTCTGTTCTCATCACAAAACTACCGTGGCCTCTGCCACACATGGCAGTTGCCACGAAGTCAGTTAAAATTTAGTATTTATCTCTAGATTTGGATTCCATTGCCAGATTGTAAACTTCAAGAAAGGGAGATTTGCTCTTCTACAAATAGGAGAACTGGACATGGAGTCTAAAGAACCGGCAAGTGGTAAGTAGTTGAAGCTATCTTTTCTTAGCTCTGTGCTCTTGTGTTATTCAACTTGTGTTCCTTCTGGTCTCAGTTGCTTACTCATAAACTGGAGAAAATGCTTGTCTGTTTACCTGACAGAAAAAAGCCCTGGGTCACCCTTGGCTTGCCACTATCTCTCCCTCCTAAGTCCAATTCTCCCAGCTTCTCCTCTATAGTACATCGTGGATAAAACCACATTACTCCACCTTCAATATGCCCACTTTGGCCCAAGCCCCATCAAATGTCACCTGGATGGCTGCTATGGTTACCCTGCTTCTATCCTCCCGGCCTTGCCTGATGCTTTCTGAAATCTCTTTCCATGTGATCTCTTAAAGCCTATGCCAGAGAGTGTCACTGCTCTGCTCAGAAATAGAATCTCAGTCACAGATATAGAAAACAAACTTATGGTTACTGGGTGGGAAATAGGGGTAGGGATAAAATCAGGATATTGGGGCTGACATATACATAAAATCATTGCAGATGGTGACTGCAGTCGTGAAATTAAAAGACACTTGCTCCTTGGAAGAAAAGCTCTGACAAACTTAGATAACATATTAAAAAGCAGAGACATTACTTTGCCAACAAAGGTCCATATAGTCAAAGCTATGGTTTTTCCAGGAGTCATGTATGGATGTGAGAGCTGGACCAGAAAGAAAACTGAGCACTGAAGAACTGATGCTTTTGAACTGTGGTGTTGGAGAAGACTCTCAAGAGTCCCTTGGACTGCAAGGAGATCAAACCAGTCAATCCTAAAAGAAATCAGTCCTGAATATTCATTGGAAGGATTGATGCTGAAGCTGAAGCTCCAATAATTTGGCTATCTGATGCGAAGCGCTGACTCATTTGACAAGACCCTGAAGCTGGGAAGGGTTGAAGGCAAGAGGAGAAGGGGATGACAGAGGATGGCTGAATGGCATCACCGACTCAATGGACATGAGTTTGAGCAAGCTCCGGGAGTTGGTGATGGACAGGGAAGCCTGGCGTGCTGCAGTCCATGGGATCGCAAAGAGTCAGACACAACTGTGAGACTGAATTGAACTGATATATAACACAAATAACGAATAAGGGCCTACTGAATAGCACAAGGAACTCTACTCAATACTCTATAGTGACCTATTTGAGTGCATTCGTGTGTGCATGTTCAGTCATGTCCAGCTGTGACTCCACAGGCTGTGGCCCGCCAAGCTCCTCTGTCCATGGAATTCTCCAGTAAAGAACACTGGAGTGAGCTGCCATTCCTTCACCCGGGGATCTTCCCGATCCAGGGACTGAACCTGAGTCTCTGGGGTCTCCTGCATTGGCAGGGAGACTGTTTACCACAGCACCACCTGGGAATAGAAGCTAAAAAAGAGTGGGTGTATGTGTAAGTATAACTGATTCACTTTTCTGTACAGCAGAGACTAACAGAACCTTGAAAATCAACTATATTCCAATTAAAAAATATTTAGCTTTAAGAAATAGTAAATAAATATGACTTAATTTTGGATTTAAAAAAAAAAAGAAAAGAAAACTCACCAGGGCCCTGGATCTCACTTGGAATGAAAGGCAAAGTCTTTATGAAGGCTCCTCTCAGCCTGTACCCTTCTGCTTTGCTCTTGACTTCTGCTCCTGCCTTTGCCTCCTTGCTGGTTCTGGAACATGCCAAGCAGGCTCCTACTCAGAACTCAGGCTGCCTCTTCTTCCTCCTGGCGTGGCCCTTCTCATGTAGCTGTATGGATCCCTTCCTCACTTCCTTCAGGTCTCTCTCTGTGTCTTCAGGCCACTTTGTCAAAGAGGACTTCTCAGTGGACCTCTCCTTAAAAAGCACTCTCATCCACCCTTGCTTTCTTTTTTAATCGCACATTGATTCCTTTTTAATTTTTAAGCATATTATTTTATTTCATTGAACCCTCACAGTAGCTTTTTGAGGTAGAAGTTGTTATCCCTATAAGCCAAGAAATTGAGCTGAAGCAAAGAAGGAAATGGCAACCCACTCCAGTACTCTTGCCTGGAAAATCCCATGGATGGAGGAGCCTGGCAGGCTGCAGTCCATGGGGTCACAAAGAGTTGGACATGACTGAGTGACTTCACTCACTCACTCGAAGTGATATAAGTTGCACTTTTTGTTACACAACTATAAGCAACAAAACTGCAGATAGAACCTTATTTTATCAGATTCTAGAATCTACACAAGAACCAGTGAGATGCTTAGGTTTTTAAATTGGACTATAATTGCTTTACAATGTTGTGTTAGTATCTGCTGTACAACGAAGTGAACTAGCTATGAAAGAAACTGAAAGTGACCTTGCTCAGTTGTGTCCGACTCTGCGACCCCATGGACTGTAGCCTATCAGGCTCCTCCTTCCATGGGATTTTCCAGGCAAGAGTATTGGAGTGGATTGCCATCTCCTTCTCCAGGGAATCTTCCCGACCCAGGGATCGAAACCTGGTCTCCTGTATTGCAGACAGACGCTTTACTGTCTGAGCCACCAGGGAAGCCCACCGGGGAAGCCCACCGGGGAAGCCCATCAGGGAATCAGCTATGCATGTACATATATCCCCTTCCTGTTGAGCCTCCTTCCTGTTGCCTTATTCCATCCCTTCAGGTCATCCCAGAACACCGGAGTTTACTATGCCATACAGCAGCTTCCCACCAGCTATCAGTCATACACACAGTGGTGTGGATTTGTCAACGCTCCTCTCCCAGTTCGTCTCACCCTCCCCTTCTGTTCCCATGTCCACATGGCCGTTTCTCTATTCCTGCCCGGCAGGCAGGCTCACCCGTCACATCTTTCCAGATTCCGTTTGTTGTTGTTCAGTCACCAAGTCGTGTCCACGACTCTTCGTGACCCCATGGACTGCAACACACCAGACTTCCTGGATTCTATACATATGCATTAATATGTGATAGTTTCTTTTCTTTTTAGCTTATTTCACTCTCTAAGTCCATCCATATCACTAGTCCCATATCTTATTTTACCCCTCTTCAGAACTTATGTCACCCTCTTCAGAACTTTTACACCCTCTTCAGAACTTATGTCATCATATATATGATGACATATATTTATGTGTTTGTGTATATTGTCTCTGTGAATCCTCTATTAGAACATTAGCCTTGTTTTATTTATTACTATATATCCCCAGACCCTTAATGAGTACCTGGAACATAGTAGGGGCTCAATAAATGCCCATTAAGTAACTGAACAAATGAGTAAGTATAGGTGTGGCTAAAGTTTGGATCCATGGCTCTCCATCTTGGCTGCCCATTAAAATCCAGTGGGGAATTTTAAAGAATATCCATGTCCAGACCACACCCTAGGTCATTTAAATCAGAATTTCTTGGAGTGGTGCCCAAGGCCTGATACCTTTTAAACACTCCCTAGATGTTTCCACTGTATAAACAAGATTGAAAAACCATCATTCTGGAGCAGATAAAACAGTGTTTGTGTTCTAATGGTCTCTGTGTTCCTGGCTAGCTCCTCACTAGCTAAGCGCCTTGTACATTTCAATTACTTAATAAAGACTTCCTGAGCGGTGATTTAAGAAATGCCACATTTAGTGCCTAGAATAGTTTGTGCTCTGGGAAAATCTCAATACTATTTAGTTTGGTTGGATTTAGATCTGTATCTTGCTTAGAAAAAGATGACTGGAGAGTGGAACCACAAGCATGGAATGGTTACTTCCTACCAAGTACTCTCTGCCAGTTACTAAACATACAGATCCCATTTAGTACTCATATAACCAGGATACTACTTTTGATATGGTAAACCAATGTATTATTTTTATTCTTTGCAAATTGTTTTGACCTGTGGTTCCCCACAGGTTGAATCAGAGGCATTTGTTCCTTTAGTTGACCTGTGGTTCCCCACAGGTTGAATCAGAGGCATTTGTTCCTTTAGGTGAAGTCAGATAGATTCTGCCTAAACGAAGATAATTTGTTCAGCTTGGTGGAGTAAACTACGTTTGTTGACTTCAGATGAGAAAAGTTTTGAAAGCTAGGTTTGTAGAGAGAAAAAAGAATTTGATAAATACCAGAAGTTTCCCTTTAATAGAAAAGAGAAAATGTCAGAATGACCAGCAGGTCCTCCAACTTTTTGTCTCAGGACTCCCTTCCAGTATTACAAATTAGTGTAACCATCCCCTTAAAGAGTTTTTGTTTGTTCATTTCAGCTCTTCCCATAGTTACCACACTTGTAAAATAAAATTAAGACTTTTTTCAAATGTTTACTAAATCATTTAAAAAATAATAATGTTAAACCCATTGCATGTTAATGTAAATATTTTATGAAAATAATTATAACATTTAAAACAAAAAAGTGACTTTAAAAAAATTTTTCTGTAAATCTCATTAATGTTTGTTTTAATAAGAGACAGTCATATTTTCATATCTACTTTTGTTTCAATTCATTGGTTTGGTTGGAAGATATAAAGAAAATCTAACTTTACACACATGCATAGTTCAAAAAGGCAAGAGTGTCTTAATAGCTATCCCAGATTATTGTGGAATTTTTCTTTGATAGTATACCTGAACCCAGCAAGTGGCAGTTTCTTAAAGTTTAGATACATCATGGGATCTGAAACCATGTCAATAAATGTTCATTCTCTGACAAATTAAAATCAATTGATTTATCTTACACTTTGACTAGATCTTTACTCATGAATGTTTTTGCAATATCATGCATTGGTCTTTTGGAAAATATTAATTCACCAAGCTATGTAGAGCTTCCAAATGTTGACATATTTCATGACTCAATATTTTTAAAATCACATTTGTTAATATCACCACCCATTGCATCAGAAATGTCTTCAAGTATTGGGAAGCCAGTTCACAGTGTTGGGTATAAGATTTCTAAAATTCTAATTTTCACTTGAGAACTCAAATTTTATCACTGGCAATGAAAGCTCTCACTTCTAGTGAGAGGTTCACTTTGTTTTCAAGCAAACGTTGTTGAAGTGTCCAAGTCTGAATAGCCAGAGTTTGTCTGTCAATCATTCTTTCCAGTAGAAGTGATGTTCCAAGAAGAAAAGAGTTCACAATGTTCACAGTTCAGTGCTGGTCCTTGAGTCAACCACTGGGGTCCAGTAAATAGCAGAAGTGCTTTATGTATACTTTCTGTCTTGTTCCATAAAATATTAAAAACATGTGTACTCAAGGGTTGGTATTTAATAGCATTAACAATTTTTATTGCTTCATCAAGGGCATTCTTTAGCTAAATTGACTTTTTTTTTTTTAAATTGTGAGTGGGTAGCAGTGAAAACCATGATGAACACTAATAGTGTTTGGTGCCCCTGACTTGATTATTGCTCAAATGATAGCAATTTTACCCAGGGCTGTTTTTTGCAACATTAGTGAAAATGCCAATACACTTTAAAAAGGCAAATGATGTCTTAGTATTTACTAAAATAGTTCTGTGTTTCATGGAACCCCTGAAAGGATCTCAGAGCCCTCAGGAGTCCGTATACCATATCTTGCCCTCGAGTAATCAGAAAGATGTAAAGTAACAGAAGCTCCATTCCCAATCGCTTTCAGGAAGAAAGGAAAACCTCTGGTCCCTCTCTGTGGAACTAAAGGATAAGGGAAATAATTGGCAGGCTAGCCCATCTATTTCAGCTTCTTAGGACAGAGACATGGCAGGGCCATGGTGTTTGAAACAACCAGAAGTATGTTATTTCCCCAAGAAAGAAGTCTTGTTTCCGCTTCCTCAACAATAACTCGGAAAAACATCAAACTCTCAAGAGAAGCCTGATATTTAACATAGCATGGGATCAAAATGGAGCTGCCCAAATGTGATTAAAAATGGCTCATGCATAACATCATGTTTAATGGTGAAAGATTGAGGGCTTTTCATCTAAGACTGGAATCAAGGAAGTTCCCAGCAAGGATATCTGTTCTCAGCACTCTTATTCAACAGGATGCCAGAAGTTCTTGCCACTGCAATAAGGCAAGAACATTTTTTTTTTTTAATTCATGCAGACTGGAAAGGAAGAAATAAAATGGTCCCTATTTGCAAAGGACATAGAAAAGCTCAAAGAATCTGTAAAACAAAAAGAATTAGTAAGGAGTGAATTTAAAAAGGCTGCAGGATACATGATTGACTTACAAAAATTAATTACATATTCTATATTCTAAAAATGAGCTTATGGAAACAAAGATTAAAAACATAGCACCATTTATAACTGTGTCCAAGAAAATGACATACTAGATATAAACTTGAAAATTATGCATAGGATCCGAACGCTGAAAATTACAAAATGATGATTAAAGAAATCAGACAATACCTAAATTAATGGGGAGACAGAATATATCCACGGATGGGAAGATACAATTTAGAAAGATGGTAACAATAACCCTGTGTATGAGACAGCAAAAGAGACACTGATGTATAGAACAGTCTTATGGACTCTGTGGGAGAGGGAGAGGGTGGGAAGATTTGGGAGAATGGCATTGAAACATGTAAAATATCATGTATGAAATGAGTTGCCAGTCCAGGTTCGATGCACGATACTGGATGCTTGGGGCTGGTGCACTGGGACGACCCAGAGGGATGGAATGGGGAGGGAGGAGGGAGGAGGGTTCAGGATGGGGAACACATGTATACCTGTGGCGGATTCATTTTGATATTTGGCAAATCTAATACAGTTATGTTAAGTTTAAAAATAAAATAAAATTAAAAAAAAAAAAGATGCCAATTCTCCTCAAATGTAGACAAGCTTATTCTAAAACTTATATGAAAAGCCATAGGCCCTACAATAGCTCAAAGAACCTTGACAGAAAAAAATAAAGTGGGAGGAGAGAGTGCTTGATGCTAAGGCTTACTATAGACCTCCAGTAACTGAGACGATGTGGTCTCAAGACGGTGAGGACAGAAATATATATCAATGTAACTGAACAGAAAGACCAGAAATAAACCCACACAAAGTTGCCCAAATGTTTCTCATAGGAAGTGAATTCTCACTGTAATAAAGCACAAGAACTTGTTGTTGTTCGGTTGCTAATTCCTGTCCGACTGTGAGACCCCATGAACCGCAGCACACCAGGCTTCCCTGCGCTTCACTAACTGCCTGAGTTTGCTCAAACTCGTGTCCTTTGAGTCAGTGATGCCACCCAACCATCTGATCCTCTATCACCCCCTTCTCCTCTTGCCCTCAATTTTTCCCAGCACAATAACTAATAACATAGTAAACTACATCAAGTATAATTCTGACCGTGAGTGATTTTTTAAAAATTGAGATGTAATTCAGTTCAGTTCAGTTCAGTCGCTCAGTTGTGTCCGACTCTTCGCGACCCCATGAACTCAGATGTAATTCACACACCAAAAAATTCCCCTTTTAAAAGTATACAGTTCAGTTGTGTTTAGCATATTCATAAAGTTATGGAACTGTCACCAGCATCTAATTTCAAAACATTTCAATCACCCCCAAAGAAATCTCATATCCGTTATCCATTAGCACTAGTCTCCATTTCCCTGCTCCATTGACCCCTGTCAACCACTAATTTACCTCCTCTCTACAGATTTATCTCCTCTGAGCATTTCATACACACAGAAATGTGTGATGAGTGGCTTTCTGTGTCAGTCTTCTTTCATGGGCTGGAGAGAACCCAGGGGGCAAACCAAGGATCCAAAGTGGTTCTAGCACCCACCACTTCCACACTGAGACCTCGATGATATCCAGCAGGGATTCTGATGCACCTTGGGGAGAAACCACAAGTTGAACCCAAATCCTCAAAAGACTGACCACTTACTCAGAAGTGACTGAGTTAATTTGAAAGAGTGTGTTTTAAACCAGAAGAGACTAAGCTACTCATACTGACTGACTTGAGTTTTCTTCTTCCCTTTTCTTGGGGGAATAGGGAAGCTCTAAAACAGAATGAGATCAGTTATGGAAAATAAGGAACATTCTCTCTCTCTCTCTCTTTTTTTTTTCCCTGAAAATCTGAGTCATAGCATTTAAGCTCTAGTCTTCTCAGCTCTGAACAATTTCAGGTTCAAGAAGAATAAATTGAGGCTCAGAAATGCTTAGTGATTGCCTAATGTCACATGCCAATTCAATCTCCTGCCAAATCCTGCACTCTTTCTGAGCAAAAGTCAGTCTCTTGCTAGCGAGATTAATATCACAGTTAAATGCCTTTCCTCTCACTAGAAAGGGTCATATCCTAGACCATCTCACCCAAAACATCGTCTTAAATATTTGTTCTTCAGTTGCTGAGTCATATCTGACTCTTTGCGATCCCATGAACTGCAGGACACCGGGCTTCCCCGTCCTTCACTATCTCCCAGAGTTTGCTCAAACTCATATTCATTGAATTGGTGACGCTATCCGCCATCTCATCCTCTGTCGCTCCCTTCCCCTCCTGCCTTCAATCTCCTCTTGCACTACAGTGTTTGAGGATTTATAAAATAGAACAGGATGAAATTAAACTTTCTGATGTTCAGAATGGACTTCCCTGGTGGCTCAGATGGTAAAGAATTCATCTGCAGTGTAGGAGACCCAGGTTTGATCCCTGGGTCAGGAAAATCCCTTGGAGAAAGGAATGGCTACCCACTCCAGTATTCTTGCAGGGAGAATTTCTTGTAGAGAAGAATCTGGCAGGCAACAGTTCATGGGGTTGCAAAGAGTCAGACATGACTGAGCAACTAACATTAATGTTCAGAAGGGTTTCCCAGGTGGCACTAGTGGTAAAGAAACTGCCTGCCAATGCAGGAGAGGTAAGATCCCTAGGTCGGGAAGATCACTTGGAGGAGGGCAAGGCAACCCACTCCAGCATTCTTGCCTGGAGAATCCCATGGAGAGAGGAGCCTGGCGGGCTACAGTCCATAGGACTGCAAGGAATCAGACACACTGAAGCAACTTAGCACACAAGCATGCATGCCATGTTCAGAAACTCTTTAAATACAAGCTCCCAAACCTGATTCCTACTCAAAACTGAAAGCACATGTTTAAGACTTTTTAAAATAGTTAAAGAATTCTTTCTATAACTCTTATACAAATTATGTTGAAAGTTATAACTAGTAATCAATGAGCAGATTAGGTTTATGTCACTCAATAACCAGCTGTCATTAAATGAGCATCTATTAGGTACCAGGCCCTGGGCTGAGTGCTCTCCCTGTATTATTTCATCTTCACAACTACCCCTTGATGGTTGCTGAGTAATAAAACCCAAAATATACCATGAATCAGTGACAGCCTGATTCTAATTCTTCTCCTGGCCTCCAAGTCCACGTTCTTAAATGATACACCATTCTGCCAACAGAATATTGAATCCTACAGGCTCTGGTCTTACAATTTTTCAGGCCATAACATATGGAAAATATGAAGCGGTCACCACAGGAGGCTGATTTCATTGGCCAGATATTTTAGTCTCTTTCTTTGTTCTATTTTAAATGGAAAAGTAAAAAACTGGAATAAAATTCTTTCTAGAATGCATATGCATGATAATTCAAAGGGTGTGTTATAATTTATCATAAAATATCTAAAAAAAGTAAATGAGTGAGGAGAGAAAGAGCAAAAAACCATGTGGGTATGTATGCTAATGCAGAGGTTCCCTCAAAATACTGAGATTTTATTTGAATAAATAATTTTTGTGATCAAAGCTTTCAATATATGCATTATCAAACAAATTTTAAGCCATATTTGTGGGGGTATTTGAACTCATACTACAAACTAAATGTAAGTGACACAGGATGTTATGAGTTGAATGGTTGAACTGTATCCCCTCCAAACCAGTCCATCGTAAAGAAAATCAACTCTGAATATTCACTGGAAGGACTGATACTGAAGCTGAAGCACCAATACTTTGCCCATGTATCGTGAAGAGCTGACTCATTGGAAAAGACCCTGATGCTGGGAAAGATTGAGGGCAGGAGGAGAAGGGGGTGACAGAGGATGAAATGGTTAGTTGGCATCACCGATTGAATGGACATGAATCTGAGCATGCTCCGGGAGATAGTGGAGGACAGAGGAGCCTGGTGTGCTGCAGTCCATGGGGTCTCAAATAGTTGGACATAGTGACTGAACAGCAACAACAACAAAAGATATGTTGCAGTTGTAATGTCTGGTATGTGTGAACGTGACCTTATTTGGAAATAAGGTCTTCACAGATGTAATCAAGTTAAGCTGAGGTCATTAGAGTGGGCCCCAATTCAAATATGACTGATGTCCTTTTAAGAACAGGAGAGTCTGGACACATGCATACAGGGAGAACTCCATGTGAGGACAGAGGCTGAGACTGGAGTGATGCGGCTGCAAGATTGGAAACTCCAGGGGGTGTCATCAAAGCCAGAGGCTGAAAAAGGCAAGGAAAGAACTCAGCTGGAGTCCCAGAGGTCTGCTGACATCTTGGTTTTGGACTTCTGGTGTCTAGAAGTGTGAGAGTCTAGTTCTGTTGTTCTGAGCCACCTGGCTTGTGGTATTTTGTTACGACGACCTCAGGAAACTAATTTGCTGGGGCTTGGGCAGAAAAGGGAGGGTGCCATTTGAAGAAAAGGATGATTCTGTCCTCTTGGAAAAGGGAAGAGAAATAGCAATGACATGGGAAAGAGGTGACGTGTTCTGGAAAAAGAGGAAGTTTTGACGCACCTACTTTCGTGTTTTGATTTTCTTAGAATTCAAAATACACAGAAAAAAATAATTTAAGTAAACAGGGTGTCACAGACATCATCAAGGAAAACTACCTATAAATCTTGCCGTACAGAGGCATATGCCTTAATCAAAATGGATGGTATAATTCACAAAGTGGAACCAACCACATATCTTCATTACTGAAAAGAATATACATAATGTGTGTGTGTGTGTGTGTGTGAGATGCAGGGCACTTGAAAGTATTGAGTCTCGCTCAGAAAGAACACTTTTTCGGGACTTTCTTATTAGATTTGTTTTCCCACTCAGGGTCTCACAGTTTACAAAATCACCCTTTATTCAGGTGTTGATCAACAGCTCTCAGAGTTCCTTAACTCAGAAATCTGTGATCATGGAAGAATTGGATCATTGTTACTGGATGTACCACAGAAGGGAAGTATATGCTTTTCACCACACGGATTAACATAAAATGATCTGTAGAGGGCACAGGGCAGTTTCTGGGATGAGTCACCATTTTGTTCCCATCAAGGGGCGGGAGAGACGCCTTCCAAGGGTGACCGCAGAACTGTGTTGGAGGAGGGCTGGTCTGAGGCCTCTGCTGCTCATTGCCCCGTGTCCTCAGGCTAGACAGTTGATTTATGTTCCTCTCAGGATCCTGGAACCTGGCCTGGCCTTTGCTTCCACCCAAGCTCAAAGACTCTCCTGTTCTAATCCCAGGAGTGACCAGAGCCCTCTAACTGGAGCGAACTTGGCCTGAACACTGTGAGATGCTGGTTGTTTTCTTTACCAGCTGTGTCAACGCAAGGGTAACTTTAGTATTCCCATTTTGGAGAGACAGATGGCATAAATGGTAAGCAGATGCGGCCTTCACCCTCTTCTTTCTGTGGTTCGATGCCCACCCTTTGGAAGGAACTTGATGTCAAGCTCTAGTCATGACATTTAATAGCTGCCTGACACAGGATATCTTCCTTAACCCCAGGCTAAGGCTCTTCACCTGTCAAATGGACATGTGAATATCTCAGAACTTTAGTAAGCCTCGAATGAGGCCATTTTTAAAAGTTGATTCCTTTTAGGAATCCCCTGACAGCCCAGTGATTACAACTTTGTGCTTTCACTACAGGAGGCGTGGGTTCCATCCCTGGTGAGGGAACTAAGATCCCAAATGCTGCATGGCACAGCCAAAAATAATTTTTTAAATTTATTATTATTATTGTAAGAATGAGAAACTTATTTGTTCTAGCATTTTTAGAAGGAAGGGATGGTAAGGCTGGCTATACCCAAAGAAGTGAAGAAATATCTCAAATTGGAAGTTAGATCCCAGGATCTTCTTATAATGAGTACCATGAGGTTTATTCAGGTCCCCTTTCAGATGGGCTTCCCTGGTGGCTCAGATGGTAAAGAATCTTCCTAAAATGCAGGAGACCTGGGTTCTATCCCCTGGAGAAGGGGATGGCAACCCTCTCTAGTATTCTTGCCTGGAGAAATCCATGGACAAGGAGCCTGGGGGCTTCAGTCCATGGGGTCACAAAGAGTCAGACATGACTGAGCAACTCACACTTTCACTTCCTTTCAGATGACACAGGTTCATGGCATCACAAGGGAGGGGATGGTCACGCCTGTCCTCCACTGTTGTCATTTTTCTTTCCTCTCTCCCTCTCCCCCCACACAGCCCGGGCTGAGCACCTCCATTCCCAGGGTGAACAGACCTTTTTAATGGTGAAGGCTCTCAGCTGAGCTCCAGGCTAATGTATACAACTCCTCCTCCACTTGGAGCATAGATGACTCAAATTTAAATAGTTCAGAGTTGCTCTAAGGCTTCCTGCCTGCCCCCACCCCCATTGCTCCTTGCTTTTCCACATTTCAGAATGTGGTGCTCCGGGCCACCCAAGCCAAGCCAGCCAGACCCATCACCCCACACTCAAACACCAGCTAGTTCTGTTGATGCCAAGTCAAGATTTCCATCACAAATCTGCCACTTCCCCTTCCCCCCAAGACTCTTCTCTCCCACCACGAATCTATTCTTCACTCCTGGTCTCCCACCCGTGGTGCACCTACAGTCAAAAGGATGGCTTCTCAAACTACAAATGAGCTCATTTCATTTTTCTGCTTACTACCCTCTGATGATAGTTTCTTAGTGAACTTAGCATAAAACCTAAACTTCCTACAGCTACCAAGGCTCTGAGTGGCCCGCTCCCTGCCTGCTTCTCCGTCTCACCTCAGGCCACTTTCTGCACGTTAGTTTTGAGCTGTGCTTCATGCTCGGTGCATCCTGCCTCAGGGCCTTTGCACATGCCGTGCCCTCTGCCAGACAGCTCTCACAACTGATTTTCCAGAACAAGCTCCTTTGCATCCCATAGGTCTCAGGGAAAATGGCACCACCACGGAGATGCCTACAGACCACTCTAAAAGCAGATCATTGTTCTGCAGTGTTCTGCCATTTCAGCTCTATGATTGTCTTTTTCAGGAAGCATGGTGTGTGATTATTTTTGTCTGTTTTGTTTTGCACTGCAGTATAACATATACTCAAGTGCTCTGATTATAAATATACAGCTCGATGGATTTTTACATATCTATATCTGTGCTACCACCAGACATATCACGAAATAAAACATGACAAAATCCCGTATTTCCCTGCATCCTTCCCAAGTCAGTCTCCACAACATCTTCCTTTCCTGTTTCCGGCTGGGAGAACCATTCTGACTTCTCTCAGCCACTGATTAGCTTTGCCTGTTCTTGAACTTCATGGAATCTTAATCACATGTCATGGATACCCTGTTGTGTGTGACTCCTTTCACTTAACAGAATGCTGTAAAATTCATCCTGCAGTCATGTCTAAAATAATGTGTTCTCTTTCCTTATGACTTTAATTTTCCATTTTGTGAATATTACACAGCTCAAGTTCCAGGCTGTTCTACTTTTGGTGGACATTTGGACTGTTCCAGTTTATGACTGTTCTGAATCAAACTGTATACGCCTTTTGGTAGACTTCAGAACCTATCTTGTGGTTAAGTATATATCTAAATATGAAGTTGCTGGATCAGAGTGTGGACATGTATTCTACTCTCACAGATTAAAGCAATAGTTTTTTGATTTTGGTTTTTGTCTTCCCTAGTAGAATTAAACCCGGCTTGAAAGTGAGAAGTGTTAATCCCTCAGTCATATCTTATTCTTGTGACCCCATGGACTGTAGCCCACCAGGCTCCTCTGTCCATGGAATTCTCCAGGCAAGAACACTGGAGCAGGTAGCATTGCAGGTGGACTCCTTACTGTCTGAGCCAGGATTGAAACTCAACATTAAAAAAAAAAAACAAAACTAAGACTCATGGCATCTGGTCCCATCACTTCATGGCAAATGGAAGGGGAAAAAGTGGAAACAGTGACACATTTTTATATTCTTGAGCTCCACAATCACTGCAGACAGTGACTACAGCCATGGAATTAAAAGACACTCCTTGCAAAGAAGTCTATGACAAACCTAGACAGTGCATTAAAAAGCAGAGACATCACTTTGCCAACAAAGGTCCGTATAGTCAAAGCTATAGTTTTTCCAGTAGTCATGTACGGATGTGAGAGTTGGGCCATAAAGAAGGCTGAGTGCTGAAGAATTGATGATTTCTAATGGTGGTGCTGGGGAAGACTCTTCAGAGTCCCTTGGACTGCAGAGAGGTCAAACAATTCAATTCTAAAGGAATTAATCCTGAATATTTATTGGAATGAATGATGCTTAAGCTGAAGCTCCAATATTTTGGCCACCTGATGCAAAGAGCTGACTCACTGGAAAAGACCTGATGCTGGGAAATATTGAAGGCAAAAGAGAAGGCAGCAACAGAAGATGGGATGGTTAGATAGTATCACTGATTCAATGGACATGAATTTGAGCCAACTCTGGGAGATAGTGGAGGATGGAGAAGCCTGGCATGCTGCAGTCCTTGGGGCCAGAGAAAGGCAGATAAAACTTAGTGACTGAACAACAGCAAGTAGAATTAAGCTCTGTGAAGACAAGGACCTGTGTATCTTGTCTCCTTTTAAATTCCTAACATCCAGTACAGAGCCTGGCACATTTTTTAGGCACTCAGATAACTGTTAAACTAACAGGTGTTAGGTTCTATTCCTTCAGTCTCTGATTCTTCATTTTACTTACAGTTTCACTTCCTTGCATCACCAGCTTGTCATGTCTCTTCTTGGTATCTTTTAAGCATCAGCTCTCACCGGTGCCATATTTCCTTTGTGATGTGAAAAGCTCAAGGACAGCCTGAGGAAGCAGTCTACCCTTTCCAGTCAGCCCCAGAGTGGTGTGAAAAGACTCTCACTGGTCCCCTGGGCTTGTGACTGCCCTGGGCCAATCAAGTGTGGCTGAGGGTCACAGTCACGTCATCAGCCCGTGCCCACCTCTATGGAAGGATTGCATTCATAACAGAAATTGTGATGCTTCTACTGACCAGCATACGTATGCAGTTGGCCCCATCCCTGACATAAAGTTGGTGCTCAGCAAATAAACAACTATTATGTGTTACCATTGTTACTATGACTCTATCAGTACTATGGGCTTCCGTTGTAGCTCAGTTGGGAAAGAATCTGCTGCAATGCAGGAGACCTGGGTTCGATTCCTGGGTCGGGAAGACCACCTGGAGAAGGAAATGGCAACCCACTCCAGTATTCTTGCCTGGAAAATCTCATGGACAGAGGAGCCTGGCAGGCTACAGTCCATGGGGTCGCAAGAGTCGGACACGACTTAGCGACTAAACCACCACCACCCTCAGGACTATAGTTCATAACTGATTCTCCCCATCTTACAGCATTAAATATTCCTTAAAGATGTAACCACAGTTTTAAAACATAGTCTCAATTTCTGCATAATGTTGTCTGTGGATTAGAAAATACAAAATTCTTAATAAAAGGACACAGTCTCTTTATGCAGTAGACAATAAGGAATCATTCAAAGGGTATATTTGTTCTAATTTCCTTTAGGAAAGGGGTAGGGGCATTCATGTTAAAAGGCATCACTTTGTACCTGAATACCCATCTGTAACGGAAAGGCTCTTAGGGTGGACCCCACAATCCCTGCTTTATGGTATTCATAGCCTGGTTTGATCCTCTCATCTCGAGTGTGGCCAGGACATGTGACTTGCTGCTAATCAATAGACTGTGCTAAAGATGACAAGGTATATGGTGTTGGGATTGTGTATGTAGTTAACATGATTGTACTACAGAATCCTGTATCATCCATCTTGATAGAGTCTCTCTATTCCATGTGGGCTTTTAAGAAGTAAATGATCATGTTGGGGGACTCCACACAGCAGGAAATGAAGGGCAGTCTCCAGGAGCTGAAGGCAGTCTCTAGCCTGCAATGGCTTCCAACTGAGATCCTCAATGAAACAAGCTCTTGAGTCCTGCAATTACAGGGAACTGAATTACATCAAGAATGGTGTGAACGTGGAATTGAATCCTTCCCCAGTCAAACCTCGGATGAGACTGAAGCCCCAGTCAACACGTTCATGGTAGCTTTGAAACCTTGAAGCAAACAACCTTGGGAAAACGTGCCCAGAATCCTGACCCGCAGAAACTGTGATGATAAATGTGTGTTTTTTAAGCCATTAAGTTGTAATATTGTTTCACAGCAATAGAGTTCCATATAGCATCCACTGTGTCATTTGTTTAACTAGCATCTATTACGAGCATGCTGCCAAACATGATATTGCAGTTGGATAGAGGATAGCTTATTTAATTATCATTGTACCCAAATAGAACCAGCTTGAAAGTCATCCCCCGCTTCTATATTTTGTTGTTTCAGAGACATCAAAACAGTGATACAGAGACAATCTGGATAGCACAGCACTGCTGTTATTTTTCTCATTTAATGTTGTTCCCATAAACAATTTCCCTTTAGGCAAGATTAAGGTTTCATGGTAAACAAACTTATTTAGTATCATCATTCCACTTAACTGAACTATCATGTTTTAATAAAATTATTGATGTCTTAAAGTTTCTGAAAAAAGTTTGAAAAATATCGTTATTGCAGAAGAAAGAGCATAGGGACAAACCAGGCTAGCTAAGCACATGCAGCTACAAGAAGTTATTATCATCAAGTCTGGGCTCAATGTTGTAGTCAGGAGATATGGTATTGGGGAGAGTGGGAGGGAGGCTCAGGAGAGCGGGGATATATGTATTCTTATGGCTGATTCACATTTTCATACGGCAGAAAAACCAACACAACATTGTTAGGCGATTATCCTCCAATTAAAAATAAATAACGACCTTTTTACAATATGAACTGTTTTAGATACAAATATTAAATTAATATTTCTGATTATATACATATTATATGTGGTTAAATTATTCTGCATTTCTGTGGTTAAATAATTAGAACTGTCTTGGTTTTAGCAACTGTGAATTTTGTGGTTAAATTATGTTGTCTAGTTTTATTTCACAACTATGTGTATATATATATATATGTGTGTGTGTGTGTGTGTGTGTGTGCGTGTGTGTACATTTGTAGGTCATTTTCACACACGTTATAGGTCATTGTAACTAAGCCACAGAAATCTATGAAACTAGCCTATATATGAGAATCATATAAATCACTTTCACTTCAGGTTTAAATTTTGTCCTGTAAGTCTTAGCCATTAGTAGGAACTTGAAATTGCTCCCAAAGCTTATAAACAGAGCAAATTCTTCTTATTACTTTTTAGAGATACAATTACCATAATGGAACTGTATTATGTAATTGTGGAATGGAACTCTCATCCTTGATATAAAGTGTAAAATGTACTTATTCTGTTTGAAAATGTAATTCTGATGTTTTAGTTCACCCATGGGAACAAATTTTTCTAGGAAACTGACAACCACAATTTCATTAGCTTGAACATTTTTTCCAAATCTCAATCTTTTTATCAGATTTTAAATTACTGTTTATGTTGTTCTTATGCTCTCTGATGGTATGTTTCTGAGTTTTTATTTACATGAAAGTGTAAATTTGTTTTCTCCAAAAACAAATAAAACCATACAAAAGCCATATTTTTGTATCAGAAAAAGCAGGTTAATATAACTAGTATGCTGGTGGACAGGTAATGAGATTACAAGGGCTTTACAACCAAATGTTGCTATTTTGACATTGAATCTACTATAATCAGGTATTCTTTATTTTTTAATATATCTATTTGTCAGCCAAACAGATGCTCTACTGTACTTCAACTGAAATAAAAAATGGTATCATGTTAATTCAAAATCTATCCATGCATGTTTCTACATTTTTATTTCTCTTCATAGGATTTATTAGTATGTTGTTCAAAAGACAACAAAAGTATTTTTCAAGATTATTTCATGTTGATGAGGGATTAATCACATACTCTACAGGTGAAAGCATAAACTGAAACCAATCTATTTAATAAACAATTTAACAGTAACTATTAAGAGCATGAAATAGTTGATCCTTTGATTCAATAGTTTCTTCCAGGAATTTATAATATGGATTTAATCAGAGATATGCATAAAGACATATTCAAAATTATTCACCACAGAGTACTTTATTTTATTATATGAGTAGAAGTTAAATAATATTTCATCTTGTATATGTGCCACATCATTTTCATCCATTCATCTGTTAATGGACATTTGGGTTGCTTCCATATCTCGGTTGTTATGAATATTAATATAGTAGGTCTCTTTTTAATTTTTTTGTGGGACCTCCAGATTATTTTCCGTAGTGGTTGGACAAACTTACTTTCCCATCTATAATGGGTTCCCCTTCACCACATCCTCAGCAGCACCTGTTGTCTCTTGTCCTCTTGATTATGGCCATTCTAACAGGTGGGAGGTGATCACTTATGGCGGTTTTGATTTGCGTTTCCCAGTGGATTAGTGATGTTGAACATCATTTTTGTGTTGGACATTCTAATGTTCTTTTTGGATAGTTGTCTGTTTGGTTCTTCCAGCATGAGAAAGGGAGATCTGTGACCTTTCTCATGGATGGACAGACCTTGAGCACACTATGGTCAACGAGATAAGTCAAAGAAAGACAAGTACTAATGAGGTGGATGAAACTGGAACCTATTATACAGAGTGAAGTAAGCCAGAAAGAAAAACACCAATACAGTATACTAACGCATATATATGGAATTTAGAAAGATGGTAACAATAACCCTGTGTACGAGACAGCAAAAGAGACACTGATGTATAGAACAGTCTTATGGACTCTGTGGGAGAGGGAGAGGGTGGGGAGATTTGGGAGAATGGCATTGAAATGTATAATATCATGTATGAAACGAGTCACCAGTCCAGGTTCGATGCACGATACTGGATGCTTGGGGCTGGTGCACTGGGATGACCCAGAGGGAGGGTATGGGGAGGGAGGAGGGAGGAGGGTTCAGGATGGGGAACACAGGTATACCTGTGACGGATTCATTTTGATGTTTGGCAAAACTAATACAATATTGTAAAGTTTAAAAATAAAATAAAATTTAAAAAAAAGAAAAGAAAAAAAAGAAAGACAAGTACTGTGAGATATCATTTCTATGTGGGATCTGAAAAAGTTTAACCTGTAAAAGAACAGAGTAAAACAGTGTAAATGGTGTAAAATGGTGGTTACCAGGGAATGAAGGGATAAGGGTGGTGGTATTTAAGGATACAAACCCGTAGTTGGGTAACAAATAAGTATAGACATTTAATGCATAGAATACTGAATATAAACAATATAATATTGTACTATAATTATGTAATATGATAAATATCTCTACATCTGCAATCATATTACCATACATAAAACTTCAAAGTAACACACTGTACACGTTAAACTTGTACAATGCTACATGCAAAATTTACTTGATTTTTAAAATTGTCAGTTTAAAAAAAGGTAGAATTTGATAACATAAGGATATATCTGTTATAGAAAATAAATAAAGTGTGGAATCTCCATATGGTAGAATATTATGGAATTACTAAACAAAGATTCTTTAAAATTATATAATGACATAAGCTGTTTTAATGTTGAAAGAGCAGAATACAAAGCTAGATTATTGAAATAGATACCTATAGAAGAAATGTGGAAAGGAAAAGCAGTAATATGTTAATATTGTTTCTGACGGAAATATCATGGATAATGAAAAATGAGGGATACCTAATTTTACCTCCTATCAAGTTTGTGCCACAGCTCTTCAGTAAACCTTAATATCACCTTAGCCCATTTGTAGATTTACTGTGAAGAATTAGGATATGGACAGTGTCTATATCCAGGATAAATAAAAGAGGCAGAACAGCCTTCTCTGAGCTGCACTCTTCCCAGAGTTGGTGGTAGAACAATTTTCTAGACTAATCTACAAATTTGAATTCATAATTCATGATTAATTAATGCTACTTATCAATACTAGGAGAGAAGTATTTGATATTGCAATTCTAAGCTTAATAATAATACAGTACTTTTTTTTTTTTAATTTTGGAGATGTGAATATAATTAAAGCTACTGTGAATAGCAGTGAAGACCCTGGAGGCAGAAGATTAAGGAACAAATCGATAGCTAAATAGTTCTTACCTGGATATGACTTGGAATTTACAGATGAAAGGGAGAAAGAAGAGAAGGGAATAGAAAGGGAAAGATGGGAAATGTGAAGAGCATCCCCAAATTCCTGAAGGACTTTTATGAACAAGAATCTCATCTTTAATTTTAAGTACTTTTGTTGTTCACTCATTCAGTCATGTCCAACTCTTTGTGACCCCACGGACTACAGTATACCAGATTTCCCTGTCCTTCACCATCTCCTGGAGCCTGCTCAAACTCATGTCCATCGACTCGGTGATGTCATCCAACCATCTCATCCTCTGTCGTCACCTTCTCATGCCTTAAATCTTTCCCAGCATCAGGGTCTTTCCTAAAGAGTCAGTTCTTCCCATCAGGTGCCCAAAGTATTGGAGCTTCATCTTCAGTATCAGTCCTTCCAATGAATATTCAGGGTTGACTTCCTTTAGGATTGACTTGTTTGATCTCCTTGCAGTCCAAGGGACTCTTGAGAGTCTTCTCCAACACCACAGTTCAAAAACATCAATTCTTCAATGCTCAACCTTCATAAAGAAGCTCTCACATCCATACATGACTCCTGGAAAAAACATAGCTAAATTGTGATATAAAATATCTTTCCACCTCTCCCCAAGTAATGTCTATGGAGTACAAGGATGTTATATACAGGTTCTGTTTATGTAGGTGTTTGAGAAGTGTGTTGTGTGTGAGAAACACCTGGGTGTGTGTCTGAAAGGGGAGTGTGAACATGTGTATGTACATGTGTATGAGTGTGTGTGAGAAAGAGAGTGAATGTGGTCCAAGTAGGAAAGAGATGGAGAGAGATGAGCTTGTGTATCTATTTGTGTGTGTGTGTGTGTGAGTATATATGAGAGAGTAAATATTTGTTAGAAGGGGGAGAGGGTAAGTGCATGTGTGTGTGTTTGTGTGTGTTTGTGTATGTGTGAATGTATGCGGATAACAGAATATGTCTGAGAGAGAGAGGGGCGTGCATGTGTGTGAGACAGCATGCTAAAGGATCATAATGAGACAGCACACTAAAGGATCTGTCTGGTTAACTCTTCTGTCTGGTTCCAAGGAGCCCAGAGGAACATTGTGTATGGAGTAACAGGGAGACATAACCCAGAACTATTCAGCAGAAACAGGAGTTGAGAAGGAGCCAGAGGAGACTTTGTGCCCTGACCACCTGTTCCTGAGCCCATATCCCAAACTCATTCTCACCCCTCTCAAACCATGAGTTTGAAAAACTTGAAAATGAGGCCATTCTCCTTTCCACAAGCCACAGAAGTGGCATTTGGGCTAAACTCTGAATCTTGAGTAATTGAGGACTCTGGCTGTAATCAGCGTTGGTCACAAAGATGAATCTATACAGTTTTCAGTCCAATAAAATGATTTTCTGCGCCTAGAAGGGACTCTAAAGCAAAGGTGGTGATAGAATGTGGGACAGGCATCCTCACACATGCGTACAATTTAGGGGATTGTCAGTCGTGAAGGCCAAGCAACCCTGAACACTAGACCCCAGGGATGAACTGAATGAAGCAGGTCAGCTAGTGACCACGTCTTGCACCCTGCTAGCTAATACCACTGTCTCACAGAGTTCTTCAATTGCTTGAAACACCTGGTGAGATGGGAGAGACCCAACTACTTGGGTTGTTCAAGCTCAACGGATAAGTAAAGCAATCAAGTCCCTGCGGTGTTGATTTTGTGAGAATACCTGGACCTTAATCGATTTGCATTGTATTTTGAAGCGCTTTTGTTACTGTCTGGAGCACTGATTCTCCTTAAATAGCCGGTGGAGGTGAGAGGTTCCCATTCTAACAGAGTGGTTGAGAGGTTGACTTTTGGTATAAAACACATCTATCAGCCACCACGTTTTAGCTTGGGACTATTGTGATGTTAATCTAGCCAACCTCCCAAGTCTTCTTCAATAACACATAATCAACACTACTATTTTGCCAAGGTTGTTGTAGGCTTCCCTGGTGGCTCAGATGGTGAAGAGTCTGCCTGAAATGCTGGAGACATGGGTTCAGTCCCTGGGTGGGGAAGATGCCCTGGAGAAGGAAATGGCTACCCAACCCAGTATTCTTGCCTGGAGAATTTCATGAACAGAGAAGCCTGGAAGGCTACAGTCCATGGGGTCGCATAGAGTCAGACACGATGGAGAGACTAACACATTCACCTTCATGAGATAATATACATAATGTGCTTCAGACAATGTTTTAAGACAACTGTAACAATATTGGCTATCATTATTAGCATCAACGTTAAGTAAAAACATTCTGGCAGATACTGTCATCGTTTCATAGCAGACACCTGTCCCCCAGGCTAGAAACATCACTGTGTAGCCAGAACTCACTGCCATCCACTTGTGATTTGTTTTCTTGTTTTCCCTTGATAAGTTTTGATTGAGCTAATGGAGAAGGCCAGTGGCAATGTTCAGCTTTGTCACTCAAAGGTAAAAACCATATCACTGTCCTCCTTCCTTGTTCTTATAATCACCTTCACCTCATCCAAACCAGTCAGTCAGCGATAGAAAACAATTTGGATTCAGGTGATAAAATGGGAACTTTGGGACTGCAGTTCAATTTTTACTGAAGCTGATTTGCCCTTGCTCTTTAGCACTGATAAGGAGACAGAAATACAATCAGATACTAGGTTGGGAGAGAGTGAAAGACAATGGAACCCAAGTTTGTAACACAACGAGATGCCCTGTGCTGATATGGGCTCAGGGCCAGCGTCTGGCAGCTTGACAGTAAAGACTGAAAAAAATAGAGAGAAGAGAAAGAAAAACAAAGCCTGAACCATTTACCACACAGTCATTGGACACGAGGAAACTTACCCCTGGCACCTGGCCTTTGAGGTAAGGCTCCTTCTTCTCCCAAGAGCATAATAGCTCCATTGTTCAACTCGTGAGGAGCGCAGGCATGCAATCAGAGAGGGAGAGAGTCAGACCCAGAGCATAAAAAGAAGGTAAGTATGGCCTTTGATGTGCTTCCAGGCCCGGGTTGGGCAGCCGGGCTGTGAGAAAGAGGCATGTCAGCAATCTTTGTCTTCTCACCTGGGAAGACACTTCTAACGTTGCAAATCCTCGCCTTTATCTGCCCCCAGTGCATTAAATCAACTGAGCACGGTTGTCATCAGTTGGGGCTCGAAAGCAAAGCACACACTCAGGTTTGACTTCATCGACACGCCTCACTAGCCAGAGCAAGATCGGATAACTTGGGGCCCAGAGAAGGCAGGCGGTACAGCTGTAGTGAGATGTTTCTTACCATGGCTTGTTAGGTATTTTCCCAGACAAGTTCTGTTGGTGCAAGTGAAACAGTACTGAAGTTCAAGAACACTTTCAGACGTAGAGGATGCCAAGGACCCTGGGCTCAAAGGCCTGAGTTCCAACAAGCAGTGACATTCATTCTACTTATTACAAACATTACAGTGAGCCCCCAGGCACGCAGGACTTGGATGTTTTATTAACTTATATCAAGTGTTATCAGAGGTCAATAGCTCTGGTTCCTGCTCTCCAGGTGGCTATAACTTTAGGCCTCTGATTCTTAATGTCAAATATGTCCAATCATTTCTAGAACACGTCTACTTTAAAACTTCTAGCTATACAGGATTAGGATTCTACCCAGCTAGATTAGGATTCTAGCTATTACGGATTAGGATTCTGTACTTGTTGGTTCAAACAAGAAAACAAATCACAGCTTCCCTGGTGGCTCAGAGGATAAAGCGTCTGCTTGCAATTCGGGAGACCTGGGTTCGATCCCTGGGTCGGGAAGATCCCCTGGAGAAGGAAATGGCAACCCACAAATGGCAACCCACTCCAGTACTCTTACCTGGAAAATCCCATGGACAGAGAAGCCTGGTAGGCTATAGGCTACAGTCCTTGGGGTCGCAAAGAGTCGGACACGACTGAGCGACTTCACTTCACTTGTTTAAGGCCACAAGCCTTTAATAAGAAGCTTTCTGTCAAAAGGGCTTCCCTGGTGGCTCAGCTGGTAAAGAATCTGCCCGCAATGCAGGAGACCTGGGTTCGATCCCTGGGTTGGGAAGATCCCCTTGGAGAGGGGAAAGGCTCCCCTCTCCAGTATTCTGGTCTGGAGAATTCCATGCCATGGGGTCGTAATGAGTTAGATGTGACTGAACAACTTTCACTTCTGTAAAAAAAAAAAAAAAAGGATAGGAACAATTGAATTATAAGGACTGAGCCATTAACCTTTAGCCACTGGCCATCTCCTTGATATCCTCTTCATCCACATTACTGCCCTGTGCTACCCAGAAATTTATTAAGTGGGATCTTCCTAAAGCAGCAAGACACTGCTGGTCTCTTGAGCCTCGTAAAGGCTGCTGCCCTCCCGTTTCTTTAGATTCTGTCACCATGGAGATGGACTTTCGCCTTGCTGCTACTGGCCAAAGCTTACTCTGACAACATAAGGCTCACACATATATATTTTTTTTAATTTTATTTATTATTTATTTATTTTGGCTATGCCGGGTTTTTTTTATCGCTGCGCAGGCATTTTTCTAGGTGCCGCAAACAGGGCCTTCTCTCTAGTTGTGGTGCGCTGGCTTCTCATTGCAGCAGTTTCTCTGGTGGTGGAGCAGGGTTCGTGGGCTCGTGGGCTCAGTGTTTGCAGTTTCTAGGCTCTAGAGCACAGGCTCAATATTTGTGGCGAACAGGCTTAGTTGCTCTGCAGCATGTGGGATCTTCCCGGATCAGGAATCAAACCCGTGTCTCCTGCAAGGGCAGGCAGATTCTTTACTACTGAGCCACCAGGGAAGCATGGGCTAATATATTTAATTGATGCAATACCGTGTATCCTTCATAGCTCAGTCGGTAAAGAATCTGCCTGCAATGCAGGAGACGCAGTTTCGATCCCTGGGTCAGGAAGATCCCCTGGAGAAGGAAGTGGCAATCCACTGCAGTATTCTTGCCTGGAAAATCCCATGGACAAAGGAGCCTGGCAGGCTTCAGTCCATGGGGTTGTAAGAGTCGGACACGACTTAGTGACTAAACCACCATCACAGTGTATCCTTCCTCATGCTTCTGCATGTCTGCTAAGTCACTTCAGTTGTGTCTGACTCTTTGTGACCCCATGGACTATAGCCCTCCAGGCGCCTCTGTCCATATGGATTCTCCAGACAAGAATACTGGAGTGGATGGCCATACCCTCCTCCAGAGCATCTTCCAACCCAGGGACAGAACTCGCATCTCTTATGTCTCCTGCATTGGCAGATGGGTTCTTTACCACTATTGCCACCTGGGAAGCCCTCCTCATACCTCTAATTCTCTATAATTTCTTAATTTTGTGCACCTGTATTATTTTAATAATTGAAAAATAGATGAGTTATTTTTAATACTCAGTTCTAGTGTCAAGTTGCATGGAAACTAATAGAAAAAAATATAATCAAAAGAAATCCTACAGTTCTGTTTCCAATGTATATTTGTAGGAATGGAGAAGGCAATGGCACCCCACTCCAGTACTCTTGCCTGGAAAATCCCGTGGACGGAGGAGCCTGGTAGGCTGCAGTCCATGGGGTTGCTAGGAGTCGGATACAACTGAGGGACTTCACTTTCACTTTTCACTTTCATGCACTGGAGAAGGAAATGGCAACCCACTCCAGTGTTCTTGCCTAGAGAATCTCAGGGATGGGGGAGCCTGGTGGGCTGCTATCTCTGGGGTTGCACAGAGTCGGACACGACTGAAGCGACTTAGCAGCAGCAGCAGCAGTATCAAGCCACAAAGCTCTGTGTCCCATATCTGATTCTGTGAGCCTCAGTTTTCTTCTTTGAAAATGGCAGCAGTAAGGACCTACCTCTCAATCTTCTTGTGAATATCATAAAAGCATCTAGTTCAAGAGTCTGTCATGACGTCAGTTTCCAGTCTCCTGTTTATTCTTGCCTCACATCTCTCATGACTATTAGATAAATGTCCATGAATGCAAGAGAAAATATAGAACCAGTCTTGAAGGTAATATTATCTGAATCCAATTTAAAAAATTGGATCATGTGGAAAATAGCTTCTGAACTGGCTCCCAGTGATCCCTGCCTTCTAGTATTTACATCCCTCTGTAATTCTCTCCCCTTGAGTGTGGGCTGGACTTAGGAACTTGTTTCTAATGAATGGAATACAGCCACAGTGATAGGAGGTTACTCTGAGAGTAGCTTATAAAAAGGCTGTGGCTTCCACCTTGTCTTCTCTCTCTTGCTCCTTCTGATGGAAGCCAACTTCCACCTTATGAACTGCTAGATGGAAGATGAACTGAGGGCGTCCTGCTCCAACCATGTGAGTGAGCTTGCAAGTGCATCCTTCCTTTATTTGAGCCTTCAGATGACTGTAGCCTCAGCTGGTACTTGATAACAGCCTTACGGGAGACTCTGAGCCAAAGACACCCACCTGAGCTGCTCCCAAATTCCCAAATTACAGAAACTCTGAGATAAGAAACACTGTTGTTTTTAAGATACTCAGTTTTGGTGTAATTTTTATGTAGCGGTAGAAACCTAGTGTGAACCAATATATTCTCTGTCTTAAACATTCATTTATTTTCTATTGAAACACAGTTAAATCTGACACGTTGTGTTAATTTCAAGTGTACAGCAAAGAAATTCAGTTCCTTTTTCAGATTCTTTTACATTATGGATTATTACACGATAGTGAATATAGTCCCCTGTGCTATATAGTAGGTCCTTGTTGTTTGCCTGTTTTATAAACAGCAGTGTGTACCTGCTAATCCCAAACTCAACATATATTTATTAATGAGATAGTTTACATTCTTTTTTTTTCATACTAGGTCTTTGAAATCTGTTGTATATTTCACGCTTATAGCACAACTCAATTCTGATGAGTTATATTTCAAGTTGTCAACAGACTCACGTGGCTGGAGGTTTGTTACCCTCCTGAGCAGTGCTACAGACCAGTGTATTTTCCTACACTCTTTCTCTGCTGTTTTTACTTGAACCCTTCCAGGAGGGCATGACTAACATTTATACTCCTTTTTGTTAAACACAAACATACTCTTCCAGAAAAGTTTGTTATCCTCTTCCTAATATCCTGTCACTCCTATTAACTCCTATATTTTATAGAGGCCTAGCTATGCACTATATACTGATGGGGGGGATGATGTTTTTGTTCCATAAATACCATACACTTGTCCTCAAATCTCCCCTTAATAGAACCAATGTACCTGTGAGGGTGTCTCAGAAACTGCGCCTTCCCTCACGGGGGTGTTGTGTGCGTGCTGACCGAGTAGGGAGGCCACATCATCAGGCCGTGATGGCTTCTAGGAGGTGCCAGGCAGGCTGAGAAGGGCTTGCGGTGCTGAATGACCAAAACTTGAAGCGCAGGGTCAAGAGAGACATGGAAAATGACAGCAAACTGGGACAGCTGGCGAACTGCTTTGCCAGCCAAAATGTGTGCCAAAGCCCACAGATATTTTTAAATCTCTCCCATGCCTGCGACTGGGAGGAGAAAAAAGGAACAGTGTGGTTGAGAAAGACCTATTGTCTGCATAGTCAAATATTTTATTCTTATTCAAATAATAATACTAATTGTAAGCAGTTACCCCAAAAAGGGGGTCCAACTAGAACAGATTCCAGTGAGCAGTTTGGGCTTTTATTGAATTAAAACCAATAAAAACACACATCTAGCTCATTTCATTGTTGCCTTTAAATCACACAGTAACACTATCCATGTGTTGATGTCACAAGAGATGAAATTGCCAATTATTTATTCACCACATAACCAAGTAAATAAAAAGAAAATTTTTTCGTTCCAATCTTTTGGTTAACTATTTTAAAGGATCCACACAATAACATGTAGAACCCCAGATTTTGCTGATTTGGTTGTCGATGTCACTTTGACTCTAAGCATGAGTGTTTTGTTACTATGCTCTCTTGGTAATAGCCACCCAGGGAGGTCTGAGAGCGCATCCTCCCCCAATTTTCTCATAACTTGTGGCTTTTTTTTTTTTTTAAATCTCTGTGTCTGAGCAGAGAACAGAACTGGGATGTAAGAAAAAAATTACGTGCAGGAAAATATTTCCCATCACTATTCCTACAATGTCATTACATTTAATTGACCAGCAGAAAGAAAATAAGAATTGCTTTTGTACCTTCATCAAAGAGAGACAAGCAAGGAATAACTAATGGCTCTATTTCCTAGCTGACCTTGGAAAACAGAACTAGACTGAAAAAGGCAAAACTCCTCTAATGCATGGGGCCCAAGTCCAGCGAAAGAAAAAAATGAAAGCATTCACCACTAGGTGGGTAAAGAGAGGAAAAGAAAGCAGCCCTGGGGATGAGTTAAATGGAATAAATCACCAGCAAATATTAACCCATCAGCCAAAGTGTGCCTCATTTTTGATCAGTCTCCTGATACTGTCGGGTATTGAAATAGCCCCCAGAAGGGACAAGTTGACCTGTCCATGGCCTCTCTGCTTTCAGAACCCTGGATCTTGAGAACTGGGCTGTAGCTAATGGATGTCCACAACAGGAGTCCGATCAGAATGTGGACTGAGCTGGCTCCCCATCTTCTACTACATTGCCCCTGGGGCAGGTGTCTTCTCAATAGATGCTTGTGGAATGAGTGAATAAATGTAATGAGGGCAGCTTTTGGTCTAGCTGTAAAAGGAATTCCTACTCAGGAAGCATAAAAAAATCTATAGGAAATAAAATTTTTAAATCTATAGGGAGGGAAATACACTATCTTCTAGGTTTTTTGTAAATTTTTTTGAATTAATTTTTATTGGAGTATAGTTGCTTTACAATGTCATGTTAGTTTCTAGTATACAGCAAAATGAATCAGTCATACATGTGCATATATCCTCTCCCTTTTGAATTTCCTTCCCATTCAGGTCACTGCTGCTGCTAAGTCGCTTCAGTCGTGTCCAACTCTGTGTGACCCCATAGACGGCAGCCCACCAGGCTTCCCCGTCCCTGGGATTCTCCAGGCAAGAACACTGGAGTGGGTTGCCATTTCCTTCTCCAATGCATGAAAGTGAAAAGTGAAGTTGCTCAGTTGTGTCCGACTCTTAGCAACCCCATGGACTGCAGCCTACCACGCTCCTCCATCCATGGGATTTTCCAGGCAAGAGTACTGGAGTGGGGTGCCATTGCCTTCTCCAATTCAGGTCACTGCAGTGCATTAAATAGAGTTCCTTGTGCTGTACAGTACATTCTCATTAGCTACTTATTTTATACCGAGGATCAGTGGAGTATGTGTTCATTCCAATCTCCCAATTCCTTTCACCCAAACCGCTTTCCCCCTTGGTATCCATATATTTGTTCTCTATGTCTGCGTCTACCTCTTGCAAATAAGATCATCTATCCCATTTTTCTAGATTTCATATATATGTTAATATATGATATTTGTTTTTAAATTGCTGCCTCCCCTCTGTGTGACTCCTTGTGAGCCAATACCCAGAATAACCTCAGGAACTTGGTCAGGTGATGGGACATGTCTTGCCATTCCTCTGCCATAATATCTTTCTTCACTACAAACTCAACTTCTTTCTAGGCTGCCTGTTTTCTTAACCTTCCTCCATGTTGTTTGGTTATCCTGCACATGTAAAAAATATGTATAGTCTCCAAAATTGTGTGTGTGTGTGTGTGTGTGTGTGTGTAAAGTTCTACATGCCTGTGTGGCTATTTACAGGAACTTTGTTGTGAAGAAAGTGCTAGAAGATTCTGATTCTAGAATCTTCTAGAAGAAAGCACTAGAAGAAGATTCTAAGGAAGAAAGCGCTAGAAGATGATTCTGATTTCACCAATTAGAAAGGCATCTAGGAACCCCAACTTTAACATATGTCCAGACTTTGACATAGTAAAACAAATGGCAATATATGAATAAAATTTGGCATTAAAATTATTTTAAAATCTTTCTATATATTGTTAGGAAGGATGATGTCATCAGACATGTTTCTTAAATCAATGCACGATAAGTCTGAAGTGAGGTCAACTCATTCAACAATTGACACGTGGAAATATGAAGGATGAAGTGGAAGAGCAGAGGGTTTAGTATTTGTTATATTTCTATTAATACTCTTCAGCTATATGTAACTATCCCATGTCACACGTGTCATCTTCTCCAGGAGTGAATTTGAGGGTGGAGATGTGGAAAGAAAATACAAACTTGGTTCTCAAGTCTCTGAGGTGATTACTTCCTATCCCTTCATGACAAATTCATCATTCATTTCCAAATCTAGAGAGAAAAGCAGGGATATGCAATGTGTTGGAAATAAGGTGACTAATACAGTTTCTTACAAGAAAAACATTTGTGTGTCATTATATCAGAAAACACAGACATTGAGTCAAGGAATTTTTTCAAGGCATCTGTTTGGCATCCTCATTACTAAATATTCAATATTATATTAAATATAATAACCCATAATAAAAAACTTAAAATTAAGTTTTAGTTATGGATTAATTGGATGATGAATTCATTATGTTTAAATAATTGTGTATAATGTCAAAGAGATGATTTGGGGGGAATAGGTCTCCAAACAGCTGTATATATGCTCACATATTTGGGTGCATGCGTATACAATATCAATAATATTGAATATATACTATGCACATTTTTTTATATTAAAAGAGAACTGGAGAAACCTATGTCTACATTTACATCTATAACTACATGTTTGCATGCTAAGTGACTTCAGTTGTATCCAACTCTTCGTGACCCCATGGACTGTAGCCTGCCAGGCTCCTCTGTCCTTGGGATTTTCGAGGCAAGAATACTGCAGTGGGTTGCCATTTCCTTCTCCAGGGGATCTTCCTGACTCAGGGGTGGAACCCTCATCTCTTGGGTCTCCTGCATCGCCAGGTGGGTTCTTCACCACTAGTGAAACCTGGGAATTTCTACATCTATATCCACATCCCCCGTTCTCTTATCTGGGGTCCTATGGCATCCTCTCTATACCACTATCTTAACTCTCACAAAAAAGTTCTGTTGTACCACAACTTCCTTTTGAAAATAGTTGTCTTGGTCCAGTGCTGACCCAGTTGAATAGTCACTCTAACAGCAGCTCAAGGAGGTTCATCAAGAACAGATTGCATTGGAAAATCAATTGGAACAACTTTGTCCACTATGTTGAGACCCCCTTCAAGATTCACGTCACAGTGGGTGACCTCTTCTGCAAAGATCTTCCCTTTGAATGTTTCAATCCTACTCCTTGTCACAGATGTCTAAGACTGTGTCAAAAGCCATGAGCCATGAAATCTATCCATATCACCTTTTCTCTTGTTCTTCACGTGTATGTTTTACTGTGGTGGAAAAAATAAAACTAATTGTCATCAGTGGAATTTATCTCCCATTATTAAGTACTTCCTCAAGGTGTTAAGATGTTGTTGTTCAGTCGCTCTTGTGTCTCTTTTCCACCCCATGGACTGCAGCATACCAGGCTTCCCTGACCATCACTGTCTTCCAGAGCTTGCTCAAACTCATGTCGACTGATTTGGTGATGCCATCCAACCATCTCATCCTCTGTCGCCCCCTTCTCCTCCTGCCATCAATCTTTCCCAGCATTGGGGTCTTTTCCAATGAGTTGGCTCATCACATCAGGTGGTCAAAGCATTGGAGCTTCAGCTTCAGCATCAGCCCTTCCAGTGAATATTCAGGATCAATTTCCTTTAGGATGGACTGGTTTGATCTCCTTGCTGTCCTAGGGACTCTCAAGAGTCTTCTCCAGCACTGCAGTTTGAAAGCATCTTCAGTGCTCAGCCTTCTTTATGATCTACCTCTCACATCCAAACACAACTACTGGAAACCTTACCAAAACCAATCTTCTAGCAAAGAAAAATAATTTAATGCCTCATTTTTTAAATGTCCTTGAAGGCTAGAACTATGGTTTTTTCAGGGTTGAGTTTTTCAGGGTTTTTTCAGGTTTTTTCACATGTTTAGAAAAGAAACAAGGGGTAATTTTAGTTTTATCAATGATCAAAATTTTATTTCATCCAAGATTCAGGATTTTGAAGGATGGCCTCATGGTATCAAAGTTTTAAACTGTTTATACTAAGAATAACATGGGCTTCCCTGTTGGCTCAGTGGAAAAGAACCCGCCTGCCAATGCAGGAGATGTATCTTCTCCAAGGAAGACAGATTCCTGCAGAAGGAAATGACAACCCACTCCAGTATTCTTGCCTGGGAAATCCCAGGGACAAAGGAGCCTGGAGGACTATATTCCATGGGATTGCAAAAGAGTTGGACACGACTTAGTGACTAAACAACGATAACAACTAAGAATAATATACCCTAGCTCTTCCTGATTTTTTTTTTTAATTCCCAAGGGAAACATTTTCCTTTCCACTAGCAATCCCTTATTTAAATTGTAGTCTATTATAATAAGCTTTCTCTAGTCATCAATTGCTAGGCAGCAAACTATCCTATAGTTCAGCAGCTTCAACCAAAGATTTTGTTTTCTCTGCAGTTTGGGGGAGTCAAGAATTGCCGAGGTCTTGACTGGATGACCCATCTCTGCTCTTTGTGGCTTCAGCTGCGGAGTGACTGGGCTGGAGAAACCACTTCCAGGATGTCCTCTGCACTTACACATTGGGCTTCTTAGTGCATATCCCTCTCCTTCTCCCTCTCTGTCTCTCTCTCATGCTCTCGCTGCGTGACATCTCATTCTCCAGAGCCTCCCTTGGCTTGTGGCTTGGGTTCCTCCCAGGATACAGGGCAGCCTCAGTCTCTGTTTCCTTCTTTCTATATGATGTGTCGGGGTTCTAAGAGCTAGTTTTCTGAGAGACCAAGGAGAAGAGGCAAGGCTTTTGTAACCTAACCTTACATAAGAAGGACAGCATGTCACTTACCCCATACTCCCTTGGCCAAACAAATCGTAGAGACCGCCCCCCTCCCCCCGCCCCAGATTTAAGGGTTGGGGTCTTAACAGGCTCCACAGGAGTTTTGAGAATTTCTGGCTGTCTTTAATCTGCCACAAGACTCACAGGGAAGATATGGTAATGAGCCCCTCTCTCAAAACATGAGACTAGGCTTCCCTGGCAGTCCAGTAGTTAAGAATGTGCCTTGCAGTGCAAGGGACACCAGTTCAATCCCCATTCTGGGAAGATCCCACATGCTTTGGAGCAACAGAGCCCATGCACCACAACTGTGGAGTCTGTTCCCTATAGAGTCTAGAAGCCACAATTACTGAGTCCACACACTCTATAGCCTATGCTTCACAGCAAGAGAAGCCACTGAAATGAGAAACCCATGTACCACAACAAAGAGTAACCCCTGCTCGCCGTAATGAAAGAGAGCCCATGTGAAGCAACAAAGATCCACTAGAGCCAAAAAATAAAAGAAAGAAAGAAATCTTAAAAGAAACAAAAACCACAAGACTATGTTTCATGAAGCAGGGTTGGACTCAGAGCAGATGCTCCATATATTTTTTGTGAATCGATTGAATAGATTATTTAATTAAGGAAGGGAATACCAATTCTGTTTTCAGTGCTGCAGTGTGCCTGTTATTAATAGTCTTTCTTTTAAATAGGTAAATAGATTTAATCATGCCAGTATAAATATTATGCCCTGTATACTTAATGCAATCCCCCTCTGGGTGGAAAAAATGGAGTAATATGAATATATTTAACTGTGGCCCAAATTTTTCATACTAAACACATGGAGTTTGTGCTGGAAAAGTGAATAGTGGTTACTTTTTATGGAATCTGTTTTTGTTTAAGTATCTACCCTATAGTACAGTTATAAATTTAAAACTGGGGGATATTATTAATTTGAAGATGAAACCAACCAAAATCTGATTACAGCCAAAAGCAGAATAAAGTTAAAGGATAGATGAATAGCTGTCTGTAACAAACTAATCTCTAAATATTTTATAAAGTCCTCAATGCTTTTTATGAAACATTTCTTCCCTAGATTTTATTTTCACTTATCATGCAAAAGAATCATACATTTATGATTCTTTTTCACTTTACTGAACAAAATGCCGTTTTGTAGCAATTTACTTGATATTCATACAACTTCTGAGTCCATTCCATTTTCTTAAAAACAGAGAGTTGACTTTTGCCAAGAATAAATGAACTTGAACATAAAGTTTTAAATGTGGCTTAAAGGATGGAATCCTCCATTCTCAGGTCCAGGCTGATGTTGGCAAGACCCTTCTCCTGAGCAGACTATGAAATAATAATGATGCCCTTTAGCAATTTAAGCTTTGGGTTCAAAAAAAATAAAACCTGAATGTGTTACTAAATTTCACTTAACAACAGGATCTTATTTTTATCTTTAGCAAATATTCTGGGACATGTTTAAGTACCAGAGACAAGCTGGTACATTACAGATTTTAACTGTGGAATGATGAGCAAATCAATATTTCAAGGTATAACAGGAACAGATTCTATGAAATGAATAAAAATCTGATATTGCATTGGCCAACTTCCAATAGAGACAAAAAAATTGAGAAGTTAAGTGATGTGAAATAATAAATGATATAATAAAGCTTTTGAGATGCAAGCTTGAAAAATTTGAGGCTTACTAATTTAAAACATAAGACAAAAACCTAATTTTAACATGTTAATATTTAGAGCTCTTTTGTTACCCATTTGTTAAAGGAATAGTAGCCTGTAGCAACTTATAGAGGAGAAGGCAATGGCACCCCACTCCAGTACTCTTGCCTGGAAAATCCCATGGACGGAGGAGCCTGGTAGGCTGCAGTCCATGGGGTCGTGAAGAGTTGGACACGACTGAGTGACTTCCCTTTCACTTTTCACTTTCATGCATTGGAGAAGGAAATGGCAACCCACTCCAGTGTTCTTGCCTGGAGAATACCAGGGACGGAGGAGCCTGGTGGGCTGCCACCTATGGGGTCACACAGAGTCAGTCACGACTGAAGCAACTTAGCAGCAGCAGCAGCAGGAGCAACTTATAGATGCTTGCATGACTTCATCTAGAATCTGTGGTTCTAGCAGATCAAAGCATCCATGAGTGATTTGTGAATATTAACCAAACCCCTTCTGGATGCTGGAAGATATTTTTTCAAAGTGGATTTTTACACTCTCCTCTGAAACTTTCAAACGGACTTCTTTTAATCCATTAAGGCAACAGAATTTTCATTTTTGCATTTTACTTAATGCAAAATCAATTTCAAGGAAATTCAATTGTATAACCTATTATTAGCTCTAAGGCAGCCCAGGTCTAAACTAGAAACATATATACATATCTGCTTCAAATAATCTCATTCTAGAATCACTATATGCTTGAATTATGGTGTTTGAATAATGGATAATTTAAATTTGGCTCTGGGAAATATATTGGACTAGAAAAGAGTATGTTTGAAGAATATGCATGTGGCTATAAACCTAACCATGCATTCCTCCCACAGTTACTCTAGATCTGGGATAGAGAAAGGAATGAAAGCCCAAGGACGGGGGCTCTACCTGTTGTCTGCGTGCTGTTTCTAATCCAGGTAAGCTCCCCCAGGTAACTATCAGTCAGTTCAGTTGCTCAGGCGTGTCTGACTCTTTGCGACCCCATGAACCGCAGCACGCCAGGCCTCCCTGTCCATCACCAACTCCCGAAGTCCACCCAATCCCACGTCCATTAAGTCAGTGATGCCATCCAACCATCTCATCTTCTGTTGTCCCCTTCTCCTCCTGCCCTCAATCCCTCCCAGCATCAGGGTCTTTTCAAATGAGTCAGCTCTTTGCATCAGGTGGCCAAAGTATTGGAGTTTGAGCTTCAACATCAGTCCTTCCAATGAACGCCCAGGACTGATCTCCTTTAGGATGGTCAGGTAACTATAGGCAATTGAAATCTAGCTCATTATTTAGTTGCTGATTATTTTATTCAGTATTAACATATCTCCTCCATTTGCCTAAAATATAGTTAGGTGATTTTGGCAGAGAACATTGCTATTCATGTAATTTTAACTTCTCCGTATTTCCCTTTTGCTTGAAAGTCAGGCAAAAGTGAAATAACCCTTTGTACTCTGGAGCTCTGAAAATTCTATGTGCTTCCTCCATCCCTGATTTCTCTGCCAGAGAGACTCAGAGGCTTTATTATTCTCCATTGCTGCTATGAAAAGTTATCACAAACTGGTGTCTGACACAACTCAAACTTATTATCTTACAGTTCCAGAGGCCAGAGGTCCAACCTGAGTCTCCCTGAGCTAAAAGTCAAGGTGTTAACAGGGCTGAGCTCCTTCTGGAGGTCCCTGGAAGAATGTTTCCTTGAGTCTTCCAGCTTCTAGAAGACACCTGCCTTCCTTTGCTCATAGCCCCTTCTGTCTTCAGAGCCAGTCGTGGTGGATCAAGGGCTTTTCACAACACTTCTCTCTGATTCACATCCTGTAGTCATATCTCTTTTTGACTGAGTTGTGAAACATTCTGTTTGTCAGGATTCTGAGATTGGGCCCAGTCAGATAATCCAGAGTGCCTCAAATAGTAAAGAATCTGCCTGTGATGCAGGAGACTAGGGTTCTGTCCCTGGATCAGGAAGATCCCCTGGTGGAGGGCATGGCTACCCACTCCAGCATTCTTGTCTGGAGAATTCCACAGACAGAGGAGCCTGGCAGGCTTCAGTCCATGGGGTTGCAAAGAGTCAGACATCTACAAAATCCATTTTGTAGTGTCAGGTAACATGTACAGGATCTAGGAATTAGGGCGTGGACATTTTGGCGGCCCTAATCCTAACACCATGAAGTCATACGTGGAGATATTAGTATGCAAGTTGAAGGAAATCTGTATCTTTCATTTACAAGATGGAAAAAAGACATTAAATACCCACATAGAACTTTGAATGACAGGATGTGAACTTTTTTTGGTATACCAGTGGGATGTGAGTGCTTTTCTGTGTGGCTACTAGTATTAATTATACCGACTAACATGGCAATGGTTAACAATTTGTGAATTTATTCTTTTTTTTCCTAGCTACATAATCTGGGTTTTCCATTCAAAAAAATAATTGATTTGCATTTACAGTAAAAAATTATCAATAGATTATCCAAAAGTAATTATCCAAAGATAATTTTGGATAAATTATCTAAAGATAAGATAACGTGCATATTAATATTTAATAAATAGCCTAAATAATACATGTTGAATATAACTGAATGAAAAATAAATGAGAACAATGAAAACCATGACAACTGAGATACTTTGATCTATTTTGAACAACTCTTTACATGAAGAGAATTATCTTGGTCAAAGACTGTTGTTCTATCCTGGGTTAGGCTAAGGTCAGAACTTCTGTGGGTTGAAAAGTAAAGTGAATATGTTAGTTTCTTAGTCATGTCTGACTTTTTGTGAACCCATGGACTGTAGCCCACCAGGCTCCTCTGTCCCTGGGATTCTCCAGGCAAGAATACTGGAGTGGGTAGCCATTCCCCTCTCCAGGGGATCTTCCCAACCCAGGGATTGAACCTGGGTCTCCTGCATTGCAGGTGGATTCTTCACCAACTGAACCACTAGGAAAGTCCCTTTATATTTAAACATACTTCATATTGGTTCTATTTCTCTGGAAAATCCTGACTAATAGAGAGTAAATCGAAGTTGAGCTTAGTTTAAAATTCAACCTTGGTGAATTGGTAAAGTTTGAAAGCTTGTTCTAGATCTGAAAGATAATTGTGTAATCATTTAATCTTTGTGGGAGATAACTGTATTCAGGAATATACCTTTGATCAATCTTCATTCAATTACTCTAGTAAGATTAAGAAGAATCCTGAGATCCATGAAATAACCTTGTAGAGCTTTATTTTTTGTCTCAGAGACCTGTATTAAAGAGAAGATAAAAATTGCAGTCAATTAACAAAGTGATACGATACAATAAAAATTATGTGTAGAGCTGAAGGCCTATGAGCTTTCAATGTATGGAACCAAGTATTCTAGAAATGAATAGTGAACATCAAGTTAGGTTTTATTTATCTTCTAATTTACATTTTTTACTGTCCATATTCTCAAGTCATGCTTCTTGAAAGCTGGAAGCATTTATAACATCATCTGGAAAGAAACAAACCACGTAAAAAGAAGTCAACAGAATTCTTTTGTATGCAACGTGAAGATTTGTAGAGGTTATAAATATTATTTTCAAACCAAATCATTCAAAATGCTCTCAAAGTGATACTGCAAATGATTTCAAATTATGTAATAGCACAAATGGCCCAGTAACAGATAATAACTCAGCATTCACCAAATGTAGTGGGCAGTCTGAAAGTAACAGCATCAGACAGAAAAAAAACATTAAACTATGTCAACTTAGATTAGTCCAAAGTGTTCAAATGATCTGCTCTGCTTGATAATGACCATGAAAGTTTGCTCTTAGAGGGGTGGGTGGTGGGAGGGGAATTCAAGAGGGAGGGGACATGTGTACCTATGGCTGTTTCATGTTGATATATGGCAGAAACAAACCCAATATTGTAGAGCAATTGCCCTCCAATTAAAAATAATTATATATATATATATATATATATGAATAAACTTTTAATTTAAAAATGGTTTTAGATTTGTAGAAAAGTTGCAAATAGAGTATGGAGATTGTTTGCACATCCCTCACTCATTTCCTCCCATAGTTAATACCTTACATATAACCACGATACCCATGTTCCAACTAAGAGCCCAACATTAACAGCTCCTATGAACTGAGATGGTCTTGGCTGTCAGCTAGTCCCCTCTCTGTATGCGGTCTGTCATTCTCAAGGAGACTGGCCTGGACTTCTCACCCCCATTATATAGTTAACCTTCAAGTTTGTGTACTGTTTAGTGAAGATGACCTTTGTCTCTGGACTCTGACAAATCACACAGAAGCTTGTGCATTCAGGCAAGTAGCTTAACTGCTTTAAACCCTTGTTATGCTAAAAATTGGATTAAAAATGACTCAACACAGTGCCTGATAAATAGAAGGTCTCAAAAACTATCAGCTACTACAAATGCTATTATCATTGTTGATGCTTTAAAAATTATTATCATTAAATCTAAAATATTTGTTGTTCTTCCTATTATGTAGTCAGGTGTGACCATGTGACTGACTTCTGGCTGAAAGAACGTGGGGAAAATGATACAAGCTCTTTGTAGGCCTGATCCTTAAAAACTTCTCCAGCATCCTTCAAAACTCTCTCCTTCTTGGTCTACCAGCTGGGTACCGAAACCCTGACCAGGACCAGGAGATTCTAAAGGATGCTGGGCCACAAGCTAGTAGGGCCTGGATCCCTGTGTGACCGTGTGGAAGGCCATCCATTGAGCGTCTGCTGTGTCAGCAGGAGATACATTTTTACGGTGTTGAATCACTGAGATATTGAGGGTTGCTATTAGAGATACACACAATACTTAACTAAACAGACATTAAAGTGGAGTCTTAAAGGAAACTTTCTTGGTCAATTTCTTTTTTTCTGAAGGAACAGAAACTCACTTGAATTATAAAAAATTCAGGCAATATCATTGGAAGCATATGGAAGTATCTCAAGAATCCCAGGGAACAGTTTTAGCCAGGATTTATGAGAGGCAGAAACATGAACTGTAAAGCTAACTATGCAAGTTACTCCTTCCATCTCTCCAGTGGTCCTTGGAACCCTATTTCTGGTTCTTTCTGAGGCTCTCCATTCAGTTTTTTCTGCCTACAGACTGGCTTTCTCTGCTTCTGCCTACATCTAGACAAGAGCTGCCCTGTCAGATACCCTAGAGATCCTCTCAAAGAAGATGATTGGTGTAGGCTGGGCCGAATTTATGTCCTAGTCCAATCACTGTGGCTAATGGGTGGGGCAACTTCAAACAACACTGGTTCTTTTTCATAGAATGGAGGGAACACCCAAAGGTGTCCATTGGAATATTGGTGAGATTAGACAGACTTTCATTTAACTCACTGGGATAAGTGTTGGTGGATCCAACACTTCACAATTTGTTTTGCTGTTGTTTAGTTGCTAAGTCCTGTCCAACTCTTTTGTGATCTCATGGACTATAGCCCACCAGGCTCCTCTGTTCATGGGATTTCCCAGGCAATAATACTGGAGAGGGTTGCCCTTTCCTTTTCCAGAAGATCTTCCCCATGCAGAGAAGAAAGAAAATCAGAGCAAGTCCAGCTCATTTGTTCATCCCTTCCAGGAGCCCTGAGGTCTGGGTGCACCTAAGGAGGAGAGTGGTTCCCTAAGGGTGCAGTTGTGGCAGCAGAGGCAGGACTGGGGTGGGGGACATCTTTAGACCAAGGGTTATGTTTCCTGTGCCCAGATGCAGTTAGGGGCAAACACGTATGGCACAGTACTGGGGAAGGGGTGATGGGCCAAAAGAAGCCAAGTCGTTAGCAGGAGCAGCACCACCACAGCACCATTTTTCATTGCATCTCCTGCATCGGCAGGCAGATTCTTTACCACTGAGCCACGAGGGAAGCCCACTTTGTTATTAGTCCCTTATTTTTACAACTTACCTCTCAGTTCAGTTCAGTCGCTCAGTCGTGTCCCACTCTTTGCGATCCCATAGACTGCAGCACTCCAGGCCTTCCTGTCCATCACCAACTCCTGGACTTCACCCAAACTCATGTCCATTTAGTCGGTGATGCCATCCAACCATCTCATCCTCTGTCATCCCTTCTCCTCCTGCCCTCAATCTTTCCCAGCATCAGAGTCTTTTCCAATGAGTCAGTTCTTCACATCATGTTGCCAAAGTATTGGAGTTTCAGCTTCAACATCAGTCCTTCCAAAGAATATTCAGGACTGGTTTCCATTAAGATGGACTGGTTGGATCTCCTTGCAGTCCAAGGGACTCTCAAGAGTCTTCTCCAACACCACAGTTCAAAAGCATCAATTCTTTGGCACTCAGTTTTCTTTTTTTTTTTAATTTTATTTTATTTTTAAACTTTACAAAATTGTATTAGTTTTGCCAAATATCAAAATGAATCCACCACAGGTATACATGTGTTTCCCATCCTGAACCCTCCTCCCTCCTCCCTCCCCATACCATCCCTCTGGGTCGTCCCAGTGCACTAGCCCCAAGCATCCAGTATTGTGCATCGAACCTGGACTGGCAACTCATTTCATACATGATATTTTACATGTTTCAATGCCATTCTCCCAAATCTTCCCACCCTCTCCCTCTCCCACAGAGTCCATAAGACTGTTCTATACATCAGTGTCTCTTTTGCTGTCTGGTACGCAGGGTTATTGTTACCATCTTTCTAAATTCCATATATGTGCGTTAGTATACTGTATTGGTGTTCTTCTTTCTGGCTTACTTCACTCTGTATAATAGGCTCCAGTTTCATCCACCTCATTAGAACTGATTCAAATGTATTCTTTTTAATGGCTGAGTAATACTCCATTGTGTATATGTACCACAGCTTTCTTATCCATTCATCTGCTGATGGACACCTAGGTTGCTTCCATGTACTGGCTATTGTAAACAGTGCTGTGATGAACATTGGGGTACATGTGTCTCTTTCCCTTCTGGTTTCCTCAGTGTGTATGCCAAGCAGTGGGATTGTTGGATCATAAGGCAGTTCTATTTCCAGTTTTTTAAGGAATCTCCACACTGTTCTCCATAGTGGCTGTACTAGTTTGCATTCCCACCAACAGTGTAAGAGGGTTCCCTTTTCTCCACAGCCTCTCCAGCATTTATTACTTGTAGACTTTTGGATCGCAGCCATTCTGACTGGTGTGAAATGATACCTCATAGTGGTTTTGATTTGCATTTCTCTGATAATGAGTGATGTTGAGCATCTTTTCATGTGTTTGTTAGCCATCTGTATGTCTTCTTTGGAGAAATGTCTATTTAGTTCTTTGGCCCATTTTTTAATTGGGTCATTTATTTTTCTGGAGTTGAGCTGTAGGAGTTGCTTTATATTTTTGAGATTAGTTGTTTGTCAGTTGCTTCATTTGCTATTATTCTCTCCCATTCTGAAGGCTGCCTTTTCACCTTGCTAATAGTTTCCTTTGATGTGCAGAAGGTTTTAAGTTTAATTAGGTCCCATTTGTTTATTTTTGCTTTTATTTCCAATATTCTGGGAGGTGGGTCATAGAGGATCCTGCTGTGATGTATGTCAGAGAGTGTTTTGCCTATGTTCTCCTCTAGGAGTTTTATAGTTTCTGGTCTTACGTTTAGATCTTTAATCCATTTTGAGTTTATTTTTGTATATGGTGTTAGAAAGTGTTCTAGTTTCATTCTTTTACAAGTGGTTGACCAGATTTCCCAGCACCACTTGTTAAAGAGATTGTCTTTAATCCATTGTATATTCAGTTTTCTTTATAGTCCAACTCTTACATCCATACATGACCACTGGAAAAACCGTAGCTTTTCCCCTTACCCCAAAGTTAAGGGTAACTTACCCCTCAGTTCTTTTTTAAAAATGTGTATTTAATGGAAGACTCATCTCTTTGGTTTCCTATTAGGATTAAGGCTATACTTGACACTTTATCCCTTGGAATTCCATCTCAATTATGAAGACATAGTCATGCTATGCTGATGAGGCAAAATTTATTTCCATATCAACTGTCATCCAATTTTGTGTGCCGTTGAACTGATTCAGGCACAGGGCAAACTGCTTGGTTGAAATGTTGACAGTTTCCTGCTGGCCTTGACTCTTAGACAAGAACATTTTGCAAGACAACATTACTTTCAGGTAATACAAATCACGCAGAGTGTTGGCAATGCAGTGATGTTGTCTTAATGCTGAACTATGCTATGTTTTAAGCTTCGGCACGCAGGTATCCCTTGGGCTTACTCTCGAGCTCCCCATTTGAATTACTTTATACTTTAGCTCTCAGTTGGAATTTCCTCCAACTCCCTGGCTGAATTACTTTGCCACATTTGGGGCCAATCAGCAGAGCTGTTTATCTCTCAGAAGAGCATGAGCTGTTGTTTCTCATCGCACTTAGCACTCCCTTTCAGTGACATCAACTAAGTGTCATTTTCATTAAGTAATTTCCACTGCATTTCTGGTGCCAGATAACCAAGGATGATATCAAGGATAAGAAGGCTGCAATGAAATTGTTAACAAAAAATTTGACTGCATCTCCTTAGCTTGTCATAGTAGGGATGACAAAGGCAATACCAGAGAAAGGGAAAAAAAAAAAAAAAAAAAAAAAACCACAGAATGAAGAGGGAGGGAGATTCCAAGGGTATTTCTCATGATATGTAGAAAGGATCAAAGAGTGGAGAGTTGACATTGAGTGAAAAACACATACAGAGGTGGCATCTCTTAAAAATAACTGGGGGTTTCTGCCTTCCCTTTTGTTCTTCACCCCGTTTATTTATAATAAGCCAGTCTGAGAAACCAAGAATTCAGCATCAGTTTCAGGCTTCTGTACAAACTTAGAGTACTCTTAGCACCCATGGCAATAATGCCAGCTCAGGACAAAGTGAACGCTGTGGCCTTATAGTTTTCTTAAGAAGAATTCCACTTTATTATTATTATGGTACTATAGTTGTTTTTTTACAATGTTGTGTCCGTTTCTGTGGAGGAATTATACTCTCTAAGAGAATTAGAATCCACTCTAAAGTCTGGATCTAGTGGGTTTCTCTGCCCAGTTGGATAAAAATATGTCTTACTTTACACATGTCATCAGAATGTAAGCAGTTTTGTAGGGAATAAATTCATCAGATAACCTCAGGTTGTATCAGAATCTCAAGTCTTTGTGGGCTCCTCACCTCATCTGTAAAGGGCAGAGTAAAAATGAAGGCCTTTATTTCAGAAAAGCAAACTCAACTCCATGGATTAGCTGTAGGTCATGCAAAGGGACGGAGAAGGCAATTGCACCCCACTCCAGTACTCTTGCCTGGAAAATCCCATGGACGGAGGAGCCTGGTGGGCTGCTGTCTATGGGGTCGCACAGAGTCGGACAGGACTGAAGAGACTTAGCAGCAGTAGCAGCAACATAGATCAACTGCACTTCAATAATAATAATAATAATAAAGTTAGTTACTGGCCATGACTGAAAGCCATTTGCTTGTCACGTGCCATTGAAATAAGTAAGAAAGCTGCACCCAGAGAGCTCCAGCACTTTGGCAATCAGAGGCAGATGGAAGCAGCCAAAAGACTGAGAATCTGGTTTCCCTGGTGGCTCAGACGGTAAAGCATCTGCCTGCAATGTGGAATACCCTGGTTTGATCCCTGGGTCGGAAAGATCCCTTGGAGAAGGAAATGGCAACCCACTCCAGTACTTGTGCCTGTAAAATCCCATGGACCGAGGAGCCTGGTAGGTTACACTCCATGGGATCACAAAGACTCGGACACGAGTGAGTGACCTCACTTTCTTTCTTTCTGGTGGTTTAGGACATCTCAGTTCCCATATTCCCATTGGTGGCTTTGTCATTTGCTGTTTTCAGCTTCTCTTCTGACGACTTCTGGTACAGAGTGCCAAAGAGAGTAAGGACCAGGCCATGCCCCCTACATTCTTCAGACTGTCCTATGGGTCCCAAGAGGGACAAGCTTGTTGGCAAACTAGCCATGGTGCCCATTTATTACCATGGGTGGGTACTTTACTAAGAGGTGCACGTCCTCACAGAAGCCCCAGGATAGAGATGCTAGCATTGCTCATTTACAGATGAGGCGACAGAGCCTCAAAGAGACTGTGCCTCTCGGAAAAGCTGGGCATGGATCCTGGTTGCTATGACTATGGAGCTTCCCTGTAACCACAGAACTCCATAGCTTTCAAACTGGGGAAATTAGGAAGCTTCACTCAACTCTTACAGGAAAGGTCCCAGTATGGTATAAACAACTGTTTGTTTGAGTCCTTTGCTTTGCCACTTGGTGGAGGAGCTGCCTTTGAAGGAGATGCTGGGTCAAAATGATGATTATCAGGGCCAAGCGGACCTCCAGTTCTGCTCTTTCAGCCTCTCCTAGAGAAGCCCAGCCCCTGGGTAAGGGGGCATTGTGTGCAGAAGCAACATCTGCATGTGAGTGTTATACGGAGGACGTCCAGCTCATCTGGGCATCCCTTCTAGGAGTCCCGAAGTCTGGGTGCACCCCAGGAGGAAAACGGTTCTCTAAGGGTACAGAATCAGCAGAAGAGGCAGGACTGGGGTGGGAGGTGGGGTCTTTAGACCAAGGGCTCTGTTCCCTCTGCCAGGGGTGCAGTTAGGGGCAAACACTCCCGGCACAGTACTGGGAAAGGGGTGATGGGTGGAGAGGAGCCAGGTCATCGGAAAGAGCAGCACCACTGCAGTGCCTTGGGGATGCCATTTTTCAAACTGCCTGGGTTCCTCCTGCCCACTCCCAGCATCTTGAAATTCACCAGAACCAAAAGTATTGGCAACCATTGGCTGCTGACTCCCTAGGAGGGGATTTTGTTATCTTATCAACCCAGATGACTCACAGACGCCTACGTCAAAGAGGGGTGAGATGTAGAGGAGATGGAATCTGGGGTGTTTCCCAGTCTGAGTTGATGATCCCATGATAACACAACATATGTTCATGCAGCCCACTGCTCGGCTTTGTGAAACAAGCTCCACATTCCAAAAGCATGGTGGCTGCCTCTGCCTCAAGACTGTCAGTGACCCTTTGCCCTCTGACCAAGACCTCCTCACCTTGGGATTACCCCTGTGGTCCTTAACCTCTCTGTGCCGTGCCCTTGGTCTCTGGATCATTTAATGACACAAGACCTTTCAGACATCTGGACCACTCTACTTCTGCTCTTCCTTCAGTTACTGGAGTTTGTGGGACACGTGTTGATATAGAAAACCCATTCCTGCTCTCTTTGGATTCACGGGCTTTGGGAAGCCAGTTCTAGCCGGGCTAAGAGCTTGCAAGGGTAATTATTATAATAGATGACTCTAAGCAAACCAGTTAACAAATCTTATAAAAAAAGTTGTCTTTGGGGGAAGTCAGGTGCTCCACACAGCATAAATCCATGTCAAATCCAGCCAGCACCACTCAGGGCACAGTGCCCAAGGTGAAGGTCATGCTGCACAGCATGATGGCCAGGGAGGACTGTCCGCTGGCAATGGGCTTCATGGCCCATGTGTCACCCAACAGGAGTGAAGCCCACCCTTGCATCCCTTGGGATGCTCTTCTTTTTTAATTTTTGCTTTTGCAATTCCACCTATCCTTCCAGACTTCAGATATATTCTCCCTCTTGGTGAATGTATCCTTTATTTCTTGGAAATGCTACCGCACAGATTATCAGGACTGTTCGCATCTGCAGTGCTCAGCAAGCTGCTTCAATTTCTGAGTTTGATCTTCCATCTGCTTCAAGAACACCTGGATGGTGTGAATGGCCCTTAAATACCTCCTGGTCCCCTACTTCAGGGGTAACACCTGGTCCAGCATCTTTGATGTGAGTACTCAAGGATATCTGCTGAAGGAACGAATGATCAATTGTAGCTGTCTTGGCTGCTTATACGTCTTTCTTTGCCATTAACATCTGATTTTTATTTGCATGAGCCCACTTCTTGGACTATCCTTTCCTAACCAACTCTATGGAGAGAATACGAGACTATTCTTTTAAGCATAGTATCTGTCCCTGGTGGGCTACATTTGGCAGCAACGATGGTCTGAAACCTCCAAAGGCGTGGTAAGAGCTGCGGGGAAGCACGAAACGTGTTCAATTAACTCCTGTTACTCAAAGTAAATGGAGGTGCTTAAGCCAACAGTCATATATTCTCAATTGCTCCTGTGACTAGGCTGTAAACGCCCTAAACACACTATCCATCTCAGCACAGGCAATGTAACACGTGCCTGACACATATTAGGCTCTCTAGACACCTAGGCCAAGGGCACAAATAATGAAAGGAACAATGAGCCTTGGGCTCACTTGGAAGGGACAAGCTCCCTAGTGGCATCTCGTCTATAGTTAGGAAGCCCACTGAGAGACAGCTACACCATCCTTGTGAAGGGCACACTACATTTTCACCGTCTACCCTGGTCCAATTTAGATGTTAAAAGACAGCAGCAAACAGGTGAAAATGTAATAATAAGTAGATCAACTATTTCCCTTTTTCCCTATCACCTGCCACCACTTAGAGTCGCATCATTTTCTACCACCTTCATCCTGTCCTATACCCTTCATTCTTTTTTTTTTTATTTTTTTTTATTGGAGGATAACTGCTTTACAATATTGTGTTGTTTTCTGCCGTACAGCAACCTGTGTCAGCCATAGGTCTAACATGTTCCCGCCTTCTTGAACTTCCCTCCCACCTCCCACCCCATCTCACAGCTCTATTAATAGGCTACCACAGAGCACCAGATTTGAGCTCCCTGCATCATACAGCAAATCCCCACTGGCTATGTATGTTACATCTTACACTCTTCATTCCTTTTGTCAGGGATCCTGATGAAGAGGGTCCCTCCTTTGCCCATGTAACCAGACAAAGGAAGGAAGTAATGGTTTATCCTTCTCTCCCTTCTTTCTTTTCTCTCTTACATGATGATTTTAATGCATTTCATTTGCAAATAGGAGAATAAAATGACAACCCACTCCAGTTTTGTCTGGAGAATCCTGTGGACGGAGGAGCCTGGTGGGCTGCTGTCCATAGGGTCGCACAGAGTCGGACACGACTGAAGTGACTTAGCATGCATGCATTCAATGGAGAAAGAAATAGCAACCCACTCCAGTGTTCTTGCCTGGAGAATCCCAGAGACAGAGGAGCCTGGTGGGCTGCCGTCTATGGGGTCGCACAGAGTCAGACATGACTGAAGCGACTTAGCAGCAGCAGCAGCAGCAGCATTTGCAAATATCAGCAACATGTCTATTTTTGCCTGAGCTCGGAGTGTCTGAATTTGTGGTCTCTTCCAGCCCATTCATCAATGTCTTAAATCAGAAGCAAAAAAATGAGAGGATCTCTGTATGGTGAAAGCTGGGAAGGAGGCTCCACAAGTGGAAGGCCCAGATCTTCCATGAGAAATCTGCTCAAACTTGTACCATCCCCGACAGAACTGCCTCCCTCCCCTTTTCCTTCTGCTGATGGGAGGGGAGGGGGCTCCTCCCGTTTTCTGTAACCGTTTACTTAGGCAGGCATCAATAATTCAGGACACCAGCTCCCTTTCTGAAAGCCCAGGTGAGGGCCATGGGCCTCTCCAGGCCAGCAGCTCATTTACTCTCTCCTGCAAGACTCTGTGGAAATCACTCCAGGCTCCTGGCTGGCCAGACCACGGCTGCCCTTGGAGAGGAGAACACCGTGAGCTTTGACTTCTGAGTTGAGAGCTGCTTTTGTGCTCCGTCTTTAGTGGCTTCCCAGATCTCCTGAGTCTGTGAAAATATCAGAGGCCACATCTGGGGTGGAGATACCACGGTCCATGAGCAGCAGCGTGACACCCGGAGAGGATTCTGATCTAGCTTCAGACCCAGGCTCCTCCTACCGGACCAGGTAAGGGAACTTCAAATCCATTCTTTGATTTTAGAAATATTTACACGAGACTCAAAGATGAAGATGTGGCCATGCCTAAGAGAGGCTGACTGCCAGCCTGAGTTAGACTTTATATCCAGGGTCTAGAAGGAGGTAGAATGTGCTCTTAAGACCTCTAGGGTGTGTGTTAAGTTTCACAGCTGCAGAGATTTACTTAAGCGGGTACTGACACACTCTTCTTTCCCAAACATTCACAGTGCTTTGTCTCTGGGATCACTCTTAGTTCTAGGGTTGAATCTGGCTTCTCCCTGCAGTCCTCAACCTTCCCCACCAACCCCACCGCCCTGCCCAGCGAGGTTGCTCTGCTCAGTAGTGGGATTGCTAATTCAATTGTGAGAAACGATTTCACTTCCAGAATACAGACACAGGAATACGTGTTCTTCTTTACCAAACTTTTCAACTGTTTCCCCCACTGATCTCATCCCCTAACTTGAGTTTAGACACTTAAACGCCCCTGCCTGGGGAGGGTCATCCTTATTTTTTAAAGACCTCCAGAGAAGTTCCCAGAACTTTCTTTGAGATCCCACTCTTGTGCAGTGGTCCCCATAGGCAGGACAACCTTCTCATACCCTCAAATATTCATACCACTTCTGAGGGTGCTTCCTATCATCTCCCCCAAACAATCAGCGATGGGTCATTTGACACCCTTCTACTAACAGTAATACCTTTACTAACTCAAAGATGTTTCATGGTTGTGTTTATAGTTTGAGGTATCTGCCACAGTTATTTAAGTTGTTTGACTAATTTTTCCTGCCTCTAAACCTCATCTAGTCCAATGTATACTGCAAGCTCATTGTTGTTCATTTGCTAAAGTCGTGTCTGACTCTTTGCGACCCCATGGACTACAGCACACCAGGCTTCCCTGTCCTGCACTATCTCCCAGAGTTTGCTCAAATTCATGTCCATTGAGTGGATAATGCCATCAGCCATCTCACTCTCTATCGCCCCTTCTCCTCCTGCCCTCAGTCCTTCCCAGCATCAGGGTCTTTTCCAGTGAGTTGGCTCTTTGCATCAGGTGGTATTGAAGTACTGAAGTACTGAAGCTTCAGCTTCGGCCTCAGTCCTTCTGCCAGTTTAATCTTCCTTTGACACAGTTCCCATCAAGCCACTCCTAGCCATCCCCCCCAGCCGTCAACAAGGGCTTATGAGAGCACCCTATTGCCTGGTAAACTGAGTACAAAAGCATCACTTTAGGCTTTTGTAGGGGGCCATTCCTGGCACTCATGCCTTCCAGCCAGGCCCCAGGGCTTCTCTAAGCATCCTTCTTGCTCAGATCTTCTCTGAGATCTTGACCATTTCTCCTCTTAAATCTCCCTCCCTCATCCCCATTTCTATCAAGCAAAATCCTACCCACTCACTGAGTGCCATTGCTGTGTGCCAATTCGTTATACAGGGTCCCTCACCTACTAACTCATAGTAGTTCAAACTATGACAGACAAAACATAGACATCTCAACACGTACAATGCTGTCAGCCCAGTGCTTTGGGGGCTGCTAGGGGGAAAGAACATGGGACCCCATAACCTTCTTTGTGAGGATGAAAACAACTGTGATGAGCAGAAAGGAATAACTCACATGAAGAAGTTGGTGGCAGGGTATTCCAGGAAGAGGGAACCACAGAAGTGAAGGAAATCACAGTGCTTTATCAGAGTATATAGTACACAGAGGAGAAGGGCCGAGACCAGTCATTACGAGAACTTACCATGGAGCAAGACTGCACAATACTCTCTCTACCTGGCCTATCTTGTTCCACTCGCCTATTACCCTGTAAGGTGGATGTTGTTACCACCAGAGATGTTCAACAGATGAAGACCCTGGCACTCAGTGAACCGGGGGAAGACAGCTGTGCTCACAAAGACAGTGAGTCAAGCTTAGAGTCCAGGTCTGAACCCAGAACCCAGATCTCCACCATTATCCTGCTTCAGTTGATCCCGCAGTCATAGGAAGGCCGAATGCCTTCAAAGCCATGTCGTTCATGGGTTCCAGGTCTGACTTTGCACTGATTTCTCAAGCAAACCCAGATGGGCCACGTGGGCTCTCTGGGTCTTATTTCTTCCTGTATATAACAATGGTTCTCAGCAAGGAGGGTGACGGTGGTTCCCAGGAGGGACAATCAGCCATGTCTGAAGATATATCTTTGGTGGTCTGACTTGCAGGGAGGGACCAGCATCTAGTGAGTAGAGACCCGGGAAGATGCTCAACACCCTACAATGCAGGGCAGCCCCTCAACATGGGAGAATCCTGCTCTTCAGAGCAGGCCTCATCATGCAGCCTGCGTCACATTCCACTCTGAGACATTAATCCTGGGAGCTAATGTAGGTGAGTCTCCCCAGGCAGAGACTGTTGGCTTAAACGGCACGGTCCCCAATGGGAACCATGCCTCTTAGATGGACTTCTCCATGTTTGCTTCAATGAAAGGCTCCAATTCCTCCATGAAACCCATGTTTCCTCCAGAGTAAAATCCTGCAGGGCTCCTCCGCAGCCAGGCCTGCTGGCAGCCTGCCGTTCATCAGCTCCCGTTACCCTGGGTTGTTTTCTCCAGAAGGTTGGACCTCCTTCCCCAAACTGCTCTACATCTCGTCTGTTCTTGGCATCGCCTCTGGCAGCAAGAACTTATTGAGAGACCAGGCCCCAGAGGAAAGTGCTCAGCGCGGTCCTTCCATGCTGCCTGGCTTGACCAGACCCAGAGCAACAGTCAGACGTCTCTACTCCGCAGAGCATCGGCCTCTCTTTTCCCGGCTATCTGTGTTTACTTGGAAAAATGATTTCCTCTGCTTTACTCCATTTTCCTTTGAGCCCCATCGCCTGCTCAGTTCTCTGTCCTTTCTGTTTATTTCCACTTCTCATTTTTCTCCATTGATCTGACGCCCTGGAAATATAGCAGGAACAGAGTGTGCCCTGTAATATTCAGTTACACTTAATATTTCTCCACGAAACATTGACTTGGAACGCCAAGCTGTCAGAGTGCAGGCCTGCTCTGCTTACACTGGACGGGGGCTTCAGCACAGGCTTCAATTCATGTCGGATCTCTTCCCTGCTTAAAGGGGAACAGTGCCCAGGCTAACACAGGAAAGTGCCCTGGCCAGTTGGGGGGTGGCGCCAAGCACCCCCCACAGAAAGTAGTTTCCTCAAATAAGTGAGTGGCTATAATGCACTTGGTGCTTGGAAGGATAAAGACATGGCATCCAAGAAGACTGCCAGATGAATGTACTGCAGAACCCCAACGCTCTCCTTAAACAGAAAGTGTTTTTTAACCCAGCCTTTGCTGTCAGCGCTGCTAATGCTAGCTTTCTCGGATGCCACTTCCTGATGGTGTGTGTCACATAGAGGACTAATGAAGCTCTTTGGTGCTGTAGTGTTGATAGATCTCTTGGGTGCGCTGATGGAAAGCATCCGCCTCTTTCTCCAAAACCCCCTGCCAAGGACACAAACTAGCCTGAGTGTCAGGAACTCATATGGGTGAAACTTAGTATCCATGAAGGAGACCATCAGCTTGCATAGCAGAGACCTCAAGGGCGCCCAATCCTCTTGGGTAGATCTTGGCATCAATGATAGGCTCCACTTCTTCCACGAGCCCATGTTTTCTTCAGAATGAAATCCTTCAGGGTTTAACCCTCAGGAGGACTCCGTCTATGGATGGCCTCGGTTTCAAACTGAAGAACGAGTCTCTGCCTTCCTGGTTTAGGAGACGCTGTTAGGAAATACTGTGAGTGAAGTACTATTGATGTTTGCAGAAAACTACAATAAAGTCTCACTCAGACATATCGACATTTTGCATCCTGAAGTTTCTCTTTGGGTGCAAAGATATACTTTGCTGTGTGGTTCAAAGAAGTCAGGAAAATGAATAACACGAAGTAGGACATTGAGAACCAAGAAGCAAAGGGAGAAATTGAAAATCAAGGTTTCCTAGGAAACCTGTCCTCACCTCTCACATAAGAGGATGCAATTCACAAGTGGCCCACTAAGGCACTGGGCAACTTCCAGGGGCATCTCAGAACTAAAGTCTCAAATATGGGAGGACATGACCCAATGTTCCCTGAAAGCTCTGGGAATGAACCACAGGGCCACATCCCCCTCAGTGTGGGAAGCTCTTTATCTCGGTCCTCCTTTCTTCCGCTGAGTCAGAGACTGTGCAGCTAGAGTATCTGCATCACCGCCCTTGGCCTAGCCTTTTAAGGAGGTAGGATCTGGACCTACCTGCCTGACCTTGGTTATGGGATGCATGTGTGTGTCGGGGGGTGGCGTGCATGGCCACAGAGCTCATCAAGTCATCTCGAGTAAGAAAGAAGAGGAGGGGCAGGGCAAGGGGACCAGTAAGTAAGGAGAACCGTTGAGGAGGTGGGGAGAGTGAAGGGTCTGGAACCCGGAGACGGGGAGAATGGTAGAGGGGTCGTAACAATTACAAGGAGAGAAGAGCCCACAGACCAGGTGTCCAGTAAGACTTCCTGGACAATATGGTTTGCATTCCCTCTTTCTCCAAGGCCAGGGTAAAGAAGCACATCGCTGCTTGACTCTCCTGCAGTTGGATGTGTGTTTCCACTAGTACCTAAAGAAGCTTCACACAGCTCGTCATGGAGACTTGAGGGGGATCTTGTGGATACATATGCTGATTGAGATGGGCTGTAAGGATTCCACAGATTGTTCTTTTGATGGGACATGTTCCATGCCTTCATCCAAAAGACAGAGTCATCAACAGTCCGGGGTGAGAAGAAAGACAAGAAGGTAAATGAGAGCAGGAATCTTTTCTTGGGAAAATGTTTGAAACTGCCATAAAGACCTTTTAATAAAAAGAATCACTCTCAGACTGTTCCATGGGACCATATGAGAATTGTTCATCAGAGAACAGTCAAGATAACCCAACCAAACTGTGGGTTTTTTGAGTCAGAAATGATTTTCAGCCACAGGTCCAAGGGTTAGCCAGTCTTTGTGGGATTAACATTTAAGTATCAAGCACCTCCGGAAAGGCTTTTCCAGGAAAGGCAGAGAGTTTATTTCTAGGTAAAGTTTCTCTTTACTTAAGCCTCTAGAGCCTTCTATGTCATCTATTGGGATGAGGACCAGAAATGAGAAAGAAAAAGTTGGTCAGATAGTCAAAAGAGCCAAATACGTTTGAATTATATTCTTATCTGTAACTAAGATCTTTTTTTTGTTTGCTTTTTTATTTTTATATTTTTGTGTAACTAATGTCTTTTTTTAAAAAAAAAGATTATCATTATTTTTGGTCATGCCACGTGGCAGATGGGATCTTAGTTCCCTGACCAGGGATTAAGCCCATGTCCCCTGCATTGCAAGCATGGTGTCTTAACCACCAGATCACCAGGCAAGGCCATAAGGTCTTTTATCTTCTGGGCTGCTTGGAGAATGTAGGTGCAATCCACCCGTATTATCCAGGGATTACAATCCCCTTCCACCTGCATTGCTGTAGAGAAATAATATTTGTGCACATTTGGATTTCTCTTCATTTTCCTCTCCCTCTGAGCAAGGCAGGCAACTCATTGCTTAAGCAGGAGGCAGGAAGGGTGAGAAAGGCAGAGAGGACAAGGAGACACCACTTCATACCAAGAGGATTTCTAGACCCGGCTCAGAGGAAGGGCGCTCCTTTTTCCCAGCTTATTAGGCTCTCCATTTCACCATCGCAAGCGTTTTACCATGCAGATGAGCCCATAACAGAGGTGATAACTCATTCCAGCCTCCCAACCCCTCACCTCAAAGGCAGCGTTTCTGAGCCTCTCCAAGGCAGAAGAGATGAGCCCTTTTCTTTTCATCTCATCCATCTTTCGGGCTCTCCGTCCCTTGATTTCAAAGCCTTTCTCAGACAAATGTGAAGTTGAAAGGATAGCCTTCAATTATTTCATTTTGTGAAGGTTAAAAAGGTTCTTGTAAATGACGGATGCAAATCCTGGAAACCCGGTTAAAACAACTGGATACCAGATGGCGAAGGAAAGTGGTTTACTGTAAAGTGTTGCAGAGTGTAGAAGCTCATTTACAAGAAGCAATTACACAAACAGCCCTGAGCACCCAAGATCGCATAAAAGGATAGCTGGGGTAGATGCACACTGTCAGCCATGCTTGTGTGAGTTACACCCGCACACAAAACATGCCAACCGTGCGACTGGTCACCTTCCCGGCTGCCCCCATGACGGTAAGTCTGGGCTGAGCGCTGACCTGCCAGTAGGCAAAGACCTGCAGCCCCATGGGGAAGGCTTCCACGTGCTCCATCACTCAGCTGCCTGGGGGAAATCTCCTGATCAGAGAAATTGAACAGCGTAAGAAAAGTACGCAGATGTCATTGTCAATGGTCTAAGTCCAGGGAGCTTGACTTGCACCTCAGGTCAAAGAAATAAGAGAAAATTCCCATACAACCAGGATGACTTTTCATCCTCAATCTCTCTTGACATGGAAAGTGAGCATAATATGTTTTATTACATACATTCATATATATTAGCTATTATAAGTATATAGCATTAGTTATATTAGTACAGAACTAATATTAGTATATAATTATATACTAATTATATACTAGTATATAATTATATTATATTAGTATATTAAATTAATATATAATATATTAGTTATATATATAATTAATTGGGGGGGGCACTCCAAAATCACTGCAGATGGTGACTGCAGTCATGAAATTAAAAGACACTTGCTGCTTGGAAGAAAACCTGTGACCAACCTAGACAGCATATTAAAAAGCAGAGACATTACTTTGCCAACAGAAGTCTGTCTAGTCAAAGCTATGGTTTTTCCAGTAGTCATGTATGGATGTGAGAGTTGGACTATAAAGGAAGCTGAGTGCCAAAGAACTGATGCCTTTGAACTGTGGTATTGGAGAAGACTCTTGAGAGTCCCTTGGACTGCAAGGAGATCCAACCAGTCCATCCTAAAGGAAATCAGTCCTGTATATTCATTGGAAGAACTGATGCTGAAGCTGAAACTCCAATACTTTGGCCACCTGATGTGAAGAACCAACTCATTGGAAAAGACCCTGATGCTGGGAAAGATTAAAGGTGGGAGGAGAAGGGGATGACAGAGGATGAGATGGTTGGATGGCATCACTGACTCAATGGACATGAGTTTGAGCAAGCGCTGGGAGTTGGTGATGGACAGGGAAGCCTGGCGTGCTGCAGTCCATGGGGTCGCAAAGAGTCAGACATGACTGAGTGACTGAACTGAACTGAATACATTAATATTATATTAGATATAATATTATATTAATAGATATATTCTTGCAAGTGTGTTGATATAATGGGCAGGTTATAAAGCTATCGGTGAGAACTAGACTCTGTGTTGCAGTTTTCTGCTGTGCACTCCTGGGCTGAGCTAAGCTGACCTGTCTGCCCTCTTCCACACAGAGCCTCCTGTGCTCAGTTCAGTGGCCCTGAGTCTGAGTCTCTGTCTCCATGTGTCATATCCTCTCCAAGATCTTATCCCACTTTGGTCAGACTGGGCAGGCTTCCCCCCATCATTATCAACTTGACTGTAATCTGTGCTGGGGCGAGACCAGGGGCTCACTCAGCACTCAGTCTTATTGCAGGTGAAAACATAAATTTTTGTGGAGTCCTTCTGTAAACCCATGCATACTTCATGAGCTTATTGCTGCTTTTGTTCAGTCACTAAGTTGTGTCCTGCTCTTTGCAACCCCACGGACTGTAGCCCGCTAGGCTCCTCTGTCCATGGGATTTCCCAGGCAAGAATACTGGAATAAGTTGCCATTTCCTCCTCCAGGGGATCTTCTTGACCCAGGGATCAAACTGGTGTCTCTTGCATCTCCTGCATTATGGGCAGATTCTTTACCAGTGATCTAACCAGGCAAGAATGAAGGTAGTAGCTTGCCAAGGCAGTGAGAAAGATACTTTTGTGAAGGTGGGCCTTTCCAGAGCTCTGAAATCTCGGTATCCATTCTCATGGTCATACCACATGTGTGCCTGTGAACCTTCATTCTGGATTAGAAACCAGTCTGCCATGCTGGTACTTATACCCCATGAGCTCCGAAAGACTCTAGCTTGATGAAACAGGCTTCCAAATTCCCCAGGACACAGTAAAATGGGCCTGGCATGTAAGAGTCAAATGGAATATGCTTAAAAAAAAAATCTGATTCCCAAATGCCCATCAGTTAATGAATGAATAACAAACTGTTGCAGTTTGTTAATAACAGATGTTGCACATTTACTAGAGCTATCATAACAAAATTCTACAAACTGGCTTAAACAGAAATTGATTTTTTTTTTTTATGGTTCTGGAAACCACAGAATCCAAGATAAAGTGTTGGTAGATTTAGTTTCTTAGAAGGCCTCTTTCCTTAGCTTGCAGACGGCCGCCTTCTCTCTGTATCCTCTACTCGGTCTCTCCTCTGTCCATGTACATGTTTGTGTCCAAATCTCCTCTTCTTATAAGAACACAAGTCATATGGAATTACAGCCCAAAGTAAAGACCTTCTCTTAACTTAATATCCTCTTTAAAGAACTTATCTCTGAATACAATGGCATTCAAAGGCACTGGGACGTAGAACTTCAACATAAGAGCTTGGAGGAGACAACCAGTCCCTAGCAGTGCACATCTTTGCCGCAGCAAATTATTTGACAATAAAAAGGAATGGAGTACTGATATATACCATCCAATACAACATGAGTAAACCTTGGAAACATTATGCCAAGTGAAATTAGTGAAAAGGACCACATATTGTATGATTTTATTCACATGACATGTCCAGAATAGGCACATTGGTAGAGATAGGAAATAAATGAAGGTTTCCAGCCGCTTGGGGAAAGGGGGATTGGGTGTGATTGCTGACAGGTATGGTTTTCTTTTTGTGACAAAAATATTCTGGAATTAGATAGTTGTGATGGCCCAATCTTGACAATAAATTAAAAGCTGCTGATCTGGATCCTTTAAAGGAGTGAGCTTATGCAGTGTGAATTACATCTCAATAAACCAAAAAACACGCAATGTTTCTGCTTCATAAGGTCAGTGGTTCCTATACCCAATTGATGGTTCAGATGGTAAAGAATCTGCCTGCAATGCGGGAGACCTGGGTTTGACCCCTGGTTTGGGAAGATCCCCTGGAGGAGGGCATGGCATCCCACTCCAGTATTCTGGCCTGGAGAATCCCATGGACAGAAGAGCCTGGAAGGCTAAGTCCATGAGGTTGCAGAGTCAGACACGACTGAAGCAATTAAGCACAAAGTCCTCACAGTGGAACACTGTGAATGTTTTTATAACAGATTTAGCACTCAGATTAAAGCCGATTTAAACAAATACCTTTTTCCTGAGGGTGAACCACATCCTTGGGTATTACAAAGCTGGATTCAAATCCCTGCTAGGTTTTCAATGGGATTTGGGGAGGATGTGGCAGACATCAGGGACCCCCATCCAAAGACAGTCACTGTTCACTTTTGCTCTTGAGCTTCATTGGAACTGAGACCTACAATCTGACTCCAAGAAGGTCACCCCTATTGTGAGAGGCTGGGTGACCCTTCTCAATCCTCCCAGTCCTCTTCTGTCCTCTCTGAACTCCAATTTGTTAAGCCCTCTGGACTTGAGAAAGTCATTCCTTCCTTCCTTGCATTGTCTCTCCTCTGTGAAGCAATGGGTAGAGAGTTTATCCCATCCTCAAGGGTAGCCATTCTTTGCCATCTCTCTTTCCTCCCTGCCATGTGCATGTCCCTCAGACCTATAAAGTTGCCCCTCACCTTCTCAGACTGAGATCCATCCATTTGTCCATTCCTTATATCCCACCAGTGTTTACTGAGCACTCACTACATGCCAAGCACTGCTCCAGAAGTCAGGAGTACAGTGCTGAGCAAGATGGTCAAGGCAAAGGGTGGACTGTATACAAATAAACAAGCACCAGTAGAGCCCCAGGTCAGAACACTCACGGGCCAGTCCTCAGTGAGCTCATCCTACCAGTCTGCCCTCCCCTACTCTCTCTTCCCTGCCTTCTTCTTTCTCAGTGTGTGTCTGCCATCTCTTTGAGGTCACAAATGGTATACCTTTCCGTTTAGTAGTTCATAATGTTATCCTCTATCATTTGCACACAGTAGGCATTGAAGCAATATTTATTGTACAAATGCAAAAATGTGGCACATACTCCACGCTTTGGTTAGTCTGCTTGTATTGCTTTATATCTCATGCAGTTCTTGGCACGGTGCCTCTTGGTAATGTGATAGTGTACCAAGGGTTTGGTTGGGTCACTCCAAGCTCAGAGCCTTCCTATAAACCCCATGAGTTCTCTGCTATGAATAAAAGAAAGTCTCCCTAAAGCCACAAAGAAATAAAAGGCCATAATTCCACTGTATATTAGTATGTGTTTGTGGTATATGACTATGGTGGGATATTTGAAAGAGTGTGTTTGTTTTCACTTATGTGAGTACATCATGAGAAACGCTGGACTGGAAGAAACACAAGCTGGAATCAAGATTGCCGGGAGAAATATCAATAACCTCAGATATGCAGATGACACCACTCTTATGGCAGAAAGTGAAGAGGAACTCAATAGCCTCTTGATGAAAGTGAAAGTGGAGAGTGAAAAAGTTGGCTTAAAGCTCAACATTCAGAAAACGAAGATTATGGCATCTGGTCCCATCACTTCATGGGAAATAGATGGGGAAACAGTAGAAACAGTGTCAGACTTTATTTTTCTGGGCTCCAAAATCACTGCAGATGGTGACTGCAGCCATGAAATTAAAAGACACTCCTTGGAAGGAAAGTTATGACCAACCTAGATAGCATATTCAAAAGCAGAGACATTACTTTGCCAACAAAGGTCCATCTAGTCAAGGCTATGGTTTTTCCTGTGGTCATGTATGGATGTGAGAGTTGGACTGTGAAGAAGGCTGAGTGCTGAAGAATTGATGCTTTTGAACTGTGGTGTTCGAGAAGCCTCTTGAGAGTCCCTTGGACTGCAAGGAGATCCAACCAGTCCATTCTGAAGGAGATCAGCCCTGGGATTTCTTTGGAAGGAATGATGCTAAAGCTGAAACTCCAGTACTTTGGCCACCTCATGTGAAGAGTTGACTCATTGGAAAAGACTGATGCTGGGAGGGATTGGGGGCAAGAGGAGAAGGGGACGACAGAGGATGAGATGGCTGGATGGCATCACTGACTCTATGGACGTGAGTCTGAGTGAACTCCAGGAGTTGGTGATGGACAGGAAGGCCTGGCGTGCTGCGATTCATGGGGTAGCAAAGAGTTGGACACAACTGAGCGACTGATCTGATCTGATCTGATCTGATGTGTGTATACATAATACACACAGACATACACTCATACCTAGATGAACTGATCATGGCTCTTGGGATGAACCTGTACCTTAATACTGACCAAGGTTTGGTTATCTGTGGATATGTTTGTTTTGGATTTGATCCCTGGGTATGGTTGCTCTGTTTTGCTCATTTCCACGAAGCTGGGGCCTAAGGTGACTGGAGCATGGCAGGTGCTCAAGGGGTGCCAGCAAGTCTGTCTAATGAATAAGTGACATCACCAGCACCCCTCAAAGTTTATGTTTTAGGCATATGGGAATTCTGCTTTTGTGGAACCCATGGTCATTCCAATTTTTGTGATTTCTTATTCATTGATCTTTAAATATACAAGGGATGAAAATAAGTTCTCTCCTTAAGTCATGGAAAAACTTAAACCACAAAGAACTTACCTTCAATGAGACACATAAGTTCACAACCTTGAACCTAAGGTTAAGGGTACTCAACTTGACTGACATTGTGAGCTGGGTTATTCTGCGTTGGTAGAGCTGTCCTGTGACTTGTCAGTGATGCCATTTACCCCCCACTCTCAGTTATGACAGGAAAAAATGTCACCAGACAATGCCAAAGTTTCCCTAGGGGAAAAATTGTCCTTGGTTTGGGGCCACTTTTAGGATTGTATGGGGGAGCCTTCTTGGATATATTTTTCTCTATGTTTAATTAAGCTTTCCTGGTGTCGCAGTGGTAAAGAATCTGCTTGCCAATACAGGAGACACAAGAGATGCGAGTTCAATCCCTGGGTTGGGAAGATTCCCTGGAGTAGGAAATGACAACCCATTCCATTCTTCTTGCCTGGAAAACTCCATGGACAGAGGAGCCTGGAAAGCTACAGTCCATGGGGTCATGAAGAGTTGGACATAACTGAGCGTGCACACACCTATATAAAGTTGTTTTTTCATTGTAAAAGTTCTAGTTTCAAATTCCTTTGCACATCTCTTATTCAATCAATGAACAGAAACAATAAGAACATAAACATCTAAATTGGTTACATTCTATGTTCTAGTTATACTAATCACACATCTTCATGGTCAACTTTTACGCCTTACCCAGGCATAAGACCATTTAAAATTCATTTTCAGACCAGAATACCTAACAACATCACACTGCTCTCTTCATTCAATTCATCTCCCCAAAACTCTGCCCCCTTCTCTCTCACACAATTACACATGCATACACACACACACACACATACACACAACTTCCTTTCTAAAATGTGAATAATTAACATCTACTAGGGCTCCATCTTCATCTTGGTCTCTTGTCCTGCCAGGCAGGTGGCACTTCTCCTTTCCTGCCATTTCCAAGTTGCTAGACCCACGTGGATTAGTTCTACCCAATGCGTTATAAGATAAGTGCTATGTCCCTCTAATTATCCACTGCAGCATCTATGGAAGAGGCCCTGAGCTAACACGGTTGGGCTTCATGATGGAAACAATATGGTCTGTCAGGTTGGTACGTGGCAGACAGCTGCCTTGAGGAGTTTCCCAAAGCCATGGTGGATTTTGCTTGACTGAGAAATAAACCATGGTGTTATTAGGTCATTGAGTCTGTGGGCCTGTTTGTTACACAGCCTAACCGGGCTTATGGTGCACTAGTAACTGACTGGTACATCCACTGAGGAATAGGTCCAAAGCTGCATGTGAGCTCTCTGGAACATTTTCTGGACATTCTGATGGAAGAACAGGTCATAGACTACAGTAAGTTCTGCCAGGCTAAGAAAGAAAAGAGAACAGATTGATTATATTTCATATTCAGTTTCACTTAAATTATATGAGCAATCAGTTACATAAACAAAATAGTAATTACCAATAGCTTTGATGATCAATCCTATGGACAGAGGAGTCTGGTGGACTTCAGTCCACGGGATCACAAAAAGTCAGACACAACTGAGCAACTGACACTGGATGATCAAATTTGGTGACATAGGGCATTCAAAATGTGCTCCTGTTTCTTAAATATTGGAGGGAAACCTGAGGAATCCAGGGAGCTACTTGGAGTGGCTTCCCATCCCAAAGATGTTTTGTATCTTGGCCTCCAGATGTATTTTGGACCTCCAGCAGTTCACATTCAATATAAACTACCCCAAAATAGCTTCTGATACCAATAGGTGGCATAACCTTGAGCTGATAATTTATTTAGGTTTCAGTGAGGCCAGACTGTCCTGTGTCTTTTTAAGCCACTCTCTGCTTTGATTCTGGTCAATAGCCTGTTTTAAGAAAAGCTTTGGCCAGATTTTAAAAAAAGGAAAGAAAATCTGCCTTCCCTTGAGTAAACACGGGAACCTGACAGCTCCAGTGGGTAAATAATGCACGTTTTAAAAGCCTTTCCAAATAGGTCTCTATCCAGCAAGCTGCTTTTATAAGCTACCACTCTTCCTAATATCCACTTATTCAAAACTCCTTAAAAAATACCATGGGTTGAAATGATAGACATCCCACTAGATCTGGGTTTGCTGGATTTTTTTTAAGAAGAAGAAATGTAATTTTCCCCTTTGGTTAGGAAAAGAGTCTTTCCTGAAATATGATCCTCTCAGATAAATAATGGCAATAAAAGTAAATGGAAAGTGGGAAAGAACATGGTTTCTTAGTGCAGTGTGCAGCACTTTCTAATTGGAAAATGCTAAAAGGGAGTTTTCCTTGGAGGCCTCCCATCTGACTTGAGACCAAACAAAACAGTGATTTGCTTATGAGCGTTGAGGTCTCTGTTTTCCTTGTTAAAGAAGAAGCGAAGAAAGGAAGAAAAGTACTAAATTATAAAACTGTATTATAATCACGATTTGAGTGGATATTTCATACATTAGGGTAGAATGGAGAAACACCAAAATGTGAGGAGCAGGAAAAGAGCTTTGGGGTCATCTGGTTAACCCCAGGAGGAAACAAAAATTATTGCTATGAAGGGTGTTGATGAAGAGCCGTGTATATTTCTTATTCTTGCTAGCATAGCGCTTCTGCTCAGATGGAAGTATTCTTTTTTCCACATAAAATAAATTTATCTGGTTTAGCTGAGTTCTTCTGGAATTTCGTGAGGCATTTACTCATCTGTCTCAGAATGGGCTGGTGGCTTTGAAAGCCAGAACTTTTGCAGTTCAGGGCCTTCTGGGTCCTCTGGTCCTGTTATCTAATTGTTTGTCTAAAACGGATAATGTCCGTGTGTTTTCAAAGTTTCCTCATTTCCTTAACTAGACATAGTATACCTACCCTTAGGATATGAAGGCTGAGGTGTCTTCCTCAGGATCCACCCAAGGGACACAGCTGGTGTTGACCACATGTGCAGACAAAGTCTGCTGCAATCAGTGGCCCAGTCTAAAATGCTTTCAGTGGAGAGGTGGCAGGCACCTGTGATGGTCTATTTTATGTGTTGGCTTAGCTGGGCCACAGTATGTACATATTTGGCCAAATAGTATTCTAGCTGGACACCTTCTTCCTAATACAGTCTAGTGCACAAAACATTTGTCTGATTCAGCAGCTTCCTCACCAAGGGAAACCTGCTACAGATCCCAGGAAGGAGATTGATGGAAATTAGTAAATAGCAGCTTCCTGTACTTTGCCATCAACAATAACAAAATATATCAAAAGAGGAGAATTCAGTAGTCAATTCAACAGAATTCCGAATGATTTTCTCATTCCTGACAAGCAAAGGACTTTCTAACAGGAGAGATTCTCCCAGCCTAGTGCTCACCATTGGTTTCAGCAGCAGCCCAGGAGGTCTCTCTAAACATGTTAAACATTTAACACTAGATGCCTGAAAGCCCAACTGTGTACTTGCTAGAAGAGGGCTCTATATGCTCAAAGGTATAGGATTAGCAGGGATTTTCATAAGGACTTTTGCCTATTATATTTTCTAAGGCACAGCATAATACTAATAAAATACTAATGGGATAGTAGGTAATTTACTAATTTTTTTAAAAGCAAATTCTTCTAATTACAGTACAAGTTTCAGTAATTTAAGATATTTGTAACACAGGACATGGGATATGTATGGAGAAGTGTAAGTTGGGAGAAAATGTGAACTGATTATTAACATGGATTTTCACTGTATTTTAGGATATAATATTAATTCTCAACAACCAGGGTAGAAATAAATGAGTGATTCTTTTTATAATGAACAAAGTTCATAAGAAAACTATGTGGATATTCTCTAGAGACCCTGAAAACAGAAAGAAATCAAGTAGAATTAAATCAACTTAGAAATCCATGAATGTTTCTGTAGAATACCAGAAAATCAGCACTTGAGAAACTGATACATCCAAATTATTATTACTTCTTTTTATTAAGCCAGTTATTTAATTGTGTCACCGATGAGAAGAAAGTACATTTTTTACTTTGGTATTTTCAGAACTGCCAGGATGAGCTAAAGTAAATAAATACATAAGCAAATTATTTTTATCTCTTTCTGTTATAGCTAAGTAGCTGGTCAATTGTCTTTATAGATTTTATTTCTAAAAGCCACACATAAGAAAGGAAGGTCAACAGATGAAAAGGATCCAGCACTTTAGCTTCAATTTCAAGACCTTGAAGGTTATAGTCCAGATGTCCTTAAGCCTTAATGATCAGGATACCTAATAAATGCCGTGCCCCCATAACGGAACTCAGAACTCTAAGTTTTGAATCACAATTGCATTGTGCATGGTCCACTGAAATATTTAGAACATCATCCTTTATTTCTACCATATGTCTAAACATATTCCAAAACCTGCAACTGGTTTGTGCTCCAATAAAAATTACAATAATTGTTGGTGGAACACAACATAGTTAGGAAGATAGGGTAAGGTTGAAGAGATAGGACAGTATACCTGTATTTTGGATTATACGTGGACTCAGTTGATCCATAATTAAGTAGCAGATGATCAAGAAGGAAGTGCACAAAGGGCCTTAGCAGATACACATGTGTTGTAAAAAAGACTTCCCTGGTAGCTCAGATGGTAAAGAATCTGCCTGCAATGCAGGGGACCCAGGTTCCATCCCTGAGCTCGAAAGATCCCCTGGAGAAGGGAATAGTTACCCACTCCAGTATTCTTGCCTGGAGAATTCCACGGACAGAGGAGACTGGCAGACTATATAGTTCATGGGGTCGCAAAGAACTGGACACGACTGAGCCACTGACACATTTATCTTAAGGGTACTGAAGGCAAGTGGGGAATCTAGGGCTAGAACAATGGTAGCTGAGTAGGGTGCCTGAGTAGGGTTGGCCATGCTATCAGTCACCTACTTGACTTCTTTTTATCATGCAAAACTATGGCTTGAACTAAACTATTCTTTCATCTTTTGAGATGAGTTTGGTAAAAATTACTTATTGCTAAATTGGCATAGGTTGGTCTGCTCCTCTTGTATCACCATCTCTAAGAAATCAAAACGAAAGCATCAGATTTTGTCTTGCAGAGCTGTGCTATATTTGCCCACATTGGCCAGGACTGTTTCTCCATACTGACCATTGTCTGGCAGTGGTGCCATTTGTAGCACTGAATGACCCATGCTTCAGTCTGCTACAGTGCGCCCTTGACAGGGAATGCTTGTTATGTCTTGCAAATCTACCTCAAATGCATCAACCAAGTTAATGCTTCAGAGCTTCCCTGGTGGCTCAGTGGTAAAGAACTTGCTTGCTAATGTAGGAGACATGAGTTCAATCCCTGGGTTGGGAAGATGCCCTGGCAGGGTACAGTCCATGGAATTGCAAAAGTGTCAGATACAACTTAAAGATGAAACAACAACAAAGTTAATGCTGCAGATAAGATCTGACTCAGACTCTAGAGGAAGCTGGATCTGGGTTCAGATTCTGTCTCTGCCACCTAGCACCTCTGTATTCCTACAGAAGTTACTGCATGCTAAGTCTGGTTTCCTCATCTGGGAAATGGCCACCAGGCTGCTGCTAAGTCACTTCAGTCGTGTCCAACTCTGTGTGACCCCATAGATGGCAGCCCACCAGGTTCCCCCATCCCTGGGATTCTCCAGGCAAGAACACTGGAGTGGGTTGCCGTTTCCTTCTCCAATGCATGAAAGTGAAAAGTGAAAGTGAAGTCATTCAGTCATGTCCAACCCTCAGACTCTTCGCGATCCCACGGACTGCAGCCTACCAGGCTCCTCCATCCGTGGGATTTTCCAGGCAAAAGTACTGGAGTGGCGTGCCATTGCCTTCTCCAAGGGCCACCGTACTAGCTAGTATTTACTGATGGCCTACAATGTACCAGGCTCTGTTCCCATCAAAGACAGTGTCACTTAATTGTCATAATAACAGCAGATACCATTATCATGCCATTTTACAGGTGTGGAAACAAAGGCCCAGCACCCACATGGAAACTGGCAGAGAAGTGTTGGTAATCCAGGCCTGTGTTCTCACATGTGTCTTATACTGAATCTCTAGTTGCTGAATTCCTGTGCTCATCACCAGACAACTATTCTGACTCATTTCAGCTTCAAGGAGGACGTAAGTCAGTACACATGGCACTCAGCGAAGGATTCACATGTACACTCCTTCATCCACTCAACAAATATCGAATGACAGCCCCCTAATGTGTCAGGTACTGTTCTAGGACTCGGGTATACAAGGTAATGCAAGGTTCTGCCTTCTCAGAGCTTGAAATCTAGAATGGAAACAAGCCACAGCTGAATCAATACATCTTCAATGAAACATTACCAATGCCATGAAGCAAAATAAAGCAGGGGACAGAGACAGGATGTTAGCAGGCAGTGGTTGAACATGGGTGGAGGGTGGTGGGGAAGATGCTTCAGAAAGAGAAATGGGCTCTGTGAGGAAGTGAGCTTTGAGCCAAGCCCTGATTGATTGGATAGAGAAGCCATGCAAAGATCTGGTGAGTGCTGTCCTTGCTTTTATAATAAAATTAATTATGGAGAATTTTTGTCACCACTGCCAACAGAAGATCTTTTACCCTTTCTTCAGTGCCCTACAATAAAAGAGTAAAACTGGAAGTGTGATGGAAAAGGAAAGAGCTGTTCTGAAAACTGGAGGGAGTCTGGGTGCTTAGTCACTCAGTCAAGCCTGACTCTTTGCGACCCCCTGGACTGTAGCCCCCCAGGCTCCTCTGTCCATGGGGATTCTCCAGGCAAGAATACTAGAGTGGGTTACCATGCCCTCCTCTGGGAATCTTCCCAACTCACGGATCAAACCCAGGTCTCCCACACTGTGGGCAGATTCTTTACCCTCTGAGCCACCAGGGAAGCCAGAGAGAGTTTGGTTCCTGCAAACTCTGAAGGTGTCATGAATGAAAAGAGACCATTTCCAACTCTTTGTTGATAATTCACAAAGTCTCCCAAAGACAAAACCACAGTTGGCCACGGTTTTGTTGGTTTCACTTAATTCTCTGACTCTGACTCCTTGTTGACTAAAAGCATATCATAATCACAGTAAATTCTGCCTCACTTTGCCCCATTAAAGGGAACCCAAGCCATTTCACACACCATCCTCCCATTCAATCTTGATTTTACAATGCTTTTCACTGAAGATTAGAGTTAATGCTTTTCTAAGAGGTTTGTCACAAAGGGAGTTTAATTGGGGCTCATTTTCTCCATCTACACATTTTGTTCAAAAGCTTTATTTTTAGAGAGTGTGTTTAGTCATATATATGACTTTGGAGCAACAAGCCATAAGGGAAAACCTTCCTTGACTTCCTGGGGATATAACCATTTCACTCCCCATAGTGGATTGAATAGTCTCTCCCCAAAAAGAGAAGTCCAAAGACTAACATCCATACCTGTGAATGTGATTTTGTTTGGAAATAGGGTTTTTGCAGATATAATTAAGGATCTTAAGATGAGATCAATTTGTAGTAGGATGGGCCTTAAGTCCCATAGTAATTGTCCTTCAAAGAGAAAGGAGAGAGAGATTTGAGAGATAGGGACACAGGGTAAGATCAAGACAAAGGCAGAGATGGAGACTTGCAGTCTCAAGCCAGGGAATGCCAAGAGTGCCAGCAGGTTTCAGAAGCTAACAGAGAGGCATGGAATGAATTCTCCCTCAGAAGCTTTGGAAGAAACCAACCCTGTTGACACCCTGATTTCAGAGGCCACCCTGATCGTAGACTCCACAATTGTGAGGGGATCAATTTCTGTTGTTTTAAGCCAACAAGTTTATGATATTTTGTTAAGGCAGCCATAGGACTCTTATATACTTGGTTTGAATCTTTGACATTGAACAGAAGACTTACTGTTATGAGTCGTTTAATCTCTGACTTCAGATTATACTACAAAGCTACAGTAATCAAAATAGTATGGTACTGGCACAAAAACAGAAATATAGATCAATGGAACATGCTAGAAAGCCTAAACACCTGTGGTCAACAAATCTATGACCAAGGAGGCAAGAATACACAATGGAGAAAAGACAGTCTCTTCAATAAGTAATACAGGGAAAACTGGACATCTACACATGAAAGAATGAAATTAGAACATTTTCTAACACCATACACAAAAATAAACTCAAAATGGATTAAAGACCTAAATGTAAGATTGGATACTATAAAAATCTTAGAGGAAAATATAAACAGAACACTCTCTGACATAAATAACAGCAAGATCTTTTTGAATGCACCTTCAAGAGTGATGAAAATAGAAATAAAAATAAACAAACAGGACCTAATTAAACTTAAAAGCTTCTGCACAGCAAAAGAAACCATAAACAAAATGAAAAGAAAACCCACAAAATGGGAGAAAATATTTGCAAATGAAGTGACCAACAAGGGATTAATCTCCAAAATATACAAACAGCTCATGCAGCTCAATATCAAAAATAAAAATAGAAAAGTGGGTAGAAGATCTAAATAGACATTTCTCCAAAGAAGACACACAGATGCCCAAGAGGCACATGAAAAGACACTCAAAATCACTAATCATTATAGAAATGCAAATCAAAACTACAACGAATTATCACTTCGCACTGGTCAGAATGGCCGCCATTAAAAAGCCTACAAACAATAAATGCTGGGGAGGGTGTAAAGAAAAGGGAACCCTCCCACGCTGCTGGTGGAAATGTACATTGGTACAACCACTGAGGAGAAGAGTAGGGAGGTTCCTTAAAAAACTAAAAATAGAGCCACCATAGGATCCAGCAGTCCCAGTATTCAGGTCAGAATAGAGGCTTTATAGACTGTTGTGCCTGCCTAGTATCTATGTGGTACCTCATTTGCCTCCCCTCCCTCCTGCCACCCGGGGGATAAACCCTGGTCACAGTCATGAGATGGACCAACCCAAACTGAGCTCACCACAGCAACTTACCCTTACAGCAATCCTGATTGGTAAATTAGCTAATTGGCTCCAGCTTGAATTTTTTCATTGGACAGGAAGGAAAGTTCTTTTCTAGACACTTAATTAGACTTGAAGTCTGTGAATCAAGAGCTTCTCATCACAGTCTTCCTGCAGGCAAAGCCACAACAAAAGGTGGGGATTAAACTGGAGCCGGAGCCCCATCACAGAGTGCCTGGGTTGGCCTTTACCCCAAAGGCCATGAGGATCCAAGGAAAGATGCTCATCAGGGCTGATGTAACTAGGCTAACGTGACCATGAGAAGGTAGGACTGAAGTTGATAAAGACCTGTCATGGAGTAAGAGGTGCTGGTAGGAACGTAGGTGTATTCACCCAGGACTGAACCAAGGCAGCAGCAGAAGCCAAGAAGAGAGAAAAGATTCAATGTGTAATAATAAAAAGCCATACTGAAGACAGGGCTTCTCTGGTGGATCAGTGGTAAAGAATCTGCCTGTTAGGCAGGAGATATGGGTTCAATCCTTGGGTTGGGAAGATACCCACTCCAGTATTCTTGCCTGGAGAATCTCATGGTCCAAGGAGCCTGCTAGGCTATACAATCGATCAGGTCGCAAAGAGTCAGACACAACTGAAGTGACTAAGCACATGCTGAAGACATAGATGCCAAATGCATGCAGAGAAGAAAAGAGAGAAGTCAAAGGCACCTTACTAAATTTGATTTTCAAAATCACTGAAATCAAAATAGAGCCAATTTTTTTTGATGCTTTCAAGAAGTTTTCTGTAAACATTTTGAGTATGTTTAAGGAACATGTGGAGGAGATAATATCCCAGACAAGAAAGGGAATTAAGCAATTCAGGAATTTTGAGGCTCCAACTATCAAATACTTCAGGATCTCAGCTAGGGAGCAGTGCATTCTGGAAGTCTTATGTTCTATTATACTGATTTCCCTCCTCACCCCCTGGAATTTTTTTTTTTTTTTTTAGAAATCATTTAAACCACTCTCAAAGTTCTTTCCTAAGGTGAAAATTTTAAAAAAGGGGGCTACAGAAGAAATGTGCAAACTTGAGGCAGCTAAGAGCTTTCCCAAACTACATTACAGGTGAGCCTCCTTGGAGCTCAAAATGAGCAAAGCCACAGAAGACAATGCAGTTCGCTGTGGATGAGGATAATGGATGTTGGGTGGGAAAAATGAGGAGCATCAATAAAGCATGCTGGTGCGATGCTGAATAAGAGACCTCACTTTATGGTGCTTACACTGAAATGTGTGCGATGGGCAAGGAGAGTGCCTGTAATGGGAAGAGTCTGTGTCTTCCCTGGGAGACTTTAGAAGAAGGAGAAGCACAGGGCTTATCGACTGTATGGTACTTCTTGCCAATGGCTCTGGAGCCTTAGAAGGTAGAAGCTAGAAAAACTTTAGAACTTCTCTTATATAACATGTACCCATGCCTCAAATTTGAGTTTCAAGGCAGATGGTTCCTGATTTGGGGAACTGTGGACATGGAAAAATCCCTTCAAATTACCACAGAGAAATTTGAGGTTATGCAAAGGTGAGCTTCCCAGGTGGTGCTAGTGGTAAAGAACCTGCCTGCCAATGCTGGAGACTTAAGAGACTCGGGTTTGGTCCCTGGGTCAGGAAGATCCCCTGGAGAAGGAAATGGCAACCCACTCCAGTATTCTTGCTTGGAGAATTCCATGGACACAGGAGTCTGGCAGGCTACACTCCAGGGGGTCGCAGAGTCAGACATGAGTGAAGTGACTTAGTGCAGCACTAAGGTGAAGAAAGGACCTGCTGAATAGAGATGTTTGGAGATTTAGTTCCAAAGAGCTAAAAAAGAGGTGTTTGGGAGGAGACAACTTAGGGGTGCAGGAGGGGAGCACATGGCAGGCAGGGCCTGGCTCCTTACCTGCTACTGTGCTTCTACCTGGGAGGACTGCACTGGACTCAGTGGTCCGTATGTTTTGTTTTGCCCTTTGGTATGAAAAAATGTCGCATAACTTTTCAATACTTATGACTATAGGTATTTTACATACAGATTGAGATTTCAGGGGGCTTCCCTGTTGACTCAGTGGTAAAGAGTCTGCAGGAGACGTGGGTTTGATCCCAAGGTCAGGAAGATCCCCGGAAGAGGAAATGGCAACCCCCTCCAGTATTCTTGCCTGAGAGATCCCGTGGACAGAGGCATCTGACAGGCTACAGTCCGTGGAGTCACAAAAGAGTCAGATACAACTTAACAACTGAGCAACAACAACAATACAGATTGAAGACTCCTTTTGAAAACTGAAAATCTGGCCATGCCAAGCCTTCATTCCCACAAGTCAACAATTTCAGAGGTGGAGGAGAAGTGCAGGTGACCTCTCCAAAATCCACTGGTCCCAGCTCCCTGCCACCTCTCTGTACTCACATCCAGCCTGTTCCACTCATGTTTACAGGCCTGGTCTGGTTTGTATTTGACCTTGAGACGCAGAAGATTGCAGGAAAGCTGACTAGCTGTGGACAGACCAAAAAGATAGATGTAGGCAAAACTGGAGGTGGCCTCCATGTTCACAGATGCAATGCTCTTGTGGGGAGAATGTCCCTCCACACAGTGAGCTCCAAAACAGAATCCACTGTGGATCAGGAGCTCCGAGCACTGTAGCTTTGGAAGCTTCTGGAAACAGTACCCTGGAAATAAGACTGCCAACTCATCATGAGCTCCTGTGGTAGAAGCAGGGTGAGCCTCTCCAAGTGGTGCCATGGAGTTGCATGCACCATGTGGTAACCAGACGGAGAAGAGACGAGTGGAGCCGATGGCACACCCGGGGACCACAGAAAAGACTCTATGGGCTGGGGACAGGGATGGGAGTTTGAAAGCTCTCATGCAGGTGGGGTGCTTAAGTTATGAAATTTAGACAATAAAAGCAATTCCTGGATATACCAGATGAATATTAAAACTTAAAAAAATTTTTTTTATTGACGAATAATTGCTTTACAGAATTTTTTGGTTTTCTGTCAAACCTCAACATGAATCAGCCATAGGTATTTTACACTGCATGTGTCCTTAACCTGGAAATCATATTTTTAGAATTTTTATCTAAAGAAAAGTCATGGATGTGTACAGATTTCATTAAAATGATTATTACTTTAGGTAAGTTTAATGGCAAAGAACTGCCAATGGGTTTTTTAATCCGCAACCACTGAAGGGCGTGGCCTGTGGTATGTGCGCTCAGTCCGACCCTGAGACCTCATGGACAGTAGCCCATCAGGCTCCTCTGTCCATGGGATTTCTCAGGCAAGAATACTGGAGTGGGTTGGCATTTCCTTCTTCAGGGTATCTTCCTAACCCAGGGATCAAACCTTTGTCTCTTGCCTCTCCTGCATTAGCAAGAGGGTTCTTTACCAACTGAGCCACTGGGGAAGCCCTACAACCACTAGACACTGGTTGAATAAATTGTATCATCCATATAATAAATTCCATGGAGACACTGAAATTCTTTCCTGGAAGTTATTTAGGATATGTACACACATGTGACAAAAATAATATGCATGGTATAATGTCATTCTTATTAAAAGTATAAATATACATAGGGAAGATATTCAAGTTTTTGCATTATATTAGTTTCCTATGTCTGCTGTAACAAATTACCAAAAACACTGTGGCTTAAAACAACAGAAATGTATTTTCTCACAGCTATGGAGGCCAGAAGTTTAGCAGGTTCACTGGGCTAAATCCAAGGGAGAGGTAGGACCGAGCTCCTGCCAAAGGGAGAGAGAGCTTCTGGTGGCCACTGGCACTCCTTGGCTTGTGGCCACATAACTCCAATCTCTGCCTCTGTCTTTACACTACTTTCGCCTTTTCTGTGTATTATCTCCCCCGTCCTCTTTCTTCAGGGCTTTCTAGGTGGCTCCATGGTAAAGAACCTGCCTGCCAATGCAGGAGATGAGTTCAATCCCTGGGTCGGGAAGATGCCCTGGAGGAAGAAATGGCAACCCACCCCAGTATCCTTTGTCTGGAGAATCCCATGGACAGAGGATCCTTGCGGGCTACAGTCCATGGGGTCACAAAGAGTTGGACTCAACTGAGAGAATGAGCACACCCTTTTTCTTATAAGAACCCTTGTGTTTGGATTTAGGACCCGCAGAGACAATTGAGAATGATGTCTCTATGTCAAATTCATTAGCTTAATCGCATCTGTAAAGTCCCCTTTTCTTTTTAATGTCACATTTACACGTTCTAGGGACTAGGACTATCTTTGGCAAGGCCATTATTAACTGCTGTCCTCCCAAATACTAAAAGACATTTTCTTTCTTTGTGTTGTTCCCATTCTTTCTTAAAGTGAGCATCTAATAAATTCATTAAGAGGACTTTACATTTCTATTATATTCAAATAGACAAAATATTTATGAATTCTCACTTTGTATCTGGCCTTGTGATTATTTCTGTTTAGGAGCCAAAAAAGAAACAAAAGAATATAAACCATATATACCCAAATAAAATCTATCTTTGCCCTTTAGAGTATTAAAATATTTTCCCAATATTCAAGATATATTAAAAAATACAAACATAGAATATTTTTATTTTATTAAATATCACATTGCATAGTATAGAAAAATTACAATTTAGAAAAATTTAAGGAAAGGGAGAGGAGAAGATACACTTAACTAGTTACCAAGAGCTCATTGGGAAGCATGACTCAACATGGGCTTTAAATATGACTCATGATTAGGATTTAATGAAATAGTATAAACAAATGGAGTGTTATCATGATTTAGAAGAATGTCTAGCAGATGTTTCTAACTACAGAAAAAGCAACAGAATCTGTATAATGTGAAAGAGAAGAATCTCTCTTCCTTAGGCTTCTCTTGTGGCTCAGCTGGTAAAGAATCTGCCTGCAACGCAGGAGACCTTGGTTCCATTCCTTTGTTGGGAAGATCTGCTGGAGAAGGGATAGGTTACCAACTCCAGTATTTGGCCTGGAGAATTCCATGGACTGTATGGTCCATGGGGTCGCAAAGAGTCAGACATGACTGCTGCTGCTGCTAAGTCGCTTCAGTCATGTCCGACTCTGTGCGACCCCATAGACAGCAGCCCACCAGGCTACCCCGTCCCTGGGATTCTCCAGGCAAGAACACTGGAGCGGGTTGCCATTGCCTTCTCCACAATGCAATATTACTCAACCATAAAAAAGCACAAACTTACAATCTGCAACAGCATGAGTGGACATGGAGGGCATTATACTAATTGAAACAAGTCAGACAGAGAAAGACAAATACCATATGATACAATTTATATGTGAACTCAAAAAAGATTACAACAAATTAGTGAATATGGCAAAAAAGATGTAGACTTAACAGATAAAGAGAACAAACTAGGGATTACCAGTGGGAGAGAGAAGGGAGGATGGACGAATAGGCGAGGGAAGTAAGGGGTACAAACTATTATGTATAAAAAAGCAATAAATATATATTATACAATGTGGGGAATATAGCCAATATTTATAGTAATAATAAATAGAATATTACATTTAGAAATTGTAAATCACCATCTTTTATACCTAAAACATATAATATTCTAACACAACTGTAACCAACTTAAAAACCTGGGGATAGATACATGAGACTTAGTATTTCATATTTACATATTTTTACTGTTACCTATGCTAAGGTTGTTATAGAGAAAAATATGTCAATATGCTTGGGAAAACTTCAGCTTTACAGACATCTTACTTTACATAGATTCAAACTTATCTAATAACATGGTGAAGGAGAAGAAATATAGCTACTATTAATTAAAAAAATTGGATGTTATATGATTTTTTTCTGAGACCTTTGAACATAACTATCATTTCCTCTGAAGCATATATCTCATGATATTTAATAAATTGTTTTATGAAAAGCATGGAAGAAATAAAGGTAGAAAAAGGATAATGACAATATCTAAGTTTATCTAATCATATGCCAGACACTGGTGTAAGATATTTTTTAATCAAGTGGAAATGAAAACTTTTTCCCCACCCTTTTAGAATAATTCTTTAGGGGTATGTGAATTAAACAAAGAAAAGTTGGATTAACAGGAGAAAGAGCACACCATTTTTATTAATATTGATGTGTTTGAGAATTTATAGAATAGAAGTGAAACTCAAGTACGTGGTTAGACCTGGTACCCTTTCAAACAAGAAAACAGGGTCCGGACTTCGAAAATGATAAATTTAGGGGAAGTAACTAGGAAATATATGAGGGAACCAATGGAAGATAAGGGCTATTTAAGGACAGTCTGTTTATGCAAACTCATCTTAGTGTTGATGCCCTGTCTTCAATGATAAGAGTTGCTCTTTTCTTCCTAGTAGACTTGGTGGGGAGATACCTTTCTCAACGGGAAATTTATGCTCTGCTTTTAGACAGAGAACTCTTTTTCCATCATTGATTCTCAGTTGCCTTTAACTCAAAATAATATTTAGACCAAAGGGTCAAAAATTTGATGGGCTTTATTCTGTCCTCCTTCATGACAACTATATGTAATCCTGATACTACTATGATGTGGGCACAATTGTTGCCTCTTTTTACCAGTGGAGAAATCGAAGAATAGGGAGATTATGTTCTAAGGGGCATGCCTGAGGGAAAGGCAGGTACTTATTTTGCTGAAGGGTAGAGTAAGCAGTATAGGTAATACCCAAGCAATTTCAACCCAGGAGACTGAAAAATTTCTAAATGTACTGCCTTAATTTGCTTCATTTTTCATAAGAACAAGGTGGCTTCACCACTCTTTAACTGCTTCCTTTTCCTTCTCACATCAAAAAACCATTCAAAGAACATTTTAATAAAGTGAACAGAACAGGTGAGGAACAGCAAGAAATAAGAGGAAATTTTTAAAGGATTACAGTGATGAGAGGGAATTAGAGAAAGTTCATACTGAGGCTTTCATGTACTGTACTTGTAAGAAAGAAAAAAAAATGAATAATGATGTATAAAAATAGAGCAGCAGTATAATAATGGCTTAAGCTATAGTTCTTTTTGCTGTGTAAACTTTGAAAAACACAATGCGATAGCCGAAGGAGTAAGGGGGGAAATGTGTCTGCCTAAAGAAAATGTACACACACACGCACACACACACACACACACACACACACACATCCTCAGACATACACTCATAGTCCCCTAACTGCTGAACTTCATAGACCTAAGAAGTCATAAGGAAGAAAATATAGACCAGCAGAAAGCTCATTAGATGAGAAACCTGATTAAAGTTCTAGTACTGATGAGCAGCTGACCAGGGTGGCTTATAAAGACCTCATCGCCTCAAGTGCTCCATCTGGTTTAGCACAGCCCTTGACAAAAGATGATGCTCAAAAGCTCTGGTCCTGTCACTGCTACCTCCTGTCTGTCTGGACTGAGGCTTGGTGATAAGGTATGACATCAGAGAAGGCTAAATTTGTCCATGCTTTGGGGCAAAAATCAAACAATGTGATGTTTTCACCTGACTCATTCAAGATAAGTTTATTATTTCAATACCTAGAAGCCATTGTGTTGACTCTGGGAAGGTCTGACATTTTAGATGTCATATCTCTTGCCTTCAGGAGCACTGTACTAGTTTTCTATTGCTCTGTAACAAAGTTCCACAAGCTTAGCTGCTTTAAATAATACCCATTTATTAGATTACAAAACTGACCAGGGCTCTTCTTTCTGGTGGGTCTCAAAGCCCCAAGAACCCAGGCTTTCTGGACATTCCATTGACTCCTGAAACGCAAGCCCACTGTATCTCCACTTTCATAGTATAGAAAGAAGGGAAATAGACTGGATACTGAAAAGAACACCAGCCAGCCGTTCATCCAGCTAGGTTCTACTCTGCATGCTCTTGGCTCAGCCAGTTAACATAATGGGCCTCCTTCTCCTCACTGTTTAAAGCTGGTGGCTGAGGTCTATGATTTACATAATCCCTTCTTGCTATAAATTCTACATCTTAAGACAAGCTTTGGTTATCTGGACTAGATTAAAAAGCCTCGCTCTGGGACTACTAACTGTACATGGCAGCATTCTCATTTTCGTCCTCCCCAACCCCCTTTTTTTTTTTCACAGCAATCAACACTATAAAGTACTCAAATCTTAAAAAATAATTCACTGAATGTGTCTCTTTTTTAGCACCAGCTGTAACAAAACATCCATACATCAGTAGTTAATTGCCAGCATGCAGAGCAACAGCTACATGTCTATAGAAGTAAGCTACAAAATGTTATTTTAATAGGACACTGTTTGCACAAACACACTTGATTTGAAATTTGGCACCAAACTTGCAGTCTGGCTCCTTCAAAAACCTTCCACAGTCATTCTGCACGATTTGACCAATGTAAATGAGAACCTCCAAAAAAAGCTCATGAAATAATCAACACGGGAAGACAAAAAGCGAGTGTGGAATTTTATAAGCTGTGTTCTGTTGGAGGTGTCCAGTGGCTCATAGTCAACTGCCAATTCTTTGGAAATTGAATCCTCACAATGAGATTTGTCTCCATCATTTGAGAAAAGTGCTACAGCGGATTCTCATAGCTATAATTTTCCATGATGTGAGTTTAATGAATGATACTTTTTGGATTTAATCAGGCCCAAAATCTTGGCGTCATCTTTGACTCTTCTCTTCAACTCACTGCAATCTGCTTGGGTCTCCTTTCTGAAAATATCCAGAACCCACCCACCTCTCCGGGATGACCCCAACTAGCCTCCTAACAGATGCCACAGTTTCCAGCTTTCCTCCTCATGGTCTATTCTTATCACATCAGCTAGAGTGCTTATCACTGAAGTCAGTTCATGTCACTCTCCTGCCCAGACCCTTCAAGAGTTCTCCATTTCACAGAAAGCAACAACCAGCATTCCAAGAGGGTCCCTCCCTTCCACTGCAATCTCCCTCTTAACTCCTGCCCCCCTTCACCCACTCAGCACCAATCACACTGGCCTCTGTGTTCAACCTGTGGCCTCAGTCAACCTCCCTGAAGCACGGATGGTTCTTCTAGCCCGAATATTGTTCTCTCAGATGTCTTGACCGATTACCTGTGTTCCCCTTCAGGTTTTTGTTATGTTTCCTCTCACTGAAACTCAACCTGACCTTTCGATGTAACATTGCAATTTGCCCCTCCTCACCCTCGTCTGCTTGCTTTCATAGCATTAAGCATCTTTAATAGAATGCATTTACTTATAATAAATACAGTTTAATTTCTGACTCTCTCTGCTAGAATGTAAGCTCCACGAGGGCAGAAATCGTTGTTGTATTTTCTGATGTATTCTAAACACCTAGAATGGTGCTGGGCAAATAAGAGCTTTCAAATGAAAATTTATTGTTCGTGTAGGTTGAAAATCAAATTAAACAATACCTTTTAATTGAATATAATCAACGGAAATGTGTTCATTTAGATAATGTTTTCTATGATCCTTCTTCTAAATTGTCTAGCAATTATCTGGGGATACACCCAGTCAAGAAAAGAGGATTCTAGCTAATCTCTGGAATACATTTGCACTGATTACATCAAAGAACCATAATAACTACCTCCCACATTTTGTTAAAAAATATAGTAGCCAGCTTACCACCAAGTGAGTATTTTACAGAACGCAAAAATCCCTTACCTCCTCCCTGTAAACTTCAATTTATATATTAAACTATTATGGATAAAGCCTATACATGACTATAATTCAAAGCGACTTCATTATATTTGTCCCACTTCCAGAAGAGACAGAAGGCAGACTCCAGTTAGAATAAGCTAAGGTGTGTCTAGTCAAAGCTATGGTTTCTCCAGTAGTCATGTATGGATGTGAGACTTGGACTACAAAAAAAGCTGAGCACCAAAGAATTGATGCTTTTGAACTGTGGTGTTGGAGAATACTCTTGAGAGTCCCTTGGACTGCAAGGAGATCCAACCAGTCCGTCCTAAAGGAGATCATCCTGGGTGTTTATTGGAAGGACTGATGCTGAAGCTGAAACTCCAATACTTTGGTCACCTGATGCGAAGAGCCAACTCATTTGAAAAGACCCTGATGCTGGGAAAGATTGAAGGTGGGAGGAGAAGGGGACCACAGAGGGTGAGATGGTTGGATGGCATCACCGACTCAATGGATGTGAGTTTGAGTAAACTCCAGGAGTTGGTGATGGACAGGGAAGCCTGGTGTGCTGCAGTCCATGGGGTCACAAAGAGTCGGACACGAGTGAGCGACTGAACTGAACTGAGGATAGAGTGGCATAGGCAAGGAGTGTTTCCTCATTGAGACCCCATGAAATTCAAGCTGAGGAAATGAAGGCTGATTTCAGCAGTCTATTTTCCCTCCATGCTTTGCTGGGCTTCCTTTTAGCTGAACCCAGTGAGGACCAGAGTCAAGAGGGGTCACTGAATCAGCCATAAGTATACCTATTATCCCTTCCTCTTGAACCTCTCTCTCACCTCCCTCCCCATCCCACCCCTCTGGGTTGTCACAGAGACCAGGTTTGAGTTCCCTGAGTCGTACAGCAAATTCCCATTGACTATCTATTTTACATATGGAGATGGATGTTTCCATGTTATTCTGTCCATACATCCTACCTTCTCCTTCCTCCCCCTGCCCCATGTCCATAGGTCTGCTTTCTATGTGTCTCCACCACTGCCTTGCAAATGGGTTCATCAGTACTGTCTTTCTAGATTTCATATATGTGCAGTAGTATACGATATTTGTTTTTCTCTTTCTGACTTACTTCACTCCATATAATAGGCTCTAGGTTCACCCACCTAGAGTATCAATTCTGCCAGTGGATTTCAGAATTCAGAATATATTTTATAACACAGTGGGTATATGCCTAAATATATGTGTTTTTATGGACTTACCACCTCCCCCCCCCCCAAAAAAAAAAAAAAAAAAAAAACAACTCATTTTACTCTCTTCTGTTCCATGTTTCAACTCTGGTGGCAACCCATGAAACTGACTTCACCAGTCACAGTCTGAAGGCCTCTGGCCAAGGCCAGTCCCTCCGTTTAAAAAGTATAATCTCTAGGACCTGGAAAGGTGAAGGTCCTTGCCCCAGTGCATAATATATATAGTTGGGATGATGTAGGCATCTACATTTATCAGATTAAGAAAAAAAAAAAAACAACTCAGCTCGTTTCATCTATCCAAATGTTCTCTTCCAAACCACATTCAGTCGGCTTGTTCTGAAAGGTTTTTAGTGAAGCAGGTATTGGGTGACACCTCAATTTAATGATCAGTGAAATAAACAGTCTTCCTTGTGCTGTGAGCGAACAGGGCAGAGCTTCAGGAAACTGGAGGGGTGAGGTCTTGATTCTTCCTACAGGGGAAGTTGCTTGGGATCCAGTGCCGACCTCTTTAGGAGGGATTGCTGCGAGCAGGCTCACATCCTCTGTGTGTGTATGTGTGCGTGTTGAGTTGCTTAGTCGTGTCTGACTCTGCACCTTCATGGACTGTAGCCCGCCAGTCTCCTCTCCTCCATCCATGGGATTCTCCAGGCAAGAATACAGGAGTGGGTTGCCATGCTCTTCTCCAGGGAATCTTTCCTACCCAGGGATCAAATGGGGAGTCTCTTAAGTCTGCTGAATTGGCAGGAGGGTTCTTTACCACTAGCGCCACTTGGGAAGCCCCACACCTCCTCTACCTGCAGGTAAAGCAAGGTGCCCCGATGCTTCTGGAAGGACACTCACTGGACACTGAGAGGGTGGCCAATGACAGCTTCTCGTGCACCGCCGTGGAGTGCTATGAGACCAGCAGGGGTCACAGCCTGGCGTGCAGGCTAGGTACATGTCACAGACAGTTGTACAGGCAGGCTTCCTGCTCTGAAATATTTCTTCCCAGAGCAGCTCACTTTGATGACTTTGAAAAGTAGCAGAACTTGTTCCCCCCTTGGCAGGCATTTGTGCATTTCACTCATTTCAAGTCAGGACTAATAGTCCTAATGATTTTGAAGGGCCCTAAATGATTCCTTTATGCCTGGCCAGGATTGGCCAGGGTTCCACTTACAACCCACAACATACACACACGTTCCCCAGAAAAATAAATACTGGTGTAACCATGTTGGTGCCATGCCACTTAAAATGGCCATTTTCTTAAGTACTCATTTTAAAAGCGACTTTGTTATTTCAGCATCTGCCTTTGAAAGCTGGCTTTCTGTATCTCTGGTGTTATGTTTCCATCGTAGGGCAAAAAATAAAACATTAACTCTTTCAACTTGACTTATGTTTAAGAAAACATTAATTCCAGAGCAAATGCATCACTCCCTGATTTTTTGGTTCTGTGCCAGAGTTTCCACAAAGCATCCTGCCCAAAATCCTGGACAGCCATCAAATGGAGGTCTCTGCCTTGCACCGTCTACTCCACAGTGATGTCTCTTATCCATGTTCGTACAGTTTATGAGGGTCTGCCTGCTAGGTACTGTGTGTGTGTATGTGTGTATGTGTATAGGAAGTGTGTGTGTGTGTGTGTGTGTATAGGAAGTGTGTGTGTGTGTGCGTGTGTGTATACATGCACTCATATGGCATATGCCTATGGACTATGGAAGATGGAGAGATGGCAAGATGAGTAAAATACACTCAGTCTTTTTTTGAAGGAATTTATCATTTCAGTGCTGAATTGAGACAGAACAGATGAAAAGTAAAATCACAATGCAAAGAAGTTATGATTGAATGGATTTCAGAGGGCCTTCGTGGTGCAAGGCAGTCCCACATGTTCCCATTCCAAACCTCAAACCCTTCCACCTTCTGTCGACTTTTATTCCTCAATGTCAGGCTGACATGATAAATGCTTACAACCCTGCTTTCTGACTGCCAGAGCCATGGCCAAGCTTGTTAACAGCAGCTGCTGTTTGTGCAGAGCTGGCCCCTCCCAGAGCTGACAACACCCAAGGCACACACCCTCCCCCCGACCTTGACCCACGCTTTCACCACCCTACGTCATCCCACTGTACTTGTAACTAGAGATTTTTCCCATAAGTCATTCTATGAAAACTGATGTAGGCACTTAAAAAAAAAAAAAGAACATTTTAAAATTTTGAGATGGTTTCAGATGTATAGAAAAATTAAAAGAAAAGTGAAAGTTGCTCAGTCATGTCCGACTCTGTAACCCCATGTACTATACAGTCCATGGAATTCTCCAGGCCAGAATACTGGAGTGGGCAGCCGTTCCCTTATCCAGCGGATCTTCCCAACCCAGGGATTGAACCCAGGTCTCCCGCATTGCAGGCAGATTCTTTACCAGCTAAGCCACAAGGGAAGCCCTTATACAAAAATGGGAATGCTGAAACAGAGTTTCTGTTACCCCATACTGTTTCTCCCATTGTTAACATCCTACATCGCTACATACATTCATCACAACTAATGAACCAATATTGAAACATTATTATAAATTAAAGCTGATATTTTACTTAGACTTCTCTAGTATTTTCCGAGGCTTCCCAGGTGGCTCAGTGATAAAGAATCCACCTACCAATGCAGGACACATAAGTTCCATCCCTGGGTTGGGAAGATCCCCTAGAGAAGGAAATGGCAACCCACTCCAGTTCGCTCCTGGGAAAGCCCGTGGACAGAGGAGCCTGGCAGGCTACAGGCAATGGGGTTGCAAAGAGTCAGACCTGACTTACCAAGTAAGCACACAATGTTTTCCTGATGTCCTTTTCTGTCCTAGGATCCCATTGGGATATCACAATACATGGAGCTATGATGTTTCTTTAGGCTCCCCTGGTCTTGAAAGCTTCTCAGACTCTCCTTGTTTTTGATGACCTTGACGATTTGGGGGAGTATTGGTCAGGTGGTGTGTAGGCTGTCCCTCCATCTGACTTTGTCTGATCTTTTCTCATTAGTAGACTGGGTGTTGTATTGCCCTTTTGGGATATAAGTATCAATGTTATATTGAAAGATGTGTTCTATGATGTTTGGGTACTGAAAACCAATAGACCGTCTTCTGGGAACATGTTAATTACATGGGATGCATCCATTAGAGAGTGACCACACTGGATGCAGTTCCTTAAACATCTGAAAAATATGCTTCAGCTGCCTTAGGTACATCTGAGAGTTATTTTAGATTTTAGCACATGATAAATAGCTCTTGTGACAGCTAAATGCATTGTTCAGTGTGGGCTATCTGCTATAGCAAACAAAATTCTATAACAAACCAAAATTGCTTTAACAAATTGCTATAACCAAAATTCTCAATGACTTAAAACAAATTCTATTTCTCACTTGGGCCATGAATAAATGCAAGACTTCCAGGTGGCACGGCCTCCTTCCAGTGTTGACTTGCTACTGAGGCTTCATTTTTTCTGAATCTGCCCTTACCTAGGGCTTTGTAGCTCTTATTCACAACAGACAGTAGACAAGGGGAAAGAGAGAGCATGGAGAATTAGATGGTGGGTCTTAAGGGCCAAATTTAGAAGCACCATGCTTTTAATTCTGCTCATATTTCATTGGCCAGAACTCAAACACGAGACACCACCCAATAACAAAGGAGACTGGGAAATGTAGTCTAGCTATTACAGCAGAAGAACAAAGAATTGGGAATTTGTGAGCACACAGCAGCCTCTGCCATTCTTTGAACTGATGACATAAATTTCCCTTAGATAGAAAGACATATGATCACGTGAAGACATGCAGTTGTTTTCTTTTTTTTTTTTCTTTTTTAAATTTACAATATTGTATTGGTTTTGCCATATATCAACATGAATCTGCCACAGGTATACACGTGTTCCCCATCCTGAACCCTCCTCCCTCCCTGTACCATCCCTCTAGGTCATCCCAGTGCACCAGCCCCAAGCATCCAGTATCATGCATTGAACCTGGACTGGCGACTTGTTTCATATATAATATTATACATGTTTCAATGCCATTCTCCCAAATCTTCCCACCCTCTCCCTCTCCCACAGAGTCCAAAAGACTGTTCTATACATCAGTGTCTCTTTTGATGGTTATTGTTACCATCTTTATAAATTCCATATATATGCGTTAGTATACTGTATTCGTGTTTTCTTTCTGGCTTACTTCAGTCTGTATAATAGGCTCCAGTTTCATCCACCTCATTAGAACTGATTCAAATGTATTCTTTTTAATGGCTGAGTAATACTCCATTGTGTATATGTACCACTGCTTTCTTATCCATTCATCTGCTGATGGACATCTAGGTTGCTTCCATGTACTGGCTATTATAAACAGTGCTGTGATGAACATTGGGGTACACATGTCTCTTTTAATTCTGGTTTCCTTGGTGTGTATGCCCAGCAGTGGTATTGCTGGGTTATAAGGCAGTTCTATTTCCAGTTTTTTAAGGAATCTCCACACTGTTCTCCATAGTGGCTGTACTAGTTTGCATTCCCACCAACAGTGTAAGAGGGTTCCCTTTTCTCCACACCCTCTCCAGCATTTACTGCTTGTAGACTTTTGGATCGCAGCCATTCTGACTGGCGTGAAATGGTACTTCATAGTGGTTTTGATTTGAATTTCTCTGATAATGAGTGATGTTGAGCATCTTTTCATGTGTTTGTTAGCCATCTGTATGTCTTCTTTGGAGAAATGTCTATTTAGTTCTTTGGCCCATTTTTTGATTGGGTCATTTATTTTTCTGGAGTTGAGCTGTAGGAGTTGCTTTATATTTTTGAGATTAGTTGTTTGTCAGTTGCTTCATTTGCTATTATTTTCTCCCATTCTGAAGGCTGTCTTTTCACCTTGCTTATAGTTTCCTTTGATGTGCAGAAGGTTTTAAGTTTAATTAGGTCCCATTTGTTTATTTTTGCTTTTATTTCCAATATTCTGGGAGGTGGGTCATAGAAGATCCTGCTGTGATGTATGTCGGAGAGTGTTTTGCCTATGTTCTCCTCTAGGAGTTTTATAGTTTCTGGTCTTACGTTTAGATCTTTAACCCATTTTGAGATCCCTGTTAGATTGTGCTGAGGATGTTGGGGTCATGCTGTGTTCTGCATCAGACCTTCCATTACAACACCAATAATTTCTTAAAGTCTGAAATCTTCCCTTTAAATCAAAATAGATGGAGAAGCATGAAGAGGTGCAAACCGGAGTTAATTATCACCTCAAACAAATGTGTTTGCATGAAATACATATAAAATTATTAAACCAGCTGATTGACAGATACAATTGTCATTATTGACAGTTGTGAAAACGGGGGTCAATCAGAGATTCATAAAAGGAAGCTGGAACTAAAAGCATATCTCAGTCCAAAGTTAAATTCCAATGAATACCTCTCTAGAAAAATATGAGCTAGATGTTTCTTTCCCAAAGAGGCCAATTCTATCTTTCATTTTTTCAATGACCTTCCTCAATCTGAGCTATAGTATGTCTGGATGTTAATTGTCTAGTAGTCTAGACAGTGATGATATTATGACCAAGTTATGCACAGATAATCACTGTGTCACTGTTTCCAATGCTGCCTACACATATTGCTTCACTGAACGCACTTGGCATGTGTGATTATTCTCTTGATATTTATTTTCACTATTTAAGTAGAGAACACTTACTTAATCAAACCATCCGGTGAACCACACTTTTTTTTAAATAATTGAAATGAAATATGAGATTCTTGAAGCTAAAAGAAAAAATAATATTAATGTGCCTCATATCTTTCTGCGAATGCTGGGGCAATCCATCCTGTATTTTTCTTACTTCATTCACCTGGGAGAGATCTTACACAGGTCCTTCAAATACTTTTACTACAAATCATTGCCTGCCAGATAGGTTGGCTTACCCAAAGCCATTCCAATTAAAAAAAAAAAAAAAAGACCCAGGAATTTCTGGAGATGTTTTTTGTTTGCCCGTAATTAGGCTTTGTAATCTAATTTCATGTGCCTGGTCCAAGGTACAGGTAGCAGTCAATGGTTTGTCTCTTGGGTGTTTTCAAAATAAAACAATGTGCTTTTAAAAACCACCATCTTAATGAAGAATAAGGGTTGTGATGTCATGACATCACATTTAAACCCACCTGAAGGTGGAAGATTTTGAAATCAATGCAGAAATGAAAAACAATATGGCTTGGAAGGTGGGAGGATGTTCCAGACACAGAGGATAACAAGGTTTATTTCTGGCGTGGAAATGGAAAATGATCAAAGAGACGTGTAAGAAGTTTGTTTGGCCAAGGAAAAGACATAGACTGGGAGAGGCAGGCAGACATACGGCCTTGGCAGGGGGATGGCGCTGACAGAGCATGACATGGGGACAGTGTCAAGGTTCCACGGACCGTCACACGTGCTGTTTCCACAGTGTAATCACCCTTGGAGTCAGTGCATTACCTAAAGGAGACCCCATTACTTGAAAATTTAGGGGTGGATGGGGTAAAAGGGAACCTTCCTCCACTCTTGTGATGTCAGCCTGCTTGCTCTATCTCACAAAATGGAAAGAAGACATTTAACATGGATTTCAAATTCATTTGTGCAGGTAATGAGCTTAGGCTTCTGGCAGAACAGGTGGGGTAGATTCCTAGAGGAGGGTGGTGAAGTGGGGTGCAACACACGAGCAGGGAGCAGGAAGAAGTTTCTGTAGCCTACTGAAAGGGAGGGCGGCTCATCGATAACACGTTCACTTTGCTTCTATGAGTGAAGCCAGCTCTTTTCCAAATGTACTGAGTCAAACTGGGTTTCCCTGGTGGCACAGTGGTAAAGAATCTGCCTATCAATGCAGGAGATGCAAGAGACTCAGGTTTGATCCCTGGGTCAAGAAGATCCCCTGGAGAAGGAAATGGCAAACCACTCCAGTATTCTTGCCTGGAGAATTCCATGGACAGAAGATGCTGGTAGACTACAGTCCATAGGATCCCAAAGAGTCAGACATGAGCACCCACACACACTGAGTCAAACTGTTGTTGCTGTTCAGTCACCCAGTCATGTCTAGCTCTTTGCAATCCCATGGACTGTAGCACACCAGGCCTCCTTGTCCATCACCATCTCCCGGAGTTTTCCCAAGTTCATATTCATTGCATCTATGATGCCGTCCAGCCATCTCATCCTATGATGCCCTCTTCTCCTTCAGCCCTCAATCTTTCCCAGCATCAGGGACTTTTCCAATGAGTCTTCTGTTCATATCAGATGACTGAAATACTGGAGCTTCAGCTTCAGCATCAGTCCTTCCAGTGAATATTCAGGGTTGATCTCCCTTAAGATTGACTGGTTTGATCTCCTTGCTGTCCAAGGGACTTTCAGGAGTTTTTTCCAGCACCACAGTTTGAAGTCATCAATTCTTTGGCATTCTGCCTTCTTTATGGTCCAGCTCTCACAACTGAACCTGACCACTGGGAAGACCATAGCCTTGACTATACGGACCTTTGTTGGCAGAGCAATGTCATCACTTTCTGGCCAAGAAGCAATCGTCTTCTAATTTCATGGCTGCAGTCACTATCTGCAGTGATTTTAGAGCCCAAGAAGAGGTAATCTGTCACTACTTCCATCTTTTCCCCTTCTATCTGCCATGCAGTAATGGGGGCAGATGCCATGATCTTAGTTTTTTATTATTTAGTCTTAAGCCGGCTCTTTCACTCTCCTCCTTCACCCTTATCAAGAGGTTCTTTAGTTCCTGTTCACTTTCTGTCAGTAGAGTGGTATCACCCGCGTATGTGAGGTTGTTGATGTTTCTCCTGCCTATCTTGATTCCAGGTTGTAACTCATCCAGCCCGGCATTTCTCATGATGTGCTCAGTGTACAGGTTAAACAAACAGAGTGACAGCAGACAGCCCTTTCGAGCTCCTTTCTTGTTCTTGAACAAATCAGTTGTCCATACAGGGTTCTAACTGTTGCTTCTTGACCCGTATACAGGTTTATCAGAAGACAGGCAAGATGGTTTGGTATTCCTATCTCTCTAAGAGCTTTCCACATTTTGTCATGATCCACACAGTCAAAGCTTTAGTGTAGTTGATGAAACAGAGATAGATGCTTCTCTGAAATGCCCTGGCATTCTCTATAATCCAGAAAATGTTGGCAATTTGATATCTAGTTCCTCTTCCTTTTCTGAACCCATCTTGGACATCTAGAAGTTCTTGATTCTCATAATGCTGAAGCCTAGCATGCAAGATGTTAAGCATGACCTTACTAGCATGGGAGATGAGTGCAATTGTCTGATAGCACATCCTTTGGTACTGCTGTTCCTGGGAATTGGGATGAAAGTTGACCTTTTCCAGTCCTGTGGCCACAAATGGGTCTTCCAGTGAATGCAAAACCTTTATGGCATCATCCTTTAGGGCTCTGAATAGTTCTGCTGGAATTTCATCACATCCATTAGCTTTATTAAGGCCCTTCTTAAGGCCCACTTGACTTCACACTCCAGAATGTCTGGCTCTGGGTGACTAATTGTGCACCTCCCCCCAAAAAAGATATGTCCACTCAGAACCTGCAAATGTGACCTTACATGGAAAAAGGGACTTTGCAGATGTAATTAAATTAGGGATATTAAGATAAGAGCACCCTAGATTTAGTATGAAACAAATCCAATGGCAGGGGTTCTTAGAAAGAGAAAGGCAGAGGGAGATTTGAGACTCAGAGACCCAGCACAACGTGAACGGGGAGTCAGAGACTGGAATCATGTAACTACAAGCCAAAGGGCAGTACGCACATGCACACACACATGTGAGTGTGTGTGTACACATACATTTGGTTATTCATTCATCTGCTGATAAACACTTGAGTTCCTTCTACCTTTTGGCTATTGGAAAGACCCAAGGAACAGTCTCCTTCAGAACCTCCAAAAGAAACCAACCTTGCTGGCACCTTGATTTCAGACTTCTGGCCTGCAGAACTGTGAGAAAACAGCTTTCTGTTGTTTTAAGTTACAAGTTTGTACCAAATTTGCTTACAACTGCCCTGGGAAACTAATACACCCAACAAGAAACATTAGATCATGCTGTTTTCTGCCTTAATGCAGCTTATCCTGATACTACTGGTATTTTGGCAAAATACATACAACGTGAAATTTACATCTTAACCATTTTAAGTGTACAGTTCAGCAGCATTAAGCACATTCCCAAGGAAGTACAGTCATTACCTCCTCCAGCCTCCAGAACGTTTCTTCCCAGACAGAAACTCTTTACTCTTCAAACACTGACTGCCCTTTACCTTCTCCTCCAGTTCCAGATAACTGATATTCTACTTTCTGTTAGGATGAATGTGTCTACTCTAGGCACTGCATCTAAGTGGAATCTTACAATATTTGTCCTTTTGGGTCTTGCTTCTTTCACTTAGGATACTGTTTTCAACATCCGGTCCTATCATAGCACATATCAGTATTTCGTTCTCTTCTAAAGCTGAATAGTAATCCATTATATACGAGGGTGTTATTGTTGTTGTTTAGATGCTAAGTTATGTCTGACGCTTTGCAACCCCATGGGCTGTAACCCACCACGCTCCTCAATCCACGGCATTTCCCAGGCAAGTGTACTGGAGTGGGTTGCCATTTCCTTCTCCAGGGGATCTTCCCAATCCGGGGACTGACCCTATGTCTGCCGTGTTGGCAGGCAGATTCTACCACTGTGCCACCAGGGGAGCCCCATTATATACAATATATAATATATATACATACAGACATGTTATATATATATGGATTTCATATTAATACATATATGCACACACATATATGCCACATTTTTTATCCAGTCATCTGCTAACAGACACTTGGGTTGGCTGTTGTGAATAATGCTGCTGTGAAGATGGATGAACAAATATCTCATTCTCAAAATCTTTTACTTCTCCCTTGCCATCTCACTTGAATTCCTTCCTTGCTTCCTTTCTTCTAACTAGGCTCATCACTAGACCAGGCTCCTTCTCCAGTAACGGCCCTTTTCAGGATAGTTCTTGGCAGTGAAGACTGAAGGATTTCTATAGATATTTAAATAAGATTTAGGGACGGAATCCAATGACTTGTGGAGGTGTGGGGAAGGGGTAGGAAGCAGCAACTAAGAGATTTGTTGATGTTGTATTTGTGTAGCAAGCTCAATATCATGACTTATAAGTGACAGATCAATAAAAATAGTCAAATCTGTTCATAAAGGTTAATATTCGCATTCTATTTAAGATCAAGTAAGCATCAATTGTCCTTGTCAAGGATTGTTATTACTGCCTTTCTTTACAATGACTTGGAAGATGTTATGGAGGCATAAACTGGGTACTTTCCCTCCATCCTTGATGTTCATTGTTAGTTAATAGTAAACATAAACTTTACCATCCAGTAAAGTGGGGCACTTTTGCAAGTGAAAGAGGAGATATGAGCAGTTAACCCAAAGACAACTGGGGCTCATCCAAGCAAAAGGATGTGTAAGCACCCTGCCTCCTCCTCACCAGCCCCTCCCACCCATGCCCTCTGCCCACAAAACACGTGCCTCATGACATAAAATCCCAAGCTACCAAATAACACAGGATATACACCGTGCCCAAGCCAAAGACGCATGATGTGAAATTTACTCTGCTTACTCATTCTTCCTGTTTGTTTACTTCCCCTTAGAATAACAGAGACCTAATGTCAGCGAGCGTAACTCCAAGAAATAAAAATGTATTATTCATTATGCCACTTGTGGAGAGTCAAACATTTGCTTTATTAGTCTATTGTATATCCTCCTACTTGTGGAGTTTTTATTTTGGGGGCAAACTAGTCTCTCCATGGCCTGAAGCACAATCTCACACAAATAGCACAAGTATTCTGGGCTAGGAATAGCAAAAGCCTACCTCTGAAGGGGGAAAATTCTAGCTTCTATTTATTTATACTGCTTTTTTCCCTCAACAATTGCTGCTCTCTATAATTTCAACGTCTGCAAAAATAGCAGTTATGTAAACATTAATGCATAAAAAACTATCATTTTGATGTAGCCTGCAAATCCTGAAGCTAAACATTAAGGAATCATGAGATTTTTCCCTCTATGCAAGAGAAGGGAGCTCACAATCTTTTTATCCCTAAAACGTACCCTTCAAAGCTTTTCAAGTTTGAACTGTAAAGCAAGCCTGAATTACCATTAGTATTGCAGTTTAGTAAATGTTCCTTTTCTTTCTGCCACCAATCAGATGAATCTATATTTACCCATGGCAGATTTGTATATTTTATTTCTGTTATCTGCTGATTTTCCAGTGTTAAGCATGGACTCTTCCTTTCTCTGTCAACATGAATGTTCCTTTTCTAATCATAATATAATAAATATATGCATTCAAGTTAGGCTAATACTATTTGAAAAAATAGTATTAAATAAATTCAATGATCCTATTGGCTTTCATAAAGTCATAGATACGTGCCAACAGTGGAAGGAAAAAAATCCTTGTATTCTGAGTAAAAATTCTTTCCCAGGAGAGTTCATGAATTTGTGTTAAGACTGATGTAATTCTAGGAGGGGTTAGACCAGAAAAAAAAAAAAAAAAAAAAAAGACAAGGGGAGCAGGCAGTGGTAGAGAAATGTACAGAAACCAAAGCACAAGTGAACTGTTTATGTGTCAGTATCCAGACCCCCAGGTTGGAGCAGAAGTCTCTTACTATGTCTTCCCATAGGCTGGCATTACATTAGAGCTTCACCCCACTGAAATCTGTGTAGAGCAAAAAATTCTTAAGATGGGATCTTCTAAAAAGTTCAGAAGCCTTCAGCCCCCACAACCCAAGAGTCACTTAAGGGACCTTTACCTTCTATGTGATGGACCCTTGAATCCACATGACAGAGCCCATGGTCCCCAGCAGCTTTCATTCCATCTGCCTTCTGCCATGTGTAAGACCCTGTACTAAAATACTTAACCCGAAAAAGTGGATAGTCTAATGGAAACAGTGGTAGAGGAGACCCTGGAACTGCATGCAGAGGGAGCCATGGAGGGCTAGTTTTGCCCAGGGAAGTGGAGAGAGCTTCATACAAAAGATATTCTTCGAGTTAGACCTTAAAAGATGAGCAAGAAGGCAGCTAGTATATAAGGCAAGCTGGGTAGAGGAACAAGGAAGAAAACCACAAAGTTTTAACACTTGGACTCCTGGAAGAAGAATAAATAAGCTTCTGTAACTAGAGCTAAGAGCACAATGAGTAGAAGGAAAGACAATAGATCCAAGAGATGTAGACTAGAGCCAGATTATAACCTGATAATTATTTTTTAAATGAATGTATGATTAAATAGTTTTTTGAAAAAGATTCTTTCCTCCTGAAAGTCTTTATGAAGCAATGGCTAGTGACATGAAAGAGATGGCTCATTGTTTTTGGTGGGTATTATGGACTGAATGTTTACAATCCTCCCTAAATTCCTACAGAGAAACTCTAACACCCAACTCAGTGGCATTTGGAGATGGGACATTGGGAGGAAATTGGGGCTAGATGATGTCATGAGGGTGGGGCCCTACCCATGGGATTGGTGCCCTTATAAGAAGAGATACCAGAGTGCTCACTCTCCATCACTTTCCTCTCCATCATCATGTGAAAATACAGAAAGAAGCTGGCTGCCTACAAGCCAGGAAAAGAAGCCTTACCAGAAATTGGATTGGCCGGCACCTTGATGCTGGACTTTCAGCCTCCAGAATTATGAGCAATAAATTTCTGTTGTTTAAGCCGCTTATCCTATGGTATTTTATTATGACAACTCAAACTGAAAAAGACACTGGGGCTATTTTTTTAAATAATATTTTGAAATCAATAAGTAAGTTTTATACTAAGGAAGTGGGAAGCAGAGTTGCTAAACAGCTGAAATATTTCAACAACTGGAACAGTAAATCTTCTAAAGACCACAAAGTATGAGATTGTATTGTTTAATAGTTGGAAACCATTTATAGGTAGAACAAATTTGTTAAAAGAGAACATCAGTTTTTATTGAATTATAAAGTAGGTGCTTGAGAAGTGTGGCTAAATAAATGAAAGTATATAAGGGAACAGTGGTCCATGTTTTTAGAACACAGATTATTTTCCAATAGATAAAAAGGGGGAAATGATGATACTTCAGTAAGTATTAGGTTGAACTAGATAAAAATGACATTTTAGTAGACAAAGCTGATCTCATCAGAACACTTTCACACTCACAGACTTACAGAACAAACTCATGGTTATCAGGGGCAAGAGAAGGGGAGAGGGATAGTTGGGGAGTTTGGAATTGACATGTTCACACTGTTATATTTAAAACAGATAACCAACAAAGACCTCCTCTACAATGACCTATTTGGGAAAAGAATCTAAAAAAGAGTGGATATATGTATACTTTGATCACTTTTCTGTACACCTGAAACTAACACAATATTGTTAATGAACTATACTTCAATATAAAATAAAGTTGTTTTTATTTTCATTTTTAAAATAAGAGCAGTTTCATGCTGTAGAGGAAAAGCTTACTTTTCCTGTGTCTTCTTTACACACACTGAAACCACACCCTACTTCACTTCTGACACCATACATATGGGTTTCACACACATCAAGCTGGGACAGGAGCCCAAAGTCCTACCATTCAACTCAATCCTGATGCTACATACCTGGAGATAGGATCAAGTTCCACAGGGTAAAAACTCAGTTCTTCGAGACCATCCCATACATACCCTTCAGATGCCAATCTCAAGCCCAGGTGATCATCTGTACTTCTTACCTACTGGCTACAAATCAGAAGTTCCCATAATCCCCTTCTCAGGCACAATTAAGTTGCTAGAGAGACTCACAGAACTCAAGATACCAGTTTCCTTAGTAGATTACTGGCTTATTACAAAGGATATTAAAGGATAAGAATAAAGAATCAGATGAAGAGGTACGTAGAGTAAAGTTTAGAAGGATCCCAAACACAAGAGTTTTTGTTCCAGTGGATAGCTCAGCTGGTAAAGAATCCGCCTGCAATGCAGGAGACTCCAGTTTGATGCTTGGGTCTGGAAGATCGGCTGGAGAAGGGATAGGCTCCCCTCCTCTAGTATTCTTGGGCTTCCCCTGTGGCTCAGCTGGGTAAAGAATCTGCACACAAAGCAGGAGACCTGGGTTCAATCCCTGGGTTGGGAAGATCCCCTGAAGAAGGGAAAGGCTACGTAAAGTCTTCCCACTCCAGTATTCTGGCTTGGAGAATTCCATGGACTGTGTATAGTCCATGGGTCGCAAAGGATCACACACGACTGAGTGACTTTCACCCTCCTGGCACATGGGTGTTCATTAGCCTGGAAAGTCTCCAAATTATATAATTTAGGATTTTTATGGAGGCTCCTTTCCATAGGCATGATTGACTAAATCAATGGCCATTGGTGATTCCAGCACCTCTCCCCTCCTCGAAGTTTCAGTGTGGCGAGGGGGTTGGGCTGAAAGCACCAATCCTTTAAACACAAGGTTGATTTCCCCAGAAACCAGCCCACATCAGTAGGTGACCCAAGGGCTTTCCCAAAGTAATTTCATCAGCATAAAATCAAGCATGGTTGAAAGATTTTTTTTTTTTTTATGAACAACAAAATATGTTCTTTTCACCCTTCTTGTTCTAATCACATAGGAAATTCCAAAGGTTTTAGGAGCTCCATGCCAAGGAAATGGATGAAGACAAAATATGCCTTTCTTACTATAAACCACAATATCACACCTATGATATGATATTTAGAACCTAATTCTAAAAGATGATATTGCTGTAATTAGTTCCTTAATGTAAGAAAGTGAAAGTGTTAGTCACTCAGTCGTGTCTGACTCTTTGTGACCTCATGGATTGCAGCCCATCAGGCCCCTCTCTGTTCATGGAATTCTCCAGACAAGAATATTGGAGTGGGTTGCCATTTCCTTCTCCAGGGCATCTTCCCAACCCAGGGATCAAACCTAGGTCTCCTACATCGAAGGCACATTCTTTACTGTCTGAGCCACCATGGAAGCCCCTTAGCATATGCTGCTGCTGCTAAGTCACTTGTGTTGTGTCCGACTCTGTGCGACCCCATAGATGGCAGCCCACCAGGCTCCCTCGTCCCTGGGATTCTCCAGGCAAGAACACTGGAGTGGGTTGCCATTTCCTTCTCCAATGCATGAAAGTGAAAAGTGAAAGTGAAGTCGCTCAGTCGTGTCCGACTCTTAGTGACCCCATGGACCGCAGCCTACCAGGCTTCTCCATCCATGGGGTTTTCCAGGCAAGAGTACTGGAGTGGGATGCCATTGCCTTCTCCGCCTTAGCATATGAGGTTTATGTAATTGCTCACATCTTGTAGTGTTATAAAAACAAGCTATTAACTAAACACAAATTAACCTTGAGAATAGCTTTTTAGAATTTAATTTTTTAAGACTGTGATAAACCAGATGATTAGTAATAAAACCAATAATTGTGAAATTTACAGAATTTGATCTTTGACTATAATTCATAGAATAATTCCTCATAAAAGAAAGTTAAATGTTAGCAGATAAACTGTTTAATTTCAGAATATTGCCTTGCAATTGATTTTTTTAAAAAAGGAAGAAAACTGAAATTTATATTAAAAGCAAACAATCGTATTTTTATGTCAGTGGAAGAAAATATTTGTTGTTTTAAATGACCACAGGGTCATTAAGTTACATCCTTTGTGGGAGATGGGTCCCAAGCCAGGATTTTAAACTCTATTAACTGTCTTCCTCTTAATACAGGATATTTGGGGAATACATTTTAGTTTTCAACACAAAAACATTATTCCACTCTCTAACAAACTTACTTTCTTTAATATATGGGAGACTAAGATTCTTAATTAATCATATCTAGTTCTGTCCTTAAGAAAATTGTCAAATATACGTAGACACACATTCACATATACATGTACATACACACAAACACACACACACAAATACACACCAGCAACAAGAAATAGCATACACTGATAGTTATTTTTCTGGACAGTAAAGAAAAGAATTATTCAAAACTCTTCAAGATTCTGATCAACAATTACAGTAATTCATTTATTTATTAATGCACTAAAGTAGAATTTTCTTTAAGAATTTGTTTTATTTTTATTTTTATCATTTTGATATTTATTTAGCTTTTAGATAGGTAATAAATGCATGTGGAAAAAATTTAAAACGCACAAGAGAATGCTCTGAAAGCTGAGTCTCCCTCCACGCCTTCCCAAGTTTTCATCAGATAGATCCAGTGTTAACTTCTGTGAGTTCTCCTTAAGAATCACTCAGATATATCCCGTAACAACTTCACAACAATTGCAGTGCTGTCCAAGAGAACTAGAATGCAACCCCAAGTGCAGCTGAACATTTTCTAGCAGCTAGATTTAGAAAGTAAAAAGAAGCTGGTGATATTTACTAATACTTTTATTTGGCCCAGTATAGGCAACATGTTATTTCAACATGTAAACAGTATAGAAATATGAATGAAATATTGCACATTCTTTTTTCCTCCCAAGACTTTGAAATCCAGGGTGTATGTACACTCACCTGCATGCATACATGCGTGCTAAGTTGCTTCAGTCGTGTCTGACTCTTTGAGATCCCATGGACTGTAGCCCACCAGGCTCCTCTGTCCATGGGATTCTCTAGGCAAGAGTACTGGAGTAGGTTGCCATACCCTCTTCCAGGGGATCTTGCTGACCCAGGGATTGAACCTGCCTGTGTCTCTTACGTCGCCTGCATTGGCAGATGGGTTCTTTATAACTAGCGCCGCCAGGGAGAGAAGCCCATGTATACTCAAAGCATGATTCAATTCGGACCAGTCACGCTTCACTGTAAAAGTGAGTACTATACTGAACAACACAGTTCAGCCAAGTTCCATAATCTCTAAGAACCATTTTTTTTTTAAGAATTAAGAAGAAAATGTTTAATGCTTCCATACAACAGCATACATTGTTCTTCATTTTTTTAGACATGGTTACAGAGTTACATACATAGAAACTACATGCTACATAAAAACTAGAAAGTACAGAGAAAAATGGCATCTCTAATGTACTCTTGCCTGGAGAATCCCATGGTTGGAGGAGCCTGGTGGGCTGCAGTCCATGGGGTTGCTAGGAGTCGGGCACGACTGAGTGACTTCACTTTCACTTTTCACTTTCATGCATTGGAGAAGGAAATGGCGACCCAGTCCAGTGTTCTTGCCTGGAGAATCCCAGGGATGGGGGAGCCTGGTGGGCTGCCGTCTATGGGGTCGCACAGAGTAGGACACGACTGAAGCGACTTAGCAGCAGCAGCAATGCTATTTCAGTGTTTTAGTATAGGTGTAAGGATAGTTCTGAAGCCTCTGGAATAATATAAATAAAATGTAATCAAATATATAAAATTTTATCAAGCATAAATAAAATGTAATCAAAGTTTTATCAAATATAAATAAAATTTAATCACAGATTCATAGACCTTAAAAGGCTGTTCAAAATGTCATTCAGTTAAAATTTTGTATTGTGAGGAGAGGGAATTCATTAGCCAATAGTAAATATATTTATTTTTTTGTTTGAAAATGTGAAATCTGTCTGTCTCTCTCTCCTTTCTTACCATTCAGACAGAGAGTCAGTGGGGAACACTCTTAACAACTATTATTTTTTTTTTTTAGTTTTAGTTTGTTTTGGTTCTGTAGTTGGGGTGGGGACCATGTGTTACACTTCATTGTACAAATACCATGCGTTGCCTTCAAAAACCAGAGTAAACGGGCTTCTTCTCCTGAAGCCAATTTCTGCCTTCATACAGCTGTGTTTGGATATGCAGATATGGTACAGAAATTTGGAAAATTACCACGTGAAATTATTGTTTATCTTTTCTTCTCAGGGGAACAAAGTTTTAAAGAAGCTTTTCATTGAAGAATAAAAATCTCAGTGTCTAGCTCACAATGAAGTACACATTATAAAATCATGATACTCGGTGCCGTGGAAAGGATACCAAGCCAGGAGTCTGGAACAGTCCTTAAGCTTGTAGTGTGACCTGGAGGACATCACATAGCCTGCTGGGCCTCAGTCCACTGTTCCATGGGTTAAGAAGGGAGCCTCAGAAATTCTAGACCTCTAACAATCCCACAATTCTTCTTGCCATACATTCGAGGCAATGTTTTTAAAACCTTCCTTTCAAACTGCCTATTTTTAATCTTTAGTCTTATTTGACAAGAAAATGTGTTATTCACAAAAGAACTACTGGATACAATTTTTCTAACATATCCTTATGGTTTATAGCAGGGACTGGCAAACCATGACCTCCAAATCCATACAACTGTTTTTGTATGGCCCCTGAACTAAGACTAGTTTTTATATGTTTCAATGGATGGGGTTGGGGGGAGCCAGAAGAAGAAGATTTCATAGCATACAAAAATTATGTGAAATTTAAATTTCAGTGTTTATAAATAAAGTTTTATTGGAACACAGTTTCACACATTGGTTTCCTGCTGACTGTGGTTATATCATGGTGCGGTGGTCAAGCTGACTGGTTGTGACAGAGGCCACAGGGCCCACAGAACCTGAAATGTTTACCATCTATCCCTACAGGGAAAATGTTTGCCTTTGATTTATAGCATTTGAAAACAAGTAGAAATTTGTAGACAGACTAGGTACAATTTACTGAAGTACTTAGAATATGCCAGGCACTGCAGTAAGTGATTTTGTTTATTTTTTAAAAATACAACCATCTCTTGAATTAGGTAGCAGTATCAGCCCCCATTTTTGAGTCAAGGAAACTCAGGTTTGCCGCACCACAGAAAAATGGCAGAAGTAGAATTTGATTCCAGGCTCCTTTAACCTTGGCTCCAGTTCACTAATCTCCCCCTCACACTTCACTTAAAGGGATCCTTTCTGCCAAGCAGAAAGGCCCAATCTGCATTAGGAATTACCATCAAAGTGATTTATGACTTCAGGATTATGACTAACAAATTGACCTATTCAGCTTGAATCCATCTATCTGCAGAATATGTAACAAAAATTTAAGGAAAGTTATATATTCAGAGTAGCAAATAATACATTGCCTCGTGGCAGACACAGAGTGATTTACTCAAAAGCACCCACTGATGGGTCACCATCCATTGATGACCAAACTGTCACCAGTATAGAGTAAAAATAAAAATGATAAAGATGACATGCTGAGTTTGGCATAGAACTAAATTATTCAGCTTAAAGCTAATCCTTTATTATGAGATTATATCCTCTCAAATTTTCAGTGTAAAATATATTCTTTGTTATGAGTAATCATGCTATATCATAGGCTTTTTTCCTTAATGTGCTTACTTGACAAAAAAATGTAGACAACTCTATTTTGGTCCTTTATTTTTTTAAATGTCTTGGTCTGTGGAATCTTAAAGTCTGGGAATCTTTGGTTTACATGTCCTTTGACCTACTCATTCAACTTCTAGGAAATGATCCCCCTGAAATAATGTGTGCTATAGGGAAAAAATGGTAAGCAAAAATATACAGTGCGGCGTTACTGGTAGAAAGCAAAATCTCAAAATAAAATTATGGGATACTTCAATTACCGCAGGAACGTATAGTCATATGAAATAAAATACGACCATCAAAATTTCCTTGTGTGATTTATCTAATGACATGTGAAATGCTCATATATAATGTTAAGGGGACAGGAAAGAAAGAACACACATGTATAAAATGATTTCAACTTCCTGAAAATTAAATGTACCATCATAATATATGAAAACAAAGCCAAAATGTATTTATAGTTATGTATTTTCTTGATCAAGAATATTGTATTCAACTGTCTTCTTATCCAAAGAGCCTGACCTTTTCTCATAAATACCCACGATCACATAAGGACTCTGGTTTTTTGCCCTTTGCCTTTCATTTTCTCTTCCATTTCCCCCATCTTTCTGTCCTTAACTTTCATGTTCTAGGAGAATATATATGCTATTTTCCACAGTGTCATTCTATGCTGAATAGTGTGCAATAGAGCTTTTGACCCTACGTCATGTTTGCTTCCTTTCTTATTTTTATATTTTGAGCATGCCAGGTTCGCATGTGGGATCTTAGTTCCCTGACCAGGGACTGAACCCGCAATCCCTGCCTGGAGTCTTAACCACTGTCCCACCAGGCGAGTCCCTGTTTGCTTTCTTTTTACTCCTTCCCATTCCCTCTAGGTATTTATTTAGGTCACTGTCACCTCATCACAGCTTTCAGTTGCTGTTTCAGAGAGACCACATACTTTTGCATCCCAGTTGCCAAATTGTTTTCTTTCGGTTACCTTGGTAAACAGTTTTTGGAAAGCTTCATTAGAAGACATTCCTCAGAATGGCACGTCTTTTCTCTGGACCTGGAGTAATGTTTGTACGTTCTGTTTTTTTCAATTTACTCCAAACTGAAAAGAGATCTCAGCAGATCCAGTATTTGCCGATGGGAAAAGGTGGCCCTTTCCCCTTGCCTCCCTCACTGTCCACGTGGGGAGTGGTCAGCCCCCTCTCAGACCCACAGCCAGGGGAGCGGGTGGCATCGGGCCCCACCCCCAGTGCTCAGCTGTTCTCCCATAGTGTGTATCTGTTGAACCGAAATGTGATCTATCGCTGCCCTGTTGGGGCCTCTGCCATCATGAACCAATACTGACAGCAGATTCCCTGGGCTGAGGGAATTCCCAGGCTTCTTAAGGTCTCTGTTTAACCTTCTACATCCATCCCCACTGTAGCAAGTTGAGTTGCGTTCTCCAGAAACTCATATGTTAATGTCCTAATCCCTAGTAGCTTAAAGTATAAATTTCTTTGGAAATAGGGTCACTGCAGATATAATTAGTTATAATGAGATAATGCTATTAGGGTGACCCAAACCCATTCCGTGGTGGCTCAGAAGGTAAAGAATTTGCCTGCAATGGGGGAGACCCAGGTTCAATCCCTGGGTTGGGAAGATCCCCTGGATGAGGGAATGACAACCCGCTCCAGTATTCTTTCCTGGAGAATTCCATGCACAGAGGAGCCAGGCGGGCATCATTCCATGGGGTCGCAAGAGTCAGACATGACTGAGCAACTAACACTTTCACTTTAAATCCTTTATGACTGGTATCCTTTTTTAAAAAGGGGACATCTGAACACATACACACACCATGGAGAATACCACATGAAGATGAAGGTAGGGGCCAGAGTGATGCTTCACCAAACCAAGGACTCAAAGACTGCCAGCAACTCCAGAGTAGGGGAGAGGGAGGGAGCGGGTTCCCTCTCACAGCCTCAGAAGGAGCCGACCCTGCTGATACCTAGAGCTAGGACTTCTGTTCCCCAGAACCATGAAACAATACATTTCTGTTGTTTAAGCCACGCATGCTTTGGCCACCTGATGTGAAGAGCTAACTCACTGGACAAGACCCTGCTGCTGGGAAAGACTGAAGGCAGGAGGAGAAATGGACAACAGAGGATGAGATGGCTGGATGGCATCACTGACTCAATGGACGTGAGTCTGAGTGAACTCTGGGAGTTGGTGATGGACAGGGAACCTGGCATGCTGCAGCCCATGGGGTCGCCAAGAGTCGGACACGACTGAGCGACTGAACAACAACAACCAAAGCCGCCCACTGTTTGGTGCTTTTTGTCCCAGCAGCCCTAGCAAACCACACACTCACCCCAGCCCCTCCACCCTCTGTCATCAGGCCTTGGTCAGCTTTCCCCAGCTCCATCTACACCAAGTAGTACTCGAGAAAACTGTCTCCTCCTTCCTTACATGCACTGCGCTATTTTTCTACTCCAGCAGCCTCCTCTGCCTGGATCTGCCCCTGACCCTCACTCAGACCTTCCACATACAACATACCCTCCCCATATTTGTCCCCTCTTGACTTGAAGATTCAGCCCAGAAGTCCAGGACCACCTCCTCCAGAAAGCCTTAGCTGGGTTAGATGCGTTTTCTAAGATGACCTACCACCTCCATTTGTCTGGGGCTGAAGAGGTTTCTGTACTTCCAGTGCCAAAAACAAGAAGGTTTGGGGCAAACCAGACAAGTTGGTGACCCTATTTGTCTCAGGGTACCCATAGATCTCTGTACAAATCTTTCCATATTTTTTTCTTCCTAAACTTTTATTAAGAGATCTGACCTCATTAGATCCACACTACACCACATGCTCCTTCTGAATAGCGATTTCTGACACCCATCTTCCCAGGAATTTAACATAGTAACTGCTCAGTTAATGCTTTCAAATGAATGAATGATAAAAAGTTTGCCAAACTGCTTCAGGTTTCAGTTTAGTTTAGTCGCTCAGTCATGTCTGACTCTTTGCAACCCCATGAACTGCAGCACGCCAGGCCTCCTTGTCCATCACCAATCCCAGAGTCCACCCAAACCCATGTCCATCGAGTCGATGATGCCATCCAACCATCTCATCCTCTATTGTCCATTTCTCCTCCTGCCCTCAATCTTTCCCAGCATCAGGGTCTTTTCCAATGAGTCAGTTCTTTGTTCATATAAGGTGGCCAAAGTATTAGAGTTTCAGCCTCAACATCAGTCCTTCCAATGAACACCCAGGACTGATCTCCTTTAGGATGGACTAGTTGGATTTCCTTGCAGTCCAAGGGACTCTCAAGAGTCTTCTCCAACACCACAGTTCAAAAGCATCAATTCTTCAGCACTCAGCTTTCTTTATAGTCCAACTCTCACATCCATATATGACCACTGGAAAAACCATAGCCTTGACTAAACGGATCTTTGTTGGCAAAGTAATGTCCCTGCTTTTTAATATGCTGTCTAGGTTGGTCATAACTTTCCTTCCAAGGAGTAAGCATCTTTTAATGCTTCAGGGTTACCGTTGCACAAATGCAGTTATCCATTCACTTACTCAACGTGCATCCATGGGCCGCTATATTCCAGGCATTGTTCACCACCTGGTAGCTCTTACATTTTTCTTAACTAAGGAGGCAAAGACATCAAAGTAAAAATACACTGTCCATGGGACTGGATTTTGCAGGCAAGGGTACTGGAGTGGGTTGCCAATCCCTCCTCTTCCCAACCCGGGGATCGAACCCTTGTCTCCTGCATGTCTTGCATTGACAGGCAGATTCTTTGCCACTCTGCCACCTGGGGAGCCCTACTTCCTACTTCTTAGTAGGTAGAAATGAAATACCTATTTTATTTAACAGTTATGCCAAAATTAAACCACAATTGTTCAGTACAGTAACAAAGTCTTTTTCCAAAAATCAAAATGTGAAATTGACCATGTTTCTAGGAAGACTGAACTTCATCTAATGGTTTAATTGTTGATGGTTTTGTTAATTAAGTCCAGTTTTCATACCATTGCTCCAAATCACTAACATATAAATAGAAAAATGATTAATCTAAATAACATTTTCCTAAGAAATGACTATCTAGCATTGTGGAATATCTCTGTATTAAGTCAGTGAACATCTTAACAATTTATAATTATAGTCCTCCAAAAAAAACTATTAATACCTATTAGCAGTTTGCTGTGTGAACAGATCTTTTTTGTTATAAAAAAATTCTACAAGGAATATCATTTTAGGAATATATTTTTATATATCCTGATTGATACCTTTAGAGTAAACCCTTAAAAGTGGGATTTTTCAGGTCAAAATACATTTTTAAATTACTTGGATTTAAATATGTCATATATTTTTCTAACCTTTGAAGACAATAAAAATATTTACTGACAAGAATTGTCCTCTTGTTTAAACTTGCATGGATATTTTTCATTCTTCTTTTAAATTTCACGATTCAATCTGAAAGATAATTTCATTGCAGATCAAGAATCTTTTGGATGACAAAATGTTTATTCTCACCTAAAAGAGGATTACAGTGATGATGCTGTATCTTAAGTTAAGTACAAAAGTTCTCTCTATATTTACATTGTTTAGCAGAAAAATAGTTGGGGAATGTAGGATGGAGACAAGTTGAATGAGTTAAAAGTACCAACAGTATTTTAGCTGTCTCACTGAAGAGACATTCCAAAATCTTGCAGCACAAGAAATACTTTGAAAGTCGGCCTTAAACTTAATCCCATAGGAGGGAGACTTGGCAAGCAGTTCACCATCTTTCTTGTAACCCTAACAAGTTCACTGATTCCAGTAAGCTTCCATGAATTTTGCAATCCAGATTCTACCCCGTGAGTCTTTCTTTCTTTGGAGTTTATGAAATTTTCTAATTTTCCTAAAACAGCATACAAATCCTCTAACTGGTGTGTATCTTTCAATCATAAAAGTGCCATTGCAATTTACAGTCTCCAAAATCGATAGGGCCTTCCTCCCTAAGTAAAAGGGAGAAGGATCTGGAATCACTTAATGAACTGTACCTAATAATAATATGACAACAACATGCCACGTTATCATAGCTCACACTAAGATGACACAGCCTAGTCGGGACTTGGCTATCTTTGAAACAAAATCACATTCTTCAGGAAGTGGTGTTAGTAACTCAATAAGCAGCAGCTGTTCCTGGGTCTTTGAAAAATATGTTTCATCATTTGAACAGTGTTCAGTATCCAACGTTATGCCCCATTATAACTGAGGGCCAACATGGAAAACTTTAGTTTTTATAATGCTTGGAAAACCTCTGGGCAAATAAGTACACGAAAAAAACTTTTTTGCTCTTAATCTGAGGATCCTATCTCAATTTCTCTGTCCTGTTCATTTGCACTTATTACCCAGAAATTCCTTGTGCATAAAATGATTTCTCCATTCCCACCAATCTTAATGAATGCTCCATTCCTGCACCATTTTAAAAGCTTTCTAAAGATCTTTTTAAATTGAAAGGTGATATCATTGGATGTAATGTTTATTTACAAGATATTATGCCCCAAGTCTTCCAGAATGCTCAGTATAAATAACAACCTAGCAGCATGCACTGCATTTAATAGAAATTTGATCCCATCAATTTTACATGATCCCACCGAGGAGACTGTAGAATCATAAGAATGCTAATGAGAATTTGATATTGACAGAAGATACATTTATAAATAAAATTGGCTAGAAAGATGCTTAAATCAGATGATGGCTTGTCAATACCCATCGAACATTAGGTCTCACTATTGAGATGACCAATCACACTTTAAATAACAGAAGTAAATAGCAATTACAATTCTTATGTTGTACTTATGTAGCACTTTTCATCGGTGGACCTATAAGGAGATGTATTAAATTTTCTTCAGACTCTTTGACAGTCTAGACTTGAAGTATATACTTCCAGTTCAGTTCAGTTCAGTTCAGTTGCTCAGTCGTGTCCAACTCTTTGCGACCCCATGAATCGCAGCACGCCAGGCCTCCCTGTCCATCACCAACTCCCGGAGTTTACCCAAACTCACATCCATCAACTCAGTGATGCCATCCAGCCATCTCATCCTCTGTTGTCCCTTTCTCCTCCTGCTCCCAGTCCCTCCCAGCATCAGAGTCTTTTCCAATGAGTCAACTCTTCTCATGAGGTGGCCAAAGTATTGGAGTTTCAGCTTTAGCATCATTCCTTCCAAAGAACACCCAGAACTGATCTCCTTTAGAATGGACTGGTTGGATTTCCTTGCAGTCCAAGGGACTCTCAAGGGTCTTCTCCAACATCACAGTTCAAAAGCATCAATTCTTTGGTGCTCAGCTTTCTTCACAGTTCAACTTTCATATCCGTACATGACTACTGGAAAAACCATAGCCTTGACTAGACGGACCTTTGTTGGCAAAGTAATGTCTCTGCTTTTGAATATGCTATCTAGGTTGGTCATAACTTTCCTTCCAAGGAGTAAGCGTCTTTTTTAATTTCATGGCTGCAGTCACCATCTGCAGTGATTTTGGAGCCCCCAAAAAATCAAGTCTGACACTGCTTCCAGTGTTTCCCCATCTATTTCCCATGAAGTGATGGGACCAGATGCCATGATCTTCATTTTCTGAATGTTGAGCTTTAAGCCAACTTTTTCACTCTCCTCTTTCACTTTCATCAAGAGGCTTTTTAGTTCCTCTCACTTTCTGCCATAAGGGTGGTGTCATCTGCCTATCTGAGGTTACTGATATTTCTCCCAGCAATCTTGATTCCAGCTTGTGTTTCATCCAGCCCAGCATTTCTCATGATGTACTCTGCATAGAAGTCAAATAAGCAGGGGCACAATATACAGCCTTGATGTACTCCTTTTCCTGTTTGGAACCACTCTGTTGTTTCATGTCCAGTTCTAACTGTTGCTTTCTGACCTGCATATAGGTTTCTCAAGAGGCAGGTCGGGTGGTCCGGTATTCCTCTCTCTTTTAGAATTTTCCACAGTTTATTGTGATCCACACAGTCAAAGGCTTTGGCGTAGTCAATAAAGCAGAAGTAGATGTTTTTTTCTGGAACTCTCTTGCTTTTTCGATGATCCAGCAGATGTTGGCAATTTGATCTCTGGTTCCTCTGCCTTTTCTAAAACCAGCTTGAACATCTGGAAGTTCATTGTTCACATACTGCTGAAGCCTGGCTTGGAGAATTTTGAGCATTACTTTACTAGCATGTGAGATGAGTGCAATTGTGTGGTAGTTTGAGCATTGCCTTAATCTGAACCTTTCAACTTTAGCTTCTTCAGCATTACTGGTTGGGGCATAGACTTGGATTACTGTGATATTGAATGGTTTGCCTTGAAAATGAACAGAGATCATTCTGTCGTTTTTGAGATTGCATCCAAGTACTGCATTTCAGACTCTTTTGTTGACCATGATGGCTACTCCATTTCTTCTAAGGGATTCCTGCCCACAGTAGTAGATATAATGGGCATATACTTCCAGGAGAAATCTAAATCCACTTCAGGTTCACCATTGGGCTGAAATGACTTGAGTCATGTTTGCTCAAATGTCTGAGGATTTCATGCTATGTTCACACAGATGAGTTGGTCAAGAGGTCCTCTGGAGAGGAGAGAGTATAGCATTGACAGATTGTGTTTCCAGTATGATTCTCTTATACCCTAGTTCTCCCAAGGTATCTATAGAGTTGAGAGGTTTAAATCAACCCCAGCATTTGCTGAAATGCATATGCTTTATTCCCTAATTAAAATCTCTAGAGTTTTCTACCCATCTCTAAGGGAAAAGGCAGAACAGCAAACTCATTGTAAAAAGAAATCTAGCTTTGGTAGTAGAAATACAAATGGCATGACACTTCACAGTATTGTATGTGCTGATCAATTTTGACAGGCTATTCCTGTCACAGGGCTTCCCTGGTACCTCAGCTGGTAAAGAATCTGCTTGCAATCAGGAGACCCTGGTTCGATTCCTGACAATATTGTAAAATATTGTAACTTGCCTCAGCCTGCCATTATTATACCTCTTCTGCCGGCATCTGATGCAATGACTAGCAGCCCCCTCCTTCCCCCAACCCAGCACCAAGAGCTTAACTATTCCTAACAGATGAGGAAACACCCAGAAAGCTGTCCAGGTCTGATTTTTCAGCCTTCTCCCATAAGAGAGACAGATAACCTTAAACAGGCCAACAGGACAGCTAGCATTATTCTGGTAGGCATGAGAGGGCAGAAACGTGTGATGGATAACAAGAAAAGGAGACAAACAGGCTGAAGAGGACTCAGAAGAGACGCAACAGCAGCATCTGGTGTGTAAATGGCCACGATGTAGAAAGGGTGAAGCTTGGGTCCATCCTAAAGAGACAGAGCTGGAGCCGGGATGAAGACACCAGCTGGGGGCCTTTTCAGCTCCCAGTGACAAAGCAAAAGTCATGACTGTCCAGGGGAGTCTCCTGGCTGGGAATGAGAAAGGAGAGAAGGCATGGGTGTAATGGCGGTATATTCATGAATTCCATCAACGGTTCCTAAATACTTCTTTTGCCTTGGGCATGATGCAAGATGCTAGAGATCCAACGTTGAGAAAAGATAGAAGTGGCATGTGCCCTGGGAGGCTGATAGGGTCTGGTCATCACACTCATAAATGGAAAACCACATTCATACTTTGAAAAAAGTCCCTGTCAAACAAAGAGTGGATTTAATGGGACCAGAGTGTATCCAAGAAGATCAGAAGGGGGCTACCCTAACAGGACATCAACTGCAAGGCCTAGAATTTTAAGATGTCTTGAGATGTCTGGATCTGATATCCATGAACCAGAATCCTTCATTATCTTACTTAATTTAGTCAGTCTTCAACAGGCTAAATGACATTTTCAAAGTAGAAATTTAGATTTGATGTTTCTATTATCAACCCCCCAAGTTTTCAACACTTCTTGTATCACTGCTTTTGTTGTCAACAATATTGCCTTTTGGCAGGCCTCCATAGTGGCTTAGATGGTAAAGAATCTACCTGCAATGCTGGAGATCTGAGTTCAATCCCTGGGTCAGGAAGAGCCCCTGGAGAAGGAAATGGCAACCCACTCCAGTATTCTTGCCCAGAGAATCCCATGGACAGAGGAGCCTGGTGGGCTACAGTTCATGGGGTCACAAAGAGTCAGACATGACTAAGCGACTAACACACTTTCAGGAATATTATTCTATATTCTTAGCTGGGTGAAGATAATGTAATTGTGCTTTGTAACACTTTAATCAATTAAATAATCATCAAGGAAGATATTTTTTATTTATACCAATGATTGTTTTTAATATTCTAGCTGCTTGCCAAATTTCACGAAAATCACAAAACAAAGGTAACCTGAGAAACAAGCTGTTTGGAAAGCCTGCAAAACTTATGAGGAACTTAAATCTTCTCAACTCTATATTTACACCATTTCCTGAATACATTAATGAAGCTAGGCTATAGCAGCTTTCCCACAGTGTCATCTTGAAAATAAATGTGTTTAGAAAGCCTTTCAGGAAGAGTTTGGAGACGTAGAAAAGGAGTTTCTATAATTCAGAGATATTTTCTGTAAGTGTTCAGATAACAATGTCAGTAATTTTCTGAGGCTAGCTGTCAAAGCCCTATGAGTTAATTTTGTTAATCCCTGTTAATGAGTGGTCTTTTTTCTTCTACAGAAGATGGGTGTGTAAAGCCATTGGTATTTATGCTTTTATTTTCTGTAGTGATTTATTTTGTGGTTTAACTCAGTCACTACAACAAGTAAAACCATCTAAAGTGGGCTTTTTATTTTATATACACATGTGTCTATGTGTACATTAAGCCTTTCTTAGGGTGGAGGGCAGGGAGGGACAGGAGAAAATTTTAAATCAAGGAACAGGATGAATCCACTAGCATCAGGAGAAAGGGATGCAAAGGTCTTAAGAAACAGTATGGTAGAACCAAGACATTCTGTTTTTGCATAAGCTTCACCACGGCATGACTGTAGTTTTACATTTGACATTTTGACACTTTGACACTCAAAAACAAAAGCAACAAAAAAAGATAAGCCAACAACAACAAAAACACATGCATACACCGCTGGGTTATTCCACGAGGGGTTAACGCTGTCGGTTGTGCAATGTGGATCTATTACTTAAGAAGAGCAGACTTGCAGTGCTTGAGCAAGGCTTCTGCCTTCCAGCCATACTGTGGGAACTTAAACATAAAGGAAAGTTCAGGAGCCTCTGGGCTTCCCTGTTGGCTCAGACAGCATAGAATCCGCCTGTAATGCGGGACACCTGGGTTCGATCCCCGGGTTGGGAAGATCCCCTGGAGGAGGGCACAGCAGCCCACTCCAGTATTCTTGCCTGGAGAATCTCCATGGACAGAGGAGCCTGATGGGCTACAGTCCATGGGGTCACAAAGAGTCAGACATGAGTGAGTGACTAAGCACAGGAGCCTCTGGAACTGCAGGGTGGACCCATAAAAGGAGGACTCCCTCTTCTTAGAGATATGCTTATGCATCTACATTCATTCATCATTCATTCATTCTTCAAATCTCTCTTGACTACTTTCAATGTACCAGGCTGTGTCTATGACCCAGCCATATTTCTATCAAATGAATGAAGTAAATGGCATTGAGCCCATTTCATAGCTGTGGACAGAAGGCAATGAAAGGCTGAAGAACCTGATTTGTGAAGGAGCAACTGAGGCAAAACTAAAATCAAGTTCTTGGATTCCTTATTCAGTTTTGGTTTGGTTTGGCTTAGAGCAATAGTTCCCAAGCCAGGAATAGTGGCTGCCAGCTCGGGCCACAGTGGGTCATGCCTGGGGACATTTTTAAGTGTCATGATGAGGGGATGGGAGGACCACTGCATCTGATGGGTAGAGGCCAGAGATGCTGCTCAGCATCTTTCAATGCCCAGGACACCACATATCAAGTTATGATTGGGATCAACATGTCAATAGTACTGCAGTTTAAAAACCCTGGTTGAGAGGGAGTATTTGGAAATTTCAGATGATGATCCAGAATTTTATTTACCCTACCTAAGTAATAGGGGAAAAAAAGATGCCTTTCTTCTAAGCTGATGTTGCCACGACTCTTTGATTCTCATAAATGACTCTAAATCTAAGTTCTCTTTTTTAAAAAGAAGTTCTCATTTCACGGGCAGCACGTTTGTTTGTTTTTTTTTAATTCCACAGTGTGGCTTCCCACTGTCACCGCAGGCGGTGGCATTCTTATCTGTCAGTGATGGCCTTTGGGTGTGCAGTTCCAGAATGAACAGAAGACTTTTTCACTGTTACGTTAGTACATTCGATCCACTTGCCAATTCCCAGATGAGACTCTAGCTCCCCTGCTGTGAAGGTCACACATTTAATGAAGTGTATTTACTGAATATTAGCAAGAATCTGCAGGTCAGGAATACTGCACTGGGAGCCCAATCAGCATCCTCCCATTCAAGCAACCCCTCTTCCTTACTCAGTGAGACATTTGTGCAATGAGCCAACTGGAAATTCCAGCCCCTCCCATGGTGATGTTAAAAGATATGAGAAAGAGTCACTGTGTTTGTAATGCATCTTTCATTCCCAAATGCTTGTGTTCTAACACTCTGTGGGAGGTAAGCTGGAGCAAGAATTGACATTGTTACTTACTGAACCAGGCATAGTGCAAGGCACTTAAGTACAAAGATCAGATGGCTTACTTCTACAGATTCCCTGACTGGGGCAATATTGACTTTGTGATTTATTTCCGCATCACAGTCACATCGTGAGGTCCGTATTATAAGCAGTTCCCTGGAGCTTCCCAGGGAGCACTAGTGGTAAAGATCTGCCACCCCATGCAGGATTCCCAAGAGATGCAGATTCTCAGGGTAGATCCCTGGGTCCAGGAGATCCCCTGGAGGGGGAAATGGCACCCTATTCCAGTATTCTTGCCTGGAAAATTCCACGGGCAGGGGGGCATGGCAAACTACAGTCCATGGGGTCACAAAGAGTAGAACACAACTGAACGACAGAGCGCACATAAGCAGTTCCCCAGTGTGAACGTTTCTAAGTACTATTATCACATAATTTAGAAAGCAAATTACAGATATGACTTGCAGCTCAAATCCCCATCATCATTTATACAAATGTTTAACAGAGGCACTTTATGCCTGCTGAAAAATCAGGTTGAAGAATAATTCTTTTATCCATAATCATCATATCAAATAAAAATACAAACCAGAAGATCTTAATTTATTTCAAAGCATGATGTCTAGTTTCCTCTAAATGATAGAATGAAAAACTTTGGTCTTCAAAAATCTCATGAAGTCTTCTCAGCCTTTGCTTTGACACACTGCACTCCAGTGTTGAATTAGGTCTGACATATATATTTATTTGGGGTAAAAAAAAATCAGTGTGTTTGAGTTTCTAAGTTTCTAAGTCTGTTCTCTCAGACAGACATGGACATGTGTATCTTTCCTTCTCAAAGCTGTACAGCTGTGTGCAGTGCACACAAATACTTCCAAGTGTTTCACAGCACATGATATTATACAGTGATGTATAGGCAAGAGTATACAGTGATGTATAGGGAAGAGCAATACTCTGTAAAAAGTATGTGTGATGAAACCAAAGAGGGAAAAAGTAGAGCAAAAGTCACTTTGCTGACATTAAGATAGTTTATATTTCAGTGCCATCAGTTACCCCATCATGTCTAGAGGGGGTTCAACATCAAACAAACCAAGTGGAACCCGGACCACATCTTGAGAGTCTGGAAAGAGACCGGGATCCCTGGGTTCATCCTATACAAGAAGGAAGCGGAGAGCACTAGCATCAGCTGGAAACAGCTGAAACCTCAAGGAAGTTCAAATATGGCTCCAGGTCTTTTATAACTAAGAGTTGATTTAGACCCCATGCTCACCCCATGCTACTGCACAATTGCACTCATCTCACACGCTAGCAAAGTAATGCTCAAAATTCTCCAAGCCAGGCTTCAACTGTATGTGAACTGAGAAATTCCAGATGTTCAAGCTGGATTTGGAAAAGGTGGAGGAACCAAAGATCAAATTGCCAACATTCACTGGAGCATCGAAAAAGCTAGAGAATTCCAGAAAAAACACCTACTTCTGCTTCATTGACTACGCTAAAGCCTTTACTGTGTGGATCACAACAAACTGTGGAAAATCCTTCAAGAGATGGGAATACCAGACATATCTTACCTGCCTCCTGAGAAATCTGTATGCAGGTCACAAAGCAACAGTTAGAACTGGACATGAAACAATGGACTGGTTCCAAAATGGGAAAGGATTCTCAAGGCTGTATACTGTCAACCTGTTTATTTAATTTATATGCAGAGTATATCATGCATAAAATGTAGGGCTGGAGGAAGCACAAGCTGGAATCAAGATTGCCAGGAGAAATATCAGTAACCTCAGATATGCAGATAATACCACCCTCATGGCAGAAAGCAAAGAAGAACTAAAGAGACTCTTGATGAAAGTGAAAGAGGAGAGTGAAAAAGCTGGCTTAAAACTCCAAAATCACCGCAGATGGTGACTGGTGACTGCAGCCATGAAATTAAAAGACGCTTGCTCCTTGGAAGAAAAGCTATGACCATCCTAGACAGCATATTAAAAAGCAGAGACATTCCTTTATCAACAAAAGTCCATCTAGTCAAAGCTATGGTTTTTCCAGTAGTCATGTATGGATGTGAAATTCGGACCATAAAGAGAGCTGAACGCCAAAGAATTGATGCCTTCAAACTATGGTGCTGGAGAAGACTCTTGAGAGTCCCTTGGCTTGCAAGGAGATCAAGCCAGCCAATCCTAAAGGAAATCAATCCTGAACATTTTCTGAGAAGTCTGATGCTGAAGCTCCAATACTTTGGCTGATGGGAAGAACTGACTCCTTAGAAAAGACTCTGATGCTGGGAAAGATTGAACGCAGGAGGAGAAGGGAATGACAGAGGAGATGGTTGGATGGCATCATTGACTCAATGGACATGAGTTTGAGTAAGCTCCGGGAGTTGGTGATGGACAGGGAGGCCTGGCGTGCTGCATTCCATGGGGTTGCAAAGAGTCGGACACGACTGAGCGACTGAACTGAACTGAACTGAAGATGATGGGATTACAGAAGTGTTATTGATGTGGAATTGAATCTAAGCATTTACCGAGCGGCACAAACATTGGTTGAGCGCCTGCAAGCATTTATCGAGCATTCAATCTCTTCCTGGTATCCTTTTATACACTAAGGATGCAGAGAGGAAGATGCACAACTCCTGTTATCCTCTCACTGGGGCTCACAGTCCACTGGGGAGAGTGAGGTGTAAAGAAATAACTACAGAGCAGAGCCAAGGAAGGAAGATGTATTCAGAAAGGGAGGTAGCACAGATGAAGAACTGCAGACTCAGCCCAGAAAATGGGTGATGTCTAAATTTCTCAAGGATGACAAAAAGTACAGTTCTTGGATAGGGAAGTGCTCAGAGAGAAAAGAGATATCAAGGCACAAAGCATCTAAGTCAATTTCACAACAGTTTATGGAGGACTCTTCAGGAAGAAAGCTGTGCAAAGTGTGGAACAAATGAAGGGAGGTGCTGCCTCTAGGGAACTTTCTATCTCACACTTCAAAGTATCATATATGTATGTAACTCCTTGAGATTACAAGCATGGGAAATGTACACTAATTATCCTTGCTTTCAACTCATTGCCTTTTATCTCCTATTATGCCTGTAGATGTGGTTGCAAATCCTGCCAAATGTGAAAGAAATTTCCCAAAAAAGATAAAACAGTGATCTCAGTAGATACAAAACCAGATGATATGTGAAAGTACAAGATGAATTTCAGTTGATGATCACAGACATGGGGGAAAAAAGCTCAATCTCGTGAGTAATTAGAATATACACTTAAAGTAAAGTAACCTTCTGTTTATTCTGTTGCCATACATTTTACAAAGTGTTAATGTCTCAACCTGAGGAGATGCTGATGACCTTGTATGCTCACATGTGGCACGTGGACTATATATCTTTAGCTTCTTGAGTCCCAAAGAAAGAGGGGTAAGGGGAACTTAATTCTGAAAGATGTTCACTTCAGCATTATTTATATAATAAAATATGGAAGCAAACTGAATTTTCAATATTAGTGAGAGATTAACTTATGCTATGGAGAAGGCAATGGCACCCCACTCCAGTACTCTTGCCTGGAAAATCCCATGGATGGAGGAGCCTGGTATGCTGCAGTCCATGGTGTCGCTAAGAGTGGGACACGACTGAGCGACTTCACTTTGACTTTTCACTTTCCTGCATTGGAGAAGGCAATGGCAACCCACTCCAGTGTTCTTGCCTGGAGAATCCCAGGGACTGGGGAGCCCAGTGGGCTGCCGTCTATGGGGTCGCACAGAGTCGGACACGACTGAAGTGACTTAGCAGCAGCAGCAGCAGCAACTTATGCTAACAATATTAACTTATGCTTCATTATTTAAATAGGTTATAGCTTTATAATTGAAGTTAAAATTTGTCATTATAAAATTTCTTGCCACATGGAAATATTTTCAGTATGATTACTAAAACAAATTAGTAATGGTTTGTACTGTATCATTTCTACCACATAAAAGATTTATGTATCTAGAGGAGAATCAGAAGGAATACACAAAAATAACAGCTAATGTTATATAAAGGGTTTTTGGCATCTTGAGTCCCCAGACTTTCAGTTAATAATTTTTTTTAGCAATGTTAGCAAGATGGAGGAATTTGAATCATTTAATAAATCCCACAGTAATGGGAAAATATACAAAAGCACTTTGAAAGTCCAGTGTTGGGTATGTGTAGAGCCTCTGTGTATATTCTCAGTTGTTTCAGAGCATCAGTCATGTCAGACTCTGTGAGACCCCATAGACGGCAGCCCACCGGGCTCCTCCATCCCAGAGATTCTGCAGGCAAGAATACTGGAGTGAGTTGCCATTTCCTTCTCCAAATGCATGAAAGTGAAAAGTGAAGTCGCTGAGCCCGGTGGAAAGCCCTTGAAGAGCCTCTGTTAAGGTGAAAAATATACAAGCATATGATACTAAGAAGCAAATTGTAATAGGGAAGAACAAATCTGACTCCTTATTGGATCTGTTTCTTTTACTTCAACCTTTGTATTCTATTGCTTTTGCTACAGCTGTTGCCTATAGCCTGAAATAGACAAGATAGCTCATTCTCACAAAGTTCTGACCTTTAAAGGTGTAATACTTTTTCATTCATATAGAGATAAAAAGTTGCACAACAGTGAAAAGCATTTGTTTTGTTGAGAGTTTATAAGAATATCATGACAGATGCAAGAACAAAGGATTCTGACACCAAGAAGTCTGCAATAACCAACCCCCGCTTTTAATACAAAAGAAACCTGAATTCTAACTCAGGGAAGATGGTTCTTTGGGACAGTAGTCCACCATCTTCTTGACCTGCTCACTTTATGAATAAAGTTGCTATTCTTACCCTCAACAATGCATTTCCTGATTTATTGGCCTGCTGTGTGGTGAGTAGTATAAGCTTGGATTCAGTAACAAAGTTATCATTTTGCAGGGAGGGCATATTCATTGCAAATTCTGTCTTGAGTGGAGTTGCGAATTGTCCTTACAGCACCTTATCTTCCTTATTAGTTTGAGTATAATGACAGAACATGGCCATCTAAATTATCAATTCACCTCATAACTGGAATTAAAACTCTTTTTCAGGCATCCCAAGATGTCAGGAGGCAGAGTCAGGCTGCAGATTGATTCGGTAGCTAGAACATTTCCACCAAAGCATTTGGCCTGTAAGATGTCTAAGTAGATTAATTGAAGTAGAAATGCATTATTTATTATTTAACACTTAGTGAAAGCAATCAGTGAGCTAGGTTTAATAATGATTTCTTTTAGACACTCACCGATGAATAAGAATTAGGTAAGCATAACCAAATCATTTTCTAGAAGGTTTATCAAGTTTCAAAATCAGAACGCTTTTTGTGAAGAGGCAATTATGATCTTCCTTTGAACACGAGAAAGATGGGCCTTATATTACATATGGAAATTCTGAGAATTAGACCTGTAGACAAGGAATGGGAGGGGATTCTACAATGTCAACGGAGGTCTTTTTCAATCAGGGGTATGTTTCTGATTCCTGCAGGTAAATCGAGGAGACAGATCACAGGAGCACATGAACTGACCTCAGAACGCTTGATGGTGACTACTAATTATTTTGGAATTAGTAATTTTAGTTTCAGAATTTTTTTATATTAGAATTATTTGAAGGAAGACTTGCCCTCCTATTTCAGATGCTCACATTACTGTAAAAGCTAAATTTACAAAATCTGACCTAAATCCAGATAAGGAAGAGCTGATCTTCTGCCTGGACAGAAGCAGTATTATCACTTCCTGGATGCCTACTGGTCCTTCTGCAGGTGCTTCTCTGGCCCATGAGTTGCACCATATTTCTGAAGTTATTTCACCCAGTATAGACCAATCTAAAAGGCTTCTTTTCCAATGGAGGACAGCCTGTGACTGGGAAAGTGCTAATCTGTGTGTGGTTTCTGGCTTTTAGAGTTTAGGTAGAAGATGCAAATGATTATCCCCCTACCCTTCCCCTCTGGAGCTGGCTTCATCATGATCTCACCATGACATCATGATGAAGTTTAATGTTTCATGATTTGGGGCAAATCTTTCTGGAATTCACCCTCTTTGTGGTAAGTGACACCTATCACAGGGAGACACTGTCGTGCTTTCTCCACAAGGAGGTATAGAGTGTCCACTCTATACTTCTCTTTAAAAAAAAAAAAATTATTGTGGTAAGAACATTTATCATTGTGACCCTCAAACTTTTTTTTTTAATTGAGGTATAATTGCTTTACAATGTTGCATTTGTTTCTGCTGTAAAAGGAAGTGAATTAGCTATATGTACACATATAGCTCCCTCCTGGGCCTCCTATTCTCCCATCCCATTCCTCTTTATTTTTAAAGTCGCTCAGTCAAGTCTGACCCTTTGCAACCCCATGGGCTGCAGCACACCAGGCTTCCCTGTCCATCACCAACTCCTGGAGTTTTCTCAAACTCATGTCCATCGAGTCAGTGATGCCATCCAATCATTTCATCCTCTGTCCTCTCCTTCTCCTCCTGCCTTCAATCTTTCCCAGGATCAGGGTCTTTTCCAATGAATAAGCTCTTTGCATCAGGTGGCCAAAGGATTGGAGCTGCTTGACCTGCACACAGATTTCCCAGGAGGCAGGTATGGTGGTCTGGTATTCCCACCTCTTGAAGAATTTTCCACAGTTTGTTGTGATCCACACAGTCAAAGACTTTGGCTTTGCTTTTTCTATGATCCAGCAGATGTTGGCAATTTGATCTCTGGCTCCTCTACCTTTTCTAAGTCCAGCTTGAATATCTGGAAGTTCTTGGTTCATGTACTGTTGAAGCCTAGCTTGGAGAATTTTGAGCATTACTTTGCTAGCGTATGAGATGAGTGCAATTGTGCGGTAGCTTGAGCATTCTTTGGCATTGCCTTTCTTTGGGATTAGAATGAAAACTGACCTTTTCCAGTCCTGTGGTCACTGCTGAGTTTTCCAAATTTGCTGCCATATTGAGTGCAGCACTTTCACAACATCATCTTTTACGATTTGAAATAGCTCCGCTGGAATTCCATTACCTCCACTATCTTTGTTCAGAGTGATGCTTCCTAAGGCCCACTTGACTTCACATTCCAGGATATCTGGCTCTAGGTGAATCACACCATTATGGTTATCTGGGTCATTAATATCTTTTTTGTATAGTTCTTCTGTGTATTCTTGCCACCTCTTTTAGGTGAATCACATCATCATGGTTATCTGGGTCATTAATATATATTTTTTGTATAATTCTGTGTATTCTTGCCACCTCTTCTTAATATCTTCTGCTTCTGTTAGGTCCATACAGTTTCTGGCCTTTGTTGTGTCCATCTTTGCATGAAATATTCCCTCGGTATCTCTAATTTTCTTGAAGAGAGCTCTAGTCTTTCCCATTCTATTGTTTTCCTCTATTTCTTTGCTTTGATTGCTAAGGAAGGCTTTCTTATCTCTCCTTGCTATTCTTTGGAACTCTGCATTCAAATGGGTATATCTTTCCTTTTCTCCTTTGCCTTTTTCTTCTCTTCTTTTCTTATCTATTTGTAAGGCCTCCTCAAACAACCATTTTGCCTTCTTGCATTTCTTTTTCTTGGGAATGATTTTGATCACTGCCTCCTGTACAACGTCACGAACCTCTATCCATAGTTCTTCAGGCACTCTGTCTATAAGATCTAATCCCTTGGATCTATGTATCACTTCCACTGTATAATTGTAAGGGATTTGATTTAGGTCATACCTGAATGGTCTAGTGATTTTCCCTACTTTCTTCAATTTAATAATCATATATGCATTAATATACAATATTTGTTTTTCTCCCTATGATTTAACTTCATTCTGTATGATCTACTGTATGTCCATCCATATCTCTACAAATGAACCAATTTAATTCACTTTTATGGTTGAGTGATATTCTATTGTATATATGTACCTCGTCTTCTTTATCCATTAACTGCACAATACAGGACTGTTACCTATTGGCACTATGTTGTACAGCAGCTCTTTAGCACTTATTCATCTAACACAACTGACATTTTATGCCCACATTTAAGTGGCTCCTTGCTTGCCCTCCCCTCAGCCTTGGCCACCATCGACTTCTAACTTTGCTTCTGTGAGCTTGACTACTTTTGATGCCTCATATAAACAGAATCATACATTTGTCCTGTGACTGGCTTAGTTCTCTTAGAATGTCATAAGGCTCATCCATGTTATTGCATATGGCAATATTTCCTTCCCTTTTAAGGTTAAACAATATTCCATTGTATACATATATCACGTTTGCCCTTTCCATTCATTTGTCAGTGGACGTTGAGGTTGTCTTCACGTACTGGCTATTGTGAGTAGTGCTGCCATGAACATAAAAATACAGATATCTCTCTGATATCCTGATTTCTATTCTTTTGAATTAATACCCAGTAGTGGGATTTTTTAATCATTTGACAGTTCTGGTTTTATGTTTTTTTATTTTTGTGTACCCCACACAGACTTCCCCGACACTTGTGTCTAACTTCAGATTTCTTTAAGCATACTATAGGGTCCAACATCCACCCACCTGACTCCTCATTTCCAGTGCCACCCAATTTCTGTTCCTTTCTGACAATTTCTGAGTATTTCATGAATTAGTTTTGTTTTTGTTTTTTTTGGGGTTTGTGTGTGTGTGTGTGGCATGTTTATGAGTGTGTATGTTGTTGTTGTTGCTGATCGGTGGAATTGAAATTACTATGCAACTGCCAGCCGTGACTTCAGTGGGAGGAATAGTAGTTGAACTCTAAAAGGTTAACACTGAACTTCTGAGTGGTTTAAGAGACCACATTTTATAAACAACAGATTTCTTAACAGGCTAGAACAGCAAGAGATTCAAGTTTGGGATTCCCATGCTTTCCATGTTTATTTATTTCATTGTTTTCATTTTATTATTATTAAATAATAAGTAATATAATCTCACTTTACATGCAGATATTTGAATACTTATTTTTTCACAGGATTCATCCTTTAATAAAATCCTAAGATTTAGCCCAAAGAGGCACATACATCTAAGTGAGCACATTGAAGGCAACATCAGAAAGAACACAGACTTTTAATTACAATCTGTAGTTTAAACTATTGCTGAGTGCCAAGGATATTAAATTTAAAATACAATCTCATCATACAAATAGTTTGAGTTGTGTGAAATTCATTTAGTCATTTCTCAAGCACTTTCTGGTGATGCTATCTCATAAATGTGCTCTTGAAAGTCTCTTCTCTGCAGTACACATTTTTAATTCCCACTTCCTGATATTTTTATGCTAAACATTGATCTTGGCATTATTTGCAAATGAGGTAGAGTTCATTCAGATATACAGCTCAGGGGCAATAGAGAACACACATTTCTGCAAAGCAAAGTTAGGGGGCAGCAGACAGGGGAAAGCAGAAGGTGAGGTCTGATCTCCATTGACCTCCATCTCTCCTCAACTCCCCAGGTTGCTGTATCAGCTTAGCCACCGGCGATATCCCTTAGCTCTTCCTTTGAGATACGGTGTGCTGCTGCTGCTGCTGCTAAGTCGCTTCAGTCGTGTCTGACTCTGTGCAACCCTATAGATGGCAGCCCATCAGGCTCCCCCATCCCTGGGATTCTCCAGGCAAGAACACTGGAGCGGGTTGCCATTTCCTTCTCCAATGCATGAAAGTGAAAAGTGAAATTGAAGTCACTCACTCATGTCCGACTCTTAGTGACCCCATGGACTGCAGCCCACCAGGCTCCTCCATCCATGGGATTTTCCAGGCAAGAGTACTGGAGTGGGGTGCCATTGCCTTCTCTGGATACGGTGTGCAGCCTGACTGATCTCTGAGCTTCCTCTATGTCTTCCTCACATCCCTGGTATTTCTGTGATATGGATCTTGTACTTATCACTACTCTGACAATGGATGCCAGTAAAGGAAATTATACAACCTTTGAGAGTAAGTTCCCTACCTCTTTATCCTGTGCCAAATCACTGAGTTGAGTTTAAAAGAAATGAAGGAGTCCTAAAACATCTGTGGTAGGCTGGTCTTGCCTCCCAGGGTGAAAATATTTGAAAGCAGTACTCTATGTGAAACAGGTTTGCTTAAGAGCCCATGCGAAGGAACTCGAGAAGAACCTGCTCTCTAATCACTGTGCTTCCTCTAATTGCCATATGTCGTAAATATAAAGAGGTGATGAATTTATGGAACTTTGGTTACACATTTTTCCCATAAAGTGCTGGAACTTACACACTGAGGACTGCAAATGCTGTGTTCTCACTCAAATCCACAAAAGTGGACTGACTGTGGGGCCAGGTTGCATATATGGGTTTTGGAAGTCCTTTTTTTTTTTCTGGAAGAAAATGATAGTAGGGCAGTGGAATAACTGAAGGCAAGGTAAGCAATAAAACCAACAATGACAAAAAGCCATACTTCAAAGGTTGATCACTTTTTGTTTTATTTATTATATTTAAGAAATCCTTAGAACTTTTCCCAAAAGACCACATTTACTTAAAATTAGATTTGTGTGTGTGTGTGTGTGTGTGTGTGTGTGTGTGTGTATCAAATTGCCTTTTTCTCTCTTCAAAGAACAGATGAATGAAAACATAAGAACTTCTCTGGCAGTGGGAATCAGTACATGAGGGAATGGCCATGAAAATACAAAGCTGTAATTGGTATGTTGACAGCCAGCTTTAGTTAAGGTGATGCCAGGGAAGCTGCCCTTTTACTATTAGCAATCGCATTACGTGGCAGAGACTTGACATGTAAGGACTCTTGGCAGTCACTGTGAAAAGAGTGGTTGTCATAGCAGACACTCTCTCTTACTGGATCTCATGCATGGATGGGAGGAGGAAAGAAATAGAAAGAGCACATAGGTGAGAATGGATGATGATGAGTTAATCACAGTGGCCCGGAAAGAACTCAGCATGCAGACAGAAGCTGCCACAGTGCCCTGGACCCTGTTTATTCTCCTTTACCAAAGTTCCAGGCATAGACTGGAGTCATGGAAAAGACCTGGATCTTACAGACACATTCCCCTTCCCCTGGGGGCAGACATCAACCCTTCCAGACACAGTGTGACCTCTCCTTTAAGATAGGGTTGGCTGTTTGTACCATAGGCCTTGCCATTTTCCATGAGATTTTTTGGTTCCTACAAAAAGGCATAGAGAATCTGCAGGTTTGCCTCACCCGGGCATCAGTCTTTTGATGCAAAACTTTTCCCTGATGAAAAACCAATTTGTGATCCAGTGAACCAATTGTTCACTCAGAGTAGATCCAAGCTGACCAGCTCTTTACAGTCACTGTGTGATTCCATTCCTGGGGACAACATATCTAATATCATTTATTATAGGAGACCTAGTGATGTGACATCACATGCTAGGAAAGTCATGCTCAAAATTCTCCAAGCCAGGCTTCAGCAGTATGTGAACCATGAACTTCCAGATGTTCATGCTGGTTTTAGAAAAACCAGAGGAGCCAGAGATCAAATTGCCAACATCCGCTGGATCATCGAAAAAGCAAGAGAGTTCCAGAAAAACATCTATTTCTGCTTTATTGACTATGCCAAAGCCTTTGATTGTGTTGATCACAATTAACTGTGGAAAATTCTGAAAGAGATGGGAATACCAAACCACCTGACCTGCCTCTTGAGAAACCTATATGCAGGTCAGGAAGCAACAGTTAGAACTGGACATGGAACAACAGACTGGTTCCAAATAGGAAAAGGAGTACGTCAAGGCTGTATATTGTCACCCTGCTTATTTAACTTATATGCAGAGTACATCATGAGAAGCACAAACTGGAATCAAGATTGCTGGGAGAAATATCAATAACCTCAGATAGGCAGATGACACCACCCTTATGGCAGAGAGTGAAGAGGAACTAAAAAGCCTCTTGATGAAAGTGAAAGAGGAAAAAAAAAAAAAAGAAAGTGAAAGAGGAGAGAGAAAAAGTTGGCTTAAAGCTCAACATTCAGAAAACTAAGATCATGGCATCTGGTCCCATCACTTCATGGGAAATGGATGGGGAAACAGTGGAAACAGTGTCAGACTTTATTTTTTGGGGCTCCAAAATCACTGCAGATGGTGATTGTAGCCATGAAATTAAAAGACGCTTACTCCTTTGCCGGGGTCCAGCCCCAGTGGATCCAGGGAATTCGAAGCGGGGATGGCGTCGGTGAGGATCAGGAAACAATTGCTTAATTAAACGTTAATTAAGGATATAAAGAGTGGTTAAATAAGGATAGCTCAGTGAGGAAATTCAGTGGAGAAAAGAGGCTGAATAATTCAGCCAGAAGGTGAGAGAAAGAACGACATGGGGAGACCAAGTTTCGGTGAACAAGGCCCGCACTTGATTTTCCAAAGTAGTTTTTATACCTTAAGTTATGCATAGAGGATAATGGGGGAAGGGGTAGAGTCATGCAGTAAGCCAGGCTTTCTTCCTGCAAACTTATCATATGCAAAAGTTTAGGTGATTTGCATCATCTTCTGGCCCGGAGGCCTGTTAACATTTTAAGACCCTTTCTTCAGAGAACTTCTTTTTCTCTAAAGGTGATTAGTCAGGCGCCACCCTCCAAAAGCATTAGATAAAGTTGCATTCCTACAGGGCAAAGGTGTGGTGGGCTATAACAAGAAAAAGAATTAACTCAAGGGTCCAAGGTTACAAACATTAAAGCTACTGCTTACACCAATTATATTAATAAACTGCCAGGGACACAGCAGGTAAGGGATATAGAAACTTAGCAGCAAACATTGGCCCAACAAGTGAAAAACCCTTCACCAATACAATTTCCAATCAATCTTTTAACTGCTCAAAGGACTCTGTATTTAGACAGTTTAGAACATCTCATGCCTCTCACGGTTGGGAGGCTCTGAACAATCACATGTGGCCGGAAGAACCTATTCAGGAGAGAGATGGTGGTGGGGGACAGCCCCCTGTAAAGTCAGAGGTGTAGGTGAGAGCACAAAGCAGTAAAGTAGGCAGACTCTGGTTTTGTGGGTAGATGCTCGAGAATTTCCAGGGGACTCCTGAGGCTCGATCCCGCCTTTGCATATGCCGAGCCTCCTTCCTCATGACCTTTGCCACGGGCGGAATTCCTCACGCTGGCTCTCAGCACTCCTTGGAAGGAAAGTTATGACTAACCTGGATAGCATATTGAAAAACAGAGACACTACTTTGCCAACAAAGGTCCGTCTAGTCAAGGCTATGGTTTTTCCAGTGGTCATGTATGGATGTGAGAGTTGGACTGTGAAGAAAGCTGAGCGCCAAAGAATTGATGCTTTTGAACTGTGGTGTTGCAGAAGACTCTTGAGATTCCGTTGGACTGCAAGGAGATCCAACCAGTCCATTCTGAAGGAGATCAGTCCTGGGTGTTCATTGGAAGGACTGATGCTAAAGCTGAAACTCCAATACTTTGGCCACCTCATGCGAAAGGTTGACTCATTGGAAAAGACTCTGATGCTGGGAGGGATTGGGGGCAGGAGGAGAAGGGGATGACAGAGGATGAGATGGCTGGATGGCGTCACTGACTCAATGGACATGAGTTTGGGTAAACTCTGGGAGTTGGTGATGGACAGGGAAGCCTGGTGTGCTGCGATTCATGGGATCGCAAAGAGTTGGACATGACTGAGCAAGTGAACTGAACTGAACTGAACTGAGTGATGTGATGAGCTGAATTATGGCACTTTGGAAGGAATAGGGAGGATAGAAGCTATTAACTAACAAAGGGAGATCTTTCAGTAATTTAAATAAACAGTGCTTTCAGGAACAGAAAGAGAGAAAAGGATTGAATTGTATATTTGACTCCAAATGCTGTGTTCTCACGGAAATCCACAAAAGTGGGGGCTATCTTTGGCACCAGGATGCAGGGATGAGTTTTGGAAGTCCCTTTTTTTCTGGAAGAAAATGATGGCAAGACAGGGGAATAACTGGAGACAGATAAACAAAAAAAAAAACAAAAACAAAAAAACAAAACAAAACAGTAATGATAAAAGGCCATGTCTTTGAAAGTTGAATGTTTAACTATTTTTTTAATTAACAAAAAAGGCTAAATTTTAAAATTCACTACACAGCCACAACAAAATGTAGAAATGAAACTCTAGGCATTCTTAAAGGACTGAAAGACTAGATAGAATCTAACTAAAACCAACACAAGTGGAGAAATGTTTGACTGAATGTTTATTCTTAATATGTGAAAATTAAGGATGGCTAAGCCCCAAAATCATTAAATAACTAGGAAATGGTTTTCTGTTTACTTCAAGAGGTTGATTAAATATATTATGTGTTAAGAATGCTGAGCTTGCTTTGATCCTCAAAGCTTTGGAGGTAAACCTATTTTCAAGTGTTGCTGGATTTAGCAAATAAAAATACAGAATGGCCAGTTAATCAATGAATTTCTGATAAACAATGAATACTATTTTAGTCTTATATTTGAGACACAACTATAAAAAAAACATTATTTGTCATTTAAAATATATGGATGATTACTTTGGTGCTATAATATTAGTAAAACTTTTCTCAAGCATTATTCAATTATACTCTTTTGAGTACATATATACAACTGGCTTATGTATATATTATATATATATGTAATTGGAATAAACCCAGCTTCATGGAAGCATAGAGACATTTGTAAGGCGGCTTGTATGCTCAGGAATCTTTGTCATTCTTTTTCTTCCTAACTCCCAAAGTTATCTTAAATGGATGCTCGGAGAGACCCTCCCCAGTTTGCTCAAGAATTGCGCTTAAATGACCTTGTGTGACAGACTGGTCTGGGTTTAATACATCAAGAGACAGGCCCAAGCCTCTGGCTTAAAATAAAACTGTGAGCACAAAAATATGGCATAATCAAAACACAGTAAGTTTAAAAGGTTGGTAACTGCAAAAACTTGGACAAGCCAACATCAACACCAGATCCCCAATCTTAATTTTTTCAAGCCTCTCAAAAAAGGTAATCTTTTAAAGTTCAATTGATATTCATGTTGCATTAACATGGTAGACATTGCTTTGTTTCTCTTATCCTTTAAAACCACATGAAACCGCATGATATAGATCCTATTATTACTCCAATGCTAATGAAGAGAAAAAAAAAAGCAGAGACATTACTTTGCTGACAAAGGTCCATCTAGTCAAAGTTATGGTTTTTCCAGTAGTCATGTATGGATGTGAGAGTTGGACTATTAAAAAAAAAGCTGAGCACTGAAGAACTGATGCTTTTGAACTGTGGTGTTGGAGAAGACTCTTGAGAGTGCCTTGGACTGCAAGATCAAACTGGTCAATGCTAAAGGAAATCAGCCCTAAATATTCATTGGAAGGACAGATACTGAAGCTGAAGCTCCAATACTTTGGCTATTTGAAAAGACCCTGATGCTGGGAATGATTGAAACAAGAAGAGAAGGAGACAACAGAGGATGAGATGGCTGGATGGCATCATCGACTCAATGGACATGAGTTTGAGCAAGCTCTGAGAGTCAAGCTCCAGGAGTTGATGATGGACAGGGAAGCCTGGTGTGCTGCAGTCCATGTGGTTGCAAAGAGTTGGAAATGACTGAGCAACTGAATTGAATTGAATGAAGAGAAACAGGAGCAGAGGGGTTAAAAGCCATCCCAAGGTCACACAGCTAGTAAGGGGTGATGTAAGGATTCAAACCCAGGCAGGCTGGCCCATGTTCTGAACGACTAAGCACTGGTGCCAATCCCCACCCCCACCCCCACCACTTCCACCTGCTGCACAGTTTTGGAAACAGATCAAGAATTCTCTGCAGACACGAGAGAGAAAAGTGAAAGTGAAGTTGCTCTGTCATTTCCAACTCTTTGCAACCCCATGGACTATAGCCTACCAGGCTCCTCTGTCCATGGAATTTTCCAGGCAAGAATACTGGAGTGGGTTGCCATGTCTTTCTCCAGGAGATCTTTCTGATCCAGGGATTGAACCCCAGTCTCCCACATTGTAGGCAGACACTTTACCGTCTGAGCCACCAGGGAAGTCCACGAGAGACAAAGCAAGTGACCAATTCAGTATTTCCAAGACTGCTTTATAAGCATCCTCTCATTTGGATCTTAGAGTACCTGAATGTGGTAGGAAGGGCAGGTATTACATATTGTTACTGCCATTTTTGTAGATAAGAAGACTAAGAGTAGAGATAAGACACATCATGGGCCCAATATTAGTGGGTCAGTGATGCTGTGTATCCTAATTGAAACTCCATTTTCTTTCCACTCGATCTATGTTCACTACAGACATTAACATGTAATCTAGAAAATGTTGAAAGCAGTTATTTTTGCTGTAACTTAAAATCTGGATGTTTGAATGCAGGCAGGTCCTTAAATCTGGGATTACAGGAGAGAGAGGCAGGCTTCTGCTTGGTGAAGGGACATCCCAAGAAAGGGAAACCACCACTCTCATTTTTCTCCCTGATTTTGAGGGTGGCTTCAAGGTTATACCAGAATGGGGAGCCTGAGTATCATTCCAAAGGAAATCCCTAATTGGGAAACTGTGATACCAAGTGCAGTAATAAACAAATTGCTAAGACCATGCCTCTGCCAATTGGAGGAATTGTACTGCTAGAACTCTGCTCGTTTTTAAGGTGCTGATCAGTAGTGTAAAGGTGATTACACTTGGATACACCAAAATTTAGAATGCTTGGACACCTCATTTTCCAAAAGTTAGTTGTCTAAACACCAGATTTTTTTGCTGGGAAATTGCTGTGGTCTGGTATTAAGTACCAAGATGATGAGGGATTTAGATCTAAAACAAAAATTAGAGAGCTTGTAAGTAGAAAAAGACATTGGTATTTACAATGTATGTTCTAGAGAAACAGCAGTAATGAGTGACTTTTCAGAGCAGAAGTGGAAATAGGCTGTGAAAATAGCTAGCTTTGTTTAACTCAGAGAGAGTCACTGTCTGTAGAACCCTAAGGAACTGTGGGCGGCCAGGCCAGTCGCCGCTATGATCTTCGGAGATGTCGGTGCAGGCAACAGGCCTGCTAATGAGACCTCAGAAGTGTCTGATCATCTCCTCTAATTGCTCTAAATAATTGGAGGACTGCATGGCCTAGCCTCTCCTTCCCAAAGACGGCCAATTCAAATATGCAAATCTAAAATTATTTGAATATTGCTCTAATTGGAGTCTGGGCTACCCATTATTTGCAGAAGAGCAAAACAATATGACTAAAAAATTAAAATAAAACCCACTGACTATCAAATCCTTCATTTTAAGCTTCACTGAACTCCCCAAATTACCCACAGGCAGTCTTGACAGGGACCACTTTACAAGGGAGTTGATGACCTCTAATTAAGACACAAGGAACTTCTGGTTATGTTAATATTTGAAATTGAAATTGGTTTGACCTGTGCAATTCCATAACATACCACCAAGTTAATCTCAAATCCAGGCACCTGATAGTTGGCAAAATGTCCAATAAATACATCGCAAAGATACACTTTCCAACTCCCTCCTTCCTGCATAGATTACACTACGGAATGGCAAATCTAGGATGTCATACCTGATGACATGGTTTTCTGCAGAAACTTTACCCAAAAAAAAGATGCTGGACAAGGGTTACTGCTTCTTTTCCTATCAGGAGTTGGGTTCCGCAGTGCAGCACGCCTTCCATTCAGCCTCCCTTAACTGAAGTCACTGCTTAATCTCTCTTGGCTCATCCTTCCAGCATATTGTTCCCTTTTGAAATGCATCTCATCTTCTCTTCCCTCCCTATCTAGTCTTCATCCTTCACTGTGCTCAAGACACTTTTCCTTGACTAACCTTCCTGATGGTGACTTTGAGGTTTATATTTGCGTTTTTAACCTGTTGCTGTACCCACTTTAGTAACACCCAGTTTCATTTTACCATAACTTTCTGGATGAAGTTACAAAATCTTGCTTCTCTCTTAATGTGTGTTGAGTCCATCTCTTAACTTATATCCCATATTCCTCAGTCTCAGAAAAAAATGTAAAAGCCTGAACTCTTCTTCACCATATTTTTGTTATTTTTCTCCCCTTCTCATCCCTGCCAAATTCTTAAAACTGCACTTGTCACCTCCTGCCATTACTTCCTCTCTACCCAAATGTTCCTTGCCCTTTATAATCTGTTCTTCAGCTTTATCCTAGAGATGAGTTTTCTGTAGAAATTAGATGTTAAGGAACTCATACTTTAGACTCAGATACCAAGAGTTGGAACTCCAATTCTTCCAAAGGTTAATGATGTTGAATTTGTTTATCCTACCTACTTATCTTTCTTCATCTTAAAATACAATTATAATGAATATCAATGTTTTATTGGTATTTATTACAATAATACAATAAGTTGTTGCAATGATTCAGTAACATAGTCCTTAATGCCATAGTGGTCTCATCTTGAGTGATCAGGGATGCTGGATATTGTGCTGAATGTTGTGTGTTTCTATTGTTTTCATGTTCAGGGGCAAAATAACAATTTTCATCTACTTTAACTTCTCCGCACCATCTGTTTCAAAATGGTTTAAATTGTTTCGGTGTTGTTCTTTCTTCTTTCCCATAACTCATCTATTCCTGCTCTTATCTCTGATGATTTCTCTTCTGTCTTGGGTGGATCCAACTCCTCCCCTAGGATGTAGATGGTCTTCAGGACTCAGCTGTCAGCTGACTCCCACCCTTCCTACACCACTCTCCCTTGTGATTTCCCCATGACCAGGACTCACATCATCGCTGTTATGCCCATGAGTCACTCCCAAATGTGGAGGCCAGTATCAGCCTCTCCCATAAATTATCTGCTGAACAGTTCCTGATACATCAGTGTATATCACAAACACATTAAATCTCACACATTAAAATCCAAGTATCCTTTCCTTCCCATCCCACAAAGCCTATTCCACTCTCTCCTGATTCTGTGAAAACCATTAACAATTCCCAGGCTATGAAATGGAGGGCCATCTCAGCTCCCTCTCATTTACTCTCAAAGTTAATTTCACCTCTCAGAGAGACACAGAGAACTGTTCCCCTGAATCTAAGCAGACAGTTGGAATATGAAGAAAGGAAATCCCAAAGAAAATGTGATTTTTGAGGTTTTAATGGCTGCAGAAGAATTAAGGAAAACAGAAGTTTCACTTGACATCTACCATGTTTCAAAGGCTATCCTAGGAGTTTTATATAAAGGAAAAGGTGCTATTTCAGGGAGGAAAAAAATCTTTTATGGTCTGAGCCATCAGGGAAGCCCTTCAAGAAGAAAAATACTCCTAAAAATGAAGTTCTGATGCTAAACTTGGGATATCTTTGATTAGGAAAATTGAAGACCAGTGTCTACAAGGGTGACAAGGACTGTCCAGGAGGTCATCTGGTGAGCTGGAGCTACTCCAAGACATGGTCAACAGAAGGAACGAGGGACTCAGAACCAATAGCACCAGCTTGTAATAAGATTATTGAGAATTCTGAAGTCCAAGAAACCAAGTCGTTTTAAAAGCCCCAAGGACAATAAGGGGTGAATTTTACTGCTATACTGCACTGAGAAGCCAATGTATGTTGCAGGCAACGGAAGTAAATTGAAACCACCCCAGGTCCTATTTGACGTCCATCATCTATCTCCTCTGTGGAAAATTCACTTTGGCCTGAAAAAATGTTGTGCTGTGTTAAAACTGATGCCTGATAGTGATGGGAATAGTAGACATTCACTGGGTACTTCCTGTGTGTTGTATGCATTCTCATTTTATCCCCGCAACCACTCTCTAAATTAGAAAGATAGGTTTACAGATGCAGTAACTGACACTCTCCAGGAGGCTCAAAGCACTTAGCTAAATAGCTGAGCCCAGATTTGTATACCATGGACTCTGAAAGTCAAGTTCACCATTATGTTATACCACTTCTTGACTTTGTTATCCTTCGAATTCCAATTTCAGGACTGGGACATTTGGCAGGCATGACCACTGAATCATTACCAATCTCTAAAGAAAACAGGAAATGATGTGTGTGTTTGGGCAAGGGGGAGGAATCTGAGACTGATAAAGGATACAAGTTTTAATTTTTAAAAAGGCAGACAAGGTCAGTTCTGCAAAGTGATAATTCTAATATGATTCAAGAATCAGTCCTTAGGTTGACAGTTTTAAGGGCCTAAAGAGGAGGCAGCATGGGTTCTTCTACAACAGAGAAAGTCAGAACAACTACCTTCTCATTTTTCTGCCATAATTTTATGAGATTGGGAATCAGAAGTCTGGAGCAAATGCAGCGTTTCAGATTGGAAAGGAACTTTAGGCTGGTTGGGCAGTATATAAATTCACATATAACTTCCTCACTAAGGGATCACTTTGCTTTTATTTGTCATCCTTAGTGTGTGGGATTCACTGACTCATAAAGACACATTTCATTTATGAAGAGTTGAAACTCTTTTGGAAAGCTTGGATAAGTCAGCAAGTATTTTCTTATAATGAGCTGAAATCTACTGTCATGAAGGCTTCCCCTGCTTGGTACTGCTTCAAGCTCTTGGAGGAATTCAACTCAAATCTGGTGTTCCTTTCCACCTGAGGATGGACCCCAGGGATAGTAGTCCCTCAGGCTCTTCTGTCCACGGAATTCTCCAGGAAGGAATACTGGAGTGGGTAGCCATTCCCTTCTCCAGGGGATCTTCTCAACCTCGGGATTGGACCTGGATCTCCTGTACTGCAGAGAGTTTGTTTACCATCTGAGCCACCAGAGAAGACCACTTTCACTTTCCACCTAGGGGCGATTCATATGTGAACAGGGACATTAGGCTTCTCACTCACTCTTCCTAGCCCTGTTTCTTCAAGGAATCTTCCTTGAAGAGTTTTGTCATTGATGTCAACATTGTCCAACGTGCCACACAGTGCCAGAACCAAGTAAGGCGCCTCTTAGTATTTTAAAGACCTTTTGAAAGTGTGAAATTATACCATTGATCAGTCAAAATTACAAAATGTTATATCTGACTTTCAACTCTATCAATTTGTATGTGTCCTCAGTTGCTCAGTTGTGTCCAACTCTTGTGACCCCATAGACTGCCAGGTTCCATGGGATTCTCCAGGCAAGAATACTGGAGTGGGTTGCCATTTCCTTTTCCAATCAGTTTGTATAGTTCTATCATATTTGCCTCAAATCTTTTTAAATATCATTACAGATACACAAGATCCCACATTTACTGTTGCCAGATGCCTCCCTGTTTTGAGTTGAATTGTGTCCCCTCCAAATTCATATGTCAAAGTTCTAATCCCCAGGCCTCAGAAAGTGATCTTATTGTGAAATAAAGCCATTGCAAATATAATTAGTTAAGATGAGGTCATACTAGAGTAAGGACTTCTGACCTCCAGAGCTATGACACAATAATTCTGTGTGGTTTAAGCCACCTGGTATGTGGAATTTTGTTAGGGCAGCACTATCAAACTAACACATTCCTCAAAGCTGATCCCTATCATGGATTAAGTATTTACTGCTCATAGAGATATATGGCAATATACGCTATAAATATTTGAAAATACTGTTTTTTACCTTATACATTTTACATACAACTTGTGAGATATATTTTAAAATAGAGAAAATGCAAGTTGTTGAAGAACATGTATGTGTTTTTTTTCTAGATTGTTGAGTATTCTATATCCTTTCCATTACCATATGAATTTTTTTTTAATTTTATTTTATTTTTTAACTTTACAATTTTGTATTGGTTTTGCCATATATCAAAATGAATCCGCCACAGGTATACATGTGTTCCCCATCCTGAACCCTCCTCCCTCCCCATACCATCCCTCTGGGTCATCCCAGTGCACCAGCCCCAAGCATCCAGTATCGTGCATCGAACCTGGACTGGCGACTCGCTTCATATATGATATTATACATATTTCAATGCCATTCTCCCAAATCATCCCACCCTTTCCCTCACCCACAGAGTCCAAAAGACTGTTCTATACATCAGTGTCTCTTTTGCTGTCTCGTATACAGGGTTATTGTTACCATCTTTCTAAATTTCATATATATGTGTTAGTATACTGTATTGGTGTTTTTCTTTCTGGCTAACTTCACTCTGTATAATAGGCTCCAGTTTCATCCACCTCATTAGAACTGATGCAAATGTATTCTTTTTAATGGCTGAGTAATACTCCATTGTGTATATGTACCACTGCTTTCTTATCCATTCATCTGTTGATGGACATCTAGGTTGCTTCCATGTCTTGGCTATTATAAACAGTGCTGCGATGAACATTGGGGTACATATGTCTCTTTCCCTTCTGGTTTCCTCAGTGTGTATGCCCAGCAGTGGGATTGCTGGATCATATGGCAGTTCTATTTCCAGTTTTTTAAGGAATCTCCACACTGTTCTCCATAGTGGCTATACTAGTTTGCATTCCTACCAACAGTGTAAGAGGGTTCCCTTTTCTCCACACCCTCTCCAGCATTTATTGCTTGTAGAATTTTGGATCACAGGCATTCTGACTGGCATGAAATGGTACCTCATAGTGGTTTTGATTTGCATTTCTCTGATAATGAGTGATGTTGAGCATCTTTTCATGTGTTTGTTAGCCATCTGTATGTCTTGGTTGGAGAAATGTCTATTTAGTTCTTTGGCCCATTTTTTGATTGGGTCATTTATTTTTCTGGAATTGAGCTGTAGGAGTTACTTGTATATTTTTTGAATTAAAGACAATCTCTTTAACAAATGGTGCTGGGAAATCTGGTCAACCACTTGTAAAAGAATGAAACTAGAGCGTTTTCTAACACCATACACAAAAGTAAACTCAAAATGGATTAAAGATCTAAATGTAAGACCAGAAACTATAAAACTCCTAGAGGAGAACATAGGCAAAACACTCTCCGACATACATCACAGCAGGATCCTCTATGACCCATCTCCCAGAATATTGGAAATAAAAGCAAAAATAAACAAATGGGACCTAATTAAACTTAAAAGCTTCTGCACAACAAAGGAAACTATAAGCAAGGTGAAAAGACAGCCTTCAGAATGGGAGAAAATAATAGCAAATGAAGCAACTAGCAAACAACTAATACCATATGAATTTTTAAATCACCTTGAAAGTTCTATAAGAAGGACTGGTGAAATTTTTAATTGGGGTTGCATTGAATCTATAGGTCATTTGGGGGAGAATAGACATTGTAACAAATTGAGTCACACATCTATCTATTTCACTTTCAGTTCAGTTCAGTTCAGTCGGCTCAGTCGTGTCCGACTGTTTGCAACCCCATAAATCGCAGCACACCAGGCCTCCCTGTCCATCACCAACTCCTGGAGTTCACTCAGACTCACGTCCATTGAGTCAGTGATGCCATCCAGCCATTTCATCCTCTGTCGTCCCCTTCTCCTCCTGCCCCCAGTCCCTCCCAGCATCAGAGAATTTTCCAACGAGTCAACTCTTTGCATGAGGTGGCCAAAGTACTGGAGTTTCAGCTTTAGAATCATTCCTTCCTTAGGTCTTCTTTAATTTCCTTGAGCAACCTTTTGAGTATTCAATGTAGGGATCTTCCATGGATATTTATGTCATTACAAGTGATATAGGTTAATTGTATTTTTAACTTATTGTGGCTACTCTGTAGAAATACAATGGAATTTTTTGTTAATATTGACCTCATAACCCATAACCTTACTAAATTATTTTTGGTTTTAGTAGTTGGATTATAGTTTGTGTAGTATCTTCTACTACATAATCACATTATCTGTGAATACAGCCTAACATTTTCTTTTCTAGCTCTATGATATAAGGTAGAAAGTTGTTTCAGGACAAAGTTTATTTGAAAAAAATAATGGTAAGAGTGAACATAATTTCTTCATTTTCAGTCTTAAGAGGAAAAGTATTTATTCTTTCAGTTCAGTTCAGTCACTCAGTCATGTCTGACTCTTTGTGACCCCATGGACTGCAGCACGCCAGGCCTCCCTGTCAGTCACCAACTCCCGGAACTTACTCAAAGTCATGCCCATCACATTGGTAATGCCATCCAACCATCTCATCCTCTGTCATCCCCTTCTCCTCCCACCTTCAGTCTTTCCCAGCATCAGGGTCTTTTCAAATGAGTCGGTTCTTCGCATCAGGTGGACGAAGTATTGGAGTTTCAGCTTCAGCATCAGTCCTTCCAATGAACACCCAGCACTGATCTCCTTTAGGATGGACTGGTTGGATCTCTTTGCAGTCTAAGGGACTCTCAGGAGTCTTCTCCAATACCACAGCTCAAAAGAATCAATTCTCTGGTCCTCTTTATCAATAAGTATTATGTGGGTTATAGATTTTGGAGATGATCTTTATCGGTCTGAGAAAATTTTGTTCTATTCTTTTATTTATCAAATGTTTTGTCTTCACCTATTGAGATGAAAATGTTTTTATTCTTAGTTGCAAAATGTTTTTTCTTCACCTATTGAGATGAAAATTTAAATTTTGTCCTCCATTCCCTGAATTTCTATTTTTTCTGGGGTACATTTTGATAATTTATATTTTTAAAGAATTTTTCAACTTTCTCCTAATTTGTTTAATGTATTGGTACAAAAATTTTTCCTAATATTTCCTTATTTTTATTTCTATTGTCCAAAAAATCTATACTGTTGTTTTATCTTTTATTCCATACATAGTAATTTCTGTTCTTCATTTTCTTGATACTTCTATTTAAGGGTTTATCAATTTTTTAATCTTTTCAAAGAAACACATTTAAATTATATTTATTTTAGCTATTTTTAAAATAAATTTTCTCTCTAATTTATATCTATTCTTATCTTTATTATGCCTTTCTCCTACTTCATTTGACTTCAATTTGCTCTTCTTTTCCTGGTTTCTTATGATGGAAGCCAATTTCATTAATTTTGTCTTTTTTTTGCTTTCCTTATATAAATACTTAAAGCCATAAATTTCCCCCTAAGTACTACTATAGCTGTATCCATACACTTTGATATGCTGTGTTTTCAATATTATTTAGTTCACAATATATTCCCAATTCCCAAATTTAACTCATGAATGATTTGTTAATGTGTTGTCTAATTTCTAAATATGTGACAATTTCGCAAATATCTTTTTAATTAATGATATCTAATTTAATTCTGAAGTTATCAGAAAGCATACTCTGTATAATTTCAGTTCTTTGAAATCTACTGAGACTCAGTTTATGATGCAAAATTTGTTTTTTTATTGGTCCTATATAAGAATACCTTTCTGTGGTTGTTGGCTGGTCATTCTGTAAATGTAAATTGTGTAAATTTGGTTGATACTGTTGCTCAAATCTTACAAAGTTACTGATTTTCACATAGTTTCATAAATTCCTGAGAGAGTAGTGCTAAGATCTCCAACTATACTTGTGGCTTTATTTCTGCTTTTCTTTCTGAAATTTTGCTTCCTGAATTGTGATATTTTGTCATAAAGCAAATATACATTTAGGATTATTATGTCTTCTTGACAATTTCACCATAGTAAAATATTCTCTATACCTCTGGGAATACTAGTTATCTTAAAACTATTTGGTTGATATTAATGTAACCACTTCTGTTTTCTTGTGATTAATATTTGCATGTTTTAGCTTGTCAACCCTGTTTGTTTTAACCTATCTATTGTCTTTGTTTAAAGCACATCTCTTGTAAAAAATATATATTTTTGCTGTTTAATTAGCATGTGTATGGTTGGATAGCATCACCAGCTCAATGGACATGAGTCTCAGCAAACTCCCTCTCTTGATATGACTGTGCTACTTGCTTTTTTCCCTCTCATTTCTCATGAGTTTATAGCTTAGGTACCTTCTCAAGGATATGGCTAAAATGAGTCTCGATGTTGCACCTTATATGAAACAGAACCTGGAGGCCATTCAAGGGAAAACCACTGTGATGGCAAGGAAACATCCGGCTAGGTAGCAGTGTGAAGGGCTGAACTGGGAGCTAGAAAGAGCAGGTTTACTATGAACAAACAGGATTGCCATCTTCAAATATTTAAAGCATTACCATGTGATAGTAGCACTATCCCAGAGGGCATCAAACAGAACCCATGGATGGGACATGAGGAAGATTTTTGGCTTACTCCAGGGAAGATTTAGATTGTCCAGAGATGATGACAGATCCATTAGGAGGAGGTGAGACTGGCATTAGGACATCAAATCTTGGTTCCCCATCTGCTACCTAGATTCTAGGGAGATTCAGGGGCAGGACATGGCTGGGCAGTCTGACCTATAAGGTCATTTTTAATGTAGTTCTGTGATCCAGTCAATTCCAAGCCAATTCCAAGTCAATACTACTCTTGTCATAACTCCAGGTTTTACCCCTCTTTCTCTTACTAACAAGGTCAATCCAATATTTCCAGTTGTCCTAAATGTTGCAAAGGTCTCCCTCCAATCTTCCAAACAAGAATGGATCAGGTTAAGTCTCCAGGGTCATATTCTACTCATGACTTTCCTCTTTAGCCAGCAGTTCTTAATGATCCTCATTATCTATGGATTAAAACCCAGATCTCTTAGCCATACAAAACCAAGCCCCAATCTCTATTCCCTAGCCTCTCCCTACTCTGCTCTGTATGCCAATTATGGGTGACAGTTCAGGTTGGGCAACAAATTACTATACAGAAGGTGGATTAGACAACAAGTTATTTCTCATAGATCTGGAGGCTGGGAAGTCCAATATCAAGATGCCAGCAGATCCTGTGTCTGGTGAGAGCTACTTTCTGGTTTGCAGATAGTTATCTTCTTCTTGTATCCTCACATGGCATAGGGTAAAAAAAGAGTGAGCTCTCTGTTTATTTTCTCATAAAGACCTAATGGACTAATCCTGTCCATGAGGACTCCACTCTCATGACCTAATTACCTCTGATAGATCTCACTCTCCAAAAACCATCACTGGGGTTTAGGGTTTCAAGATACAAATTTTGCTATTGTTTGGTCACAAAGTCATGTCCAACTCTTTGCCACCCCATGGTCTGCAGCACACCAGGCTTCCCTGTCCTTCACTGTCTTTCAGAGTTTGCTCAAACTCATGTCCATTGAGTTGGTGATGCCATCCCACCATCTTATCCTCTGTCACCCTCTTCTCTTCCTGTCCTCAATCTTTCCCAGCATTAAGATCTTTTCCAATGAGTCAGCTCTTGGCATCAGGTGGCCAAAGTATTGGAGGCTGAGCTTTGGCATCAGTCCTTCCAGGGAATATTCAGGGTCGATTTCCTTTAGGATTGACTGATTTGATCTCCTTGCTGTCCAAAGGACTCTCAAGACTCTTCTCCAACACCACAGTTCAAAGCATCAATTCTTCAGTGCCCAGACTTCTTTATGGTCCAGCTCTCACATCCACATATGACTACTGGAAAAACCATAGCTTTTACTATTCAGACCTTTGTCAGGAAAATGATGTCTCTGCTTTTTAATATGCTGTCTAGGTTGGTCATAGCTTTTCTTTCAAGGAGCAGACCCATAATACAAGGGATTAGATTAAATACATCATTTACCAAGGAGGGCAGACACTTTACCATCACCCGCCACTTCTGTGGTAAAGAATGCAAACTTGAGTGACCCTGGCTCTGCCATCAAAGACCTTGCCATCTGTCAGGTGGGATAAGACACAAAAACAGAAAACTAAAACATAAAGTTTTAGTGTCATGATTGCTGAAAAGATCACGGGGTGATTCCTATCTCTGGAAATCAAGAAAAACTTTCTTGGAGAATTTGTGGAATTTGAATGGTTTAGATGCAGCCAAGATTCCATCACACATTTTGGCTGGAAAAAAAACTGATATTTTATCCAATAATTATAAAGGAAAGAGGGAGAACATGGATTCTTCGAGTCACAAGTATTAACAGAACCTTGCAGAGTTGAGTGACCTCAGCTTATTCTTGAGTAGTTCAAGGAGCGAACTATTAAAACATGGTTACAGAATGGTGATATGCAGTTGACTTTTGAAGAACATGAATTTGAACTAGCTGGATCCACTTACATAGGATTGTTTTGAATGACAATACTGGAACAATTTTTGGAGACATGCTAAATAGAAAAAACTCACAGATAAGCCAGATCGCCTAGAGATATCAAAAATTAAGGAAAAATTAGATATGTCATAAATGCATAAAATATATGTACATACTAGTCTATCCTTGCATGGCATAAAACAAGTGATATTTAATATGAAATTAACAATGTGCTGGCTTTCTTACTATTTTATAATTTTGCTTTCAAAGAGTTATATTACCGTATGCTATGCCTCTTCACTTCTAATTGGAGAAAATACGTATCTTCCTTTCATCAAAGGTAGGGGTATTTTTTGGGTTTCGCTTGTGGCTCAGCTGGTAAAGAATCCGCCTGCAATGCAGGAGACCTGGGTTCGACCCCTGGGTTGGGAAGACCCCCTGTGCCGTTGTTTCCAATGCTGTGTTGTGAATATGACTGTAATACGCTAAGCCATAAAATGTTATAACCATTCATTCTTTAGTGTATAGCCTAGGCTGGAGTGAAGTAATTGTATGGATTATAGTATGCTACAATAAAACCATCATGTTGCTGCATCTTCATTGTCATGCATGAATGATTATACCTGTAAATAAATCTGAATTTCTTTTTTACAGCATCTTTTCAATTGTATTATCTAGTGTTGGTAATACATATGACATCTACAGTGTTTTGTATCATATAAGAAAATATTGATATAAGTACTGACAGACAATTCATCTTTTAAACAGACAGTGTAAACCTATGGCATCAAAAAATACAATGCAGTGCTGTAAATATACTTTCCCTGACTTACATCTTTCTTAACAACATTTTCTTTTCTCTAGGTAACTTTATTCTAAGAATACAGCTTATAATATATATTGCTGCTCAGTAGCTAAGTCATGTCCAACTCTTTATGGCCCCATGGGCTGCACAGCATATACATGAATAACATGAGTTTGAGCAAACTCCAGGAGACAATGATGGACAGGGAAGCCAGGCATGCTACAGTTCATGGCATCACAGAGAGTCAGACACAACTTAACGACTGAACAACAACACCAACAAATATATAAAATGTGTTAACTATTTACGTTATCAGTAAGGCTTCCAGTCATCAGTAGGCCATTAGTAGTTAAGACTTCAGTTCAGTTCAGTCACTTTGATGTGACTTTGTGACCCCATGGACTGCAGCATACCAGGCTTTCACCAACTCCCAGAGCTTGCTCAAACTCAAGTCCATCAAGGCATTGATGCCATCCAACCATCTCATTTTCTGTCATCCTCTCCTCCTGTCTTCAATCTTTCCCAGCATCAGGGTCCAATGAGTCAGTTCTTCTCATCAGGTGGCCAAAGTATTGGACTTTCAGCTTCAGCATCAGTCCTTCCAATGAATATTCAGGACTGATTTCCTTTAGGATGGACTGGTTTAATCTCCTTGCAGGCCAAGGAACTCTCAAGAGTCTTCTCCAACACCACAGTTCAAAAGCAATAATTCTTCAGTGTTCAGCTTTCTTTATGGTCCAGCTCCCACATCTGTACATGACTACTAGAAAAACCATAGTTTTGATTAGCCAGACATTTGCTGGTAAAGTAATGTCTCTGCTTTTCAATATGCTCTCAAGTTTTGTCATAGCTTTACTTCCAAAAAGGAAGCATCTTTTCATTTCATGGCCACAGTAACCATCTGCAGTTATTTTGAAGCCCAAGAAAATAAAATCTGTCACTGTTTCCACTGTTTTCCCATCTATTTGCCATGAAGTGATGGGATTGGATTGCCTGGTCTTAGTCTTTTGAATGTTGAGTTTTAAGCCAGCTTTTTCACTCTCCTCTTTCACTTTCATCAAGAAGCTCTTTAGTTCTTCTTCACTTTCTGCTATAAGGGTGGTGTCATCTGCAATCTTGATTCTAGCTTGTGCATCATCCAGCCCGGCATTTCACCTGATGTACTCTGCATATGAGTTAAATAAGCAAGGTGACAATATACAGCCTTGACGTACTCCTTTCCCAATTTGGAACCGGTCCATTTTTCCATGCTTGGCTCTAATTGTTGCTTCTTGACCTGCATACAGATTTCTCAGGAGGCAGGTAAGGTGGTCTGGCATTTCCATCTCTTATAGAATTTTCCACAATTTGTTCTGATTCACACAGTCAAAGGTTTTGGCATAGTCAATGAAGCAGAAGTAGATGCTTTTCTGGAACTCTCTTGCTTTTTCAATGATCCAACGGATGTTGGCAATTTGATCTCTGGTTCCTCTGCCTTTTCTAAATCCAACTTGAACATCTGGAAGTTCTCGGTTCACATACTGTTAAAGCCTAACTTGGAGAATTTCCATCATTACTTTGCTAGCGTGTGAGATGAGTGCAATTGTGCGGTAGTTTGAATATTCTTTGGGATTGGAATGAACACAACTTTTCCAGTCCTGTGGCCACTGTTGAGTTTTCCAAATTTGCTGGTATATTGAGTGCAGCACTTTCACAGCATCATCTTTTAGGATGTGAAATAGTTCAACTGGAATTCCATCACCTCCACTAGCTTTGTTCACAGTGATGCTTCCTAAGGCCCACTTGACTTCACATTTCAGGATGTCTGGCTCTAGGTGGGTGATTACACCCTCATGGTTATCTGGGTCATGAAGATCTTTTTTGTATAGTTCTTCTGTGTATTCTTACAACCTCTTCTTAATCTCTTCTGCTTCTGTTAGGTCCATACTGTTTCTTTCCTTGATTGTGCTCATCTTTGCATGAAATGTTCCCTTGGTATCTCTAATTTCCTTGAAGACATCTCTAGTCTTTCCCATTCTACTGCTTTCCTCTGTTTCTTTGCACTGATCACTGAGGAAGGCTTTCTTATCTCTCCTTGCTATTCTTTGGAACTCTGAATTCAAATGGGTATATCTTCCCTCTTCTTTGCCTTTACTTGGGGAGAGTCAAAAGTTAGATGTGGATCTTTGACTGCATTATGGGATTAGTACCCCTAACTCCTATGTTGTTTGAGGTTCTACTCTATTTTTAAATTTCATGTTAAACAAATCAATGTTTTCCATATATGCACACAAACATATTATCACTTAGGGATACTGTCAAAGTTCTGGTGTTAATAGTGAATATGAAGTCTCTTCTTCTCCCAGGCTCCCATCAGAAGTATTGGTCAACAAGAAGAACTGAGGACAGCCACTGGATGACAGTATCAGGAAGATCCTAGACTTTCTGGAATACTATGGCATTCATTAATTATCTTATCTTGTACTGAAATCAGAAAAGGTGGTGCCTTGGTTAGAAGAAAGAGCACAAGACGTGGAACTCTGGCAGATCACTGGTACTATGACTCTAGCCAGAGAACAGACAATCTTGGCTTCCAGATCAATTTTTTTGCATTACAAAAAGTGACCAAGATGTTCTTTAAGGTTCATTAAATTCCAACATTCAAAATTGTGTCAACCTTTAAGGTATAACTAAAGACTCAACCCATTATAATAATTAAAGATATAACAATTTGAAATATTTTTTAAATCTTTTTAACCAGTGTTTTTCTTCTTTGCAAAATGTCAGAGTGACTAAAAATTATTAAAAATATATAGATATACTTTAGCAGTTTCCCAATTATCTTAAAATCATTCACAACCCTTGAAAGCACTCATTTAAAGACCAAATCAATTTGACACAGAAACAATTTATTTGGCATCGTAGAGACTATGAAGCACAGATTTCCATCCAGTGTGATCACATAATTACAAATCACGTCTCATTGAAATCCAATGAGAAATCTCATTCGGCACATTTTATTTGGTGTCAAAAAAAAAAAAAAAGAAGTAGGTCAAAGTTCAAGTATAGACAATTATTAGTATTTCATAGTGTATAATTTTTGTCAAAGTTTGTCAATGCTTTCTAAAGATATTGTGAGCAGACAGAAAAAAGAAAATGTCATGTAACAAGTCACAGAAGAATTCTGCTCTGATCGGTTAATGCTTATTACCTTTTGAGCTTTAAATTACATGTTCAAAACTTCTTATTCCTTCCACACAACGTCCAGGTGTTTTCCTTCCTTTCTGGCTAGAGAAGTTGGAGTATAGACAGATTCACTTTTGAAATTGGAAAGTAGCTAACTATATTAGTCACAGGGCAGGAAGTTTCAAATATGCAAGATGAATAAGTTCTTGGGATCTTTGTACATCACAGATACTATAGTTAACACTGTTTTTTATAGTCAATAATTTACTAAGTGAGTAGATCTCATGTTAAGTGTTCTTACTAGAAAAATAATAATGATAATTATAAAGAAGATGGTAGGAAACTTTTGGAGGTGATGGATATGTTTATATCGTAGAATGTGGTGATGGTTTTACCAGTGTATAACATGAAACTCTTCAAGTTTTATGCATTAAATATGTAAAATTTTTGTATGTCAATGTCTTAATAAAGTAATTTTAAAAAATAAAGCTTGTCAGTCACATCTTCCAATTTACATGATTGTATAATAACTATGATTCAAAATATAAAGGCATACGGAAGATGATCTCGTGTGTATGCTCAGTCGTGTCCGACTCTTTGCAATGCCTCTGGACTCCAGCCGATCAGCCATCTCTTTCCACGGTATCTTCCAGGCAAGAATTCTGGAGTGGGTTGCCAATTCCTACTCCAGAGGATCTCCCCAACCAGGGATTGAACCTGTATCTCTTGCATCTCCTGCACTGGTAGGTGGAACCTTTACCACTAACGTCACATCTTACTTATCACTCAATACAGAGAGCTGAGTGGATCACAACAAACTGGTAAATTCTTCAAGAGATGGGGATACCAGACCACCTGACCTGCCTCCTGAGAAATCTGCACACAGATCAAGAAGCAACCGTTAGAACCAGACATGGAACAATGGACTGATTCCAAATTGGGAAAGGAGTACATCAAGGCTACATATTGTCACCCTGCTTATTTAACTCATATGCAGAGTACATCATGCAAAATGCAGAGGATGAAGCACAAGGTGGAATCAAGATTGCTGGGAGAAACATCAATAACCTCAGATATGCAGATGACACCACCCTTATAACAGAAAGTGAAGAGGAACTAAAGAGCCTCTTGATGAAAGTGAAAGAGGAGAGTGAAAAAACTGGATTAAAACTCAACATTCAAGAGACTAAGATCATGCAATTTGATCCCATCACTTCATTGTAAAAAGATGGGGAAACAATGGAAATAGGGACATACTTTATTTTCTTGGGCTCCAAAATCATTGCAGATGGTGACTGCAGCCATGAAAATAAAAGATGCTTGCTCATTGGAAGGAAAGCTATAACCAACCTAGACAACATATTGAAAAGCAGAGACGTTACTTTGCAAACAAAGGTCCATCTGGTCAAAGCTATTGTTTTTCCAGTGGTCATGTATGGATGTGAGAGTTGGACCATAAAGAAAGCTGAGCACTGAAAAATTGGTGCTTTTGAACTGTGGTGCTGGAGAAGATTCTTGAGAGTCCTTTGGCCTGCAAGGAGATCCAACCAGTCAATCCTAAAGGAGATCAGTCCTGAATATTCATTGGAAGGACTGATGTTGAAGCTGAAGCTCTGATACTTTGGCCACCTGATGAGAAGAACTGACTCATTGGACCCTGATGCTGGAAAAGATTGAAGGCAGGAAGAGAAGGAGATGACAGAGGATGAGATGGTTGGATGCATCACCAACTTGATGGACATGAGTTTGAGCAAGTTCTGGGAGTTGGTGATGGACAATGAAGTTTGGCGTGCTGCAGCCCATGGGGTCTCAAAGAGGCAGACAGGACTGAGTGACTGAACTGAACTGAACAGAGAACACTAAACATAGATAAATATTTAACAAATGCATATAACAAGTGGCCTTTTGCTCTTCTTTTAGTGTTAAAACTCAGTTTCTGGAAAAATACATAAGCTTAATAAGGAAAATCACAGATTTGTTTTCCTTGTATTTTGCATGCTGTGCAGAAATTGACCTTCACAATAAGAAAATATTTACCAGATTTAATTCACTTAAGAGCAAAGATCTATGGTTTGTTAAGTACCCTACCACATTATTTTCAGAATACAGACTGTGAACTTACCCTGGAAAAACATCCAAGCATTTAAACATACAGTAATTTATGTAGATTTCTATTGCCAGCTATTACTGCTCAATGTTCAACATTACATCCTGTGTTGAGGTGGGCAAGGTAATGAAGCATTAAGTCTGGCCTGGGCTGAGAACAGCCCTGTCTCGGCTCCATGCCCATGAATGAACATACATCAGGGTACAGCCAAGCCAGTAGAATGTCTGGCATTTCTTCCTGGCGGTCACCATGGCCGACCTTTTTTCTTTTTCTTTTTTTAAATACGATGCAAGTGTGCATGTTCCAATATCTGTGCTTAAGTTCTGCCTTACAGATACAAGACAGATCTTTGGCTTGTCTATAGCTGAGTCTCCCTTTAAACTTTCTGGCATGCTTTAGGACAAATAGTTAGACATAATCTGAGACACATCTTTCAACAGGACTTAACTAACTATCAGTTGGTGAGATATCATGAACCTCTCTCTCCCACAGATATTCCAGGGAGCTTCAGCTCCCCCTAACACATTTACTGGCCTGATGGGACATGTTTTAAATTACACGAGATAAGGGACCTCCATATATCAGAGAACCGTCCTGACGATCTCTACTGATTGCTAAGAACCACAAAATTTACTAAACTCACAGCCTTCTAGCTAAAAGCTAAAGCTAAAGTGAAGTTACTCAGTCATGCCCGCCTCTTTGTGAGCCCATGGACTATAGCCTACCAGGCTTCTCCATCCATGGGATTTTCTAGGCAAGAATACTGGAGTGGGTTGCCATTTCCTCCTCCAGGAGATCTTCCTGACCCAGGGATTGAACCCAGGTATCCCACATTGTAGGCAGACGTGTTACCGTCTGAGCTACCAAGGAAGTCCCAATTAACCACCTTTCTTTTTTCACAGACATTTCACCAAAAATATTAATGTTTAGGTTGTGACTTTGTCTTGTTAGGTGAATACCTATATGTATGCTTTTAACTGTAGCAGAAGAAGTTCAAGGATAAAGCTGATTAACTTCCAGTATATTTCTGAATGTCTAGGCATTCACAGATTTTGATAAGGAAAATCCTCTTACTGAAAAGCAAAGCCATTGCAGCCTGATAGGCAGGAGAACAGAAAAATTCTCTTGGGAATCAAGGGACCAAAAAGCTTTCATTTCTTTTTTTCTCCTCCACATGTGGCTACCAACAAAATTGCAAAGTAAGTGAAGCTGATATTCAGTGACTGTCTCTTTCTATTCCCTTCCTCATGTTTTGTTCACTTTCCCTATTACTCCTTCTCTCCTTCCTGCAAGCAACCTCTGTATTATCATGCTCCCTTTTCTTTTATTAAAGACAAATCTTGGACAAGAATGCTATACCAGCCATTCACACCCTAGTATATGTAAAGTAAATGCTTTAGCTTGATAATTGTGATGTCCTTGGACAGCAAGAAGATCAAACTAGTCCATCCTAAAGGAAATCAACCCTGAATATTCATTGGAAGGACTGATGCTGAAGCTGAAGCTCCAATACTTTGGCCACCTGATGCGAAGAACTGACTCATTGGAAAAGACCCTGATGCTGGGAAAGACTGACGGCAGAAGGAGAAGGGGATGACAAAGGATGAGATGGTTGGGTGGCATCACCGACTCAATGGACATGAGTTTGTGCAAGCTCCAGGAGATAGTGAAGAACAGGGAAACCTGTTGCATTGCAGCCCATGTGGTCATAAAGAGTTGGACATGACTGAGTGGCTGAAAAACAACAGCAACAAAAATCATGATGTACATCATCTTTCTCTGCTAAAAGCAATTTCTAATATCAGAGTAGCAAGAGTTGTTTAGATAAAGATGAATTCTCCAGCATCCCTACGTACTCTACTAACACATGAAATCATCTCCAAACCACATCAATCATTTATTCCTATATTCAGTCTTTTGGCCAACAGTTATGATGTAATGGATTCTGGGAAAAGGCACTTGTACATGATGGAGATGGTATGTGCTACAGGGATTCAGAGGGAAAAGAGATCTCTCCTGGCTGGAAAAACCCTGGAAGCCTTCATGGAAGAAGCAGGATTAGTGCTGAGCCTTGAAATGCGTATCCTAGTATCTATTTCTGCTGCTATGACATATTCATGGTGAAACTTAACTAGAACAATGTACATGGAAGAACATGGCCAAGATACTCCACTAATTGACGAGTAGAGTCTGGAATTCATGAAGAAAAGAGAAAAACAGGTGGTCCTGACCTTAGCCTGGGTCATCTCTGAGGTCATGTCTAAAATATCCACCTGAGTTCAGACTTTGCTAAGTCTGAACTTTGCTAAATCATTCTTTTGCTAAGAACCACAAAATTTACTAAACTCACAGCCTTCTAGCTAAAAGCTAAAGCTAAAGTGAAGTCACTCAGTCATGCCTGCCTCTTTCCCTTTGGGAACTGCCTCTGGGGAATTGGGATGGACTGTCTAGTCATCTCTCTTTGGTACACATCCCTAAACTAGATCCCATAGCTGATGCACAGAGATGGGAAAAGTAAATGGTCAAGAGGGCAGGCAGATCACAGCAATGTAGAGACAAAAGAATACAATATATACTCTGCTATTTAATCAATCACATTTTTATTAAGTATCTCTTCCATGGTGTGTGCTGAGGCTATAGCATCTGTTATGGGCTGAATTCTGTCCACTCAAAATTCATTTGTTAAAGTTTTAACCCCCAGGACCTCACAACGTGACTTTATTTGCAAACAGGGCCAGTGCAGATGTAATTAGTTAAGACAAGTTCTTACAGTGACCCCTAATCCAATATGTACTGTAGTGTTAGTTGCTCAGTCATGCTCGACTCTTTGTGACCCCATGGACTGTATCCCGCCAGGCACCTCTGTCCATGGCATTCTCCACGCAAGAATACTGGAGTGGGTTGCCATGCCCTTCTCCAACGGATCTTCCTGACCCAGGTATAGAACCCAGGTCTCCTAAACTGCAGGTGATTTCTTTACCATCTGAGCTTCAGGGGTGGTATCTTTATAAAAAGAGGACATCTAGAGGCAAATATGCACATAGGAAGAACATCATTGAAGATGAAGGCAGAGATCTGGGCCACAGAATGCCAAAACCACCAACAAATCACCAGAAATCCGGAGATGGTCTTCCTCACAGCTTCAGACAGAACCAAACCTGCTCACACCTTGATCTTCGACTTCTAGCCTCCAGACCATCAATTTCTGGTGTTTAAACTACTCAGTTATTGGTACTTCACTAAAGCAGCCCTAGCAAAGGAATCCAGCATCAAATAAGGCCCATCTCCTTTCCTTGGGCACCTGCAGGCTACAGAGAGTTGGGAGGAATCTGAGCCAGGCCTGGAGGAGGAACCTTCAGGGCATAGCAGGGAGTGCAGGGAAGGGAAGTGGGGAGATGGGAGCTATCATGGGAAGAGTCCAGCATGAGGAGTCAGGAGGACTGGGCATAGTTTCAGCTCTGCCACTGTCTGGGTGAACTTGGGAAGTTACTTTACTTCCTAGAACCACCATTTCCTAAACTAGTTAATAAAAGCTTTGAAGGAGGTCATCTCCAAGTTCCTCTAGTTCTCCAATGTGCCTGGCTCTATGCCTGTCCAGTAAATCCTAAAGGAAATCAACTCCGAACAGTCACTGGAAAGACTGATGCTGAAGCTGAAGCTCCAAAACCTTGGCCACCTGATGTGAAGAGCTGACTCATTGGAAAAGACCCTGGTGCTGGGAAAGATTGAAGGCGAGAGGAGAAGGGGACAAAAGAGGATGAGATGGTTGGATGGCATCACGGACTCAATGGACATGAGTTTGAGCAAGCTCTGTGAGATAGTGAAGGACAGGTCAGTCCATGGGGTCGCAAAGAGTGTCAGATGCCACTGAGCAACTGAACGACAACAAATGCCTGTCCTGGTGGTTCAGATGGTAAAGAAACTTCCTGCAATACAAGGGACCCGGGTTTGATCCCTGGGTTGGGAAGATCCCCTGGAGGAGGTCACGGCAGCCTACTCCAGTGTTCTTGTCTGGAGAATCCCATGGACAGAGGAGCCTGGCAGGCTACAGACCACAGGGTTACAAAGAGTTGGACATGACTGAGGGACTAACACTTACACTTTTTCTTCATGCCTGCCCTAGGGGCACTGCCAAAGCTGGGGAGGCTCCAGTGGAAGGGGTGATGATGGTTTAGTCACTCAGTCGTGTCTGACTCTTTGCAGCCCCATGGACGGTAGCCCATCAGTCTCCTCTGTCCATGGGATTTCCCAGGCAAGAATACTGTAATGAGTAGCTATTTCCTTCTCCAGGGGATCTTTCTGACCCAGGGATCAAACTCGAGTCTCCTGCTTAGGCAGATTCTTTAACACTGAGCCTCCGGGAAAGCAGTTCCCCAAATAACCTCCAAATCCTTTCGAAAGTTCGCAGAGGGCTGTATCTCCCCGTGTCTCAGATACGAACATTTCATTGTGTATTGGCGTCATTCTTTTATTCTGTTTGCTGTGGCTGTACATGAGACTGAAATTCTTCACTCCCTCTGGACAGGGGCCACAGAGGTGAAATTCTCTTTCAACAGCCTGCCGTGCATCATCCTCTGTAGTTAGATGTGTTAGAAAGGCTGCTCTCTGTTAATGATTATTTTCAAGAGATGATTTCAGAATCACACCTGGATGGTATTCCTGAAACTTGTTGTATTATTAAGGACCACTTTTGAAAATTACAACTTCCTCCTACCTCACCACCTAGCATTCCTGAACTGCTTTACCTGGTACACTTTTCATACAGAGCATTTATCATAGTCTGGCACATTATATACCTTATATATGTATGTTGCTTACTTTCTCTTTCCCCTAATAATAATATCAGTTCCATGAAGGCAGGACTTTTAGCTTGGATCACTGATGCATCTTCAGTGCCTGAAACAATATCTGACATTCTATAGGCATTCAGTGATTTTTTGATAAATGACTAAGGGGACCTCCTGACGAGACATATAGAGCTGGCAGCATAACCATAGCCCTTGGGCACCCAGCCCAGGGCCTGGCACATGGAAGATGTTTAGTGGGTATTTGTGGAAGGAATATATAACTGTCCATCAAGTCATAGACTCAGCCCTTTACTGAGGGCCACTATGTATAGACATAGGTTAAATGATCCAGAAAGTGAAAGGACTTGATCAAGTTCACATGAATTAGAAGTAAGGACTTAGAGTCCTTGCCCCAGTATCCAACATACAGAGCCTTAAAAAGTAGAACATGAGAAATAGCTTGGTAGAAATGAAGTAAAGAAAGAACTATTGTAGAACACTTGAGTTGAGGGCTCCTGATCCTGCTAGAGCCTGGTAGCAAAATTCTAAAGCAGTCCCAAAATGTCCTCCCTTGGTGTACACATGCCCTATATAATTTCTTCCTCTGCACTGGGGGGCAGAAATATGATATCAGTCCCAGGACCATGTTCATTTTTATGGCAAAGGGAAATTTTCTGAGGATGAGCCTGGCCTCCTCATGTGAGGCCTTTAAAAGCAAGTTTCTCTAGCTGGTCCCTGGGGGAGAAGTCAGAGATATGTTCCTGTTGGCCTGGAAGAAGAAGCAACTATGCTGTGAACCACTGATAAGACCTCATAGTCAGAAATAGCTGAAAGCAGTCCTAAGACAACAGGTAGCTTGGAAATGGGGACCTCAGTCCTACAACCATAAGAAAATGAGTTCCACTAACAGTGAACTTGGGAGAAGGCCCTGAGCCACAGATGAAGGCCATCGAGCACCCAGCATCTTCACTGTAGCTGTGAAACCCCAAGCAGTTAACCTTCTGACACCAAGCCTGGACTTCTTGCTTACAGAAACTGAGATCATAAATTTGTGTTCTGTCACTCAGTTTGTGATAATTATGTGGCACAAGAAAACTAATGCATATAGTTAGCTAGCTGAGTTCAGTTCTTAATGGTTAAAAAGATGAATAAATAGAGGTTAGTGGAGCTAAGGGGTGGGATGGGGTGGGAGGGAGAGCTTGTTGGGTATGATGAAAACGTTCTGAGTAAAGATGGTGATGATGGTTGCACACCATTGTAAATGTTTTTACACTTACAAATGGTTAAAATAGTAAATATTATGTTATATATATTTTATCACAATTTTTAAAAAGGAAAAAAAGGAATAAATAAAATAAACAGAATATTGGATCACTCTATTTCTTTTGTGATGGCCAAAGACATTCTTTTCATATCCTTAACCTCTGTCTTAGTCAAAATTAATTCTAATTAATTCAAAATACTCTTCTATATGAGAAAGAATTCCATTTTTTCCAAAAATACTTTTCAATACTCAAAATAAATTCTATATTAAGTAAGTATTGAGTCTTGCTAACTCAAGGAGTAAGGGAAATTCAAGAAATAAGTGTAAAACTTAGGAAAAATAGCCTGAATTCCATTCATCATATTGAGGTTTGAAAGATGGAAAGGGAAGAATTACAAATGCTGAAATGATGCAAGTGGTTGATAAAAGATCCAGAGAAACTTCCAGCATTTTCTTGAAGCCCTATGGCTCTTGGAGCAGACCCAAATAGGACACATAGATCACCATGGTAGGTGGCGATCAGGACCCAGATGGATGCAGAGAACGCCAGCTTAACCAAGGTCGGGAGAGGGGAGCCAAGAAGGGGAGGAGGCTTTGTCCAAGGCCGGTACCTGCACCTGACCCTGCTGGGAAGGCCCGGATGAAACCAGTGCAGGAAGGTTTGGGACTAAACTAACCTGGGGACATAATAACTAGGGACAGCTGGGATGCTCAGGACTGAGCAGCAAGGACCTTCTCCATTGTTCCTTTTCACAGGGAGAGGGTTTTCAAGAATCCAGCTTTCCAGCTCCTTTCTCCTAGGCATCCATAGAGCTTCATGATACATGGCATCTTTTCATCGCCTGCTCTTGCCGTCCTGGTTTAGGCCAGAGGTCTGATAAGAAGGTGAACTGAACTTGCTCTTGGAATGTGCACTTCTCACTGGTGTCCCTTGTTAGTGCCATCACCTCCCAGCCCTACCAGCCTCCTCTCCCAAATACGTCTCACCCTGCTTTCTCCTCTCATCTTATGTACTGTCTTACTCTCTTCAGAACTCCAAAATTTCATAATAATAGTAACAATGTAGAACCAAAATCCCTTATTGGGGCAACTCCAGCATGTTGATACCATGTACAGCACTTTGCACACTTTATTGTATTCAGTGTTCGCAGCAGCTAAATGAGATAAAGGAGGAAAGAGCTCCGAGTGGGTGATAATTTGTCTGCATTCACATAGCCAACGAGTGGGTTATGGGGTTTGCAGCAGGCTCATTTGACTCCAAGGCCCATGCTTTCAATTTAGGACATCCCAACTCTCTATTCCTTATGGTCTTACAAAAATGAACAGCACAGTGGGTGGGCCCAAGTTTTTTCGTGGCCTCTCTTTCCAGTAGCCTGAAAACAGTACCCTATGTCAGAGATAGAAGGAAAGCAGATGTCTGTGTGTCAGAAGGAATAATCAGAGGTGGGCACTTGACAACATACAGAAATTTGAAATAAAAGCATATGGGGGCATATACATATTCAGATAAATTGAGAGATGAAAGGCTTTATGCCAAGGTGACATGCAAATTCAAAATCAAGCCCCAACTCACTGGGTTAGTGTGAGGTCATAGGCTTTATAAAACTCAATAAACATTTGGGAACAGAAACGACACGCTAGACGGTTGTTCACAAAATATATACATATATATTCTGGAAACAGCAGAGCACTGCTTCTCAAGGAATTTGAGCATATTCATTTTTGCCAGGTGCCCTCTTAAAGCTTTAAATCCTCTCCCACTACCGTATCTCTTACTTAAAAAACAAAATAATGAAAGCTGTCTCTAGCTTCCACAACATCCAAATATTTTGAGTACTCACAGTACCGAAATATATATAAAATATATAAACACATTTGTAACCCTAGTTCTGCAAAGGTCCTTTATCTCTCAGATATTTAGCAATGGTTTCCATAACCTGGGATACTGCTTGTAAAATTTATCTTGACAAGCTAACAGATTTTCCCAAAGAGTTGCCAAGAATAATTTTCAAGAAAAAAATGGCTTAAACCAGTTTTCTTGTGTATTCAGGAAAAGACAGGATATACATTTATATCCTTAAGAAGCAAGTCATCCAACTTTTTTCCCAATGTGACTTTAAACATAAACATGATAAATAACTGAAAGATTAAATATGCAATTTCGTTTCACTCTTATTGTCCAGAATCACTTAACGATAGAGGAAAAGAAAAACTAAAAAATATAAATTGTAAAATAAGCATAAAAGTAAAACATTCTGCTATTTTTTAAAAAAATTAAAAAAAAAACTAATCGAGAATTGACATATTAAGAATGACATATCTTCTGGGTCTACAGTTTTCAGCCAAAGAGTTTTTATAGCTGAGACAATGTTTGAATAAATATAGCCTGTTTTTCTAAGCAGAAAATCTTTTTCTTTAGAGTGTTTCAATGAAAAATTAAAATTTTTATGAAAAAAGTCTGATTCTAATCTCTTTTCTTCAAAGTGTTTTAACTTAAATAATCCTAAAATCTGTCCTTTTTTTTTTAATCCACATCCTAAATGTTTATTTTTTTGTAGTCCAATAAACAAACACACGTAAATGTCATCGGCCCCAGCGGGACTTAAATTGTCCATTCACAGAATTTTCCCAAAAGGATTTGTACTTCTTCTAACTGATGTTTATTTGTCTCTTTATTCTGTCTTTCTAAGGACACCAGCCCTCGAACTTGTAATTTTCCAATGTGTAATCATGCCTAACATTTTCCATCCTTATTCTCTTTATATTTTTTTCGTTAAAAAAAATTGCTGGAGTACAGTTGATTCACACTGTTGTGTTAGTTTCAGGTTAGCCCTTTTATATGGCTTTCCTGGTGGCTCAGATAGTAAAAAAATATCTACCTGTGATGCAGGAGACCTGGGTTTGAGCCCTGGGTCAGGAAGATCCCCTGGATAAGGGAATGGCTACCACTCCAGTATTCTTGTCTCAAGAATTCCATGGACAGAGGAGCCTGGCAGGCTACAGTCCATGGGGTCGCAAAGAGTCAGACACAATTGAGCAACTAACTCTTTCACCTTCCATACATGTGTATCCAATATAACTAATTTCAGATTTGTTTCCTTTATAAGTTATTACAGAATGCTGAGTATAGGTCCCTGTGGTATACAGTAGGTCCTTGCTGATTATCTATTTTATATATAGTACTGTGTATCTGGAGAAGGAAATGGCAACCCACTCCAGTACTCTTGCCTGGAAAATTCCATGGACAGAGGAGCCTTGTAGGCTACAGTCCATGGGGTCGCAAAGAGTCGGACACGACTGAGCGACTTCACTCACTCACTCACTCACTCACTCACTGTATATCTGTTAATCCCAAATTCCTAATTGATCCCTCCCCACACTTGCACTTTGGTAACCACAGGTTTGTTTTCTATAAGCAAGACTTAAAGTCAAGTACCTTTGAAAAGTGGAAAGAGAGGAAAAGGAGTTGAATAGAACAAATAGTTTCACTTTGCTCTTTCAAAGGTGCTCATCTCCATTCGTAGGAAAATGTTTCCTGTGGCAAACTTCAAAGCAAATTCCACAGGAAAGTGTTGAGTTGGTTCACAGCCATCTGAGAACAGACCAAATAATGGCAACAGTAAGAAAGAGAGTGACGGAGTTAGGATGCTTTATGTACTGTGAGGAGACTTTCTACAGGTGTTGAGAGCAGAAAACAGAAACAAGGAAATTCCTAGAAGCAAGCTGTTCCTTGTGGCAAAAGGGACCGCTAACAAGTCACATTGTCCCCAGTGCCACTAGGCAATAACCCCAAGTGATCTGTAAGGAGTGAAAAGTGTTAGTCGCTCAGTCATGTCCAACTCTCTGTGACCCCATGGACTGTATCCCACCAGGCTCCTCTGTCCATGGAATTCTCCAGACAAGAATACTGGAGTGGGTAGCCATTCCCTTCTCCAGGGGATCTTCTCAACACAGGGATCAAACCTGTGTCCCCTGCATTGCAGGCAGATTTACTGTCTGAGCCAAAGGTTTGGATTCAATTTGACAATTAGTGAGATATTCAGGTGACTTAAAACTCAAAGTGCCAGGTCATGCCAATTTCTTCCATCAGAGATCTAGTTGAAGAAGCAGTGACATGGGCTCTGAAGACTTCAGCAAGAGAGTTGCTTTCTGAAATATCTAAGCATCTTCAGATCTGGCTGGAGCTCAGCTACCTAGGGTGCAGACTAAGGGTGTGTGTGGGCCGCAAGCAAAATTGGGAATTAATAAAAAGAGATGAGACAAAAGAAATGCCTTAAGAATATAATATATATTTCTTTTTAAAATCGAGGCCACCCTGAGAAACATCAACAATTTGCTGACATCCTTTCTCTCTGCATTTCAGTACTGCTTTTCCTTTGGATCACAAACAGCCTTAAAGGGGCCATGGACTTCTCCTTGAGAAGGGCTTCCAGACCTTTGACAAGGAGTAAGCAAACCCTGAGAACAAGCAGCCTCAGATCAGGGTGAGAACAGCGAGGCGCTAGCCTGGAGCAGAGTTTAGGGAAGAACCCTCAAAATGTAGGAATCATGATAAGTAATATTTTTATGCAATATTTTAAAAAGGAAAAATCAATGCCCAAATTCACGATGAATAAAATATCAAAATTTAAAGATAGGCTCAATGTGGATGGACTTTAGAGACTGCCATACAAAGTGAAGTCAGAAAAAGAAAAACAAATATCATATATTCATTCATATATGTAAAATCTAGAAAAAATGGTATAGATCTTATTTGCAAAAGCAGAAAGAGAGGCACAGACATAAAGAACACCAAAGGGGAAAGGGGTAGTGGTGAGATGAACTGGGAGACTGGGATTGACATATATACACTAGAAATACTATGTATAAAACAAATAACTAATGAGAAGCTATTGTAGAGCACAGGGAACTCTACTCATGCTCTGTAGTGACCTAAAGGGGAAGGAAACCCAAAGAAGAGTAGATACATGGAAACATATAACGGATGCTGCTATACAGCAAAACCTATCACAACAATGTAAAGCAACTATATGCCAATAAAAATTAATTAAAAAAAGAAAAAGGCAGGCTTGGCATCCCTAGTGTTTCTTCTTGCCCCAGGTTCAAACAGGGCTTGGCATAGCACTGCTCTTGATCCTATTGCTATGCAGTTTCTTGACATCTTAATCATTGGGGTTTTTCTGTATTTTGATTTTCAAAAACATTGCATTAAAGAAGTTGTTTATCCTGATGATTAAGGTTTTTTGTGTCCCTTAAATGATGTGGCCCAGGCCATGCCTCACTCACCCCACTCTCATCCGAGCCCTGACTTGACCACCAGGGAATAAAATCAAAGATGAGGGGCAGAGGAAACCCCATAAGTGTGTGCCAAGGCAGACGAAACCCCAGAGACCACTGTGCATTGGAGATCAGCCACCAGGACATCTGTGCATGTTGGTCGCTCAGTCCTGTCTGACTCTGTGTGACCCCATGGACTGTAGTCCACCAGGCTCCTCTGTCCATGGGATTCTCCAGGAAAGAAGACTGGAGTGGGTTGCCATCTCCTCCTCCAGGGGATCTTCCCCACTGAGGAGCAGACACCACAAACTGGCATCTCTCGCTAGTCCTGTGATGGCAAGCGGATTCTTTACCACTAGCTCTACCTGGGAAGCCCAGGACATCTATGACTGTTTATAAAATCTTCCTATTTGGATGTTCCTAAATTAGCTCTCAATACTGAGTTTTAATGCAGGAAAAGCAGTTTTAACTGGAGAAAGAAATGGCAACCCACTCCAGTATTCTTGCCTAGAGAATCCTGTGGACAGAGGAGCCTGGTGGGCTGCTGTCCATAGGGTCACACAGAATCGGACATGACTGAAGCGACTTAGCATGCACGCATGCATTAAATGGCAACCCGCTCCAGTATTCTTGCCTGGAGAATCCCAGGGATGGAGGAGCCTGGTGGGCTGCCGTCTATGGGGTCGCACAGAGTCAGACACAACTGAAGCGACTTAGCAGCAGCAGCAGCATATGTTAACAAAACATACATAGTTAGAATAATATTGGGGAGGATTCTAAGACAATATCTTTAGTTCAGTCAGTTCAGTCACTCAGCTGTGTCCGACTCTTTGTTACCCCATGGACTGCAGCACGCCACACTTCCCTGTCCATCACCAACTCCTGGAGCCAATATCTTAACTTCCATCTTAAGAACAAAATTTTAAGGTTTCAAATAGACCGATCTTTCCAGCTCTCTAATTCCAAGATTTCAGGGCATCTGTGAATCTGTTATTAGGTGCTTGACTTTTTGAAATCAAGGAGATAAGCCCTCCCTCTATATTCTGCTTTTCTAATCAATAGAGAATAGAAGCTTTAAATAGCCTAAAATTAGAATTATTTTCACCTTTGTTTCTGCACACTAAAAAAGTGGAAATATCCCATAAAATTAGAGAAAAAAATTCTAGCCACAGGAAGATAAGATTTAAGTAAACAGTGTCTATAAATACTTTGAGGAATTGTGCTGGAGCTTACAACTGTCATTAGCTCGATGCTTTTTACACAACGTTAATATATAATATGCAAAATGTATAAAGATGTGTAACTGCACGGTTATAGAATCGTTCGGGATGCGCGTTATCAAAGCTGAGCAGTGGAGCTCTGTGAATGGTGATTTCTCTATATATCCTTACTGTGGCAAGTAGCAAAGATTGTTCTGCCACCTATTGGCCTGCTGCATGAAATAGATTTCATCACACCTGGAAGCGAGGCTTTACCTGCTCCAGGATTGGAGATGATGTCACTGCAGCCAGACCTTTGGCCAAGGGTTTCCCCTTGGAGAATGATAGGGGTCCCTCTAATGCCACAGTAGTGCACCCAGTTCTCAGAGATCACTGACCACTTCCCTCAACTACTGTGAGCAGGGCAAGTGATCACAACTCAGGGGGCCATTGGATGCTAAGCAAACTCTCCAATGCCCCACCCCAACACACTGGGAATTCAGGCTTAGCTCATCTCCAGCTCTGTCTATGCCTATCAGAAGGGAATGACCCCAAGTGTTTCAGATGACAGACACAGCAAAGAAATACCGTAAGGTAGCTGACGCCCCCTGGACTAGCCCAGGGAGCTCTGTGACCCAAGAGCTCACCTCACTCTATTTTCTTGATCTGACGTGGGTTGAATTCCTTAGAATGAGATTAAGAGAGTTGGGGGTGGAAACATCTAGGGGCAAATGATGACCCCTGATTTTCTTAGAGTGCTCATTTAAACCGCACCAGCCACTAAATTGTATTTTCCTACAATGGGTCAAGCAATTAATATTACCTGCGTTTTTAGCAGTGAAGTTACTAATAAATGGGTAGTGCTGGATAGCTGACAAAATCTCATTGAGTCCATCTATACTTTCTCCCCGAGCCCCAGGATGCCACCCTGTCTGAGTGCTTCAGTGGCCTTTTGACCAGATCTCTGATTCTAGTCTGATACCCCCACCCCCAGGCCATGAACCCCTTCTCCAAGCTGCTTCCAGAGTGATTTTTTCGAGATGTAAATCTGATCCTATCATTTCCTTGGTTCATATCCTTCAGCAGCTCCCCACCCCCTGTGAAAGGAATCTCAGATCTTTATCAGGGAATGAATAAGGACCTTCTAGGATACACCCTCCTCTCTAGCACCCTTTCCCACCAATCCCTCAATCACCCTAATCCTCAATGGGCTGGAAAGACCATTAGGACCATTAGAACAAGTAAAGTAGGAATGCTACAAGAAAGAACATTTTGCTTGAATATTAAAATTTTCAAGGGAGGATAGGCTTTAAAGAATCTTTTAAAGTCCATTAACAGAGTTAATAAAACAGGAGAAGAGTAAATATATGAAAACTAAGTCTGTGGTGTTGACATTGGAATGGGAGGTAGCAGGCTGGCATGTAATTCAGAATCTTTCAGGACATAGTAAAATTATCTTTATCCTTTTGGTAGCTTATATTTAAAATGCAATTTTAAAACTCTACTATTATGACCCTATTTATTTAACCAGTCTCTAAATCAGTAAAATAGGTTTGCAGGAATCTTGCTGTGGAGAAATATACAGAAAGATCAAAGTATTTCCAAATGTATTACAGATAATTATTTATGTCTTCTAAAAGATTATATCCCTGTGCAGTTTCATACGATAAGGACCTGGATTAATGTTATGGTACTAAGACGGAAAGCCCAATGTATTATATGCTTTCTTATTGCCTCTGTAAGTGGAGTGAAAAGAACAAAGAATTTTACAGGAGGAATGAAGTGGCATCTGTCCTCGGTGCTTCCTAGAGATCAAAAGTCTTTTAGCAGTTTTATTGCCAATCTTTTGAGGTCTTCAACTAATATTTCATTTCCTAAATGATCACTGCTAACAGGGGAAATCCTACTGTATACAAATGTGTGCGTGCATGCATGCTTGGTTGCTTCAGTCGTATTTGACTCTTTGCAACACCATGGACTGTAGCCCACCAGGCTCCTCTGTCCATGGGATTCTCCAGACAAAAATGCTGGAGTGGGTTGCCATGCCCTCCTCCAGGGGATCTTCCCGACTCAGGGACTGAGCCTGCATCTCTTATATCTCCTGCTTTGGCAGACAGGTTCTTTACCACTAGCACCACCTGGGAAGTCTGTATACACATGAGTGACTGTCAATCACGATTTTTGAAAAATAATTCTTGACACAAATGAATAAAAATATTTCTGGTTTCTTCTAGTTTGTATAATGGTTTTCAGTTTGTTTAGAAATAATCTCTCAAACTAATGCTTTCTTGTTGCTGTTGTTGAGTTGCTAAGTTGTGCCCGACTCTCTGTGACCCCATGGACACACATGAAGCACACTAGGCTTCCCTGTCCTTCACTATCGCCCAAAGTTTGCTCAAACTCATGTCCGTTGAGTCGGTGATGCTATCTAATTATCTCATCCTCTGCCATCCCCTTCTCCTCCTGCCCTCAATCTTTCCCAGCATCTGACTCTTTTCCAATGAGTCAGTTCTTCACATCAGGTGGCCAAAGTACTGGAGCTTCAGCTTCAGCATCAGTCCTTCCAGTGGATATTCAGGACTGATTTCCTTTAGGATTGACTGGTTTGATCTCCTTGCTGTCCAAGGGACTCTCAAGAGTCTTCTCCAGCATCATAATTTGAAAGCATCAGTTCTTCAGTGTTCAGCCTTCTTTATGGTCCAACTCTCACATCCGTACATGACTACTGGGAAAACCATAGCTTTGAAAATGTGGACCTTGCTACGCTTTCTTACTCAACCTAAAGGTAAATAAACAGTGGTAAAATGACATTCTATTGTTTTTGTTTGGATGAGAAAATGTACAAATAAAACTTTATTGGTGTATCTGTTTCCTGGGGCTACTATAACAAAGCACCACATATTGGGCAACTTAAAGAGATGCATTCATTGTCTCAGCATTCTGGAAGCTAGGAATCTTACATCAAGGTGTCAGCAGGGTTGGCTCCTTCTGAGGCTAGGAGGGAGAATGGATTCCAGATATTTATACATTTCTGGTATTTGGGTCAATCTTTGGCATTCTCTGGCTTGTAGAAACTTCACCCCAATCTGTCTTCAAGTTGACATGGCATCTTCCCTGCTTGCAGCCTGCATCCAAATTTCTCCTTTTTAAAGAGACATCAGTCTTTAATCACAAGGGATTACAGACCCACTTTCACAAACTCATTTAACTAATTACATCTGCCATGACCCTATTTTCCAAATCAGATCAATGTGCTGAGGCACTAGGGGTTAGGACTTTAACACATGAAGTAAGTATTTTTAAGGGTATGCTTCTTCTTTTTTTTTTTTTTTTAAGTTGAGAACCCCCCAGGTACAGTTGATATTTTTCTAATGATTCTTGGCTTCCCCAGTTATCAGAGCCCCATTTAATTCTGGATCATTCACAAAAGCTCACAGCTGGGCAAGGAAATCTGCAGTGGCCAAACATCTAGCCTCTCAGAGCCACTTAGTCCAGAAAGTTCAGAACATGAGGGTCCTTATACTTCTTGGACCTGCTCCCTCGATGAAGCTCTGCTCTCACTTTGGTGAGGCCACCATCACCCCTTGATGAGGTCATCCAGACCTTTCCTCCTAACAGACAAGATGGGAACATTCCCACCCAGTCCTGCTCCATGCCAACATCCATCTTTCTATTCCCTGGTCTTTGATCAAAGTAAAAAAGATGTTTATGTGTTGAATCAGGTAAATGTAAACTCGCATCAAATACACAGAGGAAAAATCTTTTCTCAGAGCAACTTCACAAAAAATGAAGATTCCCAAAGGACAAAGTACACTTATTGTTGTTTAGTTGCCAAGTCATATCCGACTCTTTGCACCCCCATGGACTGTAGCACACCAGACCTGCCTGTCCCTCACCATCTCCTGGAGTTGGCCCAAGTTCATGTCCATTGGATCGGTAATGCTATCCAACCTTCTCATCCTCTGTCACCCTCTTCTCCTTCTGCCTTCGGTTTTTTCCAGCATCAGGGTCTTTTTCAGTGAGTCAGCTGTTCACATCAGGTGGCCAAATTGTTGGAGCTTCAGCTTCAGCATCAGTCCTTTCGATGAATATTCAGAGTTGATTTAGGATTGACTGGTATGATCTCCTTACAATCCAAGGGACTCTTGAGTCTTCTCCAGCACCATAGCTTGAAAACATCTGTTCCTCAGCACTCTGCCTTCTTTATGGTCCAACTCTTACATCTGTACATGACTACTAGAAAAACCATAGCTTTGACCATACAGACCTTTGTATACAAAGTACAAAGTACACATGTGTCCTTATTAGTCAGCCTAGCTTCAATCACTTCCACATATTTTTCACAGGTTTCCTTCATAACTTGATGTGATAAGCCCCACCCCTGGAACTGTTTGGAGTATTGAAGATGACAGCTTTCTTTCTTCCCAGGAGAGACTTTTGTGACACTTTAAAGAACTCAGCAAGACCCTATAGCTCTACAGAATTTCTTTTACTAAGCTAGAGTATTTTCTAGCTGCACTTCTTACTCCTCCTTGAGCCCCCCAAGTCTTGTTTCAGTAACCATTCAATATTCTAGGAGCTACCATCTCACCTCCTCCTGCTTCTTCTGCACCTGTTAGAGTGCCCATCTATCTCACCCTCAACTGCCCAGACTCCCCCCAGTTTTGGCTAAAATTCTCAAGTGCTGGGAACCCTCCAGTCTCAGGCAAATGTGAAGGTCAGTCTCCTACTGTTAATTTTCTCTTCCTGTGATATATTTTAGTCCTTAGTGAAATTTGCTCAGTTGTGTTTGACTCTTTGAGACCCCATGGACTATACAGTCCATGGAAATCTCCAGGCCAGAATCCTGAAGTGGGTAGCCTTTCCCTTCTCCAGGGGATCTTCCCGACCCAGAGATTGAACCCAGGTCTTCTGCATTGCAGGTGGATTCTTTACCAACTGAGCTACCATTCAGTTCAGTACCATTTTAGGCCTTAAGCAGCTGAAATATTCCTGGCTTGCAGCTAAAGCAGAATTTAAACAGATATTATCCCTAAGACAAACAAACAAAAAAGTGATCAACACAGAAAATTAACCTGTTACTCATTTCTTATGACTTTTCCAGAACAACAAGGAGCATAAATCACACTCTTATTTCATCCTGCCTGGAACTCACCAGGGCTTTAGTCCTGATTCTGCAGCTTTCCTGTGTGTGTCTTCACTTGTGTCTGCCGTGACCCTGTTCAAATTCAGACTGTTCACACCTCCCCCAAGTCTCATAGAGTTCCTTTTTCCCACCCAGATCACACTTGCTCTTAGGAGAAATCCAGGTATCATTTTTGACAGTTTCCTTTCTTCTCTCCTTATCAGTCACCCAACCATGCTGACTCTTCCTTTCACAATGAAAATAACACATGATGTCTCCTGGGTTGCAAAGTGCTTTTGTTTTTTTTGTTTTTTTTTTTTTTTTGTAAACTGTCCTTATTGGAGTCTCATGGCTGCTCAGGACAGTGGGATGGTGAAGGAGTATTATCTTTTCATTTACAGATGCAAAAGTCAACTCAGCAACACCAAGAGATATGAAGGTCCCACCATTAGTAAGTGAAAAACTGTAACATTTGAACTTGGGTCCCTCTCCCCATCCTGCTGTTTCTTTTGAAAAGACTCTGAGAGCCATTCCCTGAGAGTGTGTATTCCCGCTGTTGCCCTAGACTAGGCTGTCACCACCTGTCACCCAGATTATTTGACCCCCTAGCTGGTTTCCCTGCCTCTAAGCTGTCTCCATTCGAGCAATCCTACATAGGAGAACCACACAATTCCTAACACACTGATCTCGGCCTTGCTCTGTGATAAGCCTCCAGTCACTCTTTGGCACACACAAGATACAGTCCCAAATCTCCTGGTACCCAAATGCTTTCAAATCTTGGCCTCATCTTCTCTGCTTGGTCTCAGCTATGATGACTCTCAAATATGAACTCTCGGTCCATCCCTGCCACGGTAGGCCTGAGATCCCCCCATCCCTATAGACAAAGTCATATCCACCTCAATGCCAGGCTTTTTTCCAGGGACTGGCCACATCCCTCATCTGAACAGCCCAGACCCTTTTACTTCAACTCAAGGTCCACTTCCTCACAAGGTCTCGCCCAACAACTCCATCCCCTTTCATGTTCACCTTCAACCAAGTCCTGTAACATTTTTGCAGATACAGATGGGACCAGTCAATACCCATTCCCATCTGTTCTAGTGTACTCCCATCCTTTCATCTGCAAAGCTAAAAACTACATTCCCCAGACTCCCTAGTTTTTCTTCTTGATCGGCTGTGTTCTGCCACACAGATGCCCCCAGGGGCAACTTGAAAGTGAGCACCAGGGGCCTCTACAGGAGGGGACATGGATCTCCTTGGTCATCCATGACAGTAATGGTAGCAGCAAAGAGGTTTCTGCTAGGACAGCCCCAGTGTGAGTGGGTTTCTCCTGGCACGTGTAGAAGCATTATTCTCTGAATTTCTTAGAATTTTCACCAGCTACCCAGAACCAGGTTGCCTATATAGATACACTAAGCTAGACTGAATTCTGTTGCCTGTAACTAAGAACTCTGGGGCATACTCTACAATGAAGCCCTCATGTTGGAGCCCAATCAAATACCATATTATGTCACAACTCTTTCACATAAATACTTTGTGGGCCAGGCAGCCTTGCTTCCAGAGGATGACTGTAGCTCCTTCTACCCTTACATCCACAAGGAGAAATGCCAGAATCATCCCATGTCAAGGGATGCTGGACCATGATGCTGGGGCAGAGATTTTGGAAAAGGAAAGAGCAAACCCTAAGATATCAACCTGAAATACTCTCCCAAGAATCTGCCTTTTAGTTCCTCTCTTGAATTTCTTTCTGAATTGTCTCCTTTGGCAATCCTTGTGGCTCGGGAGTGAGAACTACCTGGAGAAGACTTCTTTTTGTTAGAGGATTCCAGAATAAGGAAAGAGCCAAGTAGGAAATGAGGCAAGACCCAAGTGAAAGACTACCTAAGGGAGGTCATATGATGGACTTCTTTCCACAGAAAAGATGACCCCTCTCCTGGGTCACTCTGGTCCAATTTAACTCATCAAGGGTAGAACTTCCTTAGAGAGGTTTATCTCCAAAGCCCTGGACAACACACCCCATGATGTCATCTGCTTCTCTTTTTAGTGACTGTCTTTCTGGGGACCTCGCAGGGTCATAGAAAGTGGAGAAAGGAGGCAAGGATTCTGCTCCTGGTCACCCACAGTCATAACGGTCCCTAACATAACCTTAGTTGCCTCTCCAGCTAAAGTATAAACCACCAACGAGCAGGAAATGTGTCCTGGGCATCCGTCATAACACCTTCTGTTTCCCACTAATTGTATGAATACTCATTGGATAAAATTAGGAGGAGTTTACATCTTGATAACTTCTCTTGGAGTCAGTTTTTATTTCTCACCTACTGAGAAGAACGCTCCTGGACTTAGGTACTTCAGAAACTGGAAAATGCAATGCATTCCATCTTCACTCCATCCCGTGGCCTATAAGAACCACGTCACAAAATCTGTGACATCCCGAGTTTTGCATATAGCTTGTGGTACACACGCACTGAGATTCCAAAGTAAGAAGAAAAACTAAAACTGGAATTCTCTGGTTATGGAAACAACAAGACATCCAAACCCTATAGAAATAAATAGTGGGAAAACAGCCTTTCTGACTGGTCTCTATCAGAGCCATAAACAAAGTAGTTGCATAAAGTCCAGTATTACTTTACTATTTTTTAATTATGATTATTTAATTAATATACATTCTATGAATGTGGAGTAACTCATTGATTACTGGAAATCAAAATGCAAGAAATGCTTTTTTTCTCACATGAGTCCATTGACTGATAGCCTCTGTTGAATATTTAACAACACACAGAATGTTTTAAAAGAAAAAAAGAGTTAAGAAGAAAGAACACACGTTCCTGAAGGTTGGTTTCACTTGTAGCTCTCTGTACTGATGGAAAATCTGCTCTGTGTCATAGAAAACTACTTCTCTAAGCACTTGCACTGCACTAATTGATCTTTTAATTGGTTCAGTCAACACCCGAGTCTTTGCGCACAACACATTCTAATTGCTACAAGCAGGTGTAGCCGTGCTCAGATCGTTGAGGAGAAGACAGCGGCGCTCAATCAACCTCTGCTTGGACCGGCTGCCGGCAGGAGGCACGCGGGTCCACAGCAGGGTATTGAGAAGCTGGCACAAGTGGAAACAACAGCACTTCATTCTCCCATCGCAGCAAGAATGTATACAGAAATGGATCACAGGAGTCATTCCACAGTGTATGTGCATATCCAGTCGCCACATTGTATGCCTTAAATGTATACCATTTTCCTTTACAAATAAACAAGGAAAAACCTCAATGTCGAGGGAGGGAGAAATGGTACAAATCGGTCCAGGGGAAATGTACATCATCTGAACTAATTTACAGCTATTATTTCTGAAATTTAAAAAGTGCGTCTGCCCTTCCTCCCATTGTCCCTCACTGCTTGTACCCATGAAACTTTAGCCCATTTACTTGTTGTCAAGTTACAAGCAATTGCAGGCTGGCAACTTTTTCTTTGTTGTACTGTAACTCAAGGCTTGGGACACATTACTCATCTGTACTGTGCGTGAGTTTAGTTCTGTAAGTCACCCCTATCTGACGAAGGTCTTTCAAATTAAACAATAGGACGCAACCAGCATGATATTAGAACAGAGCAAGATTTCTCAACCTGGCACTGTGGATGTTTTAGGCCAGATAGGTCTTTGCTGTGGGGGCTCTCCCTGTGCATTGCAGAATGATTGGCAGCATCCCTGGCCTCTACCACTGGAAATACCACTAGTATAGAAGTACCTGCTAACCCCCAGTCCAAAAAAAAAAAAAAAAAAGGCGTCTTTAGACTTTGCTAAATATCTGGAGGAAAATTGTTTCCACTGGGAACTACTGGAATCAAGATGCTGTGTGTAAACAGGTCAGTTACTTCCCTACAAATCCACACAACTGAGGCTTATTGAAACTGAAAAGGATCTATTCAGTAAACCTACGCTTTCTGGATGCTTCATCAGAAACCAAACAGAAAAGAAAACAAACAAGTTGGTCTAAAGTGGTCATGAGGGCAGTGGTGAACAAATACTTACTCTCAACTCACGTGACTCTGAAGGGATCCTCAGAGACCGTTTCACCAAGCTGTGCATGTGTCATTCACCATCCATCACTGAAGGCTACTTCAGCTCAGTTCAGTGCAGTTCAGTCGCTCAGTCGTGTCTGACTCTTAGCGACCCCATAAACCTCAGCACACCAGGCCTCCCTGTCCATCACCAACTCCCAGCGTTCACCCAAACCCATGTCCATTGAGTCAGTGATGCCATCTAACCATCTCATCCTCTGTCATCCCCTTCTCCTCCTACCCTCAACCTTTCCCAGCATCAGGGTCTTTTCAAATGAGTCAGCTCTTCACATCAGGTGGCCAAAGTCCTGGAGTTTCAGCTTCAACATCTGTCCTACCAGTGGACACCCAGGACTGATCTCCTTTAGGATGGATCTCCTTGAAGGCTACTTACTCTGCTAAAAAACTTGAACTTGTAGTTTGATGAATGTAACCTATGAGGTTTTGTAGGAGTCAGTCTCTCACCCACAACAGATTATGTAAGTGTGAAACATCTCTCCAACTTACAGACAGAAGTCACTGTGAGAAGTTTCCAAATTTCCTTCCTTTCTTATTTCTTTTTAGATTCTTTCATTCCTTGGAACAAACATCAGTTTCCTATCTACATGCTGAATTTAAGAATTGTTTGAAAACGCGCATTGAACGTTTTCCATTGATCATGGATTTTTTTTTCATTTGATATAGTCAAACCAGTAATCTTAAAAGTCTATAGTTAAATCTCTTTAACCAATAAAATCTCTTTATTTTGTTTATAAGAATGCAGCATTTAATAAAAAAGACTTTCACTGCTGGCTCTTTAAATAGAGAAATTCACGCACATACACACACTCACACACACGTGAAAAGAATTCCGGGCTATCCCAGTACCTATGACTACTTTAAAATATTTTAAACTCATGCACCAAACACCCCAAAATCAAAATCATTGTTCAGAACTTCACACATAACGTGGAGTACCTCTTCATTAAGTTGGAAACCATCTCGTTAGAGTTCCCCATGAATCGACCCCGTGGTGCTCCCACCGGGTGTAAGCTGCCTGACAGGTGTTCAACTGCACCCTTCCGAGGCCATCCCAAAGTATCACCTAAATCCATTCAGTTGACCTTCCTTCTCTAGAACCCAGTTTTGCTTGTGCAACCCTCCTGGGCCCCATTCCCTTGCCTGTAACATGTGAATTCACTCCAAGAAGTTCAGCCCAAAGGGTACCAGGCAGACCCATAAATGCTCAGCACGGGGCTGGGCACTCAGCTGGGGCTCAGAAAATGTTAGCTGCTGTTGAACATTAGTCTACTTCAGTGCTGCAGCCTGCTGTTCATTGATGATTATCAGAACCATCAGTACGGCTGCCTTCCTGGGACTCCTACAGCCACCGTCTTTGTGACATAACCTCCACCACCTTACCTCATCTTTTGTATTTATAGAACTTCATCATAAATGGCTGCAGGATGGGATGGGACTCACACCTGGTGGATGCCGAGTGAACCTTACAGTCAGTGCATGGTGCAGAAAGAATGCCCCAAATATGATTGTTTGGGTCTCTGCAGAGAAACTTTGCTTACCCCGACTTTTCCAACAAACAGGAGCTCCCCTGTACACTGTATGTGCAGGAGATTTCATGCCTGATCTTGTGTGTTTTCCTGGCAGACAATCTTTCCTCTCCATTTTACAAATAAGGTGGGGCTGACTGAGGAAAAAGGCCCATGAATCAAAGTGATGGAAGTGGGGATTGAAGCTGCTTAGTCTGGTTCACACTTTATCTTATGCCAGGAACTGTTCTAGAAAATCTATATTTCACTTCACAACTGCTCTGTAAAGGACTGCTTTTGTCCATTTTGCAGATGAGGAAACTGAGGCCAGGAGGAGGTTAAGGCTCTCCACCCTGCTCCCGTGTGCTGCCTTTGTCCCTTCCTGGACCTGCTTTTTTTTTTTTTTTTTTTTTCCATTTGGTACCTAAAGTCCTCCCCTTGAATCTAGTGCATAGCATGGAGGCTGCAGGGCCTCACCTGTGCTTTGTAATGACAAAAACATCAAAAATGGAACGAGAGATTTTGGTCCCCAGCCCCGTAAAGGGTAAAACAAGCAGATTGTAATCATTTATCTTTCTGTCACAGTTGGGCTTTTTGTTTCCAGTATCCGTGAGTTCTCCTGTTGGAAATGGTAAGAAAGGATGATGGGAACAGAAAAAGAAGTAACATGGATATAAGGACCAGAGGGGAGGCTTAGGCATGAAGCATCCTCCTGGGAAAAAAAAAAAAAAGAAGCTGAGGGAAGAGGCATCCCAGGTGAGATTTGAATCCTGCCTTATCCAGTAACCTGTAGTGGGCAAGGCTGGTGAGCAAGGCAGTGCCACTGACATTAGCCAGGATGGGCAACAGCAGGTGCCTGGGGGTGTGAAGGAGCTTAAGAAAGAACTACACTAGACCATGTTGGTAAAGGTAATACGAATTCACGTCTTTCCCCACCCCTCCTTTATTAGTAGGGGAAATCAATATTGAACATTCACTGGAAGGACTGATGCTGAAACTAACTAAAGCTCCAATACTTATGCCACCTGATGAGAAGAGCTGACTCATTGGAAAAGACCTTGATTCTGAGAAAGATTGAGAGCTAAAGGAGAAGAGGGTGGCAGAGGATGAGATGGTTAGAGAGTATCACTGACTCAGTGGACATGCTGCTGCTGCTGCTAAGTCGCTTCAGTTGTGTCTGACTCTGTGCGACCCCATAGACGGCAGCCCACCAGGCTCCCCCGTCCCTGGGATTCTCCAGGCAAGAACACTGGAGTGGGTTGCCATTTCCTTCTCCAATGCATGAAAGTGAAAAGTGAAAGTGAAGTCGCTCAGTCATGTCTGACTCTTAGCGACCCCATGGGCTACAGCCCACCAGGTTCCTCCGTCCATGGGGTTTTGCAGGCAAGAGTACCGGAGTGGGGTGCCATTGCCTTCTCTGCAGTGGACATGAGTTTGAGCAAACTCCACAAGAGAGTGAAAGACAAGGAAACCTGGTGTGCTGGAGTTCAATGAGTCGGACACCAGACACAACTTAGCAACTGAACAACAGCAATAGAATATACGCATGGTCTTCAAGTGTCATCTGTTTATTAGTTGCAAGGGAGAAAAAAATAGTAATTAAATAGTGCAGATATCAACCAAGTGACTAATATTAACATCACCAATGAGGCTAGGTGACCACTGCATGTCTGCAGATATGGTGCCCTGAGAAGGACTACATCCCCTGCATAGTCCATCAGCATGGAATGCATTGTCAACTGCATCCAATCTCAGTGAAACATCACTGAAGCCCTGAATGAGAAGCTTTCACAAAAAGAAGTAGGGCTGTGGGGTGACTGTATTCTTCAAAATGTTCCTAAAACACAAAGAAAGCCTGTGGAAATACCCAGACTCAATAGCAAAATTAAAGAGACAGGACAATGAAATGCAATTCCTGACCCTACAGGGATCCGATCCTGGAAGGAAAACACTCTAAAAAACATTGCTAAGGTCAACTGATAAAACTGAAACACAAATGTCAGGAGAGGTAAAATATTTTATCAATGTTAAAATCGCCAAAATGGATAACTATACGGTGTGGATGTAAGATAATGTCCCTATTCTGAGGAAATACACAGTGAAGAGTTTAGGAAGAAGTAAAAAACTTCTTGGAAGGAAAGTTACGACCAACCTAGTTAGCATATTGAAAAGCAGAGACATTACTTTGCCAACAAAGGTCCGTCTAGTCAAGGCTATGGTTTTTCCAGTGGTCATGTATGGATATGAGAGTTGGACTGTGAAGAAAGCTGAGCTCCGAAGAATTGATGCTTTTGAACTGTGGTGTTGGAGAAGACTCTTCAGAGCCCCTTGGACTGCAAGGAGATCCAACCAGTCCATTCTAAAGGAGATCAGTCCTGGGTGTTCTTCGGAAGGAATGATGCTAAAGCTGAAACTCCAGTACTTTGGCCACCTCATGCGAAGAGTTGACTCATTGGAAAAAACTCTGATGCTGGGAGGGATTGGGGGCAGGAGAAGGGGACGACAGAGGATGTGATGGCTGGATGGCATCACCAACTCGATGGACGTGAGTTTGAGTGAGCTCCGGGAGTTGGTGATGGACAGGGAGGCCTGGCGTGCTGCAATTCATGGGGTCGCAGAGAGTCGGACACGACTGAGCAACTGAACTGAACTGAACTGAAAAGGCTGTGATGTACATAGTGTTGCTGTTGTTCAGTCGCCCAGTCATGCCCGACCCCTTGCACCCCCATGGACTGCAGCACACCAGGTTTCCCTGTCCCTCACCATCTCCTGGAGTTTGCCCAAGTTCATAACTTAGCCTCAAATAACTCAGAAGAAAAGATGTGTGTGTATGTGTGTTTGCACGCAGAAAGAGAGAGAGCACAAAAAGTAAAACAAAGGAAACTAAAAGGAGCATGGTAAATAAAGAGTACCTGTAGTATTTTTATTTCTGTAATTTGTCTAAGTATGAAATTATTGATTCTTATGCCAGTGAGTGCATCTAGAAACGGCTGTAATGAAAGAGCATAGCAAGTGTGGCTAAGGACCTGCATCCATAAGTTATGTGCTTATCAACATGTCATTTTTGATGTTTTAGGCAAAACACTAGAACTCCGACCTCCAAACCTTGCCTCCTGATGGGCTTCATCAGAATCTCCTGGCATGTGAGTAAATAATGCAAATCCCAGCCCCTGAAGCCTGATATAGAATTTCTGAGATGGACGCAGGAGTTTCCATTTTTCAAACACTGAAAACAGAAACATCCACGTATGCATGTATTAGAAGCAACATTTTCTTTAAATTGTAACTTTTTTATGTGTGTTTGTGAAACAGCATCTAAATGGAGTCAGTCCCTCACACTCATGCCCTGTACTTGTTGCTTACACAGACAATCACCTCACCAGGGGCTTCCAAAGCCTCATACACATGGCTACTATGGTTGGGGGAAACCTGGGTCCAGGCATATTGTGACCAGCATCTCTCCTCCTGGCTTCCTGCTCTAATTGTCCTACAGATTGGTATTCCACCTGGGCTCTTAATCACCCTGGGCATCACATCTGAGCTATAATCCTAACATTCAAGCTTCACAAGTAAATAAACTAGCCTCACCCAGGAGCTCATGTCACCCTTCTAGACGTCCCAGTGATTCTGAGCATGCAGTTTGCCTTTCCTGTTTGTTCTTTTTCTTTTATCAAAGCGTCTTGATGTGTTGACGAGAGATGCTATCTCAGTTTCATTTTAGCAATTTGTTCGTCTCATCCAGCTATCTGAAACATCTGTCAAATATGAGGCAAAGATGGTTTCACAAGGGTGACTGTCATCTCTTGTAATCTTACTTCTAACTGTCCCCCTGGGCTTGCTTGATAAATACTGTTGTTCTGAGATGCAAAATCACCTTGATGTGTGTGTGTGTGTGTGTGTGTGTGTTTTTTAATCCACCAAATAGCTCATAGCCATTCTCAAAAAAATAAAATAAAAAAAGAAAAGGATATTTTATTTATTTGAAGTCTTTATTAATTGACTAAATCCTAGGCTCATGGGATTTCAATGTTGGTATCTCTAAATTCAATCCTTAAAGGGACAAAGAAACATCCAAGTAATTACTAAAGCATCAACTCTAACGGGATTGCCCTGAGTTGCTTTAATGGCTGTGACTCAGGTGTGTCAGGCTGCTCGGCCTTGTAGTCATGGAATCCCTGTCTTGTGGTGCAGAAGTTTTCAGCTAAACAAATTAAAAAGTCAATAGGCTGGCCTTAGAAGGATCTAAACTAAAAGGAAGTTTTCTGATTTGTGCATACATTTGTTACCTAATACCTATTTAACACAATTTAATTTCTTACCTGCAGCATCAAGTCCCCCAGAATCAGAAAATATTCAAATGCCCATGTTCCATGGTGAATACCCAACTGCTTCTACCCGTGTGCGCTGAGTCACTTCAGTCATGTCTGACTCTTTGCGACCCCATGGACTGTACCCTGCCAGGATCCTCTGTCCATGGGATTCTCCAGGAAAGATTACTGGAGTAGGTTGCCATTCCCTCTTCCAGGGGATTTTTCTGACCCAGAGATCCAACCCATGTCCTCTTATATCTTCTGCTTTGGCAGGCAGGTTCTTTACCAATAACACCACCTAGGAAGCCCCACTCCTCTGCCCAGGAGTCCCCAAAGTGTGAGAACCACTAAGTACATCACTGCCCAAATATTGGAAACTGGGAGGTTGATACTTGTTTCAGAAATCCTTTCACTCAAAGGTAACACAGAAGGAGAAAGGGGCTTATCTAAGGAGAGGGAACTGACCCCTCACCTATGTCCTATTCGGAAGCTTGTATGCCAGGCATTGTTCTAAACAATGTGCAGCCACTTGCTCTTATAATAACACTGTGTTATGTAACAACACTGTTGAGTATAAAGTTTCCCCACTTTAGGGAATAGGAAACTGATGCACTGGTAAACTGACCTTACTCACACAGCAGGTAAGTTAAGAAGTCAGATGGTTAGACTCAGGGGCCCACGTTTGACTGTCCACTCATATCTGAAGAAAGAATTCAATGATCAAAACTACACAAAAACTACTATACTAAATATGTGCTTCCCTACTGACTCAGCACTAGGAATCTGACTGCAATGCAGGATATATATAGCTTCGATCCCTGGGTCAGGAAGATCCCCTGGAGAAGGAAATGGCAACCTACTCCAGTAATCTTGCCTGGGAAATCCCAAGGACAGAGGAGCCTGGTGGGTTCCAGTCCCTGGGATCACAAGAGTTGGACATGACTTAGCAATTAAACCACTACCACTATAATAAATGAGGGCAGAAGTGAAACCCTCAGGCTAGAAATTTGAGAGAAAGCCCCAAGATGACATGTAGTATGCACATGCCCTTGCAAACATACACACACGTAAAGGTGGAAGGGAGGTTGCTAAGAGGGAAATGAAAAACTCCAAGAAGATCCAAAGATAAATATCACCACTTTACATAATATTCAGCACTGCCTGAGGATGTCTAGTTCAATGGTGAGGCTTGGGATGCCTAAAGGGAAGGGATTTGCATGCGGGACATAAACACCTTCTGGAAAAGAGCTCATGCTGTTGGAACGCAAAGGCAAGAAGGCAGGGCTGGCTTGATCCCTGGGCCTGAGACATCAGTGGACTCAAGTCAGTCCAAGTATAGCATGGTATCTGTTTTCACTAAAAGCTTTGTTACATAATCAGCCAGCACGTAGGCTATCCTGCTTCAATGACACTCTGATGGCATGTACCATGTAAGGATCATGGGGGAAAGAAGCTTCTCTGCACTTCACAAAGCCCTTTGCATGAAGATGACTGCAAAGTTATAGGAGTGCCAGTGTGCCAAGGGTCTGTGGACTGAAGGACCCATGGCACAGGTGTTGGTACCCAGGAGAGTCACCTGTGCCCAAGGGAAGAAGCAGACTGTTGGTGACAGTAGACAGCAAGCAGTATCTGACAGGTATTTCTGAGAACATCACCATTCACTCAGAAATACCTGGAGGACATTTAGCCGGGGACTAGGAGACAGGGACATTGAGCAGGGGACTCAGCTGGTAAAGAATCCACTTGCAATGCAGAAAACCCTGGTTTGATTCCTGGGTTGGGAAGATGCCCTAGAAAAGGGCTAGGCTGCCTACTCCAGTATTCTTGGGCTTCCCTGGTGGCTCAGATGGTAAAGAACCTGCCTATAATGTGGGAGACCTGGGTTTGATTCCGGGGTTGGGAAAATCCCCTGGAGGAGGGCATGGCAACCCACTCCAGTATTCTTGTCTGGAGAATCCACATGCACAGAGGAGCCTAGTGGGCTACAGTCCATGGGGTTGCAAAGAGTCAGACATGACTGAGCAACTAAGCACAGCACAGCACAGGAGACAAGAACACTAGGAAACCTCATCTGTGGCAGGAGGGGGTGGTGATAGCAAAATATGGGGTTTTACTACTGTAATGGGTTGAATCCTCTGTTTTCCCCCACATTTGTATGTTGATGTCCTAACCCCCAGGGCCTCAGAATGTGATCCTATCTGGAAATAGGGCAGATGTAGACATAATTAGTTAAGTTGACATTATACCAGAGTAAGGTGGGCCCTAATCAAAAATGACTCCTGTCCTCATAAAAGGGGTAAATTTGGACACAGACATGCATACCGGGAGAACTCCAGAGACACTGGAGTGTCAAGTCTACAAACCAAAAAATGCCAAAGATTACAATTACTAGGGGAGAGGCACTCTTCCTCATGGTCACAGAAGGAATCAATCTAGCCAACATCTGATCTTGGGCTTACAGACTCCAGAAATGTGAGATAATACATTTCTGTTTGGTAAGCTGCTCAGTCTTGGGGACCATGTTATAGCAATGCTAGGAAATTAACACAATTATAGCCTTATGTCAACCCCCAGGTTGCTGTGACCTAGGTCCTCCAACAGCTGCGATTACAAGCCCATTTTGAAAATCAAAGCTCCTTAAACTCATCAGCAGGGCCTGATTGTAAGCAAGTGGCAAGGAGTCAACCAAGTAATTCCTGCCAGGAATAGGAATACAAATTTCCTGTTTTTACCAGAATGAGAAGGTCCTGTTGTTTCTTCAGGAGTAATGCCATAATCCAGTTTTAAAGAGCTAGGTCTTTCCTGTTGAGCTGAGCCTTTCCTCTGGGGACGCACATGTTTTTCCCAACCAAGGAAGTCTCATTCTTCATTTTCTTGGGACACTGTCAGTGCCCTTTTGTTTGTCCTTCAGTTCAGTTCAGTTCAGTCGTGTCTGACTCTTTGTGACACCATGGATTACAGCACGCCAAGCTTCCCTGTCCATCACCAATTCCCAGAGCCTACTCAAACGCATGTCCATCACATCCGTGATGCCATCCAACCATCTCATCCTCTGTCATCCCCTTCGCCTATTGCCTTCAATCTTTCCCAGCATCAGGGTATTTTCCAATGAGTCAATTCTTCACATCAGGTGGCCAAAGTATTGGAGTTTCAGCTTCAACATCAGTCCTTCCAATGAGTATTCAAGACTGATTTCCTTTAGGATTGACTGGTTGAATCTCAAGAGTCTTCTCCATTACCACAGTTCAAAAGCAACTTTGGTGCTCAGCTTTCTTTATAGTCCAACTCTCACATCCATACATGACCACTGGAAAAACCATAGCCTTAACTAGGCGGACCTTTGTTGACAAAGTAATGTCTCTGCTTCTTAATATGCTATCTAGGCTGGTCATAGCTTTTCTGCCAAGAGGAAAGCATCTTTTAATTTCATGGCTGCAGCCACCATCTGCAGTGATTTTGGAGCCCAAAAAGATAAAGTCTCTCACTATTTCCATTGTATCCCCATCTCTTTGCTATGAAATGATGGGACTGGATGCCATGATCTTAGTTTTCTGAATGTTGAGTTTTAACCCAACTTTTTCACTCTCTTCTTTTACTTTCATCGAGAGGTTCTTTAGTTCCTCTTCCCTCTCTGCCATAAGGGTGGTGTCATCTGCATATCTGAAGTCATTGATATTTCTCCTGGCAATCTTGATTCCAGCTTGTGCTTCATTCAGTCCAGCATTTCGCATGATGTACTCTGCATATAAGTTAAATAAGCAGGGTGACAAATAAGCTTTGACATACTCCTTTCCTGATTTGGAACTGGTCTGTTATTCCATGTCCAGTTCTAACTGTTGCTTCTTGATCTGCATACAGATTTCTCAGGAGGCAGGTAAGGTGGTCTGGTATTCCCATCTCTTGAAGAATTTACCAGTTCGTCGTGATCCACAATGTCAAGTGCTTTGGCATAGTTAATAAAGCAGAAATAGATGTTTTTCTGGATCTCTTGCTTTTTTGATGATCCAGTGTATGTTGGCAATTTGATGTCTGGTTCTTCTGCATTTTCTAAATCCAGCTTGAACATCTGGAAAGTTCACTGTTCACATACTGTTGAAGCCTGGCTTGGAGAATTTTGAGAATTATTTTGCTAGTGTGTGAAATGAGTGCATTGTGTGGTAGTTCGAATATTCTTTGGCATTGCCTTTCTTTGGGATTGGAATGAAAACTGACCTTTTCTAGTCCTGTGGCCACTGCTGTGTTTTCCAAATTTGCTGACATACTGAGTGCAGCACTTTCACAGCATCATGTTTTAGGATTTGAAATAGCTCAACTGGAATTCCATCACCTCCATTAGCTTTGTTCATAGTGATGCTTCCTAAGGCCTATTTGACATCACACTCCAGTACATCTGGCTCTAGGTGAGTAATCACACCATCGTGGTTATCTGGGTCATGAACATCTATTTTGTATAGCTCTGTGTATTCTTGCCACCTCTTCCTTATTATCTTCTGCTTCTGTTACGTCCATACCATTTCTGTCCTTTATTAGGCCCATCTTTGCATGAAATGTTCCCTTGGTATCTCTAATTTTCTTGAACATATCTCTAGTCTTTCCCATTCCATGGTTTTCCTCTATTTCTTTATTTCTTTTCTTTTTTTTTTTTTTTTAGTTTTCATTTTTTTAAATTTTATTTTATTTTTAAACTTTACATAATTGTATTAGTTTTGCCAAATATCAAAATGAATCCGCCACAGGTATACATGTGTTCCCCATCCTGAACCCTCCTCCCTCCTCCCTCCCCATACCATCCCTCTGGGTCGTCCCAGTGCACCAGCCCCAAGCATCCAGTATCGTGCATCAAACCTGGACTGGCAACTCGTTTCATACATGATATTTTACATGTTTCAATGCCATTCTCCCAAATCTTCCCACCCTCTCCCTCTCCCATAGAGTCCATAAGACTGTTCTATACATCAGTGTCTCTTTTGCTGTCTCGTACACAGGGTTATTGTTACCATCTTTCTAAATTCCATATATATGCGTTAGTATACTGTATTGGTGTTTTTCTTTCTGGCTTACTTCACTCTGTATAATAGGCTCCAGTTTCATCCACCTCATTAGAACTGATTCAAATGTATTCTTTTTAATGGCTGAGTAATACTCCATTGTGTATACGTACCACCACTTTCTTATCCATTCATCTGCTGATGGGCATCTAGGTTGCTTCCATGTCCTGGCTATTATAAACAGTGCTGCGATGAACATTGGGGTACACGTGTCTCTTTCCCTTCTGGTTTCCTCAGTGTGTATGCCCAGCAGTGGGATTGCTGGATCATAAGGAAGGTCTATTTCCAGTTTTTTAAGGAATCTCCACACTGTTCTCCATAGTGGCTGTACTAGTTTGCATTCCCACCAACAGTGTAAGAGGGTTCCCTTTTCTCCACACCCTCTCCAGCATTTACTGCTTGTAGACTTTTGGATCACAGCCATTCTGACTGGCGTGAAATGGTACCTCATAGTGGTTTTGATTTACATTTCTCTGATAATGAGTGATGTTGAGCATCTTTTCATGTGTTTGTTAGCCATCTGGATGTCTTCTTTGGAGAAATGTCTATTTAGTTCTTTGGCCCATTTTTTGATTGGGTCATTTATTTTTCTGGAGTTGAGCTGTAGGAGTTGCTTGTATATTCTCGAGATTAGTTGTTTGTCAGTTGCTTCATTTGCTATTATTCTCTCCCATTCTGAAGGCTGTCTTTTCACCTTGCTAATAGTTTCCTTTGATGTGCAGAAGCTTTTAAGGTTAATTAGGTCCCATTTGTTTATTTTTGCTTTTATTTCCAATATTCTGGGAGGTGGGTCATAGAGGATCCTGCTGTGATGTATGTCGGAGAGTGTTTTGCCTATGTTCTCCTCTAGGAGTTTTATAGTTTCTGGTCTTACGTTGAAATCTTTAATCCATTTTGAGTTTATTTTTGTGTGTGGTGTTAGAAAGTGTTCTAGTTTCATTCTTTTACAAGTGGTTGACCAGATTTCCCAGCACCACTTGTTAAAGAGATTGTCTTTAATCCACTGTATATTCTTGCCTCCTTTGTCAAAGATAAGGTGTCCATATGTGCGTGGATTTATCTCTGGGCTTTCTATTTTGTTCCATTGATCTATATTTCTGTCTTTGTGCCAGTACCATACTGTCTTGATGACTGTGGCTTTGTAATAGAGCCTGAAGTCAGGTAGGTTGATTCCTCCAGTTCCATTCTTCTTTCTCAAGATCGCTTTGGCTATTCGAGGTTTTTTGTATTTCCATACAAATTGTGAAATTATTTGTTCTAGCTCTGTGAAGAATACTGTTGGTAGCTTGATAGGGATTGCATTGAATCTATAAATTGCTTTGGGTAGTATACTCATTTTCACTATATTGATTCTTCCAATCCATGAACATGGTATATTTCTCCATCTGTTAGTGTTCGCTTTGATTTCTTTCACCAGTGTTTTATAGTTTTCTATATATAGGTCTTTAGTTTCTTTAGGTAGATAGATTCCTAAGTATTTTATTCTTTCCATTGCAATGGCGAATGGAATTGTCTCCTTAATTTCTCTTTCTGTTTTCTCATTATTAGTGTATAGGAATGCAAGGGATTTCTGGGTGTTGATTTTATATCCTGCAACTTTACTATAGTCATTGATTAGTTCTAGTAATTTTCTGGTGGAGTCTTTAGGGTTTTCTATGTAGAGGATCATGTCATCTGCAAATAGTGAGAGTTTTACTTCTTCTTTTCCAATTTGGATTCCTTTTATTTCTTTTTCTGCTCTGATTGCTGTGGCCAAAACTTCCAAAACTATGTTGAATAGTAATGGTGAGAGTGGGCACCCTTGTCTTGTTCCTGACTTTAGGGGAAATGCTTTCAATTTTTCACCATTGAGGATAATGTTTGCTGTGGGTTTGTCATATATAGCTTTTATTATGTTGAGGTATGTTCCTTCTATTCCTGCTTTCTGGAGAATTTTTATCATAAATGGATGTTGAATTTTGTCAAAGGCTTTCTCTGCATCTATTGAGATAATCATATGGTTTTTATTTTTCAATTTGTTAATGTGGTGTATTACACTGATTGATTTGCGGATATTGAAGAATCCTTGCATCCCTGGGATAAAGCCCACTTGGTCATGGTGTATGATCTTTTTAATGTGTTGTTGGATTCTGATTGCTAGAATTTTGTTAAGGATTTTTGCATCTATGTTCATCAGTGATATTGGCCTGTAGTTTTCTTTTTTTGTGGGATCTTTGTCAGGTTTTAGTATTAGGGTGATGGTGGCCTCATAGAATGAGTTTGGAAATTTACCATCCTCTGCAATTTTCTGGAAGAGTTTGAGCAGGATAGGTGTCAGCTCTTCTCTAAATTTTTGGTAGAATTCAGCTGTGAAGCCGTCTGGACCTGGGCTTTTGTTTGCTGGAAGATTTTTGATTACAGTTTCAATTTCCATGCTTGTGATGGGTCTGTTAAGATTTTCTATTTCTTCCTGGTCAAGTTTTGGAAAGTTGTACTTTTCTAAGAATTTGTCCATTTCTTCCACATTGTCCATTTTGTTGGCATATAATTGTTGATAGTACTCTCTTATGATCCTTTGTATTTCTGTGTTGTCTGTTGTGATCTCTTCATTTTCATTTCTAATTTTATTGATTTGATTTTTCTCCCTTTGTTTCTTGATGAGTCTGGCTAATGGTTTGTCAATTTTATTTATCCTTTCAAAAAACCAGCTTTTGGTTTTGTTGATTTTTGCTATGATCTCTTTTGTTTCTTTTGCATTTATTTCTGCTCTAAGTTTTAAGATTTCTTTCCTTCTACTAACCCTGGGGTTCTTCATTTCTTCCTTTTCTAGTTGCTTTAGGTGTAGAGTTAGGTTATTTATTTGACTTTTTTCTTGTTTCTTGAGGCGTGCCTGTATTGCTATGAACTTTCCCCTTAGGACTGCTTTTACCGTGTCCCACAGGTTTTGGGTTGTTGTGTTTTCATTTTCATTCGTTTCTATGCATATTTTGATTTCTTTTTTGATTTCTTCTGTGATTTGTTGGTTATTCAGCAGCGTGTTGTTCAGCCTCCATATGTTGGAATTTTTAATAGTTTTTCTCCTGTAATTGAGATCTAATCTTACTGCATTGTGGTCAGAAAAGATGCCTGGAATGATTTCTATTTTTTTGAATTTACCAAGGCTAGCTTTATGGCCCAGGATGTGATCTATCCTGGAGAAGGTTCCATGTGCGCTTGAGAAAAAGGTGAAATTCATTGTTTTGGGATGAAATGTCCTATAGATATAAATTAGGTCTAACTGGTCTATTGTATCATTTAAAGTTTGTGTTTCCTTGTTAATTTTCTGTTTAGTTGATCTATCCATAGGTGTGAGTGGGGTATTAAAGTCTCCCACTATTATTGTGTTATTGTTAATTTCTCCTTTCATACTTGTTAGCATTTGTCTTACATACTGAGGTGCTCCCTTGTTGGGTGCATATATATTTATAATTGTTATATCTTCTTCTTGGATTGATCCTTTGATCATTATGTAGTGACCTTCTTTGTCTCTTTTCACAGCCTTTGTTTTAAAGTCTATTTTATCTGATATGAGTATTGCTACTCCTGCTTTCTTTTGGTCCCTATTTGCATGGAAAATCTTTTTCCAGCTCTTCACTTTCAGTCTGTGTGTGTCCCCTGTTTAGAGGTGGGTCTCTTGTAGACAACATATGTAGGGGTCTTGTTTTTGTATCCATTCAGCCAGTCTTTGTCTTTTGGTTGGGGCATTCAACCCATTTACGTTTAAGGTAATTACTGATAAGTATGATCCCATTGCCATTTACTTTATTGTTTTGGGTTTGAATTTATACACCGTTTTTGTGTTTCCTGTCTAGAGAATATCCTTTAGTATTTGTTGGAGAGCTGGTTTGGTGGTGCAGAATTCTCTCAGCTTTTGCTTGTCTGAAAAGCTTTTGATTTCTCCTTTATACTTGAATGAGATCCTTGCTGGGTACAATAGTCTAGGCTGTAGTTTATTTTCTTTCATCATTTTAAGTATGTCTTGCCATTCCCTCCTGGCTTGAAGAGTTTCTATTGAAAGATCAGCTGTTATCCTTATGGATATTCCCTTGTGTGTTATTTGTTGTTTTTCCCTTGCTGCTTTTAATATTTGTTCTTTGTGTTTGATCTTTGTTAATTTGATTAATATGTGTCTTGGGGTGTTTCGCCTTGGGTTTATCCTGTTTGGGACTCTCTGGGTTTCTTGGACTTGGGTGATTATTTCCTTCCCCATTTTAGGGAAGTTTTCAACTATTATCTCCTCAAGTATTTTCTCATGGTCTTTCTTTTTGTCTTCTTCTTCTGGGACCCCTATGATTCGAATGTTGTAGCGTTACATTGATCACTGAGGAAGGCTTTCTTATCTCTCCTTGCTATTCTTAGGAACTCTGCATTCAAATGGGTATATCTTTCCTTTTCTCCTTTGCCTTTAGCTTCTCTTCTTTTCTCAGCTATTTGTAAGGCCCCTTCAAACAACCATTTTGCCTTTTGCATTTCTTTTTCTTGGGAATGGTCTTGATCCCTGCCTCTTGTACAATGTCACGAACCTCTATCCATAGTTCTTCAGGCCCTCTGTCTATCAGATCTAATCCTTTGAATCCATTTCTTACTTCTACTGTATAATTGTAAGGGATTTATTTGTCCTTCTTCCCACTTAAATAGTAAACTTCTCAGTCACATATTCTTTATAAGCTTATTATATGATAGGCACTCAAAAGTATGTATTATTGAGGATGTTGATGAGATGATGGGAGTAGTTATGATAATGACAGAAATCAACCACTTCTTCAGTAATCTACACTTTGCTGTAGGGTTGGGTAGAACACTGACACCTCCCCTAGAAAGTGCTTCTGTCTCCTTTTCCAACTCTTAAATTTATTCATAAAATTTATACTCAGAGATTGGCATGGTATTATTTGGAATGAGACATTTAAAATATCTGGTATCAAATAAAAATATAAACATCTTTAAATTAGTCCCTGGAAGACTTGCTGGCCCTAAAACATTAGTTTGAACTAACTTTTTGATATACAAGAAAATCGAGCAATCCTATCTCTTACAACATTACTTTTACTTTACTAGTGTCCTAGGAAACGTTATTCCAATTTTCAAAAATTATATAACCAAGAATTTATTTGGTGTCTTTTGTATGCCAAGCAGTGTGTAATGGAGAATAAAGAAACTCAATACATGGTTTCCGCTCAAAAGGAGCTTTCTTGGTAAGCAGGGCAAGAGCTCAATAAGAGAAACAATAACGATGGCAGAAGGTGAGGTCTTAGATTTTTCAGGACTAAGAGCTCAAAGGAAGCTTGCAGTCCTCAGAGACCGAGAACCCAAAGCAACCTTACAAAGTCAGTCTTGCCTTGGCTGAGGATTCAGCTTGGCTCAGACAATTCCTTTCACCTCTGGGTTTCTAGTTCTGAAAAGGAAAATGGCATTGATACGCCAAAGCGCATTCATGAGAAATGCACACAAAAAAATCTTTAAAACATGTGCATTTATTGGTGGTCAGCAAATGTTAAGTAAATTGTGACCAAACTTTTACCGACCAAGTGATCACCTGTTGGTCATCTGTTGATCATTGTTTGCTCACGTCTGCTCAGGCTGCTGTAACAAATACCAAAGACTGGCAGTGCTTAGACAACCTGCATTTCTCACATTTCTGGAGGCAGAAAAGTCCACTGAAGTGCTGGCAGATCCAGTGTCTGGTGGGATCCTATTCTTGCTTTGCAGATGGCCATCTTCTTACTGTATCCTCACTCGGTGGAGAGAGAAAGATCATCTCTCTTATATGTCTTCTTATAAGACACTAATCCCATTTATGAGGGTGCCACCCTCATGATCTCATCACCTCCCAAAAGTACCACCTCTTAATACCATCACATCAGAAGTCAGGGTTTCAACATAATAAATTTTAGAGAGACACATATTTTCAATCCATAGCAGTATTTATTTCCCTGGTGTTGTTACAATGCACATGCTATCTTTCAGAAACCAACTCTTGTCCACTCTTGGACTAAGAACATTGGCTGAGATGGACCCCATTCATTGTGGCTTCTGTGTGGGTGCCTGGCAGTATTCTCTCTAGGGTCTTCCAGGCCTTGGGCGCAAGTTTGTCTGTTTGGAAACAAAATTTTCTTTTGGAAGATGCAGTGCCATACAGCAGGTATTTACATGCTCTCTTCATCTGCAGGTCAATTTATAATACAGTATTGAACTCCTGGTAAAGTATAAATAAAGAAAATGATAGTAAAAATGAGATTAGTTTAGTGATATCAAAATTATTATACTGATGACTTGGGAGGGTTTAAAGGGCCTCCCTGGTGGCTCAGATGGTGAAGAATCCATCTGCAATGCAGGAGACCTGGGTTTGATCCCTGGGTCAGGAAGATCCCCTGGAGGAGGAAATGGCAACCCACTCCAATATTCTTGACTGGAGAATTCCATGGACAGAGGAACCTGGCGGGCTGTAGTCCTTGGGGCTGTAAAGAGTCAGACACTTTGAAGAAGCATTTTCGAAATACTTTGAAAGTACACTTTACAGACAGATTTATAAAGATTTTAGGTCCAACAATGGTAAATCACAGGGTTATTTCAGCTCATTTAGAAGGTGACTGAAAATGTTCAGTAGATGTAATTGGTAACAATTGTATTCATATTCTACCTATTGAAATCTCTGGAGGCTCTCTCTATACCAAGTTACAAATTAATGAAATATTCTGAAGAATGTGTCATCTCATTATAACTTATAATGCTGTTAAATATAATTAAAATAAAATCTGTCCAAACTGTATTAAAAACTGCAAGTGTCAATATTTCAGTAAAATATTGTACAATTTTCTCAAATCCCAGGAAGTCATCCCATCTAAATTTATCTTCCTTGGCTATATGGTATATTTCCTATACTTAAGCAAATAAAAAAGGTATCAACAATACTATGATGACGCCTATGTCAGTATGTTATTAGAGGACACCAGCCATCATTCTACCCTTCCAGGCTTATTAAAATGAAATTCAATCAATTAAAGAAAGCAGATGAAAAAATGTTTTATTTTCAAAACTTAAATTATATATTTTACAATCAGGGCTAAAAAATTATATTGTGTATTTGAGTACTGTTGCTATGTAGAAAGCATTGTTATTTATTGATAATAAAGAAAGAAGGTCAATGGTATGTCCGGGTTTGGAAAAAAGAAATAGATTCTGATCGTGATGTCAACTTAAAGTAGATAATCATAAGGAGCCACACATTTCTAGCACATGAATTGCTAGACTTCTCCACCCCCCCACACACACTGTGAAAGCCCTTGGGACTGGGGCCATTTTTAAAGGCTCTGGAGTGACCAGAACATTAGCTAATTTCAGAGAGTACGAAATGAAACACTATCTATGAATTCCAATAAGCACTGTCTCCGAAGATGACTTCTCAGAACTGCGGAACTCTTTATGGAGATTTTAGCTGGGACGATGGTGCTTGTAAGTAATCTCGCCCCAAAGCAGTTCATTTTCAAGAATACACTTACATCACTAATTGTTCTCACTCAGAAAGCTACTTAGAGCTCCGAGACCCTCCTGCCCCTCCCCTCTCCTCCCCTGCCTCCCAATGTCCATCTTGTCTTTTAATGAAAACGCTCGGAGGCAGCGCTAAAAGGCAGCCCTGCCCGCCCATCTTCTGAAAGGGGATATGGAACTGCAGATGGGGCTCTCTCTTAGTGAGAAACAACGTTGACTTAAGACTTCGTGGTGAATCTCTGCAGGTGTAGACAGAGCATTTTAAACCCGGTGACCAATCGTAATTCAACACAGATATCATGACAGCAGTCCGTCAGCTCTGAAGCAGAATTATGAACCGTTTTTCTTTTCTTACTGATTTTTCTCTGACTCTTTTTTGAACTTGATTTATTTAGTTTTGGCTGTACTGGGTCTTCATTGCTGATCAGGCTTCTCTCTAGTTGCAGTGAGCAGAAGGCGAGGGCTTCTCGTCGAGGTGATGTCTCTTGTTGCGGAGCACAGGCTCTAGGAAGTGTGGGCTGCTGTAGCTGTGGCATGTGGGCTCAGGAGTTGCAGTTCCCAGACTCCAGAGCACAGGCTGGGTAGTTACGGGGATGGGCTTAGTTGCTTCGTGGCACGTGGGATCTTCTCAGATCAGAGATCCACTGGCGCTGGCCAGTGGATTCTTTACCACTGAGCCACCAGAGAGCCCATGAACCACTATTCTTTAAAAAAAAAAAAAAAAAAGTCTCTAAGGGAAAAATTGAATTGTCTGAATAGACTCTCCAGGAAGAAAAAAAAAAAAAAAATTAAAACCAAATTAAAATGCTTTACGCCAAAGAAAGAACAAAGAACAGCCTCTTATATTGGAGAATTTTTATTCTCTTAGAGATCTCTAAAGTTAAAAATTCCCAAAGATGATTGATTTGGGCCACCTTAATTTTGATGAGAAAGGGAAGAAAAACTGCTTGGAGTGGCCAAGAAAATGTGTTTGGGGAGTAGTCTTCCTTCAAAGGCTGTCTTAAGTACTTATTAATAATATTACAGACTTTAGACACTTTGAGCTTCTTTGTATTTAAAGGGGGAAAATGGTTGATTGGGTGGAAACTAAAACCGAATTTTTTTTAAATTTTCTTACTGAGAAAAGTAGGGGGGAAGTGTCATGGAAAGACATGGAACTGATTAAAACTGAGTGTTAATTCCTTTTTTTGCCGTTTTGAGTTGAATACCGATGTGTTACTCATCCTCTTGTGGTTCAGAGCTCAGTCTGGGAAATTAAACTGCTTTAAAGACGCTGCGTTCACCATGCAGGAATTACATACATTCTGGCAGTGAGCCTCCACAAAGAGATGTGTAAATGAACCGTACCCTGAAACGGAGGGCACCGGCCTGGAACACGCTGATCCCTGATGTGAACACGCACAGACACACACACACACACAAATGAATTTAGATAATGCTATTAGCTTTATCTTGCTTAGAAATGTCCATTCTCCATCAGCCAATCACAACTGAAAGAAAGGTTGCTCAAGAATCCTCAGAAAAATGCATGTTTATTGATTAAAGCAGTCTATGTTCAGTTCTGAGACTCCAAGAGACAGTCCCTGTCCCCAGGCCTTACCAGTCAGCAGGGGGAAAATGACGCGAAGCCTCAGGGACATCCCCAAGGACACTCCTGCCCATCACTAACTGCAAGACAAGTACCTGCTCTGGGAATTCAAAGGAGAAGGCAGTGCAAGTGGCTGAGTTAGGCAGCATTATTCTAAGGAGGTATTCTTAGTAAAACTTTTCATTTTGATGTAATCGCAAATTTACAGCAAAATGAGAAAAACAGTGCAAAATACTCCTGTGTACCGTCCCTAGATTTCCCAACTCTCAACGTTTTATCATTTTTGTTCTATCGTTTTCTATCTTGAGAATCACATAAATTTCAGATGAGATGCCTCTTTATCAATATTTCAGTGTGCATTTCCTAAGAAGAGAGATATTCTCTTACAGAAGTTCGATGCAATTAGCAAAGTCAGGAAACGATCATTGATATGATGCTAGTATCTAATTTTGGAGAGGAATTTTTAACTGCCCCCTTTTGCACATTTTTGCCTGTTGCATGAGTTACTGTGCCTTGAAAAGAGTGCAAGGGAAGACTTTCATTCTCAGACAGGTCTTGAGGGGCTTCCGAAAAGGCAGAAAGCAGACTCTCTAGACCTCCAGCCTAAGGAGTCTCAAAAGAGATGGCATTCAACTTTCTGTTTCTTTCTCAAAGAAAGAACGACTCTCTTCAACTCATTCTTTAAGCAGACTCTATTTCTTAAAATTCCCTCTGACGGCAAAAGTTTAAGCTGCTGCCAGAGAAGTTGTCTAGCAGTTTTTTCCCGTCCCCCTGCCCCTCCCAGCCAGCTTCCTCCCCCTCCCTGTCTGCCCCCTGTCTGACACAGAAGCCACATCAGACACCAGGAGAAGAAGCAGACTCATAGCCTGTCAACACATCCCTGGCTGCCTGACTCTCAGCAAGGTAGTTGCAGGGGGTCAGGAGCAAACAGGACGCTTCCAACAGGGGAAAATCCAGCACTGTTTGCAGCCAGGGAGGGCACGCCGCCTTCCTCTTGGTGGCCAGGTGAGGGGAATTAGACCTGAGCCCCCGGTAAGAATAATAAGTGCCCTCCTGATTGACAAGCATCACCCCCCCTCCTTAATTTGGGTTTTGCCACTGGAAGGCTCAAAATACCTGGCAACATAGATCTTCAGCTGTTAATCTGGGATTTTCATTTTCAAAGGACTTTTGAGCCTTTATATGCAGATGTTGAAATCATTTCAACATGCTTTCCCCTAACAGAGCAGAGTTCAGTGTTATTAAAAAAAAAAAAAAAAAAAAAAAAAAAAACATCACTTCCAGCAGGTTTTTCATGCTTAGGAACAGACACATTTTGGAACTTGGCTCCAGGGGATGGCCTGTTTAACCAAGTACAATCATGTGATTTTTCTATGACACTTCTGATTCTTCCAGAAATATGAACGGATGAACAATATAATGACCAGTTCCTGGAACATGTGCTTTTCCAGAACTTTCCCACTGCCTAATAAAGTTTACTTCCATTAACAAAAGGCATAACATTTAGCATTTTCTGGCTTTAAAAAAAAAGAGAGAGAAAACAGAATAAAGAATCCACAAAATGGAGGAAGCAAGAGACATTAAGACATTTTAATGATGGTTTTGCTCATGTTTAGTTGAAAATGAGAACTGACGGCTAGCTACTTCACTGAAGCCTGTGTCGCAGACCAACAGACTGACAGTTGTTAAAATGTGAGATCTTGGGCCCCACCCAGACTTGCCTGCCCAACCAGAATTTGGGTTTCAGCATGGTGCCTGAGTGATGTACAGGCATCATGGTTTGAGAAGCAGCACTATACACAGGTGTGCCACCCCCAACAAGGATGGATAGTAGGTTAAAAAAACAATTCTTGCAGAGGGATCGAATCACAAAGTGGGTTAGGAGAAGAGGCAGGAGCAGGCGCTCTCTGAAGGGCTCAACAGCTAATATCTCACTTGATTTTTCCAGAGTGGCCAAAATTAGCAAATAAAAATTCAGGACACAGTTAAATTTTAGACCAATATTTCATAATTTTTGTGTGTCTTATATTTGGACATGCTTATAATAACAAACAAACTATTTAACTGAACTCCAAATTTAACTGAGCATCCTATACTTTGTCTGGCAACCTTATTGCAGAGTCTCTTGATTAAAAAAAAAAAGCGTATAATATTTCTATATGGCTTATTTGTAAACTGGGCCAATTGTGCTAAAGCTCCACAAGGAGATGAATTTGTCAACGAAAGTGAAAGTGAAAGTCACTCAGTCGTGTCCAACTCTTTGCAACCCCATGGAATAGTCCATGGAATTCTCCAGGCCAGAATACTGGAGTGGGTAGCCTTTCCCTTCTCCAGGGGATCTTCCCAACCCAGGGATCGAACCCAGGTCTCCTGCATTGCAGGCAGATTCTTTACCAGTTGAGCCACCAAATCCTGGCAATTTCCAAAATCCTTCAAAGTATTTTTATTTACCTAAATACGCTCAAAAATTTTGAAAGAAATAATGTCTAAAATCATAATGACCTAAATAATAGCTTTTTTCCAAGAATATGGAAATTGCTGATTCTAACATTGTTGCTTTTGAATTAATTATTCTCATTGGAACCAAAGAGGATAGACTAATCCAGTCTCCTTGTCAAAGTCTGACACCCTCACTCCCTCATTCTGGTTTAAAGACGGCCACCAAGTCAGCCTCCAGAGTTGACATCTCTTCTTAGCCTGGCATAGCTTATAGTTTGTTTTCCGGTTCAGAACTGCAGGTTCTGTTCCTGGAAATGAGCACGGTTGGAGGTTCTCTGGCCTCAACACTGTACAGGGGGGTAAACCAGCATTTATGCCTGTCTGACTCACTCCTAACTGCTTATCAGAAACAAGGTCCACACAGAATTGCCTCAAGTAATTCCTTCTGCTGTTTTTCCACAGTTAATTCTTTGCATCAGCTGGAAATAAAAAGAAGAAACATCTTAACCCAAGTAGAGCCAAGGGTTATTCTCCTTTGCCTCCATTTTTTGAAAAATAATTTTTAAAGGCAAAAGATTCCTTCTGAATGAAGATCTCCCTAGTAGACTTTGATGAATCTCACTAATAAAACAATAAACTTTTCCCTCTTAGTGATTTGTATTTAGTTCTTTATCTCCTTGTCTTTCTTTTTTCCTTCCTTTCTTCCTTTCTGTGTTCCTTTCCTTTCTTGCTTCCATGCTTTCTCTTTATCTTTCTATTTTTTAAACCTTCTCTCCTTCCTTGCTTTCTTTGTTTCTAAAACTCATCCATTTCTCCCACATGCCAGAGCTCATCTATTTGATCTCACTGGAACCCAGGCTGTTAAGTGCTAGTTTGGAAGAATCCTACTTCCTGTGACATGAAGGCTGCTTACAACCAGAGGAAACATTTGTAAATTTGCTGGGGCCAGAGGGAGGCACCTCTCAGTTAAAATGGTAACCCACCCACCCTCTCACACCCAGGATCCCATGCCGGGTTCTACCCTCACTCCAGGTTTCCCTAAGCAGAAATCGAATGGTTTATAAAATGTATTCAATCTCACATTCTCATAACCCAACAGTTTTGGTTAGATTCTTCCTAGACAAGAAGATGACTCTTCAGTTTGTTTGTTTTGTGTGCTAAACACAAAGCAATTAACTCTATGTTTGTATTTATGATCAGCTAGGCATTCCATTTCTGAAACATAATACCTTATTTTAGTGTATTCACCAAACACTTAGATGGCACTCACCGTGTTCCAAGCACAGGCGGATGACTGACTGTGGATTCATTTAATAGTATAATAACACCATGAGATGGGTACTGTTATTATTCAATTTTACTGATGAAGAAACTGGGGTCTAGAGGGATGAAGCAGCGTGCCCAAGGCCATCAGTCCAGCAAATGATGGACACAGATTGAACCCTATTTTCACAAAGCTCTGCTCCCTTTCCCTTCATGACAACAGACAAACTCATTTCAAGCCACCATCAGGTTTTCAGGATTCTTCTATTTCTAACCATTATAAATTCTCTCAGATAACCCTGCACCCTATACCACACCATTACATCTTCTGATGAGACTTTTGCACAAAGCATCTTATAGTTCATATCATCGTGTGAACACATCTGTAACAAGGCAACCTCTTTTCCCCATCACCAAAAATGAACAATAGGAGACTATAACACCCAAATAGTCATCTTCCAATATTCTAAAGTGCTTTAGTTGTTAAGAACAGTACAAGTAAGACACATTAAATTAATAAAGTGTAGAAATTATTATATGGTTCAAAAACGAGCTTTTACCTTTTAGGGACAGAGGAAAACAAACAAACAAAATCTCTAACGATTTCTTTCAAATGGGAAACACAGATTATAAATGACCAGGGCCAATGACTGAAGTAAAATGCACATAACATTTGTAGAAAAGGAAAGAATTCAAGCATGTGTTCAAAGAGCAATAAAATAAAATTGAGAAAAAAATGTAAAAGAAGAGAAAGCCACAAAAATGTCTTTCTTTCGATGTTTATTTTTGTGTTAAGTAACACAATGATAATACCATCAACGGATTGTGATTTGCAGAACATAACAGAGTATTTTAAAGCAGAAAAAGAAAATCTTGAAAGACCCAGCCTTTAGTTCCCATGCAATGTTCTAAAATCAGTGGAACAAGTGGACTGCTGGTTTTCTGTTTATTTTTTACAGAAATAAAACCTGGCAGGGAACAAAATGGTTCCCCACTTCCAGCATCTACTCATCTTTTTCTCCCCCCAGCTGTTATTGAGATCAAGTTTAAGAAGACACCCTTTTAAGTCTCCTGGAAGTCTCTGAAAAATAAAAATAGGCAGAAAAGGATGATTATGAAGAATTGTGGGTGGGAAAATCATGTACCCAATTTGTTCCTGAAGTTTTGAGAGAAAGCAAGATGGTTATAATAACATATTTTGGCTGATTCATCTAAAAAGAGCGTGCCCAGCATCAAGTGCTGAGTAGCTGAGCTGGTGGTGACAGTCGAGTTAGCATTCTTGAAGCCAGATGTTCTGGGTCAGTATCAGCTCTGAGCTCACTGATGCACTGTGTGCTCTTAGGATGATGGTTTACAAGGTTGCTTTTTGTTTTTGTTTTTGTGTGTTTTGCAGAGTGGCAGAAAAGGGGAAAAGTTGCAGGGAATAGCGTGGAAAACTCCAGACTGTCTTAACAGTTTGGTCAATTGCATCATCAAAAGAATTGCGTTTTTCAGAGAAAAGAGATTTTCCCTACAATACTGAGCAAACCTTGTCTGTTTCTGATCACCAGATGAGTGGCACAAGGTTACAAAATAGCTCCAAGTTAATTTCATCTATGCTAAGATTTAATAAGAGTGGTTTTATTTTAGACCACTATCAGCCCTGGAACGCTTCCTTCTCAATGCAGCTATGTGATACCTAAAAGACATCCACAAATTAGGACCTCATCAGTCAATCCTAAAGGAAATCAACCCTGAACATTCATTGGAAGGACTGATGCTTAAGGTGAAGCTCCAATACTTTGGCCACCTGATGCGAAGAGCTGACTCACTGGAAAAGACCCTGATTCTGGGAAAGATTGAGAGAAGGAGAAGAAGACAGTGGCAGAGGATAAGATTATTAAATGGCATCACCAACTCAATGGGCAATAATTTGAGCAAACTCTGATAGCGGGAGACAGAGGAGCCTGGCAAGCTGCAGTCCATGGTGTTGCAAAGAGTCAGACACGACTTAGTGACTGAACAACAATGACAACATAGGAAGAAAAGCTAGACAACCACTCACAATGGCTGCCTTCCCGGAAACCAGAGATGCAGTGTAGAATTTCCACAGCTCTGACATGGCCTGAGCTGCAGCCCCAGGGATAATTGCCATCGGTAGATTGACGCAATGGGTAGGTCTCCCAGCCCCAAACCGACTGCCTCCTCTAGTTCTCTGTAATTTCCATAATAGAAGACAACAGCTTTTCGTTTCACAATTATTGATAGCAATCACAAAACTAACACCCGTGAGAAAGGTTACAGTACCACCAGCAATCCCACACTGGTTTCAGAGATCCATTATTTCATTAGAGGTTGCAAAGTGGTGGTATGCTAACTCCTAATTGTTTCTTCATTTATTAACTGGAATTCTTCTAAGGAAAGAAGAACTTCGCCTCCTCAGCTATTTCATTATTTCGAGGTACAGTCCTGTACGGAAAGGGAAGTTAAATATTTGAAAGTGTTCCTTTATTTGTTAGTTTTCTAAATAATGAGTTGGTTCCCTAGTATCCTACAAAGGGAGCACATACACTTTTAAATATTGTTATGAATGCAAGGGTTTTAACAGATCCTCTGTGTTTCAATACTTTGCAATACTGTTATTTTTCTATCCATCTTTGGACATGGTTGTTTTATCTTTGGGTAGTAGGAGCCTTTGACTGTTGGCTTCTGTATATTTTGAATCTTTCTTCCCAGCCCAGTGGTCTTTAGCAGCTTCCTTGCTTCCGGGTATGGCAAGATGTCACAGACTCATCTTGAACATTTCCCACCTCAACCTGGATGCAGCCAGGATTTCCAAGGCACCCTGGTTCCTCTCAGTGAGAAAGGTATTTGGAGACTACAGTATGGATACTAAGAGCTCCTTGCTTCTGTATCAGCTATTGGTTCTAAACCCTTCAGTGGGCACAGTCAGGAAATAATTTTAGGAGAAATAGTTCAGAATTCATACCAATATTTCCAACTCAAGTTTTGGGTTATAGGTTTTTATGTAATTTTGCTGGATTTTTCTATCTGTCTTTTTCTCTTATGTTAACAAAATCTTCCTGCAATGCAAGAAATGGAGGAGACTCATGGGTTCGATCCCTAGGTAGGGAAGATCCTCTGGAGTAGGAAATGGTGACTCTTTTCGGTATTCCTGCCTGGAAAAATCCCATGGCCAGAGGAACCTGGCAGGCTAAGTCCATGGGGTTGCAAAGAGTCAGACAAGACTGAGCAACTGAACACTGAGCACTGATGTAAAAAAAAAAAAAAAATTGGTTTTTTATGACGTTAGTATAATATTATGTGTTTTGTCCTAAGTTAGGGCTTCCCTTGTGGCTCAGCTGGTAAACAATCCACCCGCAATGCGGGAGACATCGGTTCGATTCCTGGGATGGGACAATCCCCTAGAGGAGGGAAAGCCTACCCACTCCAGTATTCTGGTCTGGAGAATTCCATGGACTCTCCAGAGGGTCCATGGGGTCGCAAAGAGTAGGACACAACTGAGTGACTTTCACTTTCAACTTCCACGTGAAAGTTTCAGAAAAAAGTTTCAGAATAACCCTATCAAAATATTACTAACAATAGAGTAATTTAATTAATGAAAGGAGTTTAAGATTTCTTTGTAGTTCTTTTGCTTTAGGATATATTCTACTGCAGATATGCAGCCAAATAAATGAAGGTTAAAATCATTCGATATAATTCCTTTCTATAGGGTGAATACCCAGGTTGGTGTACTTAGTTTTGCTTTTGAATTCAGGGATTGCTTTCTTTACATTTTGTTTTATGATCTTGTAAAATATTTTTGTGTTTTGAAATGTACTAAACAAGGTACATTAAGAAAAATCTGGCTTCCAAAGCTGTTGTTTCCAATCTGTTTCCCCCTTCTCCTGGAATTAACCATTTTTTAAAATTATTGTTTCTTGTCCTATGGTTTTTTATGTGTGAACTATTAAATCCTCTTTTATCTTAGAGAAAAGGTAGCATATCATATATTCTGATCTTCACCCTGCTTTTTGCACTGAGCACTATTTCCTAGAGATCACTCCACAGGAATGTATAAATTCAGCTTTTCTTTCTGTTGTTGTTGTTTAATGGCTAAGTTCTGTCCGACACTTTTGTGACCCCATGGACTGTAGCCTGCCAGGCTCCTCTGTCCATGATATTCCCCAGGCAAGAATACTGGGAAAGAATACCATTTCCTTCTCCAGGGCTTATCTCTGTTAGCAGCTATATAATACTTTACTGTGTGGCAATTGGGTTGTTTATTCAACTTGTGCCCTCCTGATGAACATTTAAGTTATTGCCAGTCTTTTACTGTGATTCATGTCACATGAAGACTTTTGTGCTTTTTTTTTTTTTTCTTTTTACTTTACTAGCTTCTCATTGGGACAGATTCCTAGAGGATGGGTTATTTGTTAAAAGATATAGACAGATAATATTGCTAAGTTCTCCCCACAGGGGCCAAGCCATTAGCATTTCTACCAACAATGCATAAGAAGATCTGTTTCTTCACATCCTCTACAACATAGAGTAGTCAAACTTCAAAAACAATTGGAATATCTACCAAGAAAGAGTTTTATCAGTACTTGAGGGTCGCCTGAGTGAAAATCTGTAAGGCATTTGATTGATATGTCTCAGGCATTTAGATCTACATTTGACTTGAAAAAAATAGAGAGGTAAAAGAAATGGAAAGAAAAGTTGACAGAGGAGAATCTCTTTCATTTATTGAGCAGCAGAACTGATGATGGAAGTAGCTATGCCTGACCCTCATTTTCTTGTAAGCTCAACTCTTCAAAGTCAAGCACCATGCCCATTTTAAGATAAAGAAACTAACACAGGGAAGAAGTGGTGTCTTGCTCAAGACAGGGCCATCCAGCTACTTGGTCTCAAGAGAATGTTCTTTTTCTACTTCCTCTAAGGCCCAGGGCAAACTCCAGGAGATAGTGAAGGACAGGGAGGCCTAGAGTGCTGCAGCCCACCAGATGGCAAAGAGCTGGACATGACTTAGCAACTGAGGAACAACAACAATGAGGCCCAGTGGAAGAGTGGGAAAGCAGAGAGTCAGGCTTGAAGAATCGGAGAGATGTATTCCTAGCTCAGTCCTGTTGTTGAGCCAGGCATGCAGTCTACATACATGTACCTCTTGACTCTGGGTTTCAGTTCCCTTAGTCACAAAATCAAGAGATTAGGAAAGAGGTTGCCAGCTGCCGTCCCGGGCCCTGATCTACATTCATGAGGTTCAGGGAACTCTGCAACTGGAGCTGGCAGACATGGGTGGGAAAAGCTGGGGAAACCCCACTTCCCGCTTCCATCAGCCCATACCCAGATCAGAAGAGCCCAAGACACTCCCATTCTGGGTGTTGCCTCCAAAGGCATTCCTGTTGATGGGCCTTGGTACCAAGGTTAGGAAGAGGGAGGAGTCTTTGATATTTGCCAATTCCTGTCACATACGAGGTATTTTGTAGGTGTTTTTTATTTACCATGGCAATTTATCCTCACTGCACATTGGCTCTTCAGAGAAGAAACAGAGAGATGAAGTCATTTATCCCAAATGGTATAGCCAGCAGCAGAGCAGGGATTATAGTCCTGTTACTTCTCTGTATCTATGGGCTCTACCTTGCAGCAGAAAATAACAATGTGCATTTCACAGAAGACACAGAATGTACATTGAAGGTTATTAACTAAACTCTGCCCCAAACTGGAACCTCTGGGTATGATCTAGAATCTTCCAGTTTTCTTTGAATTCTCTACCAGGAAATCTGTCACAGGACTGCCCTACAAGGAAATCAGAAAGCCGCAACAATAGTCCCATCCATCTAGTCACCAAAGCTGGAAGAAGTTCATTTGTCACAAAGCAGAAGAGGTGTGCCAAGGGGAAACTGACACAATTGATCAATAACAATGCAGTGAGCACTGTATTAGGTGACTGACACACTACCTAATTTAAGATGCTCTGCCTTTGTGCTCATTCGCCGAGTTGAGTCTGACTCTTCGTGACCCCGTGGAATACAGCCCACTAGGCTCCTCTGTCCATGGGATTTCCCAGGCAAGAATACTGGAGTGGGTTGCCATTTCCTTCTCCAGGGGATCTTCCTGAACAGGGATAGAACCCGTGTCTCCTGCCTCTCCTGCATTGAGAGGCAGATTCTTCACCACGGAGCCACCTGGGGAGATAAGATTCCTCTTCCCATTTACAGATGAAACAACGGAGACTCAGAGATGTAGAATAAGTTTCCTACAATCCTTGCTAGTTGTGGTAGGGCCACGATTCTATCAAGCTTCTTTGGTATTCCAAAGCCCACTCTAGTTGCCCCAGTTGTAAGTCAATGTTACATACTAAGGGAATCCTTGGGTGTCCCTGTACAGAGGGAAGACCAAAGGAACTGCTGAGTGGCTCTTCACCAGGTGTGATGTCTCAAACACATCACTTAATGACTTTGGAATTCAGTTTATTCCTCTACAAAACAAGCACGTTGAAGTAGCTGCTTTCTAAAACCATTCAGTGCCTTCTCATTGCTCCGAGGGCAAGTCCACCGCATCCTATTTGCCTTGCCCCTGCCTTCCTGACATGTCACTCCCACCCATCACACTCTAGCTCTCAGGGACCTCCCTTCCTAGGTACCTCCAGAGGATGACGTCATCCCCACCTTACATCACAGGGCACACGCTCCTGGGCCTGGAGTTCGGTCCTTCTCTCAGCGCCATCTCACTGCCTGGGTAAATCCTGTCTGTCCTTCAGGCATCAGCCTCTCCATCTCTTCCTCGGAGAATAGGAAGATGATTCTCCTCTTCAGCCTGTTCAAGTCCTAGCCTCCTGTTCTCAAGCCAGCCCAGCCCACCTGCTTTCGAAACTCTATTCTCATCAGGGATGATCTAGTCAATGAAAACTGTCAACTTTTAGGAGAAGTACACCCTCGTACTCCTCCACTGCCACCCAATGTGCCAGCATGTAAAAATACTATGGATCAAATACTGGAATCTAGCAAAATGTCCATCCAAAGGCAATTTTTTAAATCAATGATTTGGTCTTTAAAAAGAACAAAGCAGGTCTGAATGTGCTGATGTGGAAAGACACCTATGAAATAGGGTTGTGTTTTAAAATACATGTTGTAGAAGAATATGTGTGATGTGATCCCTTGTTTTTTAAAATGAAAAATATTTATGCATCTACATGGACAGAAAACACTCCTAGAATGGAAGTGGGACTAGGCAGTGAGGATTTTTTTTTAAGTACACCTTCTTATACTGGTTTTTTTTTTTTTTTTTTACTATGAGTATAAATTTTATAATTAAGTTTTAAATAAAGAGGGAAAATCACTCAAGAGTAGCAAGAATCTCCCAAGTACTGGAGGGGGTACACATGCTAGTTTCCTGCATGGCGGGCCTAGATGCCTTTCCTAAAGTGTCCACCCAAAAGGTCCCTTATGTCCTAGACATCTCTTTATCTTTCCCCCCACTTCCTGTTTGGCTTGTCAACCCTCAAGAACCCAGTTCTTATGAATTCTACTTTCAATTCCAGTGCAAACATTTTCCATTCAACTTAAATAAATACAGCAAGCAGTTACAGATAGCCTCCTGGGCAAAGCCTTCGACTAAGCATGTTGGGAAGGAAAAGTGATGACGACAATGACCTTGACTTCCATCCATCCATCCAACCATTCATCCATTCAGTGTATACAACAGGTCTTGGGTGAGCAACGCATATAAGACAGACATGCCCTGTACTGTCTCACATTTTACAAACCAGTGGTCTTAACCATCCTCCCCAGCCCCGACTCCAGAGTGAAGAAGGCCACTCCAGGGCTAACCTAAGGGATGGCAGAAAGGATTCCAGGTGCCATGATACCATGGTGGCTAGGAGGTATTTGAGGAACTTCTTCCTCTTCCGGGTACTCTCCCAACCCCCCAGAGTGGAGAATAGCCTCCTCCTGGCTCCTCTGATATGAATCCTGGTTCCCCGCTGCAATTCCAGAAAGTTCTCCACAAATGGGGAAACCATTCAGACTAGAAGGTGAAATGAAAATTATTATAGCGTTAGCAACAATAATAACAAGGAAAAATAATAGCCACCTTTTAGTGAGGACATTTTATGTGCTATACATTTTAACTGATTATTCTCACCTTAGGTATCATCACCCCATTTTCCAGATCAAAAATTAAAGCCTCTGAAACACTAGCTTGAGGTCTTGCAAGTGGTAAATGGGGGTTTCAATCCAGGTGACTGACGTCAGTGGCTGCTTCCCATCCTGTGGAGACAGCATCGAAGCTGTTCACACAAAAGGCAAACATCTCTGACCCCACCTACTCTGTGTCCCCATCAGCATACAGGCAGAACAAGACCGTAAGGACAGAGGTGTTAGCATGGACATCCAAGATGAGTAGATGGAATTACAGTGTGATTCTATATCTCTTATTATTTGAAACAAAACCATAACTTAGAGAAAAATAAGCTTTGCGAATAAGAGATAACTTTAGCTTTCCAAACCAGGAATTACCCGCTTCTATAACAGACTGCTTAGTTTAATAAGGCACACACATCCGTGAGGCTGGTTAAGCAGTGGGTAGCAAGGTAGTGAGGCTTGATTTAATTTCTCCATGATTCAGACTTGTCCAGACATGTGTCCTCAAACTGTATTTGAGGGCAGTGAGGGTAAATAGTCCCCAGACCAGAAGATGTTCCCTTGGTCACCTCCCACTCACCCTGTCTGCTGACCTCCGAAGGAAATTCAGCCCTGCAGTTAACATCTGTGGTCCCAGCAGCTGGGCTGGAGTAAAAGGTACTTAACCGCCCAGCTCCTTTTGCAAGGTTAGAAAGAATCAATAGGAGATGTGTTTAATGCGGTATCATATCAGGTCTCATCGCACTTTTAAAACTGAAATATCCACAGTGGTGTATATCACCCTAGTCTCACGGTAGAGAATGGGCTTAGTGTGGTCTAAGATAGATATCACGGCTTTATTACATACATGAAAAAAAAAAAAAAAAAAAAACTCGGGAGAGTCCTCTGGAATTTCACTCTTGGATATTTTTCTCTCTCTGATCCCCCTCCTCCTTCTCTCCCTTTCAAATTTTCATCCTTTCTCTCTCCTCCCCTCCCCTCCTCTCCTTCTCTCCCTTCTTCTTTCTTTGTTCCTTCTTTCATCCTTCCCTTTAATTTCAGCTGTCTGATTATCTCCCGTGGAAGATCGCCAGGGCCTCAGCAAACCGCCAAAGAAGCTGGGTGATTTCCCCTCCAGTTCCCGTGGGCACACATGTAGACTGCGAAATCCAGACTCGGAAACTCTCTCAAGGTGGGCGGCGCTGGTTGGAACCCATCCGCTTAGCAAAGCAGACATTTCCATAAGCTTCAATGCAGTTATTTTGAAAGAGAAACCTGTCTAGACAGAACATAATTAAACATAGCATCTTGTTCTTTTGTTAAGCAGACCACAAGGTAAAATTCTTTGTTGAGTCTAATACATAACATAGAATACCATTGGAAAATTAGAGATTGGAAGGTCAAAGTTATAACGTGGGTTTGTGGGGCGGTGGTGGTACTGGTTAATTTCATAATGAAGCCTGTAGGGGAAACCATCGTCTATCACAGAATGGAGTGTCAAAAAAGATGAAAGAAACCAAATCTCAGTTCAAGGCTCTATCAGCATTTGCACAAGCAGCCTTAAGGACATTCACCTCTGTAAGAACTTGCCTGTAGAATTCTTAGTATTTTGGTTTAGAAGTAACTCTACAATATCATCTGGTCCTCTCCCCCACAGAGTGACTGCTGACACAGAGCCTCAATCCTCTAGCTTGAAAACTTACTGATAATTGCCAATGTTGAAATTTTCAAACCAAGTGGTTGAACTGGGAATAAAACAACTGTATTGGTTTGCTGAAGCCTGCTGTAACAAGTACTGCTCAGCGGGGAGCTCAAATAACAGAAATGTACTGTCTCGAAGTTCTGGAGGCCAGAAATCTGAGGTCAAGGCATCGTCTGAGGGCTAAGAAGGAAAATCTCTCCCAGTTTCTGACAGTTTGGAGCTTTCCTTGCCTCGCAGATGACAAGCCTCCTGTCTCTTCATATTGTTTTCTCTCTGGGTTTTCTGTGTGTCCAAATGTCTATCTTTTTTTAAAAGTTCACCAGTATCGCATCAGGGGCTGCCCTAATGACCTCATCCTAACTTGATCATGTGCAAGGACCCTATGGCCAAGTAAGGTCTAGTAAGTCATAGAAAGCAAGGACTAGGACTTCAGTGTCTTCTGTAGGGGGAGGGGAGAGAACAGTGCGGCCTATAACAGTAGCCACGTGTTTGCTCAACCACATGTTCACCACCTGTTATCCTACTTTGAGCTGAAAATGCTGCATGCCCTCTTGGATATTCTCACTGCTGCTGCTGCTGCTGCTAAGTCACTTCAGTTGTGTCCGACTCTGTGCGACCCCATAGACGGCAGCCCACCAGGCTCTCCCGTCCCTGGGATTCTCCAGGCAAGAATACTGGAGTGGGTTGCCATTTCCTTCTCCAATGCATGAAAGTGAAAAGTGAAAGTGAAGTCACTCAGTCGTGTCCAACTCCTAGCGACCCCATGGACTGCAGCCTACCAGGCTCCTCCATCCATGGGATTTTCCAGGCAAGAGTACTGGAGTGGGGTGCCATTGCCTTCTCCGGATATTCTCACTAAGTTCTATTTAATAGTGCCTTAACTACCCTGGAACTGGGGAGCTTACGTGCCAAAAATACAATTCCTTCCTTTGACCACCTGGAGAATGAACCTTCTCCAGGGCACAGGACAAAGGTGAGACCCAGGTCATATGGAAAAAAATGGAGATCGCAGCCCATTCAAAACAGATGTGTCTCATCGTGGGACAAGGGTGTGGGCTGTGGCCTAGCCACTGTCCTTCCTTTGGAAAGGCACCAAAAGCTGGGGGTGAAACCTGACCCGCCTGAACTCTTGTAGTAAAGCAGTGCTTTGTTTTTACATAAGTGGTAGAATAGCTCACTATACCATGAAAGGGATAATCTAGAGGTCAAATTGAATCTACTGTAAATTATGACAGCATTATGTAAAATCCAACATGACATATCCTGGCACTGGTAATCCTACTAATACCAACGTCAGTGAAGGCTTCTTTAATTTTCATCCACAGGTTTGTAACATTAAATATGCAAAAAAATGGTATTTTTTAATTGTCTTTAACCTAAGGTCCTCATGATTTAAATATAAATCCCAGTGTCCATGTCAAAAATGTAGTGAACATATAAATGTAAAAATGTCAAATAAAAGGGGAAAATCCTATGACCACAGGACCAAAAAGTAACAGTATGTTTCCCTTCATCATTCTGCCATCCTGACCACCACTTGGAAAATCATGCTTCTAAAATAATTCATGGCAGTTCTATTTCCAGTTTTTTAAGGAATCTCCACACTGTTCTCCATAGTGGCTGTACCACTTTGCATTCCCACCAACAGTGTAAGAGGGTTCCCTTTTTTTCCACACCCTTTCCAGCATTTATTGCTTGTAGATTTTTGGATCACAGCCATTCTGACTGGCGTGGTTTTGATTCGCATTTCTCTGATAATGAGTGATGTTGAGCATCTTTTCATGTGTTTGTTAGCCATTTGTATGTCTTCTTTGGAGAAATGTCTGTTTAATTCTGCCATATGACCCAGCAATCCCACTGCTGGGCATACACACCGAGGAAACCAGAATTGAAAGAGATACGTGTACCCCAATGTTCATCGCAGCACTGTTTATAATAGCCAGAACATGGAAGCAACCTAGATGTCCATCAGCAGATGAATGGATAAGAAAGCTGTGGTACATATACACAATGGAGTATTACTCAGCCATTAAAAAGAATACATTTGAATCAGTTCTAATGAGGTGGATGAAACTGGAGCCTATTATACAGAGTGAAGTAAGCCAGAAAGAAAAACACCAAACAGTATACTAACACATATATATGGAATTTAAAAAGAAGGTAACGATAACCCTGTATGTGAGACAGCAAAAGAGACACAGATGTACAGAACAGTCTTTTGGACTCTGTGGGAGAGGGTGAGGGTGGGATGATTTGGGAGAATGGCATTGAAATATGTATAATATCATATAAGAAACAAATCGCCAGTCCACGTTTGATGAGGATACAGGATGCTTGGGGCTGGTGCACTGGGATGACCCAGAGGGATGGGATGGAGAGGGAGGTGGGAGGGGGGTTCAGGATGGGGAATACATGTACACCCATGGCAGATGCATGTTGATGTATGGCAAAACCAATACAATATTGTAAAGTAATTAGCCTCCAATTAAAATAAATAAATTATATAAATTTATTAAATAAATTTATTTATTTATAAATTAAATTTATAAATAAATAAATTTATTTATATATTAAATATATTTATAAATTTAATTTATAAATAAATAAATAAAATAAATAAATAAATTATATTAAAAAATAAAATAATTCATGTTGATGTGTGGCAGAAACCAGCACAACACTGTAAAGCAACTATCCTTCAATAAAAAAATTTAAAAATGCATATAGCCACGAAAGGTTAGAGCTTCCTTGGTTTGATTAACCTCATTAGGGAGGCTATAAAGGCCTAATTAAGGCCAGTGCTGATGACACTCAATCTTACTACTTTATTTTAAAATGAGGAATGCATATAAATGTTCCCTATTTAATAATTGGACAAACCCACCAGAGTGTCTTAGATATGAGAGACAAGAACTTTTTACAAAAGAAAATTCTAAACTAAAGCATGAGTGGAGAGTTGAAAGAAGGGAACTATATGCCTGTACAAGGCCTCTCTGGTTCGTCTGCCTTTTCTAAAACCAGCTTGAACATCAGGAAGTTAACGGTTCACATATTGCTGAAGCCTGACTTGGAGAATTTTGAGCATTACTTTACTTGCGTGTGAGATGAGTGCAATTGTGCAGTAGTTTGAGCATTCTTTGGCATTGCCTTTCTTTGGGATTGGAGTGAAAACTGACCTTTTCCAGTCCTGTGGCCACTGCTGAGTTTTCCAAATTTGCTGGCATATTGAGTGCAGCACTTTCACAGCATCATCTTTCAGGATTTGAAATAGCTCAACTGGAATTCCATCACCTCCACTAGCTTTGTTCGTAGTGATGCTTTCTTTCAAGCTGGTTTTAGAAAAGGCAGAGGAACCAGAGATCAAATTGCCAACATCCACTGGATCATCGAAAAAGCAAGAGAGTTCCAGAAAAACATCTATTTCTGCTTTATTGACTATGCCAAAGCCTTTGACTGTGTGGATCACAATAAACTGTGGAAAATTCTTCAAGAGATGGGAATACCAGACCACCTGACCTGCCTCTTGAGAAATTTGTATGCAGGTCAGGAAGCAACAGTTAGAACTGGACATGGAACAACGGACTGGTTCCAAATAGGAAAAGGAGTACGTCAAGGCTGTATATTGTCACCCTGCTTATTTAACTTATATACAGAGTACATCATGAGAAACGCTGGACTGGAAGAAACACAAGCTGGAATCAAGATTGCCGGGAGAAATATCAATAACCTCAGATATGCAGATGACACCACCCTTATGGCAGAAAGTGAAGAGGAACTCAAAAGCCTCTTGATGAGAGTGAAAGTGCAGAGTGAAAAAGTTGGCTTAAAGCTCAACATTCAGAAAACGAATATCATGGCATCCAGTCCCATCACTTCATGGGAAATAGATGGGGAAACAGTGGACACAGTGTCAGACTTTATTTTTGGGGGCTCCAAAATCACTGCAGATGGTGACTGCAGCCATGAAATTAAAAGACTCTTACTCCTTAGAAGGAAAGTTATGACCAACCTAGATAGCATATTCAAGAGCAGAGACATTACTTTGCCAACAAAGGTCCGTCTAGTCAAGGCTGTGGTTTTTCCTGTGGTCATGTATGGATGTGAGAATTGGACTGTGAAGAAGGCTGAGCACCGAACAATTGATGCTTTTGAACTGTGATGTTGGAGAAGCCTCTTGAAAGTCCCTTGGATTGCAAGGAGATCCAACCAGTCCATTCTGAAGGAGATCAGCCCTGGGTGTTCTTTGGAAGGAATGATGCTAAAGCTGAAACTCCAGTACTTTGGCCACCTCATGCAAAGAGTTGACTCATTGGAAAAGACTCTGATGCTGGGAGGGATTGGGGGCAGGAGGAGAAGGGGACGACAGAGGGTGAGATGGCTGGATGGCATCACTGACTCGATGGACGTGAGTCTGAGTGTACTCTGGGAGTTAGTGACGGACAGGAAGGCCTGGAGTGCTGCAGTTCATGGGGTCGCAAAGAGTCGGACACGACTGAGTGACTGAACTGAACTGAACTGAACAAGGCCTCTCTTGCCTTTCCCGTGAATTCCTTTTTTAATAAAGGACAGAGAATTTAACATTTAATTTAAGATTATTTGTCAGTAGAGAACTTAACAGCCTTTGAAATTACAAAGGAGATTCTGACTCGGCCTATAACATCCATTCTAGTTGTCTGCGATGGGCACTCTGAAGATGTGAGTATAAGTGATTATTATCCATCTCCTATCATAGACACATAAAAAAGTACCAAATCCCAGTGAAACACTTGCACACAATTCATTCTCTGTAGTATGGCCATTGTGAAAACCTTGGTAAAATTCTAAATTTGGTTCAAGCTCAAATAATCCACATAAATCAGTATGCATATAGCAGGGACCTGGTGTCACATTGATGAAAAATGTCAGCAGGCACATCTGTCCTTCTGTCTCCAGTCCCACCCCACCCTAAATTGTCCTTTAACTTAGATTCACCCTATAATTCAGGGCCTTCCTTCTCTGAGGATTCATCCTCATTTGCTCTCAAACATGCTCATGTCTACTGTTGATTTCTGTCCTAGGAACCTAGTCGTCCATGCCTTCCACCCTGAATTGCTCGTATTCACTGAGGACAGCAAAGAAGGGGAATTGAACATGCTGATGTCTGGCCCTAAAGGCTACAGTGTGAAACAGGCTCTGCCATAAGCTCATTATAAGACTTGGATAAAGACCTGCCTCTCAAGTCTTAGTCTCCTCATCTGTAAGACAGAAAAATTATGACCATCATCACAGTATGGTTGTGGGAATTCAAGGACCTAGTAAACCTGGCACATATCAAATGCTTGGGAAATGTTAGTTATTATCACCATCACTAGTACTAATTGCTGTCAATACTTTATCATTTAGATGTCTAATATCCATTGTTCCTTTACAATCATATCACAAATGCATCTCTTTATCTGCCACGAATGAGGCATTAGATTTCATTTAGTTTACCATTCTCATCGCTCACGTGTCACGTCAGTCTAACCTCTTCTGTCTCTTGTTTCCACTTTTAAGGCCCCTTCTGATTACACTGGACCCTCCAGGATAACCCAGGATAATCTTCCCATCAAGTTCAGCTGATCAGCAACTTGAACTCCACCTGCAGTCTTCATCCTCCATTGCCACATACGGTAACACACTCACAGGTTCTGGGCAAAGGATGTGGACATTTTTGGGGAGCCATTACTCTTCCTGCCACAAACTTACATGGACTTTAAGTATTTCTACAACTTTTCTGCCAAAAAGCTTTTATTTTTTTACTCCAAATAGAGACTGCTCAATTTTAAAGGGATGTCAATGCTCATACAGCAAGTGAATTTACCTGTTTGCACTGAATGCCTTCATCAGCTATGGGATTTGGGGAACGTCTACAGCACTCCCATTTCACAGATGAACACCTGGGGCTGGAATTGGATTTGATGTCCCGCTCCCAGTGAACTGGTTTCTCTTTACCCCTTTCTGCCTTCATTAAGGCCCTTAGAATTACTGCTTCTAATTCTACAGAGTGGGCCAATCTGCATCATGGCCTGGGCTGGCAAAACATGTACATTTCAGGCAAAAATAAATAAAAAAGATCAATACTTTAAAAAAAATCAGGGTAGAAAAAGAGTTTGATCAGAATTCAGAATATTTAATAAAAATTCTGTCATGTATACAAAAGTTCTTTGAATTTCTCCGCCGTATCTTACTCTGATAAATGTGAAAACAGTAATTGAGATGATTTTTCAATAAAATGTGAAAGATATAGAAAAGCTGAATGAAGGAATAACTAGGGAAACAAATTTCTTAGTTGTCTACAATTTCCTGAGAAGAAGGATGGAAGGCTTTTCCTTTTCTTCTCCTAGTTCTTATATTGATATTGAAATGGTGGGGTGGGGGGGACAGAAAAATAAGCCTACAGACCAATCTCCCTTATGATTATTGATGACAAATTCTGAGTGAAATATTAGCAATTTAATTTGGAAATGTATTCTAAAAATATTACACTGTGATCAAGAAGAATTTATTCTAAGTATGCAAGAATGATTTACTTCAGAAATCCCAAACGACTCACTGCATTCGATCAAAAGAGAAGTCACAGAGTATTAACTCTTTAAAATTCAAAGTGTATTTGATAATCTGTTGTTTAGTTGCTTAGCCGTGTCCAAAGCTTTTGTGATCCCATAGACTGTAACCTGCCAAACTCCTCTGTCCGTGGGAGTTTGCAGGCAAGAACACTGGAGTGGGTGGTATTTCCTTCTCCAGGGGATCTTCCTGACCCAGGGATCAAACCCATGCCTCCTGCATTGCAGGCGGGTTCGTTACCACTGAGCAAACTGGGAAGCCATATTTGATAATATTCAACATCTAATATTGATTTTATCAGCCTTTTAGTAAACCAGAAGTAGATACCAATATTCCTTATCATGAGAAAGACCACTGGTCCTCACTTTAAGCCAGCCGTCATTAATGCTGAGATACCCACATTGATGTTTGGAAAAGATGTGACATCTACTACTGCCACTGGCTTTTCAAAATTGTTCTGAAAGTTCCAGCCTTGCAAAAAGTCTTTAAAAGACAAATGACAATCTATAAAGATTGTAAAGGAAGAGGCATGTTATTAGAAGTAGCAGTAAAGAAAATCACAAAATTTAACTGAAAGATATAAAAAGAACTGAATAAAAGAAAGGACAGGCCATATTCTGGGCTAAAAGCATAAAGAGGAAAACTCTCCTTCCCCTGTCCCCAACAATTAATAGATATAACTAATTTTTAGGCCATGACTGAATGACTGAACTGAACTGAACTGAAGATTTTTGAAAACCTGGTAGTGAAAAGTTAAAGTACAACTGGGAGATTTAAATACTTCATAATTGAACACCTAATTGAGTAATAAGAAATGTAAGACTGACTTTAGAAAATACATAAAATTCATGAATATATAGTATAATCACATGTAGAAGCATAAATATTATATTATAAAATAGTAAAAGTGACAGAAATAAAAACAATCTGAAAGGATAGAGTATTAGGTATAGAAATTATAAAGTCATAAAGAGACTTCTAGTCAGACATTAAATAGCATGTAAAAAAATATTATACCACTAGATCATGTTCACATATTTAGAATGATCCCAAACCTGTAAACATATATTCCACACATGTACAAATAAACTATATATATTTTTACACTGCCCCCCCAAAATTTTTAAAAACTGGAAGATAATGTCTACTAAAAATGTAACATGCATGTAAGCATTCTCTCTAGATGATATGCTTTTCTTCTCTCTTTTTCTTCTAATTTATTTGTATTTTTAAACTTTTAATTTTATATTGGAGTATAGCTGATCAACAATGTTTTGACAGTCTCAGGTGGACAGCAAAGGGATTCCATCATAAATATACATGTAAATATTATTTTCTTCTTGCTGCTTTACTTTCCAACATTTTCTGGAAGAAATACACTATAAAATCAGAAAAGACATAACATACCCAAATCATTTTGCATAATATTTTGTGGCAATACTTATTTTTTTAATCACAGAAGTCTCTGAAAATCTTATATTTTCAGTACTAACCCCACAAACATCATATAAATAAACACCAACTTTTGCATAAAGGCAACGGCACCCCACTCTAGTACTCTTGCCTGGAAAATCCCATGGATGGAGGAGCCTGGTAGGCTGCAGTCCATGGGGTCGCTAAGAGTCAGACATGACTGAGCGACTTCACTTTCACTTTTCACTTTCATGCATTGGAGAAGGAAATGGCAACCCACTCTAGTGTTCTTGCCTGGAGAATCCCAGGGATGGGGGCCTACACGATTGAAGCAACCTAGCAGCAGCAGCAGCGGCAAAGGTCTTGTAGACCCATTGATACATATGCAAAGACTCTAGGCAAAGAACAAACTGTGCACAAATTTCAAACCAATTCCTCATGCGTTATCTCCATTTGCTGTTGTTCAGTGGACAAGTCATGTCCAACTCTTTCGAACCCCATGAACTACAGCATGTCCCTCACGATCTCCTGGAGTTTGCCCAAGTTCATGTCTATTGAATCAGTGATGCAGCCAACCATCTCATCCTCTGTCGCCCTCTTCTCCTTCTTCCTTCAGTCATTTCCAGCATCAGGGTCTTTTCCAATGAATCAGCTGTTCACATCAGGTGGCCAAAATATTGGAGCTTCAGCGTCAGCATCAGTCCTTCCAAGGAGTATGCAGTGTTGATTTCCTTTAAGATTGACTGATTTTATCTCCTTGCCTTTCAAGGAAGCTCAAGAATCTTCTCCAGCACCACAGTTCAAAAGCATCAATACTTTGGCTCTTGGCCTTCTTTATAGTCCAGCTCTCACATCTGTACATGACTACTGGAAGACCATAACCTTGACTATACGGACCTTTGTCGGCAAAGTGATGGCTTTGCTTTTTAACAAACTGTCTAGGTTTGTCATAGCTTTCCTGACAAGACGCAAGCAGCTTCAAATTTCATGACCACAGTCACCATGGCAGTGATTTTAGAGCCCAAGAGGAAGAGATCTGTCACTGCTTCCACCTTTTCCCCTTCTATTTGCCATGAAGTCATGGGACCGGATGCCATGATCTTAGTTTTTTGGGTTTTTTTTTTTTTAATACTGAGTTTTAAGCCAGCTTTTTCACTCTCTTCCTTCACCCTCGTGAAGAGGCTCTTTAGCTCCTCTTTGCTTTCTGCCACTATAAAGCCTTACCAAAACTTCATAATATTACAGATGCTACTTTGGTCATTTTGAAGATCAATAAATTGAGGAACAGGGCTTCCCGTGTAGCTGCACAGTAATGAATCTGTCTGCAGTTCAGGAGACACAAGTTTAATCCCTGGGATGGAAAGATCCCCTGGAGAAGGAAAGGGTAATCCATTCCAGTATTCTTACCTGGAAAATGCCATGGACAGGGGAGCCTGGTGGGCTACAGTCCATGGGGTCACAAAGAGTCAGACACAACTTATCAACTAAACAAGAGCAACAAACTGAGTAACAGGAAGTTAAGAATGCACAGCTAACAGGGACAGCACGAGTGGCTGAGTCTTCATGCCCAACACTGTTCCGTGTTATAGCACAGCTTGATTTCTTAAGTGCAGAACAAGATATTTGTCAAATAAAACCTGAGCTTGAGTCCTGATAGACCCCCGAAACTTTGGAAAATCCCCCAACCTCACCATGACTTGGTTTGCTCATCATTAAACAGAGACAATCATACTTGCTCTGCATATGCCCCTGAGTCGCTATGGAGATGAAATGTCGAGGAAAGCACTTGCAAATAGAATTTGTCTTTATTATTATTAATACACAGACATTTCTATTACGAATCTATTAAAACTTGATCCGGCTCTGGGATAAGTGCTGATGGAATGTAGGTGGTGCCGGGGGCCGGGGGAGACAAAGCTTGTTACTTAAAGGCAATTAAAATGTACCATTCTTTGTTGAAAAAGTGTGCCTCTCTGAGTAATTAACAGTCTGTTGTGCACTGGACAATGGTTTGCTGGCAGAATTCTCTCACTTGAGTTGTAGGTGCTACCCTGTAAAGTGAGTCAACAAAATGGGGAGTTCTCTGCTTTAATTTTTTTTTTCATTTTCACAGGTATCTAATTTAATGCTGTGACAATATTAATGATTAAAATGTTAAGCAATTTTCAAAGCCTTTCCACTGAATTCTTCACAGACTTGCTGAAGACGAAAGAACAATCAAGAAATGGTAAGAGATTCCTGCAACCATTTTTACAGAGGTCACTCACTTGCCTTGAAACACAGCACTGTGACTTACTTAGGGCCGGTCCTCCATAAACAGGAGCTGAGCCTAAGTGTGTAAGTGAGATGCTGAGCTGGTGCTGAATATAGGCTCTGACAGTAAAAATCTGGATGCCATTTCATCTCGATGAGACTCAGTTTCCTCATCTGTAATCTGGATAACATGATACCTGTTTCAATGTGGGAAATCCTTTAAACTGCAATGGACCATGAAGAACACGGAAGGAAACCTTTAGAGAATTTGGGACTTGCCTGAGTCAGTTCCTTCTGGCGTCTTCTTTAACTTAGAACATGGGTGACATCACCTGATGTACTTAACAGTTGGTCCCCAAAACTGAACTGAAACTCATTACTGACACTTTTATTTGGTTTTCCCTGATGATTCCATTTGCCTCCTTAGCTACTCCTTGTTCACGATTCACCAGGGGATGGCTCATGTGGATTGATCATTTATTTTATTTCTTATGCACCCAGCTGAACGGTAGTTAAAGTTCAAAACTTACGTGATGGTTCTTTCATCCTTAGTCATAACCCTTCTACCGTTGCTCAAGATTGATAGTTATAGAGCCCATAAATGTAAGATCACTCCAGGCTGCTCTTGTAACCTCTAAATGGAGTCAGTCCTGAGGGATGGATAGAATTTCACTGCGTTTTCCCATTTCATTTGTATAATGAAATCATTGTTTGGCCTTTGTTCTGTACTTTTGCCCTTTCTGGTCTTGAGATGGACCATTCGGTAACCCCTTCCAATGTTTCTAGGAAAACTAGGAATTTTCAATGGACTCTCATCAAATCTTCAGAACTTGGTTTTTCCCCTAAATATAACATACCAAAAAATCCTTCCCCACCACAGCATATATTTGCTGTCTGTTTGCTTGTATTTATATGCACGTAGAAGTGGATGTATAAATCTGTGACATGTGAAGTTGTGTGCGTGTTCTTAGTCACTCAGTCATGTCCAACTCTTTGTTAACCCATGGACTGTAGCCCACCAGGCTACTCTATTCATAGGATTCTCCAGGCAAGAATATTGGAGTGGCTTGCCATTTCCTTCTCCAGGGGTTCTTCCCAACCCAGGGATTGAATCTGTGTCTCTTATATCTCCTGCATTAGCAGGTGGGTGCTTTACTGTCTGAGCCACAAGGCAACATTCAAATCATCACCTGAAAATGAATCACTTATTGTCACTAACCGGGTCATATTACTGTAGTGTGATCACACTTACGTTAAAGAACACCAAGACTTCAGTCTTACCTGGAATCTACTGAAACCCTTGTTAAAATAGGTATTAGCAAACCTCACCCCCAGAATTATTGAGTCAGACTCTAGAGATGAAGCTCAGAATTGGCGTTCTTCAGAAACATTGAGAAAGCATTGTGGTGGAGAAGTGGTTCAGCCTGGTTCCTGAATGACACCTCTATTTCTGACTCTCCTGTGAGAATCTAACATTTCTCCTGGAGAGTCCTTAAAGAGGACAAGCTCCCAAACAAATTTTGTTAACATAGTTCCAGGTGGCAGCTGGCAAACGCAACCTGACTTGGTATCCCACCCTCAGAAGTTGGAACCTACCAGATTTCAGGCAAGCTGGGATCTTCTTTATGACGGAACAAACTGGTAGGTTTTTTAGGCAGCTCTGTTTACCATCTGCTTTGTACCCTCCTCTTTCCCTTAAGAAGCCTTATCTGACCATTTTTACTGACACCACATTTCATGAAATTTAATGAGGTTCTTCCATTTGAGATATCACTGACGATCCTAGAAATGACGGTCTAATATCACAAAGATGCTGAGATGACTAGAAAACGTCCACATAGTCTACAAGTATTTTCTGGCTCTCCACATTCCTCTATTGCTCTCCTTCATCTATCAACCCTTTGGAAGAAGAATATAGACATTCACAGGGGTGAAGAAGGCAATGCATTTTTTTCTCTATTTACCCAGAGAAAAAATGAGAGACCTCCATCTAACCAGTCATTCATTATTCTTTATTCACCTCTTTTTAAAAATTTTAGCGTGAGAAGTAATTTAAGCAGTCATATACAATTGTACTCTCTGCAGTCCACTGAGTTCATGCTATAATTCATAACCGTTACCTCACCAGCCCAAGACTTTTTATTAGGATGGTGACATTATCTTACTGACCCATCACTTCTTTTCCTCACCAGTGACTTGCCATATGACCTTGGGTGAGTAACTTTGACCATCTGTGGCCAGGAGGGCCTATCTACCCCAGTGTAAGGAGATTAATGACTTACTGCCAATGAGGATTTGGGGGCTCGTAAAAGGAACACACATTTCACTTAAGTAACAAATAATCCCTGATAAAAGTGATGACTGCTGTGTTTTAAAATAAAATTGAGACACCATTTAATGCCTGAAGAGGAAGTTTTTCTCTAAGATATGTATAGATAAAAATGAAGTCATCAAACTGCCTGACTTCAGACAGATCCAACCCTAACCAGTGAGACAAACTTAAGTCCAGGAAAAAAGGAATTTGTGCCTGAGTTTGAACTTCATTTCAGTGGGCATGGAAAGGAAGAGCTAATAATGCTCTTTTCTCCCTTAGAATAAATCAGTAGAATCTCTTGTATAGGGAATAAAAATTAGAATAGCTCTAGGAAGCACACACACGTCGGTGTTATTCTCTGGGGAACACAACACACATACTCACACCCCACATATTTTTACACACATCTGCACACTTACAAATTTGGCACCATGATGGCTCAGCCAATGTTTCTGAATCATCCACAAAAAATTTTGATTTTGGTATAAGCACACTCATAAGAAAATGAAGTCATAAGCCAGCTATTTTCAACTAGCACTTGGAACTGAGTATAACATTTCTCTTTAAGTTCTAGATGTTCTAATTCATAAGAAAAGTTTAAAGATCCAATAGATTTTTCTTTTCCATTTTATGACAGATATTTGGTTGCTGATGGATTTTTTTTCAGCCTTTTTCTTTTTATACCAACACACTTAGAGATCTAACTCATGCTTCAATTAGAAAATCTACACCTGTGATCTGCAGATGTAAGTAGTGGTCAGATAAAGCAGGTCAAGAGAGTAGCTTTCACAACTGGGTATTTATGGAATAAATAGAGGTAAAGTTTTGGAAATCAATTTGTTGGTTTGTAACCAAAATTCTGCAAATGTTAAATATTGGGGAAGAAGAAGGAGATTGTTGAATAAATTATAGAATGTTTGCTTGATAGAAATACCACCATGATAGGGAAGAAGCCTGGTTACCAATTACAAAGATGCTCACAGTATCATGTTAAATGAAAAAGTCAACAGATGAATCAATAGATCAGAAGAGAAAAATTTGAAGTAAATTTCCACATTTATAGAAAAATAGTTTGAGGCAAAGATGAAATTTCTGATTAATGAAGAAATAGGTATTTTCTAATAGTGTTGAGACAACTAAGTTGCTACCTAAAAATGTGTAATCCTCCTTAATATGTATTTCAATATAAAAGCCCAGAATAATGGTAGAAAGTGACACCATAAAAGCAGCAGGACAAAGCATTGAAAAATATTATATTCTTAAAATTTAAAAGTCTTTCAAACTATACCATTAAACCTGAAAGACAATAAAAAATTGATCAACCCAACTGTGTAAAAGCAGTCTTTTATATGCTCCTCTCTCCTGAATAAACATCATAAACAAAGTCAAAAGGTAATATATACAGAAAATATTTTATCTCTTAATGTAAGTTCTAATTAATATATAAAGAGCCCTTAAAAATCAACATTAAAAACCCTATTGAAAATGGGCAGATGTTAGCAAAAAACTATAGAAAATAAATATGATGGCTTTTAATCATGGACGAAGTTTCTCAAGTTCATTTATACTAAGAAACAGAGAAGCTAAAACTTCAAGAAGGTACTGTATTTTACCTGTCAGGTTAACAAAGACCAAAAATGTGATGACATACCACATTATGGGAGAATGAACACTGTCATTCATTGCTAGTCGGTATATACGTTGGTAAACTTCTTGGAAGCCAGTCGAAATACGGAAAGCACATACTGTTTGACCCAGCAATTCCATTCCCATGAATTTCTCTTGAAGATGACATTTTAAAGTTTCTATACTCTAAATTCAAGAAAGGAAAATATGACTGTTCTTTGGCCATAGTCCCAAGACATAAACAATTCACTATAAATTTTTTTCAAAGTCATTCCAGTCCATCAGTGAACATGAGATTTACTAACTGCACTTCTTAAAGGCACATGCCATTGCCAAGGTTCTGCAACTGAAGGTCAACCAATCTTTAAACACTCTGGCTTTGGAATTCTGTCAATCCCTGGACTCAATGCTTCCCAAACCCTATATAAGATCAGCTTCTACATTATTTTGATACAACTATATCCCACAGCTACTCTTTCCCCTTGTATAGCAAGAAAAAGAGTCAGTTTTTGCTGTAGGTACTGAATGGTGGCCTTTAGTTTCAACCAAATACACATATGAGAAACAACATGTGTGTAAGGGCGTTCATTAAAGTATTCATCAAATATTGCTTAATAGAGAAAAATTAAAAGCAATAAAAATAATCTGAAAAGTCCAGTAAATTAGAAAACCAGAAATGATATTGGATGTCTCCTTGAAAGGGAATTAGCTGTCATGGGGCAAAGGAGGGAAGAAGAGATGTGTATATTTCATTTACACACTTTTAATGTTTTTTTCTTAAATATTGCTCAGGATTTCAAACAGCATGTGCCATATGAAAAAAAAGCATATGAATTGGTAGCAAAATAATAATAGCTGCCATTTCTAAATAGCCAGGCGATAGTTTTTGAAGGGTCCTTTCCCAAAAGTATTTTCATAATTGTGTGACATAACATTTTAAATTAAAATATTTTTTAAATGTTATGCCAGAGATATTACAAAAATACAACAAACACAATTACTCCCTTGCAGGTTGGCATATAAAAAAATGTGGAGTGACATAAAGAGAATCTTGCTTATTAAGAGCAATAATCTAAATCCAAAAGAAAGGAAGCGTCCAAGAAGCCCAAGTACATCACAAAGGCAGAACTGACGGAACAAGACCTTTCTATGATATCAAGAGGTTTCACACAAAAGCCCAGAGCTCAGCAGAGGTTTGGACCTCTAGAGCTCAGACCAGGAGCTTCTTCCAACAGCTCCCACTGCCTCACTAGTGATGCGCTGTAACCAAGAAGCAACATAGGTGCAGGTTTTGTCTACATTCTAAAGTAGACCTAAAAAGAAGCAAGAAATAGTTCAAATTTTACAGTTCCCCCTGATGCACTAACTAATACAAGGAAGGACTCAGCAGTATCAACTTACAGAAGATAATATTTGCTTACACCACAGCACCCATCAGAAATACTTCTCCGTCTCTAATGTCAGATGGCTGAAACATCAAGTTCACCAAAAAACAAGTTCTAATCTCGTTACCTTTAGACAGCATGATCTTGGAATTCAGAGGGTTTTTCTTTCACCAGAGCACTCTCTAAAGGGAGAAAAAAGTGGAATGAATTAAGTAATGTAATGAAAAAATATGAAATAAATTCAGTTTAGCAGAAAAACTCAAGGTCATTAAGTCTAGGAAAATGGTAACTTCATGAGCCTGGGCTTGACAAATCACACTGAAGTATTGTTTGGATTCCCATCAGTAATCTTGTTGGTCTCAATTAACTTTAAATTAACTCCATCCTCTCCCACTCCTCATGTCAGTAGTTTGGTATTTTCCTTACACTCTACACTCTAGGGCTTCCCTGGTGGCTCAGACTGCAAAGCATCTGCCCGCAGTGCGGGAGACCTGGGTTTGATCCCTGGGTTGGGAAGATACCCTGAAGAAGGGAATGGCTACCCACTTCAGTATTCTTGCCTGAAGAATTCCAGAGGAGCCTGGTGGGCTATAGTACATAGGGTTGCAAAAGTCGGACACAAGTGAATCGACTTAGCACTTAGCACCCATCTGTCTAAAATGAACTGTTGATCTTCAGGTATTCTGTGCAGATTCTGGCAAACACAGGGATGTACTCTGGGTAAGCCCCTCTCTAAAGGAAGCCCTTCTGCCCCCAGGTTACTGTATCTTGACTGCCCCCAGGTTACTGCCCCGGAAAGGGCAGGCCCAAAACACACCTTGAAATTAAGGCTACTGCAGCAGGTATTGCTCTCAGTATGCATCTGAAAATCCTTTTTTTTTTTTTTTTGTAATCCTGTTACTAACACTTCCCAGACTCTAACTCACATCCTCAATTCCATTTCACACTGCTCCTCCTCTGAAGTCTTCAGTCAGCGGGGCTCTGCTTTGTTCCCACTGCTCCACGGGGAGCTAAATGCTCTTTCCACACGCCTGCGTGTGCTGAGTTGTTTCAGTCGTGTCTGACTCTTTGTGACTCTGAGGACTGTAGCCCACCAGGCTCCTCTGTCCATGGGATTCTCCAGGCAAGAATTCTGGAGTGGGTTGCCGTGCCCTCCTCCAGGGGATCTTCCCGACCCAGGGACTGAACCCGCATCTGCTGCGGCTCCTGCATTACCGGCAGATTCTTTACCGCTGAGCCAATGCTGTCCCCAGTTCTCTCACACTCAACATCTGTGCCCACACAGGTATACTGCTTGTTTCCTAATGCCCCATGAAAATCTCCCCTCTGACTAGGTTTCATTTGGCTCCTTTGACACCCACTCTGTTTTGATTTGCAAAGCCCATTTTAACTTTCTTGTCAATGTTACAAAACAGGGATTTTCAGGAGCATCCGAGTGAGCCGGGAGCACCGGACAGCAGGGTCCGCCTCCCCTTTGATGCCGTCTGTGGGTTGATCTGACGGGGCTGGCATCAGTGCAGGAGTGCTAGGGCATCTGTTTATCCCCCCAACACTAGTCATAGGGACTTACAGTGGGGGAAACCCTGGGGCACTTGTGTCTGTTCTCTATTCCTGATGTGTAGGTAAGAATGTGGATCTATGCATATCTGGGGGAGGAAAGGAACAGGCTGAGCTGACTCCATCTTGAAAAAGAAGGAAACTCCATCTTGCACTTTCAGTGAGCTTTGGACCGTGTGCCTGGTAACCATGGGGATAACATACCTATGGCCGAACAGGCCTCCCGGACTGAGAGACACCAGATTCCATGCCAAGATTTCCTGTTGCCAAAAAGAATATAATAATCCCCTATGTAATCAATCACCTTTGTAATCTGTATGGTACCCACTGGTGTAGGCTACTATGTATAACCAGCTGACCCTTCTGATTATGAATCATGGCTGTAACCTGATTGTATCTCCCTTTAACACTTTCCAGGCTAGATTTAAGGAATTTGGGGAGGTGGGCTTGAGCAGTACACTTAAGGTATATAAGGTTGTCACAAAAGTCGGTCGGGGTCCCTGGCTAAGAGGAGACTCTGACTTGGGCCCGCCCGTGTAATAAACTGCACTCCACTGTCTGCATTGTCCTTCTGAGTGAGTTTGTTTCCCAGAACGCGTGGCTACCACATATCAACGACATAAATGTGGAATCTAGAAAAATGGTGCAGATGGACCTATTTGCAGGGTGACAGCTGAGACGTAGACATAGAGCATGTGTATAGACATGGAGGAGGGAGGCAGCGGGGGATGAATTGGGATTTGGGATATACCCCAATAAATACATAAATATTTTTAAAAGAATGTGGAGATATACTGAACTGTAGGTTTCTGTTGGTTGTATTTTTTTTTTTTTTTCAATTTTTCTGTATGTCGTTACCAAGTCCAAGCTCGCTCTGCCTGCTGCACACGACAGACCACTGATTGCGAGAGACAAGGGGTCGAGACAAGAAGGAGAGTTGAGTCACGGAGCCAGCTGACCAAGGCAGTGGCAGGCTAGTGCCTCAAAACAGCCATCTTGTCAGGGCCTGGTTGCCAGGCTCTTTTATGGACCAGAGATGAAGGTTGAGGGGGCTGGGGGAGGTGAGAAACAAAGTAAAAAGACTATTCAACCCTGCAAATTTCCCCTAGAATGGCAAGCCTCCTGCAGAGGGACGTGTTAGTTTCACTTCCTTGCAGTCCTTCACAGGGGGGCTGATCAGGTTATCTCCCTGAGGCAGGCCATTATGGACGTTTATAATAACAAAAAACAGTTTAAGTCACAGAAGCAGATCCAGTTTAAAATTAACCAAAAAAAAAAGAAATTGAAAAAAAAAAAAAATGACCCCTTCCCAGTTACATAATGATGTCTTGACATTCTAAAACAAAGCTTTCTGGTTGCCTTCCTTAGGGATAGCCAAGGGCCTAGTCAGGAGTCTGTCTTTGACAGATGAACTAACCAGTCCAAAACCACAACTCCTCTCCCTGGCCCTTACAAACCAGGAGTAGATACCACTTTCCCTTCAGCACTAGGACCAACTCCAGAGCCCAAAGCCCATGGGAATCATTCCGACTAGTCTAATCATTCGACTAGACTATCCTAAGCTCTGCATCCACCCTGCTTTGTCTTCCCTGTGTGTGTGTGTGTTAGTCGCTCGCTCACTCCTGTCTGACTCTTTGCAACCCCATGGACTGTGGCCCACCAGGCCCCTCTGTTCATGGAATCTTCCAGGCAAGAATAATGGAGTAGGTTGCCATTCCCTGCTCCACAGGATGTTCCCTATCCAAGGATCTAACCCGAGTCTTCTGCATTGTAGGCAGATTCTTTACCATCTGAGCCACCAGGGAAGCCTTGCCTTTCCTGGGGAAACCTCAGTAAAGACCAAGGCCTCAGGGCTGCCCCTCCACTCCCAACTTCTGCCTCCACTTTGGGGTCTTTCCCATAAGGTCCTGCCTCAAGTCTCCATAATATAATAAACTTTGTTTTGTTTTATTCCTGAGCCTCTCCTTGATCTCATCTTGTGGCCATATCTGAATGATTATTCATAAAAGAATACAGCACACACACACACACAATGTGGAGGATATAGAAAGTGTATGTAAGTTGAAGACAAGATCCCAGTAAAGGCATCTTCTTACAGCTTCACATTTGCTAACAAAATCCAAATTCCTTGCTGCCTTGACTTCCTTCCCTAGCATTCTGTGAAGGCAACTTCCAAAAGAGCCACCTGTAACAGGCTTCGTGCCGGGTTCCATAACCATACACAAATATGAGCCCAAATGCCACCTCCTCAGAGATGCCTTCTATGATATGCTGGGTCCTTCTTCCTGGCCATCCCCTTCATGCTCTCTTCTGCTGCCTGGCATTATTTCTTCACGGCATGTGGACCACCTGATGCAACACCACCCATGTGTATCAGGTTAAGTGACTCCTGTCCCCACACTCACCCCTCCATCCCCACTTATGATGGGGAGGCCTTGGCTATCCATGGACGGGTGCCCAGCACAGGGCAAGGCGTGAACCAGATGCTCCACACAGGTCCATGGAATTCTTTAAGTTAATCTGTTTCCTGTTCAGATGAGCTAGAAAGGCCCAGAGAGTTGGCTCAGCCCAGCCTAGTTTACTCAGAGAATTGTAATAACATTTTGTTCAAGTCCAGAAATATTTGCTGTAAGTATTGGCTCAGATTTTTTTGTTTTGCTTTGTTTTTCAGAAAATAAATAAAAGTAATAGATGGGGGCTGCTTTTTCCCTCAAGGGAAGCCCAGAAAAGCAACTGTATATTCTACAAAGAACATAAATATTTCTCAGTCATGAACGAGAGATTTTTAAGGAATTCTCAGGAATTCTGAGCCTTAACCTTCCTCTTCCCATGGTGAATTAAAAGCCATAGAGGCTGCTGTACTCACAGATTCTACATACGAATCTGAGGTTCATGCTTGTCCCCTCAAAGCCATCACTGCTTCTTAGGCAAAGCTTTCAAAAACCTCACATTGAAAAGTCAGGCTTGGGTTTAACAGACTCTCATCCCAGATCCCTGGCACAATTAAACTTCTTCCCCCCTTTCATGTTCTCCTATGATTTTTCTGTTCTCCCTTTTGGCTCTTTCTTCATTTCATCATCCCAGTAAACTTATGCAGGCAGTGTTTGTATTCCAGTTTTAAAGAATAGGAAAACTGAGTTTCAGAGAGATTCAACAACTTGCCCCAAATAGGAAAGTTCACCGAGACAGCCTGACCCAAAACCCATCTTCATTTTGTGTTAAGTTCTTATGATCCCTTTCTGATTTACATGAGATATAGAATAGAGAAGGCATGTAGGAAGAGTGGATGAAAGCGATGGTATACAAAGAGATGGTAAGAGCTTGGACTTTGGAAGAGGTGTTTCATGTGAATTTTTATGAACTATGGACAGATTACTTAATCATTCTATGTCTTGACTGATTTTAAATACATAGAGAAAATACTATTGTCCTCATAAGACTAATGCAGGATTAAATGAGGTAATATATGAAAAGTGTTTCCCTGATAGCTCAGTTGGTAAAGAATCCGCCTGCAATGCAGGAGACCCCAGTTCGATTCCTGGGTCAGGAAGATCCACTGGCGAAGGGATAAACTACCCACTCCAGTATTCCAGGGCTGCCCTTGTGGCTCAGCTGGTAAAGAGTCCACCTGCAATGTGGGAGACCTGGGTTTGATCCCTGGGTTGGGAAGATCCCCTGGAGAAGGGAATGACTGCCGACTCCAGTATTCTGGCCTGGAGAATTTTATCGACTGCATAGTCCATGGGGTCACAAAGAGTCAGACACAACTAAGCAACTTTCACTTTCACTTTCATGAAAAGTAATGTAGCGGCACTATTCACAATAGCCAAGACATGGAAATAATCTAAATGTCCTTCAACAGATGAACATATAAAAAGATGTGTGTGTGTATGTATGTGTGTATATATATATATATATATATATGCACACACAATGGAATATTACTCAACTTCAAAACAGAATGAAACAATGCCAATTGTAGCAACATGGATGGACCTGAAAGTTATCATACTAGGTGAAATAATTGAGACAAAGAAAGACAAATCTTATATGAGATTATTTATTTGTGGAATATGAAAACTAGTACAAATGAACTTATTTACAAAACAAACAGATTCACCAACATAGAAAGCAAACTTATGGTTACCAAAGTGGAGGGGTAGAATAAACTGGGAGTAAGGGATTAACAGATATGCCCTGCTAGATATAAAATAGATAAGCTACAAAGATTCATTATATAGCATAGGGAACTATATTCAACATCTTGTAATAAACTATCAGTTCAGTTCAGTCACTCAGTCATGACCAACTCTTTGCAACCCCATGAACCACAGCATGCCAGGCCTCCCTGTCCATCACCAATTCCTGGAGTCTACCCAATCTCATGTCCATTGAGTTGGTGATGCCATCCAGCCATCTCATCCTCTGTTGTCCCCTTCTCCTCCTGCCCTCAATCTTTCCCAACATCAGGGTCTTTTCCAATGAGTCAGCTCTCCACATCACGTGGCCAAAATACTGAAGTTTTAGCTTCAACATCAGTCCTTCCAATGAGCACCCAGGACTGATTTCCTTTAGGATGGACTGGTTGAATCTCCTTGAAGTCCAAGGGACTCTCAAGAGTCTTCTCCAACACCACAGTTCAAAAGCATCAGTTCTTGGGCGCTCAGCTTTCTTCACAGTCCAACTCTCAAATCCATACATGACTACTGGAAAAACCATAGCCTTAACTACATGGACCTTTGTTGACAAAGTAATGTCTCTGCTTTGCAATATGCTGTCTAGTTTGGTCATAACTTTCCTTCCAAGGAGTAAGCGTCTTTTAATTTCATGGCTGCAATCACCATCTGCAGTGACTTTGGAGCCCCCAAAAATAAAGTCTGACACTGTTTCCACTGTTTCCCCATCTATTTCCCATGAAGTGATGGGACCAGAAGCCATGTTCTTAGTTTTCTGAATGTTAAGCTTTAAGCCAACTTTTCCATTCTCTTTCACTTTCATCAAGAGGCTCTTTAGTTCTTTTTCACTTTCTGCCATAAGGGTGGTGTCATCTGCATATGTGAGGTTATTGATATTTCTCCCGGCAATCTTGATTCCAGCTTGTGCTTCCTCCAGCCCAGCATTTCTCATGATGTTAAATAAGCAGGGTGACAATATACAGCCTTGACATACTCTTTTTCCTATTTGGAACCAGTCTGTTGTTCCATGTCCAGTTCTAACTGTTGCTTCCTGACCTGCATATAGGTTTCTCAAGAGGCAGGTCAGGTGGTCTGGTATTCCCATCTCTTGAAGAATTTTCCACTAGTTAATTGTGATCCACACAGTCAAAGGCTTTGGCATAGTCAGTAAAGCAGAAATAGATGTTTTTCTGGAACTCTCTTGCTTTTTCAATGATCCAGTGGATGTTCACAATTTGATCTCTGGTTCTTTTACCTTTTCTAAAACCAGCTTGAACATATTCAGTTCACATATTGCTGAAGCCTGGCTTGGAGAATTTTGAGCATTACTTTCCTAGCGTGTGAGATGAGTGCAATTGTGCGGTAGTTTGAGCATAATGAAATATAATTGAATATATACATATATATTTGCATGATTGAATCACTTTGCTGTATACTTGAAACTAACATAATATTGTGATCAACTACACTTCAATTTTTAAAAAATGTATTACCCCTGTGTGGAATCAGTAAGTCATAAGTAAATACACTACCTATGAAACGAGGCAGAGAGGAGTGTGCGTGCATCTTCAGGTGTATGTAAGTATGCATAGCCCTTGGGTCAGCCTGTGAGCCTCTGTGTGGAGAGGCTCTTAAGGTTTAAAGAGGAGGGAACCCTGAGCTGACTTGACCCTGGAGATACAGGCTCCCCTGCAAGTGCTGCAACCTTGAATCATCCCCAAAAGGCCAATCCCTACTCACTGACAAGCTAGAAAGCCTAAAAAAATCCCACACTCCCTGCATCAGCTGGCAGGAGTGGGGTGTGGGGGTGGGAAGCAGCCTCTGATGGGCAAGGGTGGCTACCTAGGGTACTTCATGAAACAGTGAAGGTGACTCTGGCAGTGATAATGAGAAACAAAAGTTCTCAATATCTTGGTTTTCTTAAAAATGCTTCTATTTTTTTTCTTTCCAGTGATTCGAGTTAAAACAGATTGAGCAAGTAAACAAACAAAACTAAAAAGTATGGCTAGTTCAGTTTGAACTGGGATAAACAACGAATGTATTTTTCCTGTAAGTTTGTCTCAGGCAGTATTTGGTAATCTTTGCTGTGAGCAATACTTATTTCTCTACACCCCATCTCCAGTTTAGCCATCATATATGTGACTGTGTCTGAAACCACTGGTCCTTGGATATTGTAGGAACAATCACTAATTCAAAGAAAGATTCATGAGCCCTATCGGGAAATCCAAAGAGCACTGCTATTACTAGTCTTAATTTACGCTGAAGTGACAATGAAAAGCTCTTGCTCTGCACATGTGAAATAACTCAAACATGATGCTACATCTCACAGCATTCAAGATTTTAGTTTCCTGACCAGGGATTGAACCAACCTGCATCCCTGCAGTGGAAGCAGTCTTAACCACTGGGTACCAGGGAAGCCCTAAACGTAAGTTTTTTTAGTTTTTTTTTTTTTTAATTCTCAGAATACATGTTCTTCCCATCGAATTATGAGACATTTAGAGAGATTGTATTTTTTTTATTCTAAATAAATAAAATAAACAACACTTACTTATGCTTTTAATAAGTCCATCTCCATCAGAGAGAACTATTAATCTTGGTGGAAATTTCCCACAATGTCCGTGGTATTTTAGGGTGTGCTATCAAAAGTCATCCATATGGTCTGCAAAGATTTACAAATATTTAAGGTTTTGTAAGCACTGTGATTTCTTTAAAAGCTTGGAAACCCCAGATTTGTATTAAAGAATGTTTCGAAAGATTTTAAGTAAGTTTCCATGAGTCAAATTCTGTGAAAGGGGGAAAGAATGACTTATTCGAATAGGGAAACACTAGTTCAAATATCCATTCTCCAATGATGGTAGGATACAGTTAGAAAAGGCTGATGAGAGAATCTGCCCTGTTTTTGAATCTCATTCACCTCTTCATTTCAGGCCTACATGCATTTTATTTGATGAACTTGGACCCCACTCATGGCGGGAGTAAGTTAGGCATTCATCAATCCACACAGCCCTGGTATTGAACATTTACAGCAGTCCTGAAACAGAAACTCATTTAATAATTATTAGCTGAGTAATATTCCAGTACTCAGCCATAAAAAAAGAATGAATTTGAGTCAGTTGTAGTGAGGTGGATGAACCTAGAACTTGTTATACAGAGTGATGGAACTCAGAGAAAAACGAATATCGTGTATTAATGCATGTATATGGAATCTAGAAAAACAGTACTGATGAACCTATTTACAGGAAAGAAATGGAGATGCAGATGTAGAGAACAGATTTATAGAGGTCAGGAAAAATTGAGAATGGACATATGTCCATTGCTGCTGCTGCTGCTGCTAAGTCTCTTCAGTCGTGTCTGACTCTGTGCGACCCCACAGACGGCAGCCCACCAGGCTCCCCTGTCCCTGGGATTCTCCAGGCAAGAACACTGGAGTGGGTTGCCATTTCCTTCTCCAATGCATGAAAGTGAAAAGTGAAAGTGAAGTCCTTCAGTCGTGTTGGACTCTTCGCGACCCCATGGATAGATGGCCTCTGGGAAGGTGCTGTATCACACAGGGAAGCCACCCTGGTGCTCTATGACAACCTAGAGTGCTTGATGGGAATCAGGGAAGGCTCTAGGGAGAGTGGCTGGTTCCTGTTGTGCGGCAGAGACTAATACAGCATTGTAAAGCAATTATCCACCAATTAAAGAAAAAGATAATGATTGTTCACGAAGAAGTGTTTCTCTATGAACCAGCAAGCCCATCAAGCGATGATCTGCAAGCTACCTTGTATGAAAATCCTCTGAGATGCATCATTTAGAGCAGACACCCACCCTGTGTCTTCCCCCTCAGTGCTGATTCAGTGAGTGGGGCAAGGGCCCAAGGACCTGCCTTTTAACCACTAACCTATCTTCCCCAATGGCTGCTCTTGCGATGGACACATTTCATACACTCTACAGAACAGTGTTCTGCCCTCTGTAAACTCCTCACTGTTCCATAAAGATGTGAACAAAACTGCAGGGACAATGCCAGAGAAGACTTCCAGGTCTCAGATCTCAAGAGAACTTCTATTCAGGGTTTGCAAGAAAAGTGAAACTAAATCAGACGTCAGAAGGATGACTCAGGTACAGCAAGTTTTCAGAAGTTCCTTCTCATTTCTCTCCAATTCCTGGGCTTGGTATTAAATGGGGAAAGATCCAGCTAGAGAATTAAATGCAGAACCTTTCAGAAAGGCTGCCTGGAGGAAAGCACAGGGGGAGGACCTGGGGACCTTGAGGGTTCCCACACCTGACCCTGTAGCCCCAGTTTGCCAGATGTAGACTGTTGTTCAGTCGCTCAATCATGTCTGACTCTTTGCAACCCCATGGACTGCAGCACGCCAGGCTTCCCTGTCCTTCACCATCTCCCGGAGCTTGCTCAAACTCACGTCCGTTGAGTCGGTGATGCCATCCAACCATCTCGTCCTCTGTTGTCCCCTTCTCCAGAGTAGACTCTGGAACATCATTTAATACTACACAGTCCTCCTTTACTTTCAGTCTTTCCATCTCATACACCTCCCACGATAACAGTTTTTTCTACTCCCCCTCTCTTCTGACTTAGAGAAGTGACCTAAAATAGCAAACACAATTTTCCATTTGTTACTCACTAAAAACATGGGCTGCTACTATCTTTAAACAGCCGCGATGTCTTGACATGTTACCCGAGGTCCTCCCAATATGAGTTCTTCTAAGACACAGGTCACTGTTATGATGCAAATAAAAACCTGTTGCCAAGGACAATAAAAGAGATTAGAAATGAGTGCTCCAGGCAACCACAACTTGCCTGGGACAGGAGCTCAGCCTGGGAGTTTGACTGCTTGGGTTTGAATCCCAGTTCAGCCCCACTAGCTGACTAGTGTTGGGTTTCTGCTTCTTCATCTTTAAATCAAAGATTCCAGTACAAGAATTAGGGTGAAATCAGAAGAAAGCTGCGAGGGATGCTATGAGGGTTAAATGAATCAATTGATATCAAGTGTTGTGAGCATGCGTGTTAAGTCACTTAGTCGTATCTGACTCTGTGCAACCCTGTGGACCATAGCCCACCAGGATCCTCTGTCCATGGGATTCTCAGGGCAAGAAAACTGGAGTGCGTTGCCATGCCCTCCACCAGGGGATCTTCCCGACCCAGGGATCGAACCCACATCTCTTATGTCTCCTACATTGGCGGGCAGGTTCTTTATCACTAGTGCCACGTGGAAAGCCCCATCAAGCGCTTACTGTGGGTATATATGAGGTGCTCCATAATTATCCATCGTCATCACCATCAGAAGAAGAGAATAACCGCAGAATAGTGATGCTCCCCGTTAGTTCCATGGACTATTGTAACTGTCTTCTTGCATCCCACTAAATAAGAAAGGGCTCCTGGCAATTGCTAGTTCCATCCATCCACCCACCATCCTGAGTGACTTCCAGCCCCCGTCTGCCTAGAATATGAGGATATATGCAGTGTCTGAACTATCACCCTGTTCGTCTCACAACTTTTAAAATATGTCTATTAATCAGTCATAGTTTTTGCTGCAACTTTGAAAGAAGTATTTTTTCCCCATGAAATGAAACATGTATATATATGTATTTTCTCTCTTTCTCTGTCTTTTATGAAGAGACCATCTTCTTTCTCACTCTCCCCTTCTCTGACCCTCTCAGTCTGTCTGTCTGCCTGTATCTTTCTCTCTCTCACACACACATCATCATCCTCATCCTAAAACAAAAGTATAGTATCAAGGAGAAATACCTAGGTACCTAGCTTCCTAAAATAAACATTTTCATTTTATTTCTCATGGTTTCTCCAAGCACTCATGTGAACAGAATTGAGAAATCATACAACCCTGGTAACTTAAATGATTAGAAATGTGCTGTCAAAAACAGCCAGTCTTGGACATTCTGTTTTTCTTCCCTTCCTCTTTCTCTCCCCTAACTGTGTAACAGACACTGATCCTGGAAAATAAATGACCCAGTAGATTTGCCCACATGGAAGCCATGTGTACCTTGCATTTCAATTGTTATTAAATACTTTGGGTCGAGGTTCAGTAAGATGAACTAAAAATCACCCTGGGGCATAGCTCCTTCAGCTTGGTACACTTTGAGCACACAGGAGGAAGGCCTAAAGTCCCAAATCCTCTCACTGGGGCTGCATCTGTAAATATCAGATATCTAAGAAACATTATAACCATATGATGGAATAAAGGGAAATGACGCAGAAGTCATTCATTTTTTCCAGCTTTATTGAGCTATTATTGATATGTGACATATGTGTATATTGCAAAGTGTTAACCACAGTAAGCTTAGTTAACACCACCATCGTTTCTCATGAGTATCATTTTTTGTGTGTGATGATAACACTTAACAACCACTCAACAATGTTCAAGTCATTTAAAGACCTTGTGAGCAGAGTTGTGTAGCATTAGGACCTCGTGGCGCCTTTTAGGGGAAGAAGGCAGTTGGCAAAAGAGAAAGTAGAAAAGAGATGGGCTGAAGTCACAAAGTCTTATTTTGATGAGACAAAAAACATTTCCTAGAAATCAGGATGGGAAGTCAGTTTTTACAGGTTCTAGTGTTTCACAGCTTCTGAGGATGTGCAGGTGTTTAAAACGGATTTTTTATTTCTTCAACCTCTCTGGCCTCTGGATTCACAAGAAGACCTGGGCCTGCTTTCTAGGTCCAGATAGTTAATGGTCGCAGCAGTTCACAGCCCTGTTTTCCCATGAGAATTACATGATGGCCAGGCACTCTGAAAATTTAAAAGATCTCAGAATTCAGGATAATCTTTGTTTAGCCATCAAAATGGCTTTAAAAGCTGCTGTTTTACAATGTTAATTCCTAGAATGACAGAAAAAAAGAACCTTGACATTTTAAGTTCATGCAGAAGAAATTAACCACGGTACGTTGTAGTTTCCAATGTTGTATTCCATGACTCTGATGCAAGAATCTCAGCATACATAAATTTATTTATTTATTTTTACTCCTCTACAATTAGGACTGTAGAAAGAACCACCCAAATATAATGGCTTTCCTAGGAAAGCACAGGTGTATTCATATTTACAAATTCAAGTTAGTTGTTGTTGTTCAGTTGCTAGACCTCAAGGACTGTAGCACTCCAGGCTCCTCTGTCCTCCACCGTCTATAGAGTTAGCTATCCAATGCAAATTAGGATTTGTTTCCTCTGAATGTTAACACCCATAAAGAATGATGCACAAGGAAAGCTTGACACAATATATTTATTTTAGTAAAAATCTGAGTTTAAAGTGAAGCACATAACTGAAAGAAATAAAACGCAATGTAAGGTTTATTTTTATATTGTTTTCCTAAAACAGCTTCCTATTAGAAACTTACAGAAATATAATAACTTTATCAATGCATTTATTAATTTAATGACTTATTAACTTCCATTGCCAGGATACACTGCACTGAAAATGCTAAAGTAGTATGAGAACGCTGCTTTACTTAGTTACTCTCAATTTGAATGGCTGGTTATCAAAAGTCTTCTCAAAATCCTTCTCTACATATTTCAAAGCCCTAAGATAATTTAGGGGCTTCCCAGGTGGCTCAGTGGGGAAGAATCCATCTGCCAATGCAGGAGACACAGGAGATCTGGGTTCAATCCCTGGAGGAGGAAAGATCCCCTGGAGGAGGGCATGGCAACCCACTCCAGTGTTCTTACTTGGAGAATTTCATGGACAGAGGAGCCTGCCAGGCTACAGTTCACAGGATTGCAAACAGTCAGACACAACTAAAGTGACTAAATACTCACGCACGTAAGATACTAATAATTTAGAGGCACTAGAGGGTCAGTGAGGATGCAATGAGTTGGACTTCAAATCCAGGCAGGGCTGATTTTCAGTTGTTTTTCATTTCTAAAATGAAAAACATTTCCCAAGCTCTCTGAGGAAGTTGGGCTGCTCAATGATTTAAGTGACATGTGATGAGTTCCCCATCTTAGTCATCACATTAGCAGTGGGGATATGACAGTAGCCGTACTGTCCAAATGCATACTTTCCAAAGCACGGATCTTGTGTGTTGCTTCGGAAAAGGAAGTGTCGGGTGCAGGTTTTTCTCTTCCGATGTGGGTGCTTCTGTTACAGGATCGTCCATAGCTTCAGTAAACATGTTTCTTTGGCTTGATTTCCCACTATTCAGATGATTTATTATTATACTTTTCAGGCTCTTAAAAATAAAATCTAACTGCATTACTCTTTCATTTTCTTTTCTACTTTAAATAGGAAATCAATGCTACCAGAATCAGCAAAATTATAGAATAAAGAGAACTGGCAACTGTACCCTCCCCCCAAATTAACAATTAAAGAATACCAAACCAATTAGTCAGACACCAAAGCTAGAACTGTCATGTGATTTGTAGATGGTTTATGACCCCATAAAGACCAAGAGGAATTTGTGCAATGCCAAGATTTTAGATAAATTCTTTCATTTTAAGAGTAAATGGATTATATTTTCCCCCTACAAAATTAGGAAGTGACATTTGGAGAAAGTGAGAAAATGTTGCAAAAATCACAGACAAGTTTGGGTTCTTCTGTTTCAGAATTTACCCAAGAGAAAAAGACTGAAGAGTTGCTCAATCCTGGTATCATGGTTCCGGCTATGACAGGAAACGATAGATCATCATAGATAAAAATGGAAAATGTTGTGAAAAAAATTAAATACTTCGAAGAGAGAAAAAAATGCAAGATGCTGTTGTGGTGAATGTTAAAGGAAACGAGTGTTGCAATTAGATGAAGCTCAAGATACATCCTTCAACATGGTCTAGTGATGGAACAGTGGAAACTAAGAAGAGTAGCCTAAGAGAGTCAAAGAACCCAGCGCTTGGGAGCCCAGTCCTTACCCTTAGCAACACCTCATCTTCAAATCCCATCATGTAACCAAAAGTGGGGTTCAGCTGCTCACTGCTCAAAAGCCAATAAAGAGGACAGGTGGGTGGAAAGCAAAGCTTGTTTTATTTTGGATGCTAGAAACTGGGGGTGAGGGGGACAAGGGAAATGCCTTTCCAAAGGCTGACTCCCCTCCAACCCAACCCAGTCAGCAAGAGCTTTTAAAGGCAGAGGGAGGGGACTGCGTGCAGAAACAATACAGTCAGTCCTTCCGTTCGTCGCTCAGTCATCTCGACTCTTTGCAACACCATGAACCGCGGTACACCGGGCCTCCCTGTCCATCACCAACTCCCAGAGTCCACCCAAACACATGTCCATTGTCTCAGTGATGCCATCCAGCCATCTCATCCTCTGTTGTCCCCTTCTCCTCCTGCCCTCAATCTTTCCCAGCATCAGGGTCTTTTCAAATGAGTCAGCTCTTCACATCAGGTGCCCAAAGTATTGGAGTTTCAGCTTCAGCATCAGTCCTTCCAATGAATATTCAGGACTGATTTCCTTTAGGATGGACTGGTTGGATCTCCTTGCAGTCCAAGGGACTCTCAAGAATCTTCTCCAACACCACAGTTCAAAAGCATCCATTTTTCTGCACTCAGCTTTCTTTATAGTCCAACTTTCACATCCATACATGACCCCTGGAAAAACCATAGCCTTGACTAGATGGATCTTTGTTGACAAAGTAATGCCTCTGCTTTTTAATATGCTATCTAGGTTGCATTCCCTGGTGGCTCAGACGGTAAAGCATCTGTCTACAATGTGGGAGACCTGGGTTCGAGCCCTGGGTTGGGAAGATCCCCTGGAGAAGGAAATGGCAATTCACTCCATGACTCTTGCCTGAAGAATCCCATGGACAGGGGAGCCTGGTAAGCTACAGTCCATGGGGTCGCAAAGAGTCGGACACGACTGAGCGACTTCACTCACTCCCTCACTGGGTTGGTCAGCCCTTAGGGTTACTGAAATTGATCATCAGTGCTCTGATCAGCACCATCTTGATTGTTTTAGGTAGTCTTCAGTTCCAAGGTCAGTTTGTTCTCATTTCCTTGAGGCTAATTCTTGGAATTGTGGCAGCTTATGTCATAGCTACAGTGTGGTCATCGTGTAGTTAACTTCTCCACCTGGTGGGAGTTTCTATAAGACAGCTCTAGAATATTATCTATAGCCCTTGAGAAGGAACTAAAGATTCTTGGTTATGCTTAATCACTAATCATTATTGCTTGGTTTTCCTTGACTGTTTTTGTTTCTGCATTTTCTCACTTCTCTAATTAAACTTATTCTTTGGCTAAAGTCTTTCCACAGACAAAAGGCAGGCAGGGGACATGGGGGGCAAGGACCACAGGGGTCCTGCTCTGTTTCAGTCACTCATCTTTGCAATATTGTGCCCACCCCTCCTTGGATGAGGTCCAAAATTTCTCATGATTTGTGATATTCCTTCCCATGGTCTAAGCTCAATCCTCTCTGAAATTTAAACTTAAGTATTTCTCATCCAACACTCAACAGAAAAATGCAGATACTTGACACTTTCAATTCTCTTCCCTAAACTCAAACACAATTTCACTTACTTACTCTTCTCCCCATGAAATAGCTACAACTCTTTCAGCCTCGAGCAAGAGACAACTCTCCGAATAGTAAAGGATCCTTTGTTTTGCACACCAACTCCCTTAATAAGACCCCCAGCAAATACTCAGTTGCATTCTTCATTTCTTATCAAGGAATTACAAGTATCTGATACTGCAATTGGCTTAAGAAATTTCCCTAATAAAGGAAGAAATGATCCAAGTGATTGTCTGTTTCACTCTTCCTTTCCATTGGAAGGAAAGGTCAATAAAAACAAAAACCCTGCCTGTCTCCTTCACAGTAGACCCATAGTTAACTACTGAATATGTATTTGTTGAATGGTTGGATCACTGAGCTGAATGAATGAATAGACAACTACTATTCAGGGCAGTATTTGTCTTTTCTCATAATTCCAGATTTTCCCACATATTTTGTTAACATGGGACGTAATACTTCCCAGCAAAGTGGACAAGTTAATACTGGGGTCTGAGGGACCTTCAGAGAGGGAGCCAGTATTCTTGCAAAAACATGATAGTGATAAGAGGAAGAGGAAATGCATTTGTTCCAAGGGAACTAAGCCTAAATCAGACACGTCTGACCACTCAGATGGACTCCAAAAACAAATACAGAAATATTTATTACCCGAGTTGTTGGGCAGATTTAGGACTTGTTTGGGTCTGCTTTTATAAATAGAATTAAATACAACATACTTCTTTAAAATTTCTGTTTTTAATCGTTAAGAATCTTGAGATTGTTTGGTGGGGAGAAAACTAAAAAAGATATGTAACATTCCTTGAAAATTAACCTTTCCATTGACAAAGGACACACACATTCTCAGCAGAACATTTTGGAGTAAAAGATGTTAGTATTTACTTTAAAAGTATGACCAGCAAATCCAGGCTAGAGCTGGATTTAGGCTGAAGAAAGCTCCCAATTCTGGTCTTCAGACCAAAACGCAGATGGAAAGTTCTATTACGATCACTGACCCCCTGGAGCATCTGAGAGTCAGCAGGTCTTTAAACCAGACTCACTAGGCTGCCCAGTCTTTTGCCAGGATCACGACCTTCATCTGGATTCACATAAGAAGTAAAAAGAAAGCAAAACTATACCTCATTAACAATGATAGTAGCTTATATGTTGCACAGCACTTTACAAAAAACTTCTGTATGTATTTTACCTAATCACTCTGACAACCCTAAGAGGTAGACGTCCCCAGTAATATAAATCCTTTTTTTAAAAAACCTTTTTACTTTGTATTAGGTTTTAGCCAATTAACAGTGTTGTAATAGCTTCAGGTGAACAGCGAGGGGATTCAGCCATACATAGACATGTATCCATTCTTCCCCAAACTCCCCTCCCATCCAGGCTGCCACATAACATTGAGCAGAGTTCCAATAAATCCTTTTTAACAGTACTCTTGCCTGGAAAATCCCATGGACGGAGGAGCCTGGGAGGCTGCAGTCCATGGGGTCGGGAAGAGTCGAACACAGCTGAGCGACTTCACTTTCACTTTTCACTTTCATGCATTGGAGAAGGAAATGGCAACCCACTCCAGTGACCGGAGTCACTGGGACCCGGGCAGCCTGGTGGGCTGCCGTCTATGGGGTCGCACAGAGTCAGACACGACTAGAGTGACTTAGCAGCAGCAACAGAAGAAAATGGATCTAAGAAGGTGAAGTTTTGCCCACTTTCATGTGGCAGCCAGAAGTCTAGATCTAAGATGTCTAAACTTCAGAAGGGTGGGTATCCTACTAACTAACCCTGCTTATATGACAGCTTCCATCTTGCTTCCTAATTAAGGCAGATGCCAAAAATGTCTTAAATTCAGAGCCTCAAAGTTAGCATTTATCTTATCAAAACTTGGTTAATATAATGAAAATTCAGTTGAAATGAATCAGTAGAGAAGGAGATGGCATGTGGTTTCTGTGGTGTCTCAGTTTTCTCATCTGTAAAATGGAACCAACTACAGAACCAGCTTCATAGTCCTGTTGTGAGGCTTACGTGCCCTATAGAATGCTAGACACTGCTTCTGGAAGGCAGTCAGTGTTCAATATACATTAGCTATAATTATAAAAGAGAGTCACAACAATCACAATAGAAAACATTTATTTTACCCTCTCATAGGACATGTGGTCTGAGTTGAATTCAAAATTTAAAAGGTGGATTGATTATGTCAATAAGTCACTATCATGGAGATTATAGGAAGCTTTCCTTACATCGTAACTAAACTAAATAGAGTCCCTGCAAAATGAACAGGCACACGCTTGAAATGAAACCAACAGGGCAGGCCTAAACAGTCAGTCTCTTCTCCTTTCTGGAGTTGGACTCAGAGATGCTCTGACTTTCTGACTCTCGTCCCATATCTTAATCCACTGCTCATGTTTAGACATGATCTTTTCCTACTTGCTTTTATATTCAGGAATGATGCTAAGGGCAGCTGCTTCCCTCTTCTTTTCTGAGAAATGCCACAATACAGAAACTTGGTTTAAATTGGTTTAACCCATCATTCCCCAAACTTATGTAAACATGAAAAATTTTTAAACAGTATTAATATCCTGCAAACACATTCCCAGGAACACTCTCCTAGAGAATGTCAGTGAAAGTCAGGACCCTCTTGGAAACCATCTAAAACTGGTTTTATTAGAAGATGATTTATCACCTATAAATGATCCTGTGAACTGAATCTAGAGAATAATCTTTTAGTTGACTAGGTTAACTCCCAAGAACATTGGAAAACTCCACTCCCAAGCTTCACCCAAGATGTAGTCAATCCTTCCAGATACTTAGAGTTCTAAAAGCAGAGTAGACCAAACTACACTATAAATCAATAGAAACTGTAAGTTAATAACAATGATGAGCTAAATTTATAACTGTACAAATATATAACTGTACATGAAAGAAAGAAAAGAAGAACAAATGAAAGAAAAATCAAAATTTCCAGAAATGAAGAGGGAACTGAAAGCAATGTCTGTGAGTACTGGAACTGAAACTATATCTGGCCTGGTGACATAAAGATAAAACAGGGTTTTAGAGGAGGGAGATTCTAATTACTTAGTGATTGTGCCCCCCAGAGCTTGGGAACCAGGTTTTTGGCCCACCCAAGGTGGGAGCACCAAAGAATTGATGCTTTTGAACTGTGGTGTTGGAGAAGACTCTTGAGAGTCCCTGGGACTGCAAGGAGATCCAACCAGTCCATCCTAAAGGAAATCAATCCTGAATATTCATTGGAAGGACTGATGCTAAATCTGAAACTCCAATCCTTCGGCCACCTAATGCGAAGAACTGACTCATGTGAAAAGACCCTGATGCTGGGAAAGATTGAAGATGGGAGGAGAAGGGGACAACAGAGGATGAGATGGTTGGATGGCATCACCGACTCAATGGGCATGAGTTTGAGTAACCTCCAGGAGTTGGTGATGAACAGGGAGGCCTGACATGCTCCAGTCCATGGGGTCACAAAGAGTCAGACACGACTGAACGACTGAACTGAACTGGACTGAAGATGGGATGGTGACACTGAGACATTTTACATAAAGTGAGAATTCTCAAACGACTCCACCCTCATCTCCTGTACCTGGTTAGTGAAGAATTTAAGGAAGATTATTTATTCAGTTCAGTTCAGTTCAGTCTCTCAGTCGTGTCCGACTCTTTGAGACCCCATGAATCGCAGCACGCCAGGCCTCCCTGTCCATCACCAACTCCTGGAGTTCACTCAAATTCACGTCCATTGAGTCAGTGATGCCATCCAGCCATCTCATCCTCTGTTGTCCCCTTCTCCTCCTGCCCCCAATCCCTCCCAGCATCAGAGACTTTTCCAATGAGTCAACTCTTCGCATAAGGTGACCAAAGTACTGGAGTTTCAGCTTTAGCATCATTCCTTCCAAAGAAATCCCAGGGCTGATCTCCTTCAGAATGGACTGGTTGGATCTCCTTGCAGTCCAAGGGACTCTCAAGAGGCTTCTCCAACATCACAGTTCAAAAGCATCAATTCATTGTGCTCAGCTTTCGTTATAGTCCAACTCTCACATCCATACATGACCACTGGAAAAACCATAGCCTTGACTAGACGGACCTTTGTTGGCAAAGTAATGTCTCTGCTTTTTAATATGCTGTCTAGATTGGTCATAACTTTTCTTCCAAGGAGTAAGCGTCTTTTAATTTCATGGCTGCAATCACCATCTGCAGTGATTTTGGAGCCCAGAAAAATAAAGTCTGACACTGTTTCCACTGTTTCCCCATCTATTTCCCATGAAGTGATGGGACTGGATGCCATGATCTTCATTTTCTGAATGTTGAGCTTTAAGCCAATTTCTTCACTCTCCACTTTCACTTTCATCAAGAGTCTTTTTAGTTCTTCTTCACTTTCTGCCATAAGGGTGGTGTCATCTGCATATCTGAGGTTATTGATATTTCTCCCAGCAATCTTGATTCCAGCTTGTGCTTTTTCCAGTCCAGCATTTCTTATGATGTACTCTTCATATAAGTTAAATAAGTAGGGTGACAATATACAGCCTTGATGAACTCCTTTTCCTATTTGGAACCAGTCTGTTGTTCCATGTCCAGTTCTAACTAACTGTTGCTTCCTGACCTGCATATAGGTTTCTCAAGAGGCAGGTCAGGTGGTCTGGTATTCCCATCTCTTGAAGAATTTTCCACACTTTATTGTGATCCACACAGTCAAAGGCTTTGACATAGTTAATAAAGCAGAAATAGATGTTTTTCTGGAACTCTCTTGCTTTTTCTATGATCCAGCAGATGTTGGCAATTTGATCTCTGGTTCCTCTGCCTTTTCTAAAACCAGCTTGAACATCTGGAAGTTCATGGTTCACGTATTGCTGAAGCCTGGCTTGGAGAATTTTGAACATTACTTTACTAGCGTGTGAGATGAGTGCAATTGTGTGGTAGTTTGAGCATTCTTTGGCATTGCCTTTCTTTGGGATTGGAATGAAAATGGACCTTTTCCAGTCCTATGGCCACTGCTGAGTTTTACAAAATGCTGGCATATTGAGTGCAGCACTTTCACAGCATCATCTTTCAGGATTTGAAATAGCTCAACTGGAATTCCATCACCTCCACTACTCAGAGACTTCTGAGGGGAAAAATAATCCCCATGAAAAACTGGAAGCCTACAGCATGATATATACATTGAGAGACCACATTCCACCACCTCTGTGGGTTACAAATCCTCAGAACAAAATTTTAACATAAAGTTTTCCCCAGTATGGCAAGATGCTGGGGTACCCACCATAAACAAATGGAAAATTACTCCAGAGGAAAATCCTTAATCCAAGACACAAGTGATATTATTCTCACTGAAAATGAATGCGCAGTAAGGAATTTTAAAACACACCATTTCTCCATTCTAAACAATGTAGACGACTCCAACAGAAATATCAGAAAAATGTCTGAATTCGAGATTCTAAAATATATCAATTCTAAAAATAAATCAAATAAAGATATGAGAGGATAAAACTCAATAAATAAAGGATTTCATAGACAAAAAAGGAAATTATAATAATAACCAAATCAAACTTCTAAAAATTAAATGCCTGATAGAATAAGATATAAAAATTAAAGCTCAATGAATGAATTAATCAACAAATTTGACAAAGCTGAAGAAAGAATTAGTGAACTGGAAGTCAATGTGGAGGAAATTACACAGAATGAACCACAGAAAGATAAAGGCATGGAAATGGATAAGTTAAGAGGTATGGTAGATAAAATGAGAACAGCTAGCATGAATCTAATAGGAATTCAAGAAGGAAGGAATGGAATAAGGAAGAAGAAATATGTGAAGAGAAATGGTGAAGAATTTTTCAGAATTGATGAGTTGTTAGAGTAAGTGATTCCAAGTCAAAGGAAAAGGATATCTATATCTAGACTAAACAGAGTAAAACTGGAGAATATCAAGTACAAAGAGAATATTTTTAAACAAAAACAACAACAACAAATGCCTACACACTAACAGCAGTCAGATTGTGAAGGACTCTAATCAGGATGGAGAATGCAATACTGTGCATCATAAACTAACACAATATTGTACATCAACTATGTCTCAATTGTTTTAAAAAGAAGAGAATGGAATGATGTCTTCAAATAACAGAACTATTTTCATACTAGAATATTGAGGTTTTACACCTAGATCTTCACTGAAAGAACTCTTAAAACATGTTCTGCATGAAGAAGGAAATTGAACCCAGATGGATGTGGTGAGATAAAAAAAAGTAGCAAAGATATATGCAGGCATACAGATATCTCTAATAAACATGGGCTACTGACAATAGCGACTAATTTTTATCTATATAAAAACAAGAAAAAATAAAATATTACATAAAAGCAACACAGGCTACTGAGGGTTATTGCAGCTAAAACTTTCCAAGGTCCTTATATTTGGGGAGATAAGGGCAGAGATGCAGATAAAATTTAGACTTTGTTAAGTTTACTTGTTAAAATTATATATGTGACCACTAAAAATGAAAATAAAACACACATTTTCCTAAGCAGGAAATGGAGCAAATGGGTGAAGGAAGGATGTCAGGAAATTCCTTTAAACTCAGTCCAGTCCAAAAAAAACCTAGACAAAATAAATATTTATTTTTAAAGAAATAAGAGTTATAGTAAATACCACAAGTTCCAACAACTAACTATCCATATGGAAAGAAAAAAAATAGACCCTATCTTATACTATGTAGAGAAATATGTCTCTTATAAATTAAAGTCTTAACTATAAGAATATATATATATATATTCTTATATTTAATATATGGGGTCAAATAATGATGCCCTAGAAAAGAAACAAAAAATTGCAAACCCAAAGGGAAAAGATTGAGAAAATTGACTCTACTGTATTTAAAACTATGTCAAAAGATGCTATTAAAAATGTGAAAAAGTAAGCAAGGACTTGGTAGAATTGTTGGTGCTCTCTGTGGGTGAGAAAGTTTTCCAAAGATAGCAGCCATGATATATCCCGTCTCAAACATCTTACTTAGAGTGACGCCGACTCTTACTGCATAGCTTGGCAGAGCTTGTGGCCCCTCCCTTGGAAGCTCGGTGACACTTCGTGTTTGCCTTCGCCAGTAGAGTAGACTGGATATAAGCCTATTGTTCTTTGAACCTGCCACTCTGTGCTATTTTAAGGTACCAAGGTTTGGGTGATTCACAATGGCATACTTACTGACACACTATCCAGAATCAAAAAGAAAAAGACAACCCAATAGGAAAATTGGCAAAGACTATGAGTGAGCAATGCATGGAAGAAGAAACCTGGGTAGACAATAAATATACAAAAAGATGTTCCCCTTCATTTATATATGCCAGAAATCAGGTGTATACAAATGAAAACAACAATGAAAGAATATTTTACACTCATCCTTTTGTCAAATGTTTAAAGAGCCTTTAATACAAGATGTTGAGAGAAATAACCTATAATAATGGCTAAGAGGGCAGGCTCAGGAGCGAGACTACTAGGCCTTTAATTCCAACTCTGTTCATAAAGCGCATGGCCTTGGACAAATAATCTAAACTCTGTGTGCCTCAGTCTCCTCACTGCAAAATGAGATTTTTTACCTAGGATTATGAGAATTGAGTGAGTTAGCACATGTAACACGCTTAGAATAGTGCCCACCAGAGGAAGCAGTGAGTGAGTATTTATGATTACAGTAATGATGATAACAACGGTGGAAAACCAGATGTCTTGGGCAGTTCTATTACATTTTTGTAACCAAGATTTAGAGAACCATTTGTCAATTCTCTTGATAACTTGCAGATGTCGATATCATTCAACTGATCCGCTCCACTTCTAGGTACATAACATGGAAAAGTGCAAGTACATAAGCACCAGAAGACATCTGGCTTAGATGTTAGACTAGCGTTTATTTTTGCTCTATTTTCTGAATCACTCTGAGAACTCCCAGATGGAGTCCAGTTTTCACTTTATTAATGTGTTTATCAATTTAATGGTTTATAAATGCCTATTTCCAGGATGTACAACACTGAAAATGCTAAAGTAGAATGAGATCTCTACTTCAGTTCAGTTCAGTCACTCAGTCGTGTCCGACTCTTTGCAACCCCATGAATCGCAGCACACCAGTCCTCCCTGTCCATCACCAACTCCCGGAGTTCACTCAGACTCACGTCCATCGAGTCAGTGATGCCATCCAGCCATCTCATCCTCTGTCGTCCCCTTCTCCTCTTGCCCCCAATCCCTCTCAGCATCAGAGTCTTTTCCGATGAGTCAACTCTTCGCATAAGGTGGCCAAAGTACTGGAGTTTCAGCTTTAGCATCATTCCTTCCAAAGAAATCCCAGGGCTGATCTCCTTCAGAATGGACTGGTTGGATCTCCTTGCAGTCCAAGGGACTCTCAAGAGTCTTCTCCAACACCACAGTTCAAAAGCATCAATTCTTTGGCGCTCAGCTTTCTTCACAGTCCAACTCTCACATCCATACATGACCACTGGAAAAACCATAGCCTTGACTAGACGGACCTTTGTTGGCAAAGTAATGTCTCTGCTTTTCAATATGCTATCTAGGTTGGTCATAACTTTTCTTCCAAGGAGTAAGCAACTGAATGGCTGGTTATCAGGTCTTCTCAAAATCCTTTTCTACATATTGCAAAGCCCTAAAACAATTTAGAGACACTAGGAGGTCAAGGACAGATAAACCACCATGGGCTGGCTGTTGGAATGTCCAACTTTAGACCTATCCTCTACTCCAAGGGGCATAGGGTGACAGCCAGGACAGAGTCATGGCTCCCAATTTAGTTCTGATTCTATCAGTAACTGGCAGTACAGTCACTTAGCTCCTCTGAATCTCAGTTTCCTTTCAGAAAGAAAAAAAAAGAAAGATGGAAGGAGAGGAAGAGAGAAAGAACAAGAGAGAAATAAAGAACAGAAATTGGAAAAAAAAAAAAATTTAAACAAGCTCGTAGTGCCTTGGGGCATAGCTGAAGAGAACTGGACTTATATCCTTGAATTGGGTGTCCTTGGACAGGAAGCAAAATCTTAATGAACCAGTATCTGTAAATTGGGACTAGTTCTATCTCTTTTCATGGATGTTGTGAGACTCAAATTTCACGATTTTTGTTAAAAACACATACAGACTCTAAGCTCAGTGGCAAGATTTGCCATTCTACTTCTGAAAGAATCCTTGGATCTCTGTGAGCCAGTAATTCTATAGAGTATAGCTTGGATACCAGAAATATCAACAAAAAAATCAACAAAACTGGAGATGATTTAATATGACCCTAGAACTCCCATTATAAAATTTACATAGCCAATGTTTCATTGTTCACATAATAAATCCTGGTATTAGTCATTGGTCTTTGAAGACAAGCTATTAAAGCAATAGAATTCTTAATTAATTTAGTGCAGAGTTTATCAGTTTTGTGTACACAGCTTACTCAGAGCCCACTATATCACTCGAGTGTGGGCTTGGATAAAGTCAGCTCCCATGAAATAAACCTTATCTGGTGTTCTGCAGTTTCCAGAAGCAATTCTTCCTAAGTTAGAGATTTGTTATCTGCTGGCTCCTTCCTAATGCGTTTCCTGGAATGGGTCGTGAGTAGTTGAGTCAAAAGCTTCTGTAGAATTAGCTCAGTTCAGATAGAAGAGGATCACTCTGGTACCAGAAGATTCACAAGTATCTCTGAGCATAAGTCAAAATTAAACCTCAAATGTTCAGAAAGAGACAGTAAATGTTACCATTTTAAGCTATCTCTATGTTTAAAAAATTATTGAGCCAATGGCATTAACAAAATGCACAAAAGTTTTTACACATCCTCATCACATACCATTTTACAGAGCAAAGTGACATTTTATTATACTTTATTATTGTGAAGGAATTGAGGTAAGGAAGACCCTCAATCTGTTGTAAACACAATTTGTTGAATTGTGTGAAAACACCTGTGTCCTGTCCTTTATTCCTTTCTCCTCTGCCTTTTTAACCCTCTGCAGCAGAAAGTTTTTTCTAGAAAAATCAAGCTAGGATGCTTAGGGAAAGAGTGTTTCTCATGGCTGCTTTTGCCAAGAATAAACTAAAGGCAGAGTATGATTCATTCATTCTGACAGCTGCCCCTCAATACCACCCTCCAGCCCCCATCCACCTTGTCCCCAGCCCCATGCTCCTCAGATACCTCAGCTTCCTCTTAACCAAAAACTGGAAGACAGTAAGGGCAATTCTCTCCTTTTCAAGGGCTTGTCCCTCCACCTTTAACTGATCTTAATCACCCTTCCTTCCCTTCTCATCCTCCAGCAGACATATCGTTTTAGCAGATAACCCATTCATCGGGACCCCTGATTCTACCTCTCCCATCTCCTTTGGGCCTTTTTCCAGCAATTACTGTCTCTTACCCCGTGTCTTCATTCTATGCCTGATGCTACTACTGGTTCCTTGTCTTCATCTTCCCAGCACAATTGTGGAGTTGGTGATGGACAGGGAAGCCTGGCGTGCTGCAGTCCATGGGGTCGCAAAGAGTTGGAGCGACTGAGCGACTGAACTGAACTGAACTGAACTGAAATATTAAAAAATGTGGAGTACCCTATGTATATATTTTAGATGTGTTATGTGTGTATGTTTGTATTTGTGTGTGTATATATATTCATACCCTCAACTTATCTTCTTCTCTTCTTATTGCTTACACATTTTTCAACAAGGTCCAAATCCTTTCCAATGTTGACCTCCCTTTCCTAGCATTCTATCAAGGGGATTTTCTAAAGAACCATCTGAAACATGACTCTTGCCAAGTCCCAAGGCCCATTTTCAGTCCTCATTTGCCTGGGACCCGATTCCTCTGGGATATTTTCTAACTCATGTTGCAAAACCATTGTCTTCCCATTATTCATCAACTCCTGCTCTTGAAAAGTTCTTCTTTGGTCTCCAAAGCCCAGGATACTCTGTCCTGTCCTTTTATTGAAACAGGAGGGGAAGGGTAGGCACAACCTTTAAAAGAATGACATAACCCAAGGATATGACATGAACTGATTAGAACCAAATAGGTCCAAGATTGAGGATGAGTCAACTTCCACTAAACCTTGAGCCTCAGTACACGTTCATTGTAACACATCAGCAAGCTAGATGACACGCCAACCAGCATCATGACAGTCCCAAGGTCAACCATAAAGATCAAAAAGTGAGCAGTGACCCAATTCCTGGAAATCTCCACCCCTACCCCAAAATAAATGGAATAACTCTTCCCACTAATGAACCTGTGAAGTTACCCACGCCTACAAAAAATAACAACTCCATACACTGGTTCTTCCCTCTCCTTCTGAGATGGCCCACACTCTGTAGAGCATCTTTCTTTCTAAATAAATCCACTTCTTCTCTATCCCTTTGTCTCTCACTGAATTCTTTCTGCCATGAGACATCAAGAACCTGAGCTTTGTTAAGTCCTGAGACCAGGTTTGTTATCTAATGTTCATGTCCCAATCTGAGTTACATGGTTTCACTATCTGTCTGATCACTGCTCTTCACTTTCTTTGGCTCATTTATTTTCTTGTTTTCATTTTCAAAGTGTTCAAGGGCCTCATATGGCTTCCTCTCTTCTCTTTTTCCCTCAGATGTGATACGTAAGTTTTTTACTTCAGCTAGGGCTTCCCAGGTGGCTCAGTGGTAAAAGAACCTGCCTGCCAATGCAGAAGATGCAGGTTTGATCCCTGGGTGAGGAAGAACCCCTAGAGAAGATAATGGCACTCACTAAAGTATTCTTGCCTGGGAAATTCAATAGACAGAGGAGCCTGGTGGGCTATATAGTCCACAGGGTTGCAAAAGAGCCAGACATGACTTATCAACTAAACAATATTGCCTCCCTACATATAGGGCTCACATTTACTTCTAGAGTCTTGAACTCTCCCTCAGGGTCAAGGGCAGATCTCCAGCATTCACTAGCGCTTCAGTTCAGTTCAGTCACTCAGTCATGTCTGACTCTTTGCGACCCCATGAATCACAGCACGCCAGGCCTCCCTGTCCATCACCAACTCCCGGAGTTCACTCAGACTCACGTCCATCAAGTCAGTGATGCCATCCAGCCATCTCATCCTCTGTCGTCCCCTTCTCCTCCTGCCCCCAATCCCTCCCAGCATCAGAGTCTTTTCCAATGAGTCAACTCTTCGCATGAGGTGGCCGAAGTACTGGAGTTTCAGCTTCAGCATCATTCCTTCCAAAGAAATCCCAGGGCTGATCTCCTTCAGAATAGACTGGTTGGATCTCCTTGCAGTCCAAGGGACTCTCAAGAGTCTTCTCCAACACCACAGTTCAAAAGCATCAATTCTTTGCCCTATCAATTCCAAGCTTCATTTTATCCTCTCCCTTACCAGCTTCTGTTCCTAATGTCCATCCTACTTTTGATAATGCCATCCTGGCCGCCACTTGACCCAAGGCCAAAACCTGGAGAAACCTCTTATTCCTCATTTTCAGTCCTTCTATGCAATTAAATACAAGGCGGGTGCACTGGGATGACCCTGAAGGTTGGGATGGGGAGGGAGGTGGGAGAGGGGGTTCAGGATGGGGGACACATGTACACCCATGGCTGATTCATGTCAATGTACGGCAAAAACTACTACAATATTGCAAAGTAATTAGCCTTCAATTAAAATTAATTAATTAATTTTTTAAAAGAACTATGTCACTATTTGCTGGATGGTCAGATTACACCCTAGGCTGGAATATAACAGGAATGCCACTCAAGAAAAAAAAAAAGAAAGAAAGAATACAATATGTTAGATGTTCTACTTTCTTAAAATTATCAGAGCAATGTAAACTAATGTAAATTTAACAAAAACAACCTATTCTGACAGAATGTTTGCGTCTGATGATGATTATAGAGATGTACATGAAAAGAAAAGAAAATATATCAAATCTTGATTCTACCTAAACATTATGCATCCTCTTTTTGACACTTTTAACATTTACTTGTTTCCATCTCTAGTTGTTGTTTTTTTTTTTTTCCCCTTGTTAAATCACATTTCAAATAACTCTCAAACTAATCTTTGGTATACAAACTAATCTTTGGCATATGGATCATATCACTTTACTAAAACTGTCCAACAACACTCCCATTGTTTATAAGACCAAATCAAATCTGAATCCTGCAAAGACCTCCGTAATTTACCTTTCAACCATATCTTTCCATCTATTACCCATCCTTGCTTCATGACCATCAAGATCTTTTTTATGGACCACCTTGCTTTCCCCCCATTCCCATGATTTTAAAATAGTCCTTCTACTGGAATTTTCACTCTATCTCCACATGGATAATCCTCTGTGTCTTTAAAGTTCAGCTCAAATAATCCCTTTTCTCTTCAAACCTTCTGGTATATTCTTCCCAGCTGGTTGTAACCCCCTTTCCTTTGCATTCCATGTTACTTTACTGCTGCCATTATTACATAATTTGGTCCAGCTATATTTTATATTATATTCACAACTATATCTCTTGTCTTCCCCTCGTGGGTTGGAGAGCATTTTTTATTTACCTTTATAGGTACCCTCACAGTGCTCCAACACAGTGCCCTGAACTTAGTAGGTGCTCAATAAAGTAAATGTTAATATACCATATGTCCATGTATGCAATGTCTGACAGTCAGGCTTTGAACTCAAAGCCAAAGTCATGGGATGCTGGTCAAATTAACTTCAGCTCTCTAAGCTTCATCCTACACACTGGGGACAGAGGGAAAATAGCAGCTGTGCTACCTCAGAGGATAGAATGAGAAGCAAGTAGGGAAAAATGTATTTTAAACCCTTAACATAGTGCTTGGCACTTTTAACATTGTTCTATTAATGTTCATCATGAGAATATAGAAATAGGTACTCCACTTGTTTATGTGAGTGAAATAGTATCATTTTCTCTGGGCAACTAACAATAGATATTAACAGCTTGAAAGAACATGCATAACATTTGACTCTGCAGTTTCATTTCTGGAAATGTATCTTCAAGAAATCATTTGATGTTCAGTGCAAGGATTATCATGGGATAGAAATGCATATAATGCCTAATGAAGGGAAATAATTTCCAACAGGAAGACAGTGGTGGAGCAAATGATGATACGTGTCCAAAAGAAGAGACATAAGGCAGCTGTTATACTTGCTTCAGGAGAAAATATTCACAACTTACTGTAAAATACAAAACACAGGGACAACAAAGCATTTGCATAGTAAACTCCTCTTCTGGAAGAACATACACATGTGACTAGAATTTGTACATGTGTGAATATATGTGAATATAGAAGGAAATAAGGCTTCACTCGTGGTCCAGTGGTTAAGAATTTGGCTTGCAGTGCAAGGGACCCTGTTTCTGTCCTTGGTCCAGGAAGATCCCTCATGCCTCGGAGTAACTAAGTCCACATGCCACAATCACTGATCCAGTGCTCTAGAACCCAGAGCCACAGCTACTGAGCCCACGTCCTGCAAGTACTGAAGCCTGTGCACCCTATGGCCCATACTCCACAGTAAGAGAAGGCTCTGCAATGAGAAGCCTACTCACGCAGCAAAGAGTGGCCTTTGCTCACCACAGCTAGAGAAGGTCCGTGAGCGGCAACAAAGATCCACCACAATCAAATCACAAATAAATAAATCTTTAAAAAAAAATTTTTTTTTAAGATGGAAACAAAAGCATTGATGAGCCATTATCCGGCTTCAAGTGATGTTACTTTTTTCCTAATTTTTAAAAAATCTCTGTTTAATACTTTGGACATACATGTTTTTGGAATTCAGAAATAACTATTATTGCCTCCTCATATCTCTATCAGTTTCCCTTGTCTTTTCGAACACTGTCTAAAAATAAATGTAAAACACTCTTTTGAAAAAAACAGCTCATCTTTCTGGCAAAAAAAAAAAAAAAAAGAGTAACCTCTTCCTTTTTCAAGGTTAATTGTTCTTCATTTGGATTGAGGGCAAAAAAAATATTTAGGGAGACTAACCCAAGCCAAGGGATGTTCAGACAAAAGTCATGTGAAGAAGCACTTCAGCACACTTTTAAAGCTCCAGTTTAAAAAGTTAGGATGTTTTGTGTCCAAACCAGGATTTTGGAGTCTGGTGAAGGAGGGGGTTACTGGTTGTCCTGGGTGGAGCTATCAAAGATGCAACAATGCTTTTTTGTTTTTTCATTTGTAGAGGCAACCTTTAATGTCTTTCCTGTTAACATCCATTTTTAAAAAATTTTATTTTATATTGTAGTATACCCTAACATTACTGTGATAGTTTCAGGTCGACAGCAATGCTTTTAATAGAAAGTACCCCAGGCATCATGACGGTGGACTTAAACACACCAGAAACATTTGAAGCATATGTCCAAAAAAGGAGAGCTCTGAGCTTCCACTAACTTTACAAAGGTAGGGTGAGAGGGGGATGGGGGTGCAGGGGAAGCAAGGTGATACTTTTATAAAACATTTATTAATATCAGTTATCAGATCAAATTGATTATTAGAACTTGAGTTTAAAAATATAAAGACCTGAAAGTAAGTCATTATTAGAATCACTTGCTATACACATAAAAAATGTACTAATTTTGAAATTTGAAACATTTTAAAATCCTGAAGTGAGAGGCAGTTTGTATCAAAGAATTGCAGTCCTCTTTGAAATAAAAAGAAATTAACTGGCAAGTGGCTTGGGAATCACATTTTGTGATCTCTTCCTGACACTGAACAAAAGACATGTGCTCCTCTTCTTTCAAAATCTCTTCAGGAAAAAAAAAAAAGCTTAATCTAAAGCAACAAGTTGAATAAGTAGCTGTAAAAATGCAAGCAAAACTATTAGACTGAATGCAATTCAAGGACCTACACAGTAATGGATAATCACTGCATCCTGCATCCTGTTTCTAGTGATGGTTAATGCACGAAAACTATGAGGGGGGAAAACCCAAACCATACCACTTGCAATAATGTAATTCTGATGTGAGAACTGATATGCTTTTCTGACCTCAGTGATGAGCGTGTGTCATTTGTCAAGCATTAGATTTAATTACCCTTATTTATTTACTGGTCCAGGCTTCCTGGCAGTGATAGCCCCTTTTCAACATACAGCCAAAGACCACAGATGACCAGCCATTGGGAAAAAGCAATTCAAAGCCCCAGCGAGAGATACCTCCTACTGAATACCACCACTGACGGCTGATGCCCTGCAGTTGCCATGGTGATTAACGGCAGGGTAGCCCTTCCTTTCAAAATGCACCCTGCTGTTTGACTTCCTCTGTGAAAATCAGGAAAAAGGAAGTGGCTGGGCCGCAGTGGACAGGTGGCCACCTGTGGTCCTCATCTGTTAGCTGGGGGAGCAGGAGCCCCACAGTCCATGAGCCTCAAAGGAAAAGAGTAGGGAGCGCCAACATCATACTTCATGCAAGTGTTTCTTGTTCCTCTGAACATTAGAAAACAAGCAAAGGGCATGTGGATTGAACCCCTGATAGATTGACTTTTAAGTGATTTTTTTCCCCTGAGGATGTGAAGTGCAGAGAAAGAGGGCAGGGGCTGGGTGGTGAGCTTCCAGGAGCCACTTAAAAAAAATGATTGTTTGTCCCTGGGTATCTGAGTGACTGAGGGAAACAAGAAAAAAGGCTAAAGGGCAAACTGAACAGTCAACCCCAAACCAGACCTGCGTAGGGGAATTTCCCAAACGTGGGAGGAAGGCTTCAGGGACAGTTATTAAAGAATCAAACCAGGATTCTCAATTGTTTTCCACCTCCATTCTATCCTGTTGAGTTTTTTTTTTCCTTTCTTAACAATAAAATACACATTTTAATTACACTAAAATTAGTAGAGAACATTTCTACTTCCAAAAGCTTAAATTATTTTTTAGTTTTAATTATTTTACCTCCACACACAGTAAAATGACTTCTTAAGTTTCAAGTGACTTTTTAAAAAGGTGCTTATGGTTGAACTTGAGACTGACTTTTCATTTGGGGAAATGTCAATAATCTTTGTTTTTGTTTAACTTAACAGCTCCCCACACATACTCAAATGCATATTTTTAGAAAAAAATCCATCAAAGAATGGTCATGAAGAACAATGATTGTCAAGGATGAAGGTGGTATACTGACCCTTTTTCAAGGCATGAAAATGCTGGACATTGCATGCTAGTCACTCCTCATGCAAAATCGCTCAGGGAATGTTCATGCAGCTTTTCTGGCTTCCTTGATAATGACAAAATCAGCTGTCCTGGTGCTTTCGCTTCTTTCTACGAGACAAGAGAAGAAGAAAACCAAATGGAAGAGACGCATGGAAGTCAAAGTACGTCAATGGAGTTTAGCTGATTGGTGAAGGATGTTTTTAGTTTCTTAATACATGATGTTGCATTGTTGATTAAGACAGGATATATAGGCCTTATATCTGCTGCACTTTTGATAGCCTTGGTGTCTAAGAGGACGTTGCATCCTGGGAAGGTGGGGAGACTGATTGTAGCAGCAGACAGCCCATCCCATTAGAGGCAACACTCTGTAGCAGTGGCCTTTGCAGCAGCTGGCATCGTTATGGGATGAAGTGGTTCCTAATTGTGCTATTGATTTTTCCCCTCTTTAATGGATTCTTCTCCCAACACACTCCGAGTTGAGCCACTACCGCATCCCACAGACCTGTTGCCAGGGATGTGCATCAAGCTGTGCATTAGAGGCGAGAGGATGCTTTGCTTGGTGGGTTACTTAACAGTAACCCAGGTAGAATAACCCGGAAGGAGGGATTTCAACAGCCTTGCAGTAAACATGTGCTGACTTCAAGTGTGGGCACTGGGTGGGCGCTTCACAAGTCATTTCATTTAATTCAGCCTTGGCAACACCCTTGTTATTACTACTCTAACCATTTTTGTAGAGAAACAACTGAAGCTCAGAAAGGTGAAGAAACACGTCCAGGGTCACACAGCCAGTAAGACATAGAACCAAGATTTCACCCCAGGAGAGTCCAAATCCCTTTATATCAGAACAGGAAACCCAAAAGCAAGTGTGCCAACCAAAGGACTAACTGGACTGCCTGCCCAAGAGCCCGGTGCTTGGTTTAATGCTCTGCAGTCTCTGTCTTGTAATGCTTTGTTGTTGTTCAGTCACTCAGTCGTGTCCGGCTCTTTGCAACCGCATGGACTGCAGCACACCAGGCTTCCCCGCTCTTCACCATCTCCTGGAGTTTGCTCAAACTCACATCCATTAAGTCGGTGATTCTGTCCAACCATCTCATCCTCTGTCATCCCCTTCTCCTCCTGCCTTTTCAATCTTTCCCAGCATCAGGGTCTTTTTCAGTGAGTCATCTTTTCGAATCAGGTGGCCAAAGTGTTGGAGCTTCAGCATCAGTCCTTCCAGTGAATATGCAAGGTTTATTTCCTTTAGGATGGACTGGTTTGATCTCCTTGCTGTCCAAGGGACTCTCAAGAGTCTTCTCCAGCATCACAGTTCAAAAGCATCAGTTCTTCAGTGCTCAGCCTTCTTTATGGTCCAACTCTCACATCCACACATGACTACTGGAAAAACCATAGCTTTGACTAAATGGACTTTTTTATTTTTCACGTGGCCCCAATCATGGACTGAATGTATGTGTTCCCCTCAAATTCATACATTAAAGCCCTAACTGCAAGTATGTATGAGTAAAGAAGTAATTAAGATTAAATAAGGTCTTAAGACTGGGGCCTTGCTCCAATGGAATTCATGTCCTTATAAAAAGAAAGACTAGTGAGCTTTCTATCTGTCTATTTCTCTGTCTCTCTGTCTCTCTCTCTCTAGCTTTCTTTCTCTGTCTCTCTGAAATATGAGGACATAGTGAGAAGCCTCTGTCTGCAAACCACGAAGAGATCTCTCACCAGGAACTAAATCAGCCAACACCTTGAGCTTTGACTTTTAACCTCCAGAACTGTTAGAAATAAATTTCTGTTGTTTAAGTCACCCAGGTTATAGTACTTGATTATAGCATCCCAAAATGATTAACAGAACTCTTAAAAATTAGGTAGTTGATCCTACTAGGAAGTCGAGTGGAAACAGAGCTTGTCTGTGAGCCAGGCTTGGGGAGGGGGGGTGTCCCCAGATGTGACTGTCCTTTGGTATCTCCAGGAGGCCCAGGAGAGAGGAGGAAGGAACTCAGATAAAGGCAAGTGTTCAGAACACTGGCAGCGTTGCCATAAGACATATGAAGTCTCTGCTGAATGGAGCTATGAACCTGAGGGTGGATTTTGATCCCAGTGTGTTATAACTGCTCTTGCTTCTCTCTGAAGTTTCTGGCTGGGAGCAGGCTGCCTTCTCACCCATGTGTCCCAATTCATGATGCCCTGGACTGCAGAGCAGAGGTCAGTGTCAGCCTTCTGACCTCTCTCTGACCTGGAAGTTAACTTTTTTCTTTTTGTTCTCCTTCACATATTTGGGGATAAATGGCCAGCAAGGATGTGAAATTCCATGGGTCTGATCCTTTCTCTCCTAACCCCCACCCCCCATCCCCATGGCTCTTGGAAGAAGAATTAATTTGGAACTTGAGTTCATTCCAGGATGGAAGCACCTTGTGAAGAAAGGTAGCTACTGTGGATGGAATCAGACTGGGTGGAGTTCAGATCTAGGCTCCACCACTGATATGCTATGACTCTATTTCTTTAATGTCCCTTTACTTCAATCTTCTTATCTGCAAAATGGAATTGATAACTGATTCTAAGACTGGCATGAAGGATAAATTGACTGATTCATTTATCTAGAAAAAATGGTATAGATGATCTTATTGGCATAGCAGAGATAGATACACAGACATAGAGATCAAACATGTGGGTACCAAGGGGGAAGGAGTGTGGGATGAACTGGGGGATTGGGATTGACATATATACACTGTGGATACTATCTATCGAAAGATAACTAATGAGAACCTGCTGTAGAGCACCGGGGACTCTACCCAGTGCTCCGTGGTGACCTAAATGGGAAGGAAATCCAAAAAAGCAGGGATATATGTGTACACGTGGCTGATTCATTTTGTTGTATGGTAGAAACATTGTAAAGCTTAATTTTTTTAATAAAACTAATTTTAAAAAATTAATTTTAAATTAACTAATTTTAAAAAAGAAACTACAGAAAAAAATTAAGTGCTTAAAAGTGCCTGTAAAAACCATGGAGGCTCAACAGACATTGCTATTGGTATTATTGTCAGATCTTCTGTCTGGAAAGGAGCACTAGATGGAGATGGAAGGACCCTTTGAAAATGGGGTGGGGGGCAATAGCTGAGCAATTTTGTAGCTTGTAAATATAAAGCCTCCAGCATTTGCTCCCTCCATCTTAGTTTGGTTCTCCCAAAAGCAGAGCCTGAGATGAGTCTGTGAGTACAGGTAACTTATTTGGAGGTGATCTCAGGAAGCAAGAGTGAAGGAGTGGGAGAACGAGACAGGAAAAGAGGAAGTCTCAGCACTGATCAAGTCTGGATGTGGATACTGATGCAGGCTGCTGGGATTCCATCCTACTGGAGACCCTCTGAAGGACCTTTCAGAATCCTCATGACTAATCCCTCTGAAGAACAAGTGACTGAGACATTTATCTCCTGACTCCCAACCCTCCAGTAGATGAAGTGACCCCCAGAGAGTATAACTCCCCCGTATTTGTGGGCAGCTCTGGGAGGTGTCATGACCCTTCTGGTTTAGGAGAAAGCCCCGAAGGAGTGCAGAGATAGTGAGGGTTGCCCTTGAGGTGGGACTTGTCCACGTGCCTGGGAGCTGTCCATCCCAGCTGATGCTGAAATCGGAGGTGGACCAACAGTCTGTGCACCTGGCAGGGCACAGCAGCTTTGGTCCAGACTCTGATCTATTGATACCAGGTTAATCCTGTCAGTGTAACAGTTTTCAGCATGATTACTTTCCTCGAAAGCCTACAGTCTCTGTGTTGTCTCCTCAGTTCAGTTCAGTTCAGTTCAGTCACTCAGTCGTGTCCGACTCTTTGCGACCCCATGAATCGAAGCATGCCAGGCCTCCCTGTCCATCACCAACTCCCAGAGTTCACTCAGACTCACATCCATCGAGTCAGTGATGCCATCCAGCCATCTCATCCTCTGTCATCCCCTTCTCCTCCTGCCCCCAATCCGTTCCAGCATCAGAGTCTTTTCCAATGAGTCAACTCTTCACATGAGGTGGCCAAAGTACTGGAGTTTCAGCTTTAGCATCATTCCTTCCAAAGAAATCCCAGGGCTGATCTCCTTCAGAATGGACTGGTTGGATCTCCTTGCAGTCCAAGGGACTCTCAAGAGTCTTCTCCAGCATCACAGTTCAAAAGCATCAATTCATTGTGCTCAGCTTTCGTTATAGTCCAACTCTCACATCCATACATGACCACTGGAAAAACCATAACCTTGACTAGATGGACCTTTGTTGGCAAAGTAATGTCTCTGCTTTTTAATATGCTGCCTAGATTGGTCATAACTTTTCTTCCAAGGAGTAAGCATCTTTTAATTTCATGGCTGCAATCACCATCTGCAGTGATTTTGGAGCCCCAAAAAATAAAGTCTGACACTGTTTCCACTGTTTCCCCATCTATTTCCCATTAAGCGATGGGACCAGATGCTATAATCTTCATTTTCTGAATGTTGTGTTTTAAGCCAATATTTTCACTCTCCTCTTTCACTTTCATCAAGAGGTCCTTTAGTTCTTCTTCACTTTGTGCCATAAAGGTGGTGACATTTGCATATCTGAGGTTATTGATATTTCTCCTGGCAATCTTGATTCCAGCTTGTGCTTTTTCCAGCCCAGAATTTCTCATGATGTACTCTGCATATAAGTTAAATAAGCAGGGTGACAATATACAGCCTTGATGTATTCCTTTTCCTATTTGGAACCAGTCTGTTGTTCCATGTCCAGTTCTAACTGTTGCTTCCTGACCTGCATATAGGTTTCTCAAGAGGCAGGTCAGGTGGTCTGGTATTCCCATCTCTTTCAGGATTTTCCACAGTTAAGTGTGATCCACATAGCCAAAGGCTTTGGCATAGTCAATAAAGCAGAAATAGATGTTTTTTTGGAACTCTCTTGCTTTTTCCATGATCCAGTGGATGTTGGCAGTTTGATCTCTGATTCTTCTGCCTTTTCTAAAACCAGCTTGAACATCTGGAAGTTCACAGTTCACATATTGCTGAAGCCTGGCTTGGAGAATTTTGAGCATTACTACTAGCATGTGAGATGAGTGTAATTGTGTGGTAGTTTGAGCACTGTCTCCTACTAAAGCTCAAATTCCTTAATCAAAATGTCATTCCAGATGAATTTTTACCCAAATGACCTAAGCTGTCTTGTTCACACACATGAACTCTGTACTCTAAACAGGATTGTCTCATTCCCCCAAGATCACTTTCTTTATGCCTTTATCCAATTCATCTTGCCTGAAAGAAACTCCTGAATCTCACCTGTCCTTCCAGGACTAGCTCGAATCCCACTTAGGTGCAAAGCCTTCACCCAACACTGCTCTATGAATCTCTCTGCTCCCTGGGAACTTAAGCATATTTCATCATATGTGTATTATTATCTGCTCACCAAGAAAATTTATATCCTCTCTCAAGAGAATGAATCTATTACTTACTACATTTTATCCCCTACAATATCTATGATCGTGCATAGGTATATATTATATTACATTAAGTATTGCTGAAATGAGTATTTAAGTAACCAGAAAGATACATTCCCCAGTATTTATGATTCTCTGGTTGATTTCTGGCTCGATTTTAGAGGGTGAAGGTTTTGGGTGTACAAAATGGGTTATTATAAGGATATGAAAGTGATCTCAGAGACAGAGAGAGGAACAAAAAATATGGCTGGTCCATAAACTGGGAAACTCTAAGAAAAAAAGTCTCTCACTTCTCAGCAGCCTCATGGTCTTCCTTTTTTCTCTGTTTCTCACTGTCTCTAGTCTTTATTTCTCTCTGCCCCCATTGTTTCTTCACTGGAATGAAACAACCAGTCCTGAGTCTATTAGGAGGGATACAGTTGGCTAGAGTCTCTGCATTTCTGTTCAAATGTTTGAGCAAGAAGCTTATTGATCACTGGCCAGTAAGCTAATTGATTGACATTTGGGTCAGGTGTCCACTTCAATTCCAGTCACCTATGGCAAACATGGTAACATAAGAGAGCCAACCTGCCCCTTCAACAGGGATTATGGGTAGAAGTCCTTAGAAAACAGTTCTGTAAACAGAGCAGACAGTCCAAAACATGCCACAAGGTACAAATAAAAATGAATTTGTCAGCATATGCATGTGAACTGAATAATGCTCACAAAATACCTATGAAAGATGCAAAAAGGATTTGCCAGATTCTGGTCCTAGGAGACCAGAATGTACAGGAACATTTGTATCCATCACAGGATCATCTTGTCTGCCCTTTTGTAACTGTGAAATGCCCTTCATATACCATCTGCCATCTAAGGCCAACTCTTCCATCAAAAACTGAGACCAACTGGAAACTTCTTTTTTCCCCAAGGCAGAAATAGTGAATCCTGCAGCAATATATCTTCCTCATTCACTCATCCACTCATTTCTTTCATTTACCTAATTATTTCTTGAGTTCCTTATTTGTGCCAAGCCTTGTTCTAGTATTAAGGATACAGTGGTGAACGAAACAAAAGCCCTGCCCACATGTAGTTTCCGTTCTGCCTGGGAAAGTCCATCAAGAAATGCGAATCACGTAGTGAAGTGAAAGTCACGCAGTTGTGTCCAACTCTTTGTAACCCCATGGACTATATAGTCCATGGAACTCTCCAGGCCAGAATACTGGAGTGGGTAGCCGTTCCCTTCTCCAGAGGATCTTCCCAACCCAGGGATCAAACCCAGGTCTCCTGCCTTAAAGACAAATTCTTTATACCAGCTGAGCTACTGGGGAAGCCCAATCACATAGACATCTGGTCATCTAGGCAGAAAGTTATTAAGACAAATAAAACAGGATAAGAAGCCTGAGATAAGAAGTGGCTATTTAGATAGGGTTCTCAGGAAAGGTTTTTCTGAAGAAATGATATCTGAGCAAAGGCTTATGGTGCAAGAGTGTGAGCCAGGCAAAGATCCAGCTGAACATGTTCCAAGCAGAGGAAACAGTAAGAACAAAAGCCCTAAGTTGTCATGCTTTGCATCTTAAATGTACGGAAAGTCAGTGATGAAGAGAAGCAATGGCTGAAAATTAGACTGTAGAGGTATTAAACTGTAGAGCCCCATTCCATCTTCCATTTCAGTATCTGGCTCATATCATAATTAGCGTCAGCTTCATGGATGTGACCTGTGAAGTCACATAGGGGTCCCCTATTCAGGTCCCCACTTGGCTTAATGCTATGTGGTCACCATATTGAAATATGTAATTTTTGAACAAGAGGCCCAATATTTTCATTTTGCCTGGGGTCCTGCAAATTATGTAACCATTTGCTAAGGTCTGAATTTTGATGTTCCCTCAAAATTCATCCACTGAAATCTTAATGACCAGTGTGATGGTATGAGGAGGTGGAGTGTTTGGGGTCTGCCACCTGGAAGAGATCAAGTCATTTGACCACGCTGGTACCCTCATCTCAGAATTTCAGCCCCCAGAACTATTATAAATGTATTTCTACCCAGTCTGTGGTATTTTGTTACAAGAGAAACAATAGATACAGATATTAACCATGACTGTAATTATTTGTAAATGAGTCAGACTCCTGTTTTTTTTTTTTTTAAACTTTGAGCTCTTGAAAAAGGAAACTGTGTCTCATTTATGTTTACAAATTTTCATTTATAAACATTAATTTTGATTACATAGAAAGTTGAGTACCATTCTCAGCCCAAAGGCAAAGCACTGGAAGAAACACAATTTTTTTCAAATGTTAACATTTAGAATAAATAATATTTTCAAAGAGAAAGCTCACCTTCTACTCCATATGAGTGCAAAAGTGTTTGAAAAATGAACATAGAGCCTCCATTAATATTTTTATAAAACTTTAGAAATTTACAACAGAGCTCAGCCTTTAGGATAATGAAGAATAAGTAACAAGCCTAATCATGAATACAAATAGAATATTTTGGAAGTCACTTTTAAAGTTCAAATGTATTTTTCCTCAAAGTTTATCATCATAGTTATTGTGCCCACTACCAGTTCAGTTCAGTCGCTCAGTCGTGTCAGACTCTTTGCAACCCCATGGACTGCAGCACACCAGGCTTCCCTGTCCATCACCAACTCCTGGAGCTTGCTCAAACTCATGTCCATTGAGTCAGTGATGCCATCAAACCATCTCATCCTCTTTCATCCCCTTCTCTTCCTGCCTTAAATTTTCCCTAGCATTGTATCTTTTCCAATGAGTCAGTTCTTCCCATCAAATGGCCAAAGTATTGGAGCTTCAGCTTTAGCATCAGTCCTTCCAGTGAATACTCAGGACTTATTTCCTTTAGGAAGGACTGGTTGGATCTCCTTGCAGCCCAAGGGACTCTCAAGAGTCTTCTCCAACACCACAGTTCAAAAGCATCAATTCTTCCAGGCTCAGTTTTCTTTGTGGTCCAACTCTCACATCTGTACATGACTACTGGAAAAACCACAGCTTTGACTATATGGAGCTCTGTCAGCAAAGTAATGTCTCTGCTTTTTAATATGCTGTCTAGGTTGGTCATAGCTTTTCTTCCAAGGAGCAAACATCTTTTAATTTCATGGCTGCAGTCACCATTCACAATGATTTTGGAGCCCAAGGAAATAAAGTCTGTCATTGTTTCTATTGTTTCCCTATCTATTTGCCATGAAGTGATGGGACCGGATGTTCTGATCTTAGTTTTCTGAATGTTGAGATTTAAGCCAGCTTTTTCACTCTCCTCTTTCACTTTCATCAAGAGGCTCTTTAGTTCTTCTTCACTTTCTGCTATAAGGTGGTGTCATCTGCATATCTGAGGTTACTGATATTTCTCCCAGCAATGTTGATTCCAGCTTGTGCTTCATCCAGCCCTTGATGTACTCTGCATAGAAGTTAAATAAGCAGGGTGACAATGTACAGCCTTGATGTACTTCTTTCCCAATTTGGAATCAGTTTGTTGTTCCATGTCTGATTCTAACTGTTGCTTCTTGTCCTGCATACAGATTTCTCAGAAGACAGGTAAGGTGGCCTGGCATTCCCATCTCTTGAAGAATTTCCCACAGTTTGTTGTGATCCACACAGTCAAAAGCTTTAGCGTAGTCAATGAAGCAGAAGTAGATGTGGATGTTGGCAATTTGATCTCTGGTCCCTCTGCCTTTTCTAAATCCAGCTTGAACATCTGCAAGTTCTCAGTTCATGTACTGTTGAAGCCTATGTAGTCCCCACTATAGAAATGCTAAATGCTCTCCTTTAGAACTAATTTCACAATAAATTCAAGTGTAGTGTGTCTCCACATGAGTCAGATGGACAGGATGGAAGCAGAGGGAAGAAGCATGCGTGCCTGCATCCTCTCGTCAGCCCATTAGTGCCCGTGATATTGATGCTTTCACCCCTAGGCTTCCAAGGTTTCCAGAAATAATACCCAAAAGATTCCATGGCTGCCCCCCAAATACATTGAATTCATTTGTCTCAAAGTGTAGATCAATACCAGTGAAAGGCGCTCCAATTAAATTTTTTCTAATTAAAAAAATATATACAGAAAAAGTCCCTCTCTCTGTTTATCTCTGTTTGTTTGTCTGCCTCTCTGTCTTTTTCTCTCTCTTTTTTCTCAGGTTATTTGGCTTGGTCATGTTCAGCTAACCAGGATTGCTGACTCTCCTTAACACCAAAGAGAAACAGCAGTGCATGAACTCAGGATGGAATTAGGTTCTCCCTTTCGTGTGACTGTACTGATTCCTCGGGAAGTATTTCAACAGAATTCCTACTGCTTAGAGTTTCATGGATTGGAGTTTTCTAGTCCCGATTTTTCTTACCAGTTTCTAGTCTCTAGGTTTTTAAAAGGAATAGAAGTGTTTTAAAAGTGATAGGAAGCCTCCTCAAGCCCTACTTTGCCTCCACCATTCCATCCAAAATAAAACCAGGAAATAGTAAGCCTCAGATCAGATCAGTCGTTCAGTCATGTCCGACTCTTTGCCACCCCATGAATCGCAGCATACCAGGCCTCCCTGTCCATCACCAGCTCCCAAAGTTCACCCAAACTCATGTCCATCGAGTCGGTGATGCCATCCAACCATCTCATCCTCTGTCGTCCCCTTCTCCTCTTGCCCCCAATCCCTCCCAGCATCAGAGTCTTTTCCAATGAGTCAACTCTTCGCATGAGGTGGCCAAAGGTGGATATGCACATATCCAGCTTTCTATTGAGTCTGTCTTTATCGATCAGCTTTCAGTACCTGAGTCCAAACATTCAGTTCCAGTTCAGTTGCTCAGTCACGACTGACTCTTTGCAACCCCATGGACTGCGGCTTCCCTTTCCATCACCAACTCCCAGAGCCTACTCAAACTCATGTCCATCATGTCAGTGATGGCATCCAACCATCTCATCATCTGTTGTCCCCTTCTCCTCCTGCCTTTAATCTTTCCCAGCATCAAGGTCTTATCCAATGAGTTGGTTCTTTGCATCAGGTGACCAAAGTATTGGAGTTTCAGCTTCAGCATCAGTCCTTCCAATGAATATTCAGGGCTGATTTCCTTTAGGGTGGACTGGTTGGATCTCCTTGCAGTCCAAGGGATTCTCAAGAGTCTTCTCCAACACCACAGTTCAAAAGCATCAGTTTTTCAGGCCTCAGCTTTCTTCATATTTCAACTCTGATATCCATATATGACTACTGGAAAAAACCATAGCTTTGAATAGATGGACCTTTGTTGATAGAGTAGTATCTCTGCTTTTTAATATGCTTTTTAATCATCTGCTTTTTTTAAAGCATATTTTAACATGCTTTTTAATATGCTGCTTTTTAATTTGGTCATAGCTTTGCTAACTTTTCTTTTCTCTCTTATTTGTTATTGAATTGCATAAACAGCTTCTATGTGTTTCTTTTCTTTGCTTTTCTCTCTCTCTTCTTCTTCTTCTTCATCCCTATCTTCCCCTCAACATTCCACTGATGGTCAAGTGGTTGATTCCACCCACATACACCCATATCATTTTAATTCCCACTGGCAGGCCATGTGCCTGTCTACTCAACTAATGAAGTAACATCCCAACAGCTAAGCAGCCTGTAGCCTTCTCAATCCCTCCATCCTATATTCTGTTGCCAGGGTTAGGATCTTAAGAAAGGAGTAGTCAAACTTTTCCATGGACTCTTCCTTGCTTCCCATATCTATTGCATACAAAGCAAAATCCCGGCTCATTGGCAAGCATTAAAATATCCTTAAATTCTCTCTTACCTCCCCTTCCATCCTTGCTTTACATCTTGTAATGGGTTAGATTGTGTCCCCCAAAAATTTCTATTCCACAGTACCTATAAACGTGACCTTATTTGAAAATAGTACATTTATAGATGTAATCAGGTTAAGAGGAAGTCATACCTGAGGAGGATGAGCCCTAAAGCTGATGACTGGTATCTTTAGGAGAGAAAGAAGAGGAAGATGTGGATAACAGAGACCTGGAGAAGACCAAGATGAAGGTCATGTGATGACAGAGGCAGAGGTTCAACTGCTGCAGCCACAACCAAAGAAGAGGTGGGAAGAGCCCTCCCCCAGGTCTTCCAGGGAAACACGCCCAGCTGACTGCTTGTATTCAAATTCAGTTCAGTTCAGTTCAGTTGCTCAGTCGTGTCCGACCTTTGTGACCCCATGAATAGCAGCACGCCAGGCCTCCCTGTCCATCACCAACTCCCAGAGTTCACTCAGACTCACGTCCATCGAGTCAGTGATGCCATCCAGCCATCTCATCCTCTGTCGTCCCCTTTTCCTCCTGCCTCCAATCCGTCCCAGCATCAGAGTCTTTTCCAATGAGTCAACTCTTCGCACGAGGTGGCCAAAGTACTGGAGTTTCAGCTTTAGCATCATTCCTTCCAAAGAACACCCAGGGCTGATCTCCTTTAGAATGGACTGGCTGGATCTCCTTGCAGTCCAAGGGACTCTCAAGAGTCTTCTCCAACACCACAGTTCAAAAGCATCAATTCTTCAGCCCTCAGCTTTCTTCACAGTCCTCACATCCATACATGACCACTGGAAAAACCATAGCCTTGACTAACGGACCTTTGTTGACAAAGTAATGTCTCTGCTTTTGAATATGCTATCTAGGTTGGTCATAACTTTCCTTCCAAGGAGTAAGCATCTTTTAATTTCATGGCTGCAGTCATTACCAGCTGCCAAACTCAGAGAATTTCTGCTGTTCTAAGCCACTCAGTCTGTAGTCATATGTTACAGCAGCTCCGAGACCCTGATACATATCTACACAGCACAATCACTCCCCACCTCTGCCTGACAGTGCTGCCTGACCTTGGAAGTCTGGCCAAGAAACTCCCAGCAAGGTGCCCCCTACCTGGGCAGCCCATGAGTTTCTAGGGTGGGCCCTTTACCCTGTAATGTCCAAGAGAGTTCATTTTCCCATAGGCGCTGCCAGTGAAATGCATCCCAGAAGCCCAGCCCTTCCCTGTCTCTGGTGGGGAACTTACACAGTCACAGTGGGAACCTCAAAATTATGGCTAGTTCAGGACAGGACTTGAAGCCCAGCCTGCAAGACTCATTAAGCAGTTTTCTTTCTGGGAGCATGATTTGGCTCTGGCTAGGCTGCCTGATGGCTTGGATGGTAAAGAATCTGCCTGCAGTGCAGAAGATCCCCTGGAGAAGGAAATGGCAACCCATTGCAGTATTCTTGCCTGGAGAATTTCACAGACAGAGGAGCCTGGTGGGCTACAGTCCATGGGAACGCAAAGAGTCAGACACGACTGAGCAACTAACACTTTCACTTTGTTTTAGGCTGCCTACAGGGTCATGGATTTCTTCTGTTCTGACCGTCTGAGGCCACACGTCTCTCAGGAACTGTTAAGCATACAACAGGCCTGGTTTCATCTGGCCTCCCCTTGCTCTCGTGAAGTAAGAACAGGCAAGTGTGAGCAAGGGGTTTGCTCCCCAGGAAGAAAATAGACTTGGCAAGGGTACACCGAGGTCACAGGGAGCCTGTGTCAGGACAATGACAAGAGAGCTAATGACTGCACAGAATGATCAACACAGATCATCCCGTGTCCAAGGAGAGCAGTCTTTAGACTGAAACCTGCTGCCCTGCCTGTGGAGCAGCACAGGCTCCCTGTGGTCAAGTGCCTGCAAGTCCTCATCCTGCTCCATCAACAGCTGGTTGTTCTTGTTCAGTCGCTCAGTCATGTTGGACTCTTTGTGACCCCATGGAGTGCAGCACACTAGGCTTCCCTGTCCTTCACCATCTCCCAGAGCTTGCTCAAACTCATGTCCATTGAGTCAGTGATACCATCCAACCATCTCATCTTGTTGCCCTCTTTTCCTACCATGAATTTTTTCCAGCATCAGGGTCTTTTCCAATGAGTCAACACCTGCAGTCACAGGTAAAAACAACATCAGGGAAAAAGAGAGCCACTGGATCTTCCAAAGCCCACCCAACCCTAGGCCCTTGTGGACAAGTTCCATTTATAACTGGGGACCAGCCTGAAACTAGATTGTTGAACTCTGGCTACAGAGTGAATTAACTGGAATGGCTTGTGGGGATGTGGGTTCTGTGTTACCTTTCCTTGTAGGTGACACAGAAAAGTGTCATCAGGTCAAAAAATCCCATGAGCTATAGAAGCAGATCCTTCTTTACAATTTTAAAATTTGTAGGAGCCATATGTCATGGGATGAGTTGTATCTCCCCCAAATTTATACACTGAAGCCCTAACCCCGAAAATCTCTGAAGAAGACTGCATTTGTAGAGAGGGCCTTTAAAGAGGTGACCATGCACAAATGAGACTAATTCCTAATTCTGCTTGGCTGGCACCCTCATAGAAAGCAGAAATCTGAGCACACAGAGACATCAGGGAGACATTAGCACAGATGAGGTACTGTGTGGGGACTCAGAGAGAAGGCAGCCATCAGCAAGCCAAGGAGAGGGGCCCCGGGAAAAATCAAATCTGCCAACACCTCCATCTTGTGAGAAAATAAACTTCTGTTGTTCGAGCCACTTCATCTGTGGTGTTTCGTATGGCAGCCCCTAGCAAGCTAGTACTAATTTTGATACTTGGACTTGGGATGCTGCTGTGTCAAATAACTTAAAAAGTGAAAGTGGCTTTAGGACTGGCTAATGGGGAGAGGTTGCAAGAGTTTCAAGCTGTGGGACTTTCTTGGTGATCCAGTGGTTAAAACTGCTTCCAATGCAGGGGATGTGGGTTCATTGGTCAGGAAACTAAGATCCCACATGCTACATTGCACAGCCAAAAAATAATAACAATAAACCTTTAGAGGTGCATGTTAGGAAAAGTGTAGATAACCTTGGAGACACTGATAAAGATGTTAAAGATGCTTCTGTTGACTCCTCTGATGGAAATGACACACATGTTCCTAGATGTTAGAGGAAAGGCAATCCTGTTACAAAATGCGAAGAACTGGGTTGAACTGTGCTCTAGTGCTGTGAGAAAGGGAAGACCTGTGAGTGATGAACTTGGATTTTTAACCTAGGAGATTTTTAAATAATGTATGGAAGATGTGACTTGGTTTCCCTTACTTTGTTGTTGTTAAGTCCTGTCCAACTCTTTGTGACCCCCATGGACTGCAGCACACCAGGCTTCCCTGTCCTTCACTATATATATGGGCTTCCTCAGTGGCTAGGTGGTAAAGAATCTGCCTACCATTGCAGGAGCCAAGGATTAGATCCATGGGTCGGGAAGTCCCCTTGGAAAAGGAAAGGCAACCCATTCTAGTGTTCTTGCCTATATAATCCCATGGACAGAAGAGCCTGTGAAAGAAGAGATAAATTGAAGAAGGATTTGTTAAGCAAAACAAAACACAAACACACACCCACACACACAAAACCCAGAACTCGAAAATTTGGAAAATTCTCTCCTATTCATATTGCAAAATAAGAGAAAACATGTTCTGGAGAGAATAGCAAGGATGTGTGAGTGGGCAATAAATTGATAAAGAAATGACAGGTGGGCATCGCAGACACAATCAGCCATATCAGCCATCTCCTCGGAAGTCAGGGCTAGCAAATGAGACTATACCAGAAGAAATTCTGCCAACTTGGATCAAAGGGGACAGAGATGGGAGAAAACACAAGAGGGATGTTCAGACCTCTGTGATTTTACAGGAACGACAGAGCGATCCAGCTGTGAACACATGTTGCTTACTGTTGTTTAGTTGCTAAGTCATGTCCGACTCTTTTGTGACCCCACAGACTGTAGCCTTCTAGGCTCTATGTCCATAGGATTTCCCAGGCAAGAATACTGGAGTGGGTTGCCATTTCCTTCTCGAGGGGAATCTTCTCGACCCAGAGATTGAACCTGTGCTCCTGCATTCCAGGTGGATTCTTTACCATTCTTTGTTTTCCTTCCACAAAAGGGAAGATTGATCCCCAAGACAAGTTAGAGATTGTCAGGACTGTTACCATCACTGCAGAGCCATAGGGTACAGGCCCCAGAGAGGGAGGCTGCCTTCTCCTCGTGTTGAGAAAGCCAAGCTGCAGTTCCTCAGGGCCTCCCCCTGGGAGCTGCTGATACCTTGCCCTCAGACTTTCAGCCTCCAAAACTGTGAGAAAATAAATGGACACTGTTGGAATTTTGTTTGGTTGTGGTATTTTGCTAGGGTGGCCCTGGCAAACTCATGTACCATATTAAAAAATAAGAAATAATTAGAATTGATTTTAATAACATCTTGACCCAATAGATCCCAGAATAATATCATTTTAACACAGAATCAATATAAAAATTATTGATCAGATATTTCACATTCTTTTGATGGTACAATACATCCCAAACACTTAATAGCATATCTCAATTTGAACCCATCACTTTTCGTGTTCAGCAACCACAGTGGTCAGACACTATTCAGTGTGTGAATAGTGAGAAACAAACCATCACTAATTATGCTTTCTGTACAGATTTCTGGAAAGAAATTTAAAAAAAGAGATAATTGATGCCTATAAGTAGACACCAAGTTTCTTTCTAGACTTCTGCTTTATGCATTGAGGGGGAAAAAAGTTACTAAAGATAAAGAGCTTCTACCCAAATATGGAAGCTGGAAAGCAATCAGGGAATTTCTCTGGTGGTGCAATGGCTAAGACTCCCTGTTCCTAATGCAGGGGGCCTGGGTTCAATCCCTGGTCAGGGAACTGGGTCTTACATGCTATAACTAAAGCCTGGCACAGCCAAATAAATTTCTGTAAAAGGAATAAGTCTTTCTGTTTTAAAAAGAAAGAAAGAAAGAAAACAATCAGAAAAGCTGTAAAAAGCAATGATCCAGGCAAATTTTGCATCCTAAAGGATTGTCCAACAAAGACCATTTGAGTTTTGGTTTTTTGTTTTTATTTAAATTTATTTATTTTAATTGGAGGCTAATTACTTTACAATATTGTATTGGTTTTGCCATACATCAACATGAATCTGCCACAGGTGTACACATGTTCCCCATCCTGAACCCCCCTCCCACCTTCCTCCCCATACCATCCCTCTGGGTCATCCCAGTGCACCAGCCCCAAGCATCCTGTATCCTGCATCGAACCTGGACTGGCAATTCATTTCTTATATGATATTATACATGTTTCAATGCCATTCTCCCAAATCATCCCACCCTCTCCCTCTCCCACAGAGTCCAAAAGACTGTTCTATACATCTGTGTCTCTTGAGTTTTGGATGACAGAAAAAAAAGTTCTGATGTGTTAAAACTGCCCGCAGTGAGTTCCCCAAGAATCCACACTCTTTCCTGGCCCAAATTCCTGCTGTTTCCCCCAGATTGGAATCTTGCTTCCCTCTATTTCCTGGACTTCTTGAATCCATCCACTCCAACTCAGATCTGGTATCCCGTATCCTCAGTCACCCCCACCACTCCCAGTCTGGTCCGCACAGCACACAATCGACAATCTGCTGATGCCCTGCTTTCAACTTCAGGATAAAACTGAGGGTTTTTATTCCATGATGTCCAGGCTCCTGCATGCTCAGTCTCCTACCTGCTGATCCAGAGTCATTGAGAGTCTCTCATCTTCACCCTCTTGTGGTTTCAAGTTCTTGCCACACATACTCCACCCCTTCCACTACTGCTTAAATGATATCTCCTCCTGGAAGTCTTCTGGTTTCAGAGCCCTTTGCCACCATCCTATCCAGCAAAAGACCTGCTGTATTGACTACCTGCCACCTCTCAAAATGTTCTTTTTAATTAATAACTATTTTTTACAGCAGTTTTGCATTTAAAAAGAAAATTGAGCAAAAAGTACAGATAGTCCCTATGGACTCCCTCCCCCACCTCAACTTTCTCATATTATTCCACCTTTTATTAGTGTGGTATGTTGGTTGTATTGAGAAGGAAATGGAAACCACTATTCTTGACTGGAGAATCCCATGGACAGAGGAGCCTGGAGGGCCACAGTCCATGGGGTCACAAACATCCCACATGACTTAGTGACTAAATTACCACCACCACATGTTGGCTGTAATTAAACGATATCACATTATTTTTACCTAAAGTCCATGGTTGGATGGCATCACTGACTCAATGGACATGAGTTTGAGCAAGCTCTGGGAGTTGGTGATAGACAGAGAAGCCTGGTGTGCTGCAGTTCATGGGGTCACAAAGAGTCGAACACGACTGAGAGAGTGAACTGAACCGAACTGAAAAGTCTATAGTTCACATTCAAAGACGCTTGCTCCTTGGAAGAAAAGTTATGACCAAACTAAACAGTATACTAAAAAGCAGAGACATTACTTTTCCAACAAAAGTCTGTCTAATCAAAGCTGTGGTTTTTCCAGTAGTAATGTATGGATGTAAGAGTTGGACTATAAACAAAGCTGAGCACCGAAGAATTGATGCTTTTGAACTGTGGTGTTGGAGAAGACTCTTGAGAGTCCCTTGGACAGCAAGGAGATCCAACCAGTCCATCCTAAAGGAAATCAGTCCTGAATATTCATTGGAAGGACTGATGTTGAAGCTGAAACTCCAATCCTTTGGCCACCTGATGTGAAGAACCTACTCATTTGAAAAGACCCTGATGCTGGAAAAGATTGAAGGTGAGAGGAGAAGGGGATGACAGCAGATTAGATGGTTGGATGGCATCACCAACTCGATGGACATGAGTATGAGTAAACTCCGGGAGCTGGTGATGGACAGGGAAGCTTGGTGTGCTGAGTCCATGGGGTCACAAAGAGTCGGACACAACTGAGCAACTGAACTGAACTGACTGAACGTTCGTGTTGATTCTTTGTGTTGTACATTCTATGGGTTTTGATAAATGCATGATGTCATGTGTCTCCCATGACAGTATCACACAAAATTAGCTTCACTGCCCTAAAAACCCACTGTGTTCCATTTACTCACCCTCCCCCCACCATCCCCACAAACCCCTGGCAGCCACTGATCTTTTTACTGTTTATTTTCTTTTAAAGTTTTGCCTTTTCCAGAATGTCACAGAGTTGGAATCATACAGTATTAGCCTTTTCAGATTTGCATCTTTCGCTTGGTACTTCACATTTAGGGTCCACCAATGGCTCAGTGGTAAAGAATCCACCTGTAATACAGCAGATGAGGGTTTGATCCCTGGGTCAGGAAGATCCCCTGGAGGAGGGCATGGCAACCCACTCCAGTATTCTTGCCTGGAGAATCCTATGGACAGAGGAGCCTGGTGGGCTACAGTCCATGGGGTCGCAGAGTCCAACATGACTGAGCAAATAAGCATGTACCTACCATGTCCTTTTGCAACTTAAAGCTCATTCCTTTGTATTGCTGGGGCTTCCCTGGTGGCTCAGAGGTTAAAGCGTCTGCCTGGAATGCGGGAGACCTGGGTTCGATCCCTGGGTCAGGAAGATCCCCTGGAGAAGGAAATGGCAACCCACTCCAGTACTCTTGCCTGGAGAATCCCATGGAGGGAAGAGCCTGGTAGGCTACAGTCCACGGGGTCGCAAAGAGTCGGACACAACTGAGTGACTTTCCTTTCCTCTCCTTTCCTTTCCTTTCTTTGTATTGCTGAATACTGTTCTATTGTATGACTACAACACAATTTGCTGATTTATTCACTTACTGAAGGACATGCTTTCAAGTTTTGGCAACTATGAGCAAAGCTGCTCTAAATATCTGTGTGAACATAGGTTTTTGGCTCATTTGGGTAAATACCTAAGAACACAGTTGCTAGATTCCACAATCAGGCTATGTTTCACTTTACATGAGGCAGCCAAACTGCAAAACGCTTTTCTATGGCTATTATCATTTTACTCTTTTTGAATAGTAATGTTTGAGAGTTAATCTAACCCATGCCAGTCTTGTTATAGTCACAAAAATGAAGCTTCAGAGGTGAAGGAGGGACAGCTGGATGAGAAAGAAAGAAAAAAACTGCTTAGGAGAGCTTAGCTCGCCTGGTAAGAAAGAGAGTTTCCTGTTTTCTAGTGTTACAGACCACATGTTGCTGGTCTCAGTCATCACACACAAATAGCAGCATCTGCCCACACTGCTGGGCAGTCACAAAACACAGCAAGGAGCTTTTGAGCTGCAGAGATGCCTCTAGATAAACTCCACTCCTCCAGGACCAGAGAGTTATGTGACCTGTGCAGCCCTTTGGAACACAAACTGAGCACCCATTGTAACAGGGAAGAGTTAATGAATTTATGCTGGATCTGCTTCTGTGACTTTAACCCTCATTTTGCTGCTTTTGTTCTTGTCAGTTCAGTTCAGTTCAGTTCAGTTGCTCAGTCGTGTCTGACTCTTTGTGACCCCTGGACTGCAGCATGCCAGGCTTCCCCGTCCATCACCATCTCCCAGAGTTTGCTCAAATTCATGTCCATCGAGTCAGTGATGCCATTCAACCATTCCATCCTCTGTCACCCCCTTCTCCTCCTGCCTTCAATCTTTCCCAGCATCAGGGTCTTTTTCCAATGAGTAGTTTCTTCACTTGAGGTGGCCAAAGTATTGGAGTTTCAACTTCAGCATCAGTCCTTCCAATGCATATTCAGGACTGATTTGTTATTGTAGGCATACATACTGGCCTGCCTCAGGGAGATAACCTGAGCCCCCCAGGACTCTAAGGAAGTGCAACTAACACATTCCCTTGCCTGAGGCTTGCCATTCTAGGGGACATTTGCAAGGACTGAATAGTCTTTTTACTTTTGCTGGGAGCCGGCATATTGCATATTGAGTGAGGATCTGGAATAGCTCAACTAGAATTCTATCACTGCCGGGGGCCAGCGTGAGGCACTCCGCCCGTGGCAAAGGTCATGAGGAAGGAGGCTCGACATACGCAAAGGCGGGATCAAGCCTCAGGAGTCCCCCTGGAAATTCTCGAGCATCTACCCCGAAAACCAGAATCTGCCTACTTTCTGTTTTGTGCTTTCACCTACACCTCTGACTTTACGGGGGGCTGTCCCCCACTACCTCTCTCTGAAAAGAGAGTTAGCTTACAGCTCCAGTTAATAATTCCTGGGTGTGACAGTGTTTCAACCTACAAACTCCTTTGGAAATCCTCTAGCCTGCCTGAATAGGTTTTTCCGGCCACGTGTGATTGTTCAGAGCCTCCCAACTGTGAGAGGCAGGAGATGTTCTAAACTGCCTAAACACAGATTTCTTTGAGTAGTTAAAAGATTGATTAGAAATTGTATTGGTGAAGGGTTTTTTCACTTGTTGAGCCAATGTTTGCTGCTAAGTCTCCATACTCCTTACCTACTGTGTCCTTGGCAGTGTATTGATTGATATAATGGGTGTATAGAAATGTAAAATGCAGCTTTGTCCAATGCTTTTTTGGAGGCTGGTGCCTGACTTTGGAATAATCACCTTTAGAGAAAAATAAGTTTCTTAAAATGTTAACAGGCCTCCCAGCCAGAAGATGATGTAAATCACCTGAACTTTTGCATATGATAAGTTTGAAAGCCTGGCTTCAATTAGAACCAGGAACTGCTGTCCTTGCATGACTCCACCCCTTCCCCCATTATCCTTTATGCACAACTTAAGGTATAAAACTACTTTGGAAAATAAACTACGCCTCTTTTTTTGTTCACCGAAATTTGGTCTCCCCATGTTGTTCTTTCTTTCACCTTCTGGCTGAATTTTTCCTCTGAGGCGGGGAAGCTCGTCAAGCCTACTAATTTTGCCTGGGCTTCTAAGATCCGACTGGGGAGGCCTTAGTGTCTCCTCTCCTTCGGGAGAACGGGAGGACGCCTGCGGCCTTCGTAGGTGACGTTAATTCTCTGCTTTGGAATTTTATTCAGCCTCTTTTCTCCACTGAATTTTCCTACTGAGCTATCCTTATTTCAGCCTCTTTTCTCCACTGAATTTCCTCACTGAGCTATCCTCATTCTATTACTCTTTATATCCTTAATTAACGTTTAATTAAGCAGTTGTTTCCTGGCCCTCGCCTACGCCGTCTCTCCTTCGAATACCCTGGATCAGCTGGGGCTGGTCCCCGGCAACTTTGTTTTCCCCCAACCTCTGATCCATGAAAGAACCTGGTAACCAGGCCCCAACAAGACGATTATTTTTAGGTGCTATCCTGCCATCTTCTTGGCCCGCCAGCTCCTGAATAAAGTCCTTTCCTTGTTCTAACACGTCGTCTCAGATTCATTGGCCTATGGACTCAGTATCACAATCAGAAGAGTCCTCCCACTGTATCTTGGTTGACCACACATGTAACAAGAGAGCCTGAGCCCATGTCTGTTAATGATCACTGTCCAGGAAACAGGGTATCTGTATCTATACCAAAATACCAGTACCAATAGCAAATTCACCCAAAGAAGCCACTCCTGAAATTCCTTCCCTGAAACAGTCTGGAACTAAACCCAGACAGAGCATGTGTCATTTCATGAGTGAAGAGGGCCAGTCTGCACCCAGATCAGGGCCACTTGCCTTGTAATCTTAGAAACGGCGCTGGTTTCTTTGCCTCCCACCTCTTCTGTCAGCAACCAACCTTAAACGGGAATAACAGCAAGAACCATGTGAGCCGTTCAGACAAAACACAATTTATAATCTTTTAATCACTACCGGGCTAGACAAGCTTCTTCCAACACAAACTCCCCACACATCCTCCATGCCTTTTATTTCCCTCCCACGAATCCACAGAGCCCCTCCACAGAGGAGATATTGCAAAACCCTCTGCAACAAACGGGATGTAGCTTCCAGCTACACCTCTTTTTGGGAACGGGTACAAAAATGTGGTTTTAGGTCTCAGGAAGGCTCCTTCCAAAGCAGATGAATGACACTGCACGATTAAGACAACTGGCACTGCTCTGTCTACCCAGAACCAGAAACCTGGGTACCAGGATGGGATCTGCAACTGGCTTCTGCTAAACAAGTGAAGGTGTTAGTCGCTCAGTCGTGTCCGACTCTGTGTGACCCCACAGACTGTAGCCCACCACGCTTCTCCACCCATGTGACTTTCCAGACAAGAACACTGGAGTGGGTTGCCATTTCCTTCTCCAGAGGATCTTCCCAAGCCAGGGATCAAACCGGGGTCTCCTGCATTGCAGGCAGACTCTTCACTGTCTGAGCCACCAGGGAAGCCCTGTGCTAAAGCAAAATGCATTCCAATTTGGAGACAAACTCAAAGACTCGGCCTTTCAAGGTTTTGTTTTGTTTTGTTTTTCATTGTTACAAAGGAATTGCTCTAAGGGTTCCCCTTAAGCTTATGATAAACTGAAAAGTTAGTTTTGTTTTTTAGGTCATATATCAAAAGAAGCCTATCCTTTATATCAGACAGAGTTAAATTATGCTTCTCCTTTTGCTTTTTAAACCTGGAAAATTTCCCCTGCATTGAAAAATAGGACTCCACTCTTTTTTGTAATAAGTCACAATAGAGCTGCTTTGGTGGCAAGCCACTGTCTGCTGTTCTCAGACAGAATCTTTGCAGCCAGCCTGGCAGCTCCACACAGCCACACCAAGCACCAAGTCTTCTCCTAAATTATTATTATTATTATTGCCTAGAGCAACTATCAAAGCATAGAGCCTTCAGAAATGCTCTGGATTCCATTACAAAGAAAAACAGTATCACTGTTTCCACTGCTGCTAAATCGCTCGGTCGTGTCTGACTCTTTGAGACCCCGTGGACTGTAGCCCGCCAGGCTCCTCTGTCCATGGGATTTTCCAGGGAAGAAACCTGGAGTGGGTTGCTATTTTCCTCCTCCAGGGGAATCTTCCCTACACAGGGATTGAACCTGTGTCTCCTCCGGCTCCTGCGCTGCAGGTGTATTCTTAACTGCTGAGCCACTGCGGAAGCCTCTTGTATCACTACCTTCTGCTTTTATTTTATGTCTATCAGTAGGAGATAGACGTGCAGTTACTGTGTCCAGATATCTTCCTGGCTTTGGAGGCTGGGACCACAGGTCTGAGGGACCACAAGACCCACAGGCAATGTGCCCTGCAGGATCCTTTGTCCAGCAGTCCAGCTCAAGGCTTCAGACACTGGGTCTAGCTCACTACAGACTCTTCCACGACTAGCGGGGCGGTAAAACCCATTCTGGAGCTGACACAGCACATACATCCAAGCTTTACATCTATGTTTCTCCGTTTTTCTTAAAACCATGTCATCCTCAAAGAAAACAAGCAGCTTATTCCACCAAATAAAAGATGATGATAAAACGTCCGACTAGTTTATGAAGATGGATGGGTTCCATGTCCCATAAGTAAAGACCTCTTGTACTTAATCACACTGAATGGGACACGCAGGCAAATTACTGTCCACCAAGAGTAAAGCGTGATGACGGAGCGCTTAAATATAAGACCCTGCTCGGCTTTTTCATTTCTTGGGGACATCTTGTGTGTCTATGCTACGAATATTATGATAAACAGTGTGTGAATGTTGGGATGTAAAACAGTAAAATTGCCATGTAGAAAAGTTTTCATACATGTATACATACATATATCTTCATAGTTTAAGTAGTATAGGTACAAAGTATAGAAAAGCCAACTCCTCTTACTAAATATTTAGTTAGTAAATCCATAAATCCATATTTATGGAACCATAAGTTTTAGATAAAATAAGACATTGAAAGTAATCAGGAATTTAAATTTAGGGACTTATGTCTCAAGAAGGCTCCGTCCAAAGCAGATGGGTGGCTGGCTTTGGGACGTACGACATCTTTCTCACGGTGCCTATTTTTCACATCAGATGGCATTAGTGCTTGCCATCGTGAACCCGCATGCACTTATTTTCTACTCGATTAGAATCTGGTTCTCTATATTTTGATCACCAACTGAAGCATGTGACTACAGACCAAAATAAAGGCTTAGTACTTTGAGAGATGTTTTATTTTTACAACCTTGGCAAAGCCAGTATCATTGATTAAATGTCTGAATTCCAGGAGAGAGAGAAACTTGGCAGAATCTGGGTTCCCAAGGAAGCTGGATTGGTCCCAACCAGAGGAGAGATTCCAAGTGATGCTTTTTATTTTAATTCATACTAATAGATGTCCTGTGGCTTGTCACTGGGTCTCCAGAGGGCTGAAAAGTGTGTGTGGGGTAGGGGGCGGGGGATGCGAAGTGGATAAGGGTAAGGGTAACATTTGTGTGTGTGGATTAACTAGCAGGAGGGAGAGAGCATCTCAAAGACAAAAATGCTAGCAACTACCTTGATTATTCTCTCTCATGGTGAGCAACATTTGCCCACATTGGTGCTTAAGAACTGTCCTCCTAAGGAGAGATGGGATGAATTGAGAGAGTAGCATTGATGCATATACATCGCCATGTGTAAAACAGTTAGTGGGAATTTGCTGTATAACACAGGGACCTCAGCTCGGGGCTCTGTAAAGACTTGGATGGGAGGGTGGTTGGATGGGAGGGTGGGAGGGAGCCCAAGAGGGAGGGGATATATGTATACATAGAGCTTTACATTGTTGTACAGCAGAAACCAACACAACATTGTAAAGCAATTATATTCTGATTAAAAAGAAAAAAAAAATTTTTTTAAGCGCTATTGTCCTACACTGCCTCAGAGTTGCAACTCACTTGCTTCATTGGCTTTGTTTAGGATTCATGGACCCAAGTTTCATTTTAGCCCTAAATGACTTTCGGATGCTTTTGCTGTTTTGACATTGGTATGCGCAGCTGGATCCAAAGAGATATCAGTTCTCTACAGTTTTCCATGGCAGTCCACACTTGCTTTTGATTAATTTATTAACCCACGAACTCCCTTGGGGATCGAGGGGGAATCCAGCGGGGAAGCACCTTGAATCCTTTTAACATTTCAGCCTTGCTCTTTATAAAAACTGCTGAGCCCTTCCACAGCCTATCTTTTCTTACCAGCAGAGTGAAATGTGTTTTTAAATTTTAAGTGTTTGGAAAGAATGGAGAATTTTAATGATTTTCGTGTGGATACACACGCATGTGCGGACTTGCTCATCTTTGTTCCCTGCCATCGTCTGTGTCCACTGGCTCTATGACCCCATCACTCACCAGTGGTGAAATCTGCTTTTAAGCAAGACACACAGCTGGGAGACTGGGGAGTTTCCCCTTGCTCTTTGAGCCCCCCTACCCCTACCTCGCATCTTTCGTCAAAGTGTTAGAGTGTCAAATTCATCAGATGCCGAAAACTTCCCAGTACAAATCTGCCCATGTCACTTTTTTTCAGGGTGGTTCAAACTTTTAAGAGTGAAAGTGAAGTGAGGTGACCCTTCATTTAAAAAGACCTCATCTTGAGCATCAAACCAGAGCTATCTTTCTATCCAGGCTTATCTGTCCATCACCACAGTGCCCAAGTACTTGAGTTAAACTGACATTATACCAAAAAAGCAACTAGACAGAAAAAGAACTGTTTACTACAACCACCAAAGAGCCAAATTATTATACTTCTAGCATCAATCACCTTACTCAGGAGTCCATAATTTTCAGCTTATGGTAAATCTTCAATAATTTGAATTTCCTAGGTTGGGGGAGTCAATATTAAATTAGAGGGTAATTATATAGTATTTTATGTAAAGGCTGCATTGTGATTGTTATATAAGTGCATTCTTTACTTCAAAAAATGTTAACCATGTGTGTATCAATTTAGTTCCTAACAAATTTCCTTCCACATGAAAAATGAGAACTTATAATGGCCACATGATATTAATATATCAGATTATTTTAAGAGGTGGGAAGTTCAGTAAGTTGAACATTTCCTGGAAATGTACTTGATTTTGTTTTCCAAGCTTTATTCATTGACCAGGTGATATAACTATGTATTTGTGGCTTAGGAGCTAATGGTACTTTTATTATTAAGTTAAAAATTGATCAGAAAACAAGCATTTACTATTTATTATTTTTCTTTCAAAATATTCCTTAATTCTTAAAAATAAATAAAATTACATTTTTATAACTAATGCTACAGAATTGATGTGTAAAAACTCTCAAAGCACATAGTCATATTTTGAAACAAAATGGAATCTCAAAGAAAAAATTCAATCAGAGCATCACACCATCTCCTCTCCATTCAGCAGACTGATGATGTGCGGCCTTCTGGGTAAAAATTTAACTTACACGTTTGAACTTGAATGAAATTATGTTTCATAGTGTATAAATAGTAAAGGATGGAAGCTTTGATGACAAGGGTAGTGGGGGTTCGGGGAGGGGCTTTGAAAGCTCTTTATTACTAACTGAACTGCTCTGCAGACTAGATCTCCATCTGGAGGCGGACACGGAAGTTGAAAGTCAGAATGAAACACAAAGGTTGTCATGGCAAACCAAGGCCACAGCTTTGCACAGTTTCCAGCCGCTGCCAGTCTCTGTCATCAGAGTCCACATGAACGGCGCCCTCAGAGAGGTATAGTGCACAACCTGTGCAGCTGGACAGTCCCTTCTGAGCCAGCTGACTCATTTTATAAGTTATGTGTGTGGTGAGAGACAGATTTCGACTCAAACATAAGGAAAATATTTTTGCAAGAGTACGTCATCAAAGATGAAACTGGTTGACTCAGGAGGTGAGGAGAGCTTGTTACAAGACATGTCCAAGCCCAAAATGCTTTACCACCTGCCATGGGCTCTCAGAGGAGGTTTGCAACTCGAGTGACAGTAAGGGCTTGCCTCTGTGGTTGTTAAGGGTTTGTTTCCAACCCCAAAAGTCAGGAACCCATCAGTCAGACACAAGTCTTCAGGCTTCAGAACTTGAACAAACATATGGAGACCTTGAACAGTTATGGAAATCAAAACAGCTATTTGAGAGGGCTGTGACTTAAATAGGGCCTTCCCAGGTGCTGCTAATAGTAAAAAAATAAAAATAAAAAGCCCACCTGCCAAAGCAAGAGATATAAGAGATGTGGGTTCGACTGCTGGGTTGGGAAGATCCCCTGGAGGAGGGCATGGCAACCCACTCCAGTAGTCTTTCCTGGAGAATCTCATGGACAGAGGAGTCTGGTGGGCTATAGTCCATAGTGTCGCAAAGAGTTGGACACGACTGAAGTGACTTAGCATGCATGTGACTGAAATACAAGGGAAGCAGGGTTCCTGAGTCCTCTCTTAGCTGCTGCAAAAATAAATCATTGTCACAGATGTCATTTTCCCGTATTCTTCCCCCTGTGCTTGCATCACATTCAGCTTCCTCTTCAAGCTAATATTTCAGAAAGTACTGGTGACCACACCACCTCTGCCCATCAAGAGGGCAGTAGTTCAAGAGGTCCCAGCCAAGACCTAACAGGAAGTAGGAATGGTCTGTGAGGTATCTGTGTGTGTGTGTGTGTGTGTACAGTGTCCAAAAATGGATATATTCACTTCAAGGTCAGCAAGTACTCCTAACAGACACACACATTGCCTTCTGTGTGCAGAGTCTACGAGGCTTAGAGACTAGCAAGTGCAGGGCCAGGCAGTGAAGGAGGGGGAGGCACTTGTAAAGGCCTCAATCTAATGTTCCTCTCTCGACCTTCTCTCTTGGTCCAGAAGCGAAGAGCAGGAAGTACATGATCCCAGAGTAGTATTTCATTAGATAACAAGACCGGAAGATCCATTTCATGGCAGCCAGGGAACTCAAAAGACAATCTAGCAATTTAGAAAGAGCACAGTTTTGAGACATAATTGGTCCTGAGGCCAAAGGTAGACTTGGCCACTCTGGTAGCTGCAAAACCCTTCCAAGTCTAACCAGTGTTCCTTGGCATCTTCTCACATCTTCCTTGGGCTTCCTGGTGGTGCTAGGGTAAAGAACCCACCTGCCAATTCAGGAGATACACTGTGTCAGTGTGGTGCCAGGGTGCCTAATGGTGATCACAGGTTACATCACTAATTCTCATCTCGATTTCTGGGTCAGGAAGATCCCCTGGAGAAGGAAATGGCAACCCACTCCAGTACTCTTGCCTGGAGAATCCCATGGACAGAAGAGCCTAGTGGACTACCATCCATAGGGTTGCACAGAGTCAGACAGGACTGACATGACTTAGCACTCACACTAAACTCAAAAGCCAGACGAAGCAGCATTCCAAAGCGCTCCACATCACAAGATTTCCTGTATTTTTTTTTTTTTTTTTTTTTGGCTGGGTCTTCGTTGCAGCACATGGGCTTTCCCCAGTTGCAGTGCAGCTCTGCAGCATGTGGGATCTTAGTTCCCTGTCCAGGGATCAAACCTGAGTCACCTGTATTGGAAGGCAGATTCGTAACCACTGGACCACCAGGGAAGCCCCCCTATAATATATTTTGAAGACCAAGGAGCTATGTTCTCCAGAAGGACAAATGTTGCTGGGGTCTGCAGAATGTGGCATCCAGCAGTCCTGCCCAAGGGGGGCTGGGATGCTGCACACAGTGGAACTGCCAGGCAAAGTTCTGCCTCCTCCTGGGAAACATGGCTTTGGGAATAGTATTCTTCATCTAGATACTGGAGGTAGTACCTGCCACTGTATAGCATCGTTATAAGAGTTAGTGACGTAACTTTGATCACTGGTAGGCACCCTCGCAGCTCACTGGCACAGGCGGCTCTATTTCAAATTGTTACGCAAACCCTCCCTCTGGATGTCCGAGCAAATGTGGACAGACACGTGTGCACCTGAGAGGGGGTCTCTGCCTCCTTGACAAACTCAGTGACCTATCACTGACCTCTCCCAGACTAGCAGAAATCCAAGATCATTCCCAGAACATGTCCTTGAACTAGCCTCACTCAGGTGTTCCATGTTTAGGCTGCCTTTTAGGGACGAAGCAGTCAGCTTGGTTCTATTAATAATTAAGATACCTGCACTTTCTTCCTAATATCAGGCCGCGTGATTCATCCGAGATGCTGTCCTCATGCAAACTTAGGAAATGAAGCCATTTCCTAGATAATTCAAGCAGGGATTGAATGGGAAACCTCAAAGTACCTCTGCTCTCAATTACCTGCTCGTTTCGGTCAAAAGGAACGCGCTAGCACGAATCACATAAATAAAGGATAACTCTTGCTTCACCTTGCCTGCGAGGTGGACAGGCTCCCGGCATCTTACGCCACCTAAGTGAAGCAGTAAGTGCAAAAGAGGGGGAAAGGCACAGCCCCAGAGAAGCAATTCATTCTCAGCACAGTGCTAAACTCAAAAGCCAAGTAAGTTCTCCATGTCACAGGATTTCCTATCTGCCTTCAGATTCTTTTGACCTCCAACCTGCGACATTATCCAGAAGAACAAAGGAGGCTGGGGTCTGCAGAATGTGGCGGCCAGCAGTCATGCCTGAGGGGCACTGGGATGCCGCCCACAATGGGGCCGCTGGGCGAGTCTGCCTCCTTCTGGGGAACAGGGCTTTGGGGAAGCATGTCTTAATGCTGTCAATATCAACTGAGCCACATTACCTCCTTCCCTCTGCTCCTGTCTCCACATCCCAGCACGTGGAGAACAGAAAAGAGCCATTTGGATGTGAAGGGAGGGTATCTGACAATGGGGAAGACAAGAAGGGAAAAACCCACACTCCAACTGATTTTATGATTGTGTGTGGAAAAAAAAAGGCAAAATGAACCCCTTGAGAATGTTTTGACTTACATGGTAGGTTCCGTTCATTTTCCAGGGCAAGAAAAAAAGAAAGTCCCTGTGGTTCACAGAAGTGGTGATTCTGAATTGAACCCTGGGAAAATACCCTGCAAATACCCCACATCCGCTGTTTCTCCATCAGCTAGGTACGCCCAGTGGGGGTCTGTTCGCCTCCTCCAGGGGTGGAATGAAGAGCAGATAAAAGTCATGTCTCCATTCCAGATGTGTGGCTGCAGGAACCCTGTAGGATCCCCCTAAGTCTCAGTTTTCACTTTTGCAAAGTAAGGCTGATAAACCTGACTTCAGGGGCACAGTTGCTGTGGGTGGGCTACGCAGAGGAGGTAATGTACAAGCCAGTCTTCACTTAGGGGAGTTGTTTTTTTTTTCAAGATCAACTTTACTCTGTAATTGTCTTTGCTGTTGTCCTCCAACCCCGCCCATCCCACCCCATTCTGAAAATAATAGGCTTCCTTTTTCTGACTCATGATAGAGAACTTGAGACACACTGAAGTACGAAGAAGAAAACAAAAATCTACACTCCCCACAATCCAAAGAAATGCCAGTTAAATTTTCTTAGACATACTCCAGTCTTTTTTTTTAAACCTTATTTAAACAGTCTCATTATTTTCATAACTTCTAAATTCTTTTATTTGCATATCGTCTTATTATGACAATTTTCACCTATCTTTAGAAAATTTTTTGTTTGCAATGATATTTGTGGTTTGTGTGTTTATATGTGATTGTAAAAATAACACGTACAGTCTGCAATCTAGCCAATAATCTGTTTCTTGTTTTATGACAAATAAAAGAGCACCTATAAGGACACAAAACAGCCCGTGTCCACAGGAAAGGACCAGTTCCCGGAATGGGAGCAATTATAAAATTGGACTTGTGAAAACGTCTCTTGATGAAATGTGTATTAAGCATTATATCAACGCCAGCTAGCAGAGATCCAGGACCTGATTCTCTTTCTGATCTGTGTTCTTGTTGGAGCCACACGTTCTGGGAAACAAACCCACTCAGAAGGACGATGCAGATAGTGGAGTGCAGTTTATTACACCAGCAGGCCCAAGGCAGAGTCTCCTCTTAGTCAAGGACCCCGACCAATTTTTGTGAAAACCTTATATACCCTAAGTGTACATGCCCAAACCCACCTCCCCAAATTCTCTGAAACCAGTCTGAACAAAGGAAAAGAAATATACAATCAAACTTAACCCATGATTCATATGCCTTAAACCCATGATTCGTATGCCTTAAGCCTAGGTAGTTAACAGTGGACAATTATCAATAGGCCTGTGGTCATACCCCAATTAGCATAATAGAATTTATGATTCTATTTGGTTACACAGATAAGTGTATTCTTTTAGGCCATGGAGAGTCTAGATATGAGCCCTGGGGCTCTTCTATTGGGGGTGCTGGGGGGGGGTCTGGTTTTCCAGTTGGCATGTCATTTCCATAAATACTGGGCATATAGCTCAAAGTCCACAGTCCGGCCCAAGGTGGAGTCCTGCTTTCAAGATGGAGCCTGTTCTGTCTGTTTCCTCCTTCATTCCCCTCTCTTGATGCTCTTAACTCATAGTATGAGCATCATTCATAGGGATTATATTGCACTCTGGCTCTCTGACCGCCAATTTGGGAGAACGACACAGACCTTTGGGTTACAAAGTTCATAATACATTGTGAAATGCAGGGTCCACAAAGCAGAACTATGAAGGAACTGTAACAATGGTAAATATAGTTTTCCACCAATCACCCTTCACCCAAGCTAGGACCGAAGTCCAGAAAGGAATGTTTTCATTTGACATTACTTTTACCTGGTTTTTCATGTCATCTAAAGCAGATGATACATTGCCAGATAAATCAGGAATAGATAGACAACATCCAACCTTAATTATAGCACAGGTCCCTTATTGAGTAGCTGTGAGCATGTCCAAAGCCATTCTATTTTGAATTACCACTTTTCTCATTTGGATTTGTTCTTCATTTAAGGCTTGGATGGCTTTAGCACTATCTAGGAGGGCCTGTTCTGTGAAATTAGTCAAGGCTTCTAATTTAATCATAGTATCTGTTGTCCCTATAGGCGGTATGAATAAGGCAGCAATATACTCACATCATTGAAACACAGACCTTGTCCACCTAGCATGTAAATAAGGTAGATTTACCAAGGCTTGTTGTAGGTTAGGCTTTTGTTACTTCTATGAAACTTGTGTTTACATCAAATGTAACCCCATGACTCAAATTTATTGACTGTAGGTCTGGCTTACCAAGAGAGCAGGAAGAGATTATGATTGACAAGAGAAAGTCTCTTTTTGTCATCCCAGAAACTAGCAGAGTGGTTTAAAATCTCCTTGGCAGAGCAGTAACACCCACCAAGGAAGTCCATCCATCACAGACAGAGGCATAGCCCCACATACCCAGCAGTTGGAGGTGTTGTGGAAGTCCGTGTAGAAATATGCCCATGAGATGAAAACATTGTCCTGAGTTGAAATGGAAGTTAAATTCAAAATCATGTTGATGAGGCCAAGCAGCAGGATTTGATTATGCAGCTTCATCCTAAAGGGGCTGGTCCAGGATCTTCTTTTCCTTCTTCTTCTTGGATGATCTTAGTCTCTCGAGGGTCAGTGGGGTCTCTCTGCACAGTCCACTCAGCATTTTCTGGGTCTGCGTGGTATGTTCTCTTCATTCTCATGTGGTGGATCCAGGGAGCGACACCTGCAACTTTAACTGCCGTAGGCGTGGTTAGAACAGTAAATGGACCTTCCAGTGTGGGGCCAAGGAGTCATGTTTCCAGTCCTTGACCCACACCTGATCCCCGGGCACAAATTTCTGAATCTGTTCCCCACGGTGGAGACCTTTCTTGTACAAACTTAGCTACCTGATTTATTACCTTACCCAGTTGTTCCATCTGCTGTGAAATCTCATCTCCCCTTACCTGAGGCAAGTTTGTTGACACCTGTTTTATTATGGGAGGGGCCTCCCATACACAATTTCATATGGAGAAGAGCCATGGGACTGTGGGGTCATCCTGAATCTGAGCAAAGCCATCGGAAACAAGTCCACCCAGGAGCAGTCAGTCTCTATGATCCAGTTGGAGAGTGTCTCTTTAAGTGTCTGGTTGGTTCCTTCCACCATCCCAGAACTGTGGGGCATATATGCTGCATGTAATTTCCACTTGATGTTTACAGTTTTGCTTACTTGTACTGAATCAGCTATGAAAGCCAGACCATTGTCCGATCCAATGCTGGTAGGAAATCCGAATCTGGGAACTATCTTCCTGAGCAGGCACCGGGCTGCTTCTGATGCTCTTTCAGTCAGGGTAGGAAAAGCTTCTACCCATCCCAAGAACGTACATACCATGACCAGCAGGTAACGGTAGTGTTGGTGAGGTTTCATTTCAGTGAAGTCCGCTTCCAGGTGTTCAAAGGGCAGTGTGCCTTTTACCTGAATCCCTGGAGGTTTCTGTCTGTGCCGAGAGGCAGCATTGACCTGTGAGCAGGCAGGGCAGTTCTGAGATTCTGTCCTGCATGGGGAAGAGAGGCGGGGAACCAAGAAATATTTTCGAATTAGCTCTTCCAGTTTATCATGGCCTAGGTGGGTTGCTTGGTGTATTTGGCTTATCAGAATGGGTGCCAGCTCCTCCGGTACCCATAATTTGCCACTTGGCAATTCCCACCATTCCTTTTCAGTCTTGATGGCCCCTTCTGCTTTGACTAGTTGGTTTTGGGCTTCAGTGTAGTTTGGAGAGTCCAGCGTTAGCTCAGGCAGCTTCACCAGCTTTACTAGGGGCATCACTTGTCACCCCCAAGCCCTCGGCTGCTTGTTCAGTGGTCTTATCTGCCAGTCTATTTCCCCGAGCCCGGGGGATATCCTCTTTTTGATGTCCTCAGCAGTGTATGACTGCAGCCCTTTCTGGTTCCCAGGCAGCATCTAATAGGGTCTTAATTTCTTCCTTATTTACTATCTTTTTCACTAGCTGTCAAAAGGCCTCTCTCCTTATACAGAGCCCTGTCGTGTGGCAAAAGCATACCTGGAGTCTGTGTAAATGTTTGTCTTCTTACCTTTGACAGCTGGAGGGCCTGGATTAAAGCATATAGTTTGGCCCATTGAGTGGACCAGTGTGATGGCAGAGAGCCAGCCTCAGTGATGGTTTCTTCCATGACTACTGCATATCCCGACAGTCATTGTCCTTGTTTCACTAGGCTGGTACCATTGGTGGACAGGACCCAATCTGGGTCCGGGATTGGCTGGTCTCTCAAGTCAAGTCTGCTGGCGTTTTTCCTTGCAATCATGTGAGGGCCCACCTTCTCCCACAGGAAGGAGAGTGGCCAGATTCAGGGCCTGACAAGGGTCAATAATAACATGGGGGTTCTCACATAACAGTCCCTGCTATTGAGTAATCCGGGATGTTGACAGCCATTTATGGGGGTCCCCTTGCAGGAGAGTGTTGACCTCATCCGGGACTTTTATGATCAAATCTTGGCCCAAAGTCAGCTTGGTTGCCTCCCGGACCAATAAGGCAACTGCAGCAACTGCCCGTAAGCATCCCAGCCACCCAGTGGCAATATTGTCCAGCAGTTTCGGGAGATAAGCTACAGGTCTGTCCCATGTCCCCATAGTCTGGGATAACACTCCCATAGCCACCTTGGGATGGTGCCTGAATCTGAACTCATGAGTCACTGAGACAGGGCTACAAAAAAAAAAAAGGGACGGGGGGAGAATTCTGGAAAAGCCATGCAGCCCACCAGGAAGCTGGGATGCAACTAAAATGCAGTATATACTCCTGCTACATTCATGACAGATGTGTTTTAGTGAAAGGTATAATTATGTTTAAGAAAAAAAAAGAAAAGAAGGGACATTATCTGCAAGAGGCTAGAAGTTTTGCGGATAGAGACTTAATAAACAGCCAGTGATAAAAGATGATCAAAATTTAGAAAATAATAATCACCTATAATCAAATTATTTAAAGATAATTACTGGGGAAAATATGGATGTATTTTCCATTGGATTTTTCTACACACATTTTAATAACATTTGAATTATAAACACATATTTTAACAAAACTTAAATCTTACAGCTAATACAATTTTATACGGTGCTTTTTAATTTGCTATAGCAGAAGCATTTCCACATGTGAATAAAAATTTCTTGTAGCCTTCCCTGGTGGTCCAGTGGTTAAGAATCTGCCTGCCAGTGCAGGGGACTGCACAGATTCAATCCCTGATTGACAGGTTCGGTCCCTGATTCTGGAAGATCCCACATGCAGCAGAACAACTGAGCCCATGAGCCACAACTTCTGAGCCCAGGGTCATAGAACCTGTGCTCCACAACAAGAGAAGCCACTGCAGTGAGAAGCCTGCACACTGCAACAAAGACCCAGCACAGCCGAAAAATTTAAAATACATGAATAAACAAAAACTTCTTGCAAACTCCATGATAATGACTGCAAAATACTCCATCATATGGATTCATCAAAATTTAAGGCATCATGTTCATGGTTGTTGGATGTCTTTGGAAACGTTGCACAATTAAAAACATGTCAGAGATGCCGTCTGCTCTGAAAATTTAGTTTGAGCTTCTTGTTACTTCCAAAGGATAGATACCTGGAAGGGGGATTCTGGGGTAAGGGGATAAACTTTGCTTTAAGTCTCCTTCTATATGATGAAACCTTCAGAAAGATCATTCCAACTTCTACCTCCCTTGGCTGAGTGCGTCCACATGATCACACTCTTGGATCACACTGGCATCACCACATCTGATCTTTGCTTATTCGATGTACAGAATGCCAGTAGGATTTTAATTTGCATTTTTCATATGATTTCCTTTATTTTGACTTACAAGTGCTGGGCACTGTCATTTGCATTTCTTCTGTGAACTGTCGTCTCTTTTGCCTATTTTGCTATTGGGGTTTGACATCTTTATTCCTGAGTGATATCAGTTCAGTTCAGTTCAGTCTCTCAGTCATGTCCAACTCTTTGCGACCCCATGAATCGCAGCACGCCAGGCCTCCCTGTCCATCACCAACTCCCGGAGTTCACCCAGACTCACGTCCATCGAGTCAGTGATGCCATCCAGCCATCTCATCCTCTGTCGTCCCCTTCTCCTCCTGCCCCCAATCCCTCCCAGCATCAGAGTCTTTTCCAATGAGTCAACTCTTCGCATGAGGTGGCCAAAGTACTGGAGTTTCAGCTTTAGCATCATTCCTTCCAAAGAAATCCCAGGGCTGATCTCCTTCAGAATGGACTGGTTAGATCTCCTTGCAGTCCAAGGGACTCTCAAGACTTGTCTTCTCCAACACCACAATTCAAAAGCATCAATTCTTCAGCGCTCAGCTTTCTTCACAGTCCAACTCTCGCATCCATACATGACCACTGGAAAAACCATAGCCTTGACTAGACGGACCTTTGTTGGCAAAGTAATGTCTCCTGAGTGATATAAGTTCCTTAAATAGGATGGCTGCTAATCATAACTGGATTTCTCTCCCACATTTGATGAGAAATATTTTTCTACATTGTCTGTCTAACAATGTCATTTAGAGCCTTGTGCTAATGCATGCTAAGTCGTTTCTGTTGTGTTTGACTCTTTGCAACCCTATGCACCATAGCCCACCAGGTTCCTCTATCCATGGGATTCTCCAGGCAAGAATACTGCTTAGATTATTGGTGAAACTCAAATACCTTTAATTTTTTTAATTACCTATTTTTTTTTCTAATTTTTATAGTTAATTGATGTTTAGAAAGTCTTTCCTAGTCTCTCTGACAGGTATTCACTTCTGTTTTCTTACACCATTTTTGAAATTGTTTTATAGAGGGTTGTAAGAAATATGGAATTCAGGAATTATTGGAATTTCAGAAACCAGAATCTAGAGAGTTGCTTGACCAAAAGCCTTGGAAACAGAGTTAAGGGGTGTGGCTCTTGTTGATTGAATTTCAGAAGAATGAAATTGTCACCGATTTTCAGGCCTTCAGAAACAGGTGAATTCCAGTAGTCTCATCCAAGATTGGCTGGAGGGTTTAAAACTGGTTCTGCTGATTACATCATTCTGTGACCAAAGAACAAGCAGTCTTCTCCCCACTTGGATTTGGAACATAGAAAATTTTTATCCTCAGTGTCTTTCCATCTCCTTCTCTTCCACAACTGCCTCCCTCTCTCTCCTATTTCTATTTATGTCTCCTGCATTGGCAGGCAGATTCTTTACCACAAAGCCACCAGGGAAGCCCATCCATACATCTGCATCTATTTTATTACTTCATCTCTTTGTGTTTTCCCAAAAGTCTAAAAAGAAAAGGGTCTCAAATTTTATATCATCAATTCAGATTCCTACAGCGTTGATTCTTTATCTCACTATTCTTAACATGGGTTTTCATTGACCTGCAATTTTCAGCTTTCGTGTGAATCTTTTCCATTTTTCCCTTGCAGGTCTGCTGCATCTCAATCAGCATTCTTTCATCTCAGTCTGCTATGTTCTAATTCCACTGTTCAATTTTACGTCATGAAATTCACAGCATCTTGTGTTATACTGAGAATACAAAATAGATGCTCTCTAAAGTCTTCTTTTTCTGGAATTGAAAATGTTTTATTTTAATATGCATTAACTCTGTGTTATTCACCGAATGGTGTCCTCTTCAAACTCATATGTTGTCATGCTCACCTCCAATACCTTAGAATGTGGCCTATTTGTAAACAGAGTCATTGCAGATGTAATTAGGTGAGATTAAGCCATATTAGAGCAGGACTGGTGTCATCATAAAAAGAGGAAATGTGGACGTAGACACGTGCACAAGGAGAAGACCATGTGAAGATGGCAGGCATGCTGGTATAAGCCAAGGAACTTCTAGAAGCTACAAGAAAGGTCTGGAACCCTCCTTTCCTAGCATCTTCAGAGGAAGCCTGGCCCTGTAGACATCTTGATCTTGGACTTCTAGCCTCCAAAACTATGAGACAATAGATTTCTGCTGTTTGAGCAGCCCTAGAGGCGAATACACTCTCTACCATCTTTTATGTTTCAGAATGTCTTTAAATATCTCGTGCTTTATTTTCTTCATACTGACTGTTGACCCTCATGGTTCTGCCAGAGTGGTGGTGACGGTTCAGTAGATCAGACTAGATTGTGTGGTGGCTGCTGCTGTTCTTACTCTTCATCCTGCTGTGATCTTGCCGACCCTCTTCTCTGATGTGTTGATATTTGAGTCCCCTTCCCCATAGACTTCTTTTACAGCAGCCCTTTCTTTCTCTGGCTATGCTTTATTGAGGATGTTCTTTACCTACTCAGGGCCTGATCTTAGGAAAATGTTGATATTCTTGAATATTCCAGTTCAATGTATTCACTTTCTAACATAATACATGAAAATTACAACCTGCATAATTGGAAGCTTCTGAGATGTTTTCAGTTCCCATCCCTTTTTTTTTCCAATGTCACACATACCACTTTTCACATCTGCCCCAATTCTCACTATTAATACATTACCAGGAACTGCATTCTTAAAATATTTAAAACTTAGAGACGATTGAAAGAATGTGTCTCTCTGTAGGGGACATAAGTGTCCAGGGCAGGCCACAAATCAGTTCCCAATTAGGACACCCTGGCTTCTCCATTTCTGTCTCACCTCCTCCTGGGTCCTGGGACCCAGAACGAGGTGTTGGCCATGACTGTGGAAGAAGCTCTCACCTTGATGATCTGATGTTCTTTACAGGTATGAACGTGAAAATTTATCCATAGATCTGGCATACACACAGTCCTAGTTTTCAGCCTGTTGAAATCTTCTTTGCACATCTTTTTGTGTGCTGATAAATACCCTAATGTGCCAGGAGAAAGATATATAAGGCACTGTCCTTCATCCTCGAAGCAAATGTCATTTGTAAAAGCTGGATACTGTATCATATGGACATATGCTGTTATTTTATTCATTTCCCTATAGCTAAACTTTTCGGAGAAGACAATGGCACCCCACTCCAGTACTCCTGCCTGGAAAATCCCATGGATGGAGGAGCCTGGTGGGCTACAGTCCATGGGGTCACTAAGAGTCGGACACGACTGAGAGACTTCACTTTCACTTTTCACTTTCATGCATTGGAGAAGGAAATGGCAATTCACTCCAGTGTTCTTGCCTGGAGAATCCCAGAGACAGGGGAGCCTGGTGGGCTCTCGTTTATGGGGTCGCACAGAGTCGGACACGACTGAAGTGACTTGGTAGCAGCATAGCTAAACTTTTAGCTTCTTTACATATTTTCTCTACAGAGACCATCCTTATACACAAATCTTTGCCCACATTGTAGATTGCATCCTTAAGAACAGACTTCTAAATTTCTAGGCAGTGAGGCAAAGAAATGAATATAATACCAAGTAGTAGTAAATGCTCTGATGGAAAGCAAGATAAGCAGAGAGAATGGGGACAACCAGGGCCCGCTGTTATAGACAGCATGGTTTCTGAGGAGAGGCTCTCTGAGCAGAAACAATAGGTAAATAAATGAAGACAATACCTGGGGGTGGGGGAGGAGTTCATTGCAGACAGTGGACGCAGCCCGTACAAAGGCCCCGAGGCAGGAACATGCAGTTTTCTTGCTGGGGATGGGCAGTGCATTGCACTTAAAAGAGTTGGGGAGTCCCAGTCACAGTTAAGTTTTAGTGTCAACACTGCAATTAGCCAACTGCTTCAAGAGGAGCAACTCCCTTCTCTTCTTTCAGTATCAGTTTCTTAAACGAAGCTACAATCAGAGCGGATGAGGAGTTCTTTTAGGCCCCGGCCATCCTCCCTCGTGGTTCACTGGTAAAGAATCTGTCTGCCAGTACAGGAGACTCAGGAGACATGATTTCAACCCCGAGGTCAGGAACATCTCCTGGAGGAGAAAATGGCAATCCATTCCAGTATACTTTCCTTGAAAATTTCATGGACAAGAGAGCCTGGCGGGTTACTGTCCAGGGGTCTCAAAGAGTCGGCCACAACTGAGCATACACACCATGCAGGCATCTGTCATCCTTTATAATCCTAAAGGTGAAAGAACATTGCCATTACCATTTTTTCTCTCAATGTTGTTTTCAATGATCACAGTTTTATATCTTGGTCTATCTTTGTCCCTCACGACTTCACTTCCTAACATAGAGAAATATTTTGTTGAGAGAGTGAACGTTGGAAAACAACTTTGTGTGATGCAGAGTGCTTTGTCCGAGATGAATGGAAAAGCTTACTGTCCTCTGGTCATGTTGGAGTTTGGCATGTGTTTTTACGCACGCTGTGAAGGGCAAGTCCCAGCAGGACACTGTTTTCCCCAGAGAAATGATTAGACTACCAGAAGAAAAAAACCGGAGCCATGTAATTTATGGCACTGTGTTCACAGTGAGCAGAGTCAACAAGCAATGCCATCTCCGCCAGATAAGAAGTTGCTTTGGAAACAGACCCTGCACAAATCATAGACATAACAGCGCATAAATGGAGCCGGCACCCTCCTTTGTCATTAGACAATTAAGAGCTCACAGAGAAAAAGCAAATGTCTGCGCTCTTTTTAATGACTGCTACTCAAAATAAGGGAAAACTTTTGCTTTATTCTATTGCAGAATTTGCCAAAAGACAGAGCTTTTTTATAAATTTCACACTGCCTGAGAAATAATGATCACTGGCACCAAATGAAGGCATCATACAAGCTCTTAAAAGTACTCCCCCTCCCCCAGGACAAAGAAATTTGAGTATTGAGAACAATAGGCAAATTATAAGTGAAAAAGTTCCTTCACATTATGGACCCGGGCAGAGAGGACAGAAGTTTAAGCGTTGGCTTCCTCGGAGCTAAAAGATGGAGAAAACCCCCAAAATTATCTCACACTAAAACCTGGATATTATGGCTAGGGGGAAGGAAATGACCTTTCCAGGTTTCCTCCAGCCTGTATACAGGCCTAAAATCAAGGCTGGATGGGCTGGTGGATTCTCAGTATCACCCCCCTAAAGTGTGGGAAGGTGATTAAAGGATTAAAATTTGCATGCAAAGCAATAGATAGTCAAACCCATCCCACTCCCCTCCGTGTAACAGAGAAGATAAAAGCTGTTTCCTTTCAAAGCTTCAGGTTAAAGATGGAAGAATTAGCCAATGTGTAATTGTATCGCGGGGCACTCAGAGAGGCCTGAAGGGAGAGAAGACATGATACCCAAATATCAATCTGTGCTTGGGGGTAAAAAAAAAAAAAAAAGATTAACCCCTAAAAAACCACATCGAAAAACCCAAGGAATATTATTGCCTTAGGCAGTGGTTCTCAAAGGACGGGGCTGGATGTTGACCCCTCTCCCAGGGGACATTTGAAAGCCTCTGGAAACAGATTTGGTGGTCAGGACTGGGAGGAGGAGGGCTGATACTTGTGTCTAGTGGCTAGAGGGTACGAGGGATGCTGCCCACATCCCACAAGGCACAGGACTGCCCCACAACAAAGAAGATCTAGCCCCACATGCCACAGGGCCAATGCTGAGAATTTCTGGTCTCAGGATCCTATTCTGGGGCTTCACCCAGTTTATCTACTCAGGACATCTCACCAGTTCATCCCCAGCACTTCTCAGAGCCTCCTACCCCCAACCCTCAAAGTGAAGCCCCAGGGCTTTCCCTCAGCTTTGTCAGCTTAGTGCTGGCACAGGCTTGGCCTGGTCTGGTAATTATGAAAGCTGTACACCAAAGGAAGCCCCATCCGAGGGAATAATCCTTGTCCAGGGCTAATTGATTCTCCCAGGAACCGGCTATCTGCTGTCTTTGCGGTCAAGGAGAGCCGATTTATGAGGTAGTTAAAACCTATCTGTGTCTTTCTTTGTAAATAAATTGTTTAGAGTTCTCAGATTTCGATCTAAATAGTTACAAACTTTATCAGGCTCTGCTGTAGTGTTGTTCAAAATAGGATCCTGCAATTATCACTCAATTGCCGCCTTGGAAATGAGACAGCCAGGCGCCACTGGCATGGCCCCAGGACGGCATTCTGCGCAGAGATACCTATCAAGGAGATTCTTTGACTTAATGTTTCCAACAGGGCACATGACATTCTTTTTAATACACTTCTCTGGGTCCCAGGAGGGTTGATGAGATGAACTGACTGCTTCATAAGTTAAGAGCCTTCTGAAATGCCAGAGCTAGGGGTTTGAAGCCCTGGTAAGACATCAGCTGTAGGTAAGATCACAGATTGCATACAGCTTGGCTTTCTCTGTCCTGGGAGATCACTTCCAGAGACAGAGGATGACATGCTACTTGGGTCAGCCTGGGACACTTAGTCCAGGGGAGCCGTTTAAAAAAAAAAAAAATCACGTACTTGGCATTTCAATTGCTTTAGTGTTAAGAAGTTACTTATGGAAAGGAAAAAACAAAACAAAACAGCTATACCTCAACGTACCAACCATGGTCCCAAAAATATTAGGCAATGCTCAGCCAATATTTCTCAATCATTTTCCGATCACTATTCTCCCAAAAGGAGCCTTTTAAACTTTTTTTTTTTTTTTTTTCTTTTCCTTTCTGATCTCCTCTCCTCTTCCTTGAAATTTTGGTAGGACAGATATATCTGGTCATGTCGAGTGATACTTTGGAAGGTCACAAACCATTGTAGTAGCTTGGATTTCTTTGCTCCCTAGGAAGAAATTGTCTCTCCCCAGGGGAAATAACAGCCCTGTTGAGAACGCAGGGGCTACACTCAGTCTCCACATACGATTCACTTGTAATCAACAGCAGCCACCATCAAAAAACATTTAAAACTTTTATATCACTTATTTTTTACATTTTTATGGTGCTTTGTAGGATTAGCAAGAAAGTTAAAATAATCTACTGATAGATAAATCACTCAACATTTGTGTCCATCTAGGCTTTTCTGTGAAGGTGTTTATTTATAATATAGATTTATACAACATGTACTTTTTAAACTTATTGGTTTTATTTATATGTGGAACAAATTTTCATATAATCACTAATTTTTATGGCACCCTTTTTATGGATGAATAATATTCCATTACAAATATGTAGTAATCAAATTTACTGAATCTGTTTTATTGGCTAGTTAGGCTAAATTTAATGTATCTGTATTAGAAAATGCTGCAGAGAACAGAGGCAGCTAAACCTCCATCATTTCTCTGAATGCATTCACATTGCAAAATGTTAGGACTTTTTGTCTTTTTTGTCAAAACATACTAGCACTGATTAAAAAAATAGTTATTAAGTGAAAAAAAGTAATCTCTCTATAGATTAATTAAAGCAAATAGGTTTTTTTTTGTTTTTTTTTGTTTGTTTGTTTTTTGCAACATAGACTTTGCTATTTATCTCAAAGCAATGTATTCCTAAATGCTACCCTGAGAGCTTGTACTTACTAACCTTCCCCCTCACTTAACAGAGAAACTTTTCAGAGGAGTCCCACCCTTTCTCTTTGTGTCTGACATTAATTCTGCTGCCCTGGAAAATCCCATAGACGGAGGAGCCTGGTGGGCTGCAGTCCATGGGGTCGCTAAGAGCCGGAAAGGACTAAGCGACTTCACTTTCACTTTTCACTTTTCTGCATTGGAGAAGGAAATGGCAACCCACTCCAGTGTTCTTGCCTGAAGAATCCCAGGGACGGGGGAGCCAGGGGGCTGCCGTCTATGGGGTTGCACAGAATCGGACACAACTGAAGCGACTTAGCAGCAGCAGCAGCAGGTAGATAAGAAGTCCCCCAGGACATGTCTGTACTAGTCTCGGGGGGACCACATAGAATACCGTTCACAGTGTGTCCTCGAGCATTTCATTAAATTACTCTCAATGCTTGCTCTTGGAGTCTTTTCTCCCCTGAGATGCCCCAGTTTCCTTGTTGTTGGCACATAACCAGGTACAATGCCTTCCCTCAACGTATGAATTGATCATTGGCTTTCCTAATGGGAGTCTCCCCTAGAAGCTGCCCTTTCCTTTCTCAGCTTTCTTTTCTGAACTCCATGCCCTGCCACACTTTTCAGGAAAATAACTCTGGAAGGTCTGCTCCCAGGGGACTCAAGTCCAATCCAAACTCCCAGGACACTATATCCCAGCTCGTTTGGTTTGAAAATAATTTAGAAAATTACAACTACCAGCATACAGATGCTTGATTATTGCTCGTATTCATTTTATTTCTAGATATTCATCGAATTTCATTCAAATCTGAATATTAGCAAGGTTACAACTAGAGGGCTACAATTTTTCCACTGATGAGAAAGAAACGCACTCTGGGTGATGGCCATATATGTTGTTCCACTATCATCTTGTTAATTGTGTGCCCCAGTAAAATAAATTTAACTAGCTGTTAAAATCTGCCTGGGTCAGGGTTTCATACGTAGCAGAACAGCTCCCTTGCTGTGATCTATTGAAAGTCAGCCCTCAAGAAAAGGGTTTGTGAAAAAAATCTGCCTGGATATTGCAACCAATGACTATGGCAAGCAGAAGTCAAAGCCGTTTTGGATTTTAAATCTTATTGGATACGTTGTGAACATAGTAGTCTACCTTGCAATTTATAATCATATCTTCTGACAAGCTATGATTTTTCAGTACACATATTTGTGTGTTTTTATTGTAAGAGTCACATAGAAAGGGAGCAGCTCTGTGCTCTGGGATGGCCTAGAGAGGTGGGATTTGGAGGTGGAGGGAGGCTCAAGAGGGCAGGCATATCTGTTTATTCATAGCTAATTCACGTTGTTGTACAGCAGAAACCAGCACAACACTGTAAAGGAATTATCCTCCAGTTAAAAATTTTAAAGTGTGTCTACCCTAAAATAGGAGAAGGCAATGGCACCCCACTCCAGTACTCTTGCCTGGAAAATCCCATTGATGGAGGACCCTGGTAGGCTGCAGTCCATGGGGTCACTAAGAGTTGGACATGACTGAGTGATTTCACTTTAACTTTTCACTTTCATGCATTGGAGAAGGAAATGGCAACCCACTCCAGTGTTCTTGCCTGGAGAATCCCAGGGACGGGGAAGCCTGGTGGGCTGCCGTCTATGGGGTCGCACAGAGTCGGATACAACTGAAGCGACTTAGCAGTAGCAGCAGCAGCACCCTAAAATATGATAAAAATAAAATATTTCCCCAGTCCAAGTATGAACCAGCCCCAAGTGTTGGTGATGGACGGGGAAGCCTGGTATGCTGCAGTCCATGGAGTCACAAAGAGCCAGACACAACTGAGTGACTGAACGTCCCTATATTAAGGGAAATATAAACTGGGGGCCAATCCTTAGAAGCTAAGCCTTTCTCCATTACAATATACATATCTGATCTTAGGCAGTTTATGGGCTGAATCACGTGCTCCCAGCATCCATATGCTGAAGCCCTAACCCCCTAGGCCCTCAGAAGGCGACTATATTTGCATACAGGGCCTGTAAAGGGTAATTAAGTTAAATTGGGGTCATTGAGGTAATTCTAATCCAGACGGACTGGTGTCCAAAGAGGTGGCTAGGACATAGAGTCACACGAAGGGAAGCTCATATGAAGACACTGGGAGAAGGCCACTTCCAAGGAAAGAGGCCTCAGAAGGAAACCAACCCTGCTGACCCCTTGACCTTGGACTTGTAACCTCCAAAACTGAGAAAACAAATGTCTCTTATTCAAGCCCTCCAGTCTGTGGTGCTTTGTTATGGCAGCAAACTAACACAAGTAGTGTTCCAAGAAAAGATAATGGTAAATCTCCAGCGCAGAGGCCTTCAAGGTAGAGAGAAAGAAAACCTTCTAAATTTCAGAGTTTAGACCCATACAGGCATATCGGTAATATGGGCAGAGGGAGGGGACAGAACCTTCCTTCAGGTGGCAGGGCAGGGTACAATTTGTAGTGATGCTAATATTAAAGAATGCTTATAATTCTAAGTAGCTGAAGGGAGTTAATGAGAAAACAGGAAGAACAAGTGTCTGGGTTTGAGGGCACAATTTTCTCAATGAACTTAAAGACCCCAGACTTTGAGTCTTAGGTCGCAGACTCTGAATTCAAAGGCTAGGTCCTAGGGGACCGAGGATGTGAGAGAGAAAGTGGGACTTTTGAGAACAGAGCCTGGGCTGCTGAGTCAGGAGGCTGGAGGGAATAGAAGACTTGTTCAGACGTCACCAAACAGCAAGCAGAGAGGCCTTTCTGCCCCACAGAACAAAAGGGCCAAGTGGTGATCAGATCTGTAAACAAATCAGAGGAGGCTGCCTGCCGGAAACCAGGAACCACTGTGAAGATTTAAGCCCTTCAAATCTGAGCTGAGACAAGATCCTCAGGCCTCCCACAGTGGGCTCTGCGGTTCCCCTGAGACTTCATCCACAGAAACCGCTCTGTGCCCTGGACTATGTATAGACCAGAGAATATTCTTTTAAAGTGACATTGCTGGTCAATTAATTCAGTCTTTTGAATTTCTCTGAATTATCCCCTTCCACCCCACACTAAGGTCCCTACCCTGAAAATCAGGTCAAAGTTTCCTTAAGGGGTGACTCTGACTCCTTGAATGTATTTGGTCAGTTTCTCTCTGCTTCCAGCTGTTTCCTCCATAACTTTCACATGATAATCGCTTAGCAAATATTTGGGAGATTATGTGTAAATATGCATGTGTGTATGCTTTCATGAACTGAACTACACAAATTCACACACAGCAGACACAAATTCTTGCTCTCTCTTCATGCTAGGGAAGAGAACCCTCCCCCAAACACGTGCAACCACACACATGCTCATCTCCATTTTCTAACAGCAGAGCATAAAACAACTGGCTTAAAGAAAAGTTTGGGGGAGAAGGAAGGAAACAAGTGTTCTCTAATAACCTAGCATGCATGCTTAGTCGCTCAGTCATGTCCAGCTCTTTGCACCCCCATGAACTGTAGCCCACCAGGCTGCACTGTCCATAGGATTTTCCAAACAAGAATACTGGAGTGGGTTGCCATTTCCTACTCCAGGGGATCTTCCTGACCCAGGGGTTGAACCCACATCTCCTGTGTCTCCTGTATTAGCAGGTGGGTTCTTTACCACTAGCACCATCTGGGAAGTCCCAGAAGGATAAGATACCAACCAGCTGATAAATTTGTACTAAGGTGACCAACTATTCCAGTATGCCTAGAACTGGGGTTTCTTGGAATGCAAGAGTTTCTGTTCCAGGACAACCCTAGACAAAGTGGAACAGTTGATTACCCTAACCTTCAATTACTTTTTAAATAGTATCTGTAAATAGTCATTAGCTATAAAGGTTAAATTAGATTCAACACTGGAAGGAGATCCAACCAGTCAATCCTAAAGGAAATCAACCCTGAAAGTTTATTGGAAAGACTGATATTGAAGCTGACACTCCAAATCTTTGGCTACCTGATGCAAAGAGCTGAATCACTGGAAAAGACCCTGATGATGGGGAAGATTGAGGGCAAGAGGAAAAGAGGGTGACCGATGATGAGATAGATGGACAGCATCACTGACTCAATGGACACGAGTCTGAGCAAACTCCAGGGTATAGTGAAGGACAGGGAAGCCTGGCATGCTGCAGTCCATGAGATCACAAAGAGCCAGACACGACATGACTTAACAACAACCAAACAACAAAAATTAGATTCAAGTTGAACACTTTTGAAAAGAACACTTTAGAAGTGATGCTAGGTACTTCATATGTATTCCATTAAGTACACATGATGTTTGGCTGTCCTACAAAAAAAAAAAGAAATATATCTACATTTCAGTTCAGAGCCGGGCACACAAGCTCTAATTTGCTCAAGGGCCAGCAATGCCACCGAAGCTCTGGTTCGGGTTGAGCGCCTCCTGTCAGGATGTGAAGGCTGCTACCCACGAGAGGGCAGGCACCACTCAGGGCCCAGCATCATCTCCTTCTCCCACTTGGGCTCATTTACTGAGAGCATTTGCAAGAATCAGTCATGGGGAAAAGGGGAAGTGCGCAGTGACAACCCCAACACGCAGAAAGTTCTCTGCTGCCGGGAGCTTGTCAACTTCTTCACAAACAAAGGAAAAAAAAATCTTTCTCCCAGCTGAGGTGGGCTGCAGGCCTGGCAGCCCCCCACCCTATGTGTTTTGATTGTGATGTGATGCTGTCTGGTTAGGTATATGGGTGATTTAGGGTAAATGGGTCTCCAGTGGTCCAGTGCTCCCAGCAAAGGCCAGACCACAACAATCAGTGGCTAGTTATTTACCATAACCATATACAAAACCACAAGCATCAGAGTTCCCTCAAATACATCCGAGACATTGTATATCTCTTTATTAAAGGCTGTCAGGGTTTTGCTATTACACAGCTTTCGCCTTTGAATCCCAAGTAAACCAGGCTTTGCTCGAGCAAAGCACCAGACCAGGCTCACACACAAAACAAAATCACATCACCCAGAAACCGAACCCAGACACAGGGGAGAAAGCATTTTCCCCCTCCCAGCCAGCTCTCCATTCACTGTCACTTCAAATTGATTTTTAACTACACTTGAGTGTTGGTGCTTATGGTGATAAATGGCTATGAAATATTTTAGTCATTCCTAATTGAAATATTCATGGCGGTGACTTATCCGGTCTCCTCCACTTTAATGAACAAGGCATACATCATGGTCATCCGTCCCTATGAATCACAGGTTTCCAGTCAGGCAGTGTGAGAATTTAGAAGCTCTGCATTTTCCTCCCTAGGCTGCTTAACTAAGATCACCCATCATTGCTGTTCCTATTTTTTGCTATTTTCCTTTGCCTTTTCTCTCTTCAAAGCCGTTATATTGTCTATCAGGCTGATGTCATTTCAGAATTTTTTTTAATATAATTGTATTTGTTTATTCTTGGCTGCCCCGAGTCTTTGTCGCTGTGTGGGCTTTTCTCTAGTTGTGACTAGCAGGGACTCCTCTCTAGAGGAGGTGCACAGCTTCTCGCTGTGGTAGCTCCTCTTGCTGGTGAGCACAGGCTCTAGGGCATGAAGGCTTCAGGAGTTGCCTCATGTGGGCTCCTAGTTTTGACTTCCAGGGTCTAGAGCATTGGCTCAGTAGTTATGGCGCCAGGGCTTAACTGCTCCGAGGCATGCGGGATCTTCTCAATCAGGGATCGAACTCATGTCACCTGAGTTGGCAGGCAGATTCTTTACCACGGAGTCGCAAGGGAAGCCCTCATTTGGAGTCCTGATGTCCACTGGTTAAGAACACAACCTCAGGCATGGACTTTCAAGCTTTCAGAGAGGTCTCTGTTACAAGACGACTCAGGTGGAGAATTTAGCAGTTGGTAACCAAGGTGCCACGGTAGTGATTGATATGATTGACAGTGCTTGCTTTCTACTCTGAATAACTCTCCCAATTGGAAATTTGACCATGGGCTGACCAACTTGTCCAGGTTTGTTCAGGGCTTTCCTGATTTTAGCCCTGAAATTCTCACGTGGCTGCAAACATTCTTCAGGCAAGCTGGCATGACTGGTCACTCTACTATGCCAGCTTCAGTCTTCCACTTAAGTAACAGGCTTTTTAAAAAAAATATTTTTTTTAATTTTATTTATTTTTACTTAATGTAATCCTTTGGCTGTGCCAGGTCTTAGTCCTGGCACACAGGATCTTCAATCTTCATTGCAGTATGCAGGATCTTTGGTTGCAGCATGTGGGCTCTCATTCCCTGACAGGGGATCAAACTGGGGCCCCCTGCATTGGGAGCATGGAGCCTTAGCTGCTGGACCACCAAGGAAGTCCCCTAAGTACTTTCTTTGAAGACATCAAGAGTAAGACATAAAAAGACAGTCAACCATGAATCAATGGTGTCAATTAGACAAAGTTGCTCCCCACTGGTGGACGACCAGAGAACCCGCACCAAAGGCAAACTTGTCCCATGGGATATCTCCTACCTGTCTCCACTTTCTCTGGCTTTCAAGTGGTTGGAAGATGTCTCTAGGGCTGCTGCTGAAGCTACAGGAAGTTCTAGACCATGGCTGCCTTCTTTGGGGCCTTATCCTCTGCCTCCTGGAACACTCACAGGCTAGCTCAAGAAAGGGATCTTCTCTCTAAAGGACTGGCTGGATGAAAGCAGCAAGTCGCCCTACACAAAGGCACAAACCATCCACCGAAGCGGACACCTATGTTCTGTTACCACCCCTGTTGCCCTGCTTTGGCTGCACTGGGGATGGTTGAGGACAGAAGGCTTCCTGGCCTGTGGGCCTGGAACACCTCTGGGACCCTTCTTCTGCCTCTCCTGCCTTGGAGTTCACTGGGACACCAGCCCCTGAGTGTCCTTTTAATGAGAAAGACAGGAATTGGTAGCACCTAGATCATGTGGACCATACATACAGCTCCTGGACAGAACAACCTTTGAATGCCCTTTAACTCCCCAGGTCATGACTCTTCAGTTTTTTGCATAAGGAACAGAAGGTGTATTCTATAAAGATTTGCTTTCAACTCTTTGGCATCTTTCAGATAAAGATAGAAAAACTAAAACGAAAAATGTGAGAGAAGAGGTGAGAAAAGGCTTATCGATATATTAACACAAGACTTGTTTGAGAAACCCTTCCTCCTTACTTCTAATTATACTTTGAAGTTTGTTGCTGTTGTCCAGTTGCTCAGTCATGTCTCTTTGTAATCCCAAGGACTGCAGCACGCCAGGCTTCCCTGTCCTTCACCAACTCCCGGAGTTTACTCAAACTCATGTCCATTGAGTCGGTGATGCCATCCAAACATCTCATCCTCTGTCGTCCCCTTCTCTTCCTGCCTTCAATCTTTCCCAGCATCAGAGTCTTTTCCAATGAGTCAGCTCTTCATCAACTCAACGGACATGAGTTTGAGCAAGCTCTGGGAGATGGTGAAAGACAGGGAAGCCTGGTGTGCTGCAGTATGTGGGGTCACAAAGAGTCAGAAATGACTGAGCAACTGAACAACGGCTCTTTGCATCGGGTTGCCAAAGTATAGAAGCTTCAGCTTCAGCATCAGTCCTTCCAATGAATACTCAGGACTGATTTCCTTTAGGATTGACAGATTGGATCTCCTTGCAGTCCAAGGGACTCTCAAGAGTCTTCCCCAACACCACAGTTCAAAAGCATCAATTATTTGACACTCAGCCTTCTTTATGGTCCAACTCTCACATCCATACCTGACTACTGGAAAAAACATAGCTTTGACTAGACAGACCTCTGCTTTTTATTATGCTGTCTAGGTTGGTCATAGCTTTTCTTCCAAGGAGCAATTGTCTTTTAATTTCATGGCTGTAGTCACCATCTGCAGTGATTTTGGAGCCCAAGAAGAAGTCTGTCACTATTTCCATTGTTTCCCCATCTTTTTGCCATGAAGCAATGGGACCAGATGCCATGATCTTAGTTTTTTGAATGTTGAGGTACAATTTGTTAATTGCCTTTTTTGTCTAAATTGTTCAAGTAGGTGAGCAAGGAAGCACATGCAGCCTCAATATCATGTGGCATTGTATGTGGACATCCTAACCTTTAGCCAAATGAATTTTATTGTTCCTCTCTTCAGATCAGATCAGATCAGATCAGTCGTTCAGTCGTGTCCGACTCTTTGCGACCCCATGAATCGCAGCAGCTCCCGGAGTTCACTGAGACTCACGTTCATCGAGTCAGTGATGCCATCCAGCCATCTCATCCTCTGTCGTCCCCTTCTCCTCCTGCCCCCAATCCCTTCCAGCATCAGAGTCTTTTCCAATGAGTCAACTCTTCACATGAGGTGGCCAAAGTACTGGAGTTTCAGCTTTAACATCATTCCTTCCAAAGAAATCCCAGGGCTGATCTCCTTCAGAATGGACTGGTTGGATCTCTTTGCAGTCCAAGGGACTCTCAACATTCTTCTCCAACACCACAGTTCAAAAGCATCAATTCTTCGGTGCTCAGCCTTCTTCACAGTCCAACTCTCACATCCATACATGACCACAGGAAAAACCATAGCCTTGACTACACGGACCTTAGTTGGCAAAGTAATGTCTCTGCTTTTCAATATGCTATCTAGGTTGGTCATAACTTTCCTTCCAAGGAGTAAGCGTCTTTTAATTTCATGGCTGCAGTCACCATCTGTAGTGATTTTGGAGCCCAGAAAAATAAAGTCTGACACTGTGTCCACTGTTTCCCCATCTATTTCCCATGAAGTGATGGGACCGGATGCCATGATCTTCGTTTTCTGAATGTTGAGCTTTAAGCCAACTTTTTCACTCTCCACTTTCACCTTCATCAAGAAGCTTTTTAGTTCCTCTTCACTTTCTGCCATAGGGGTGGTGTCATCTGCATATCTGAGGTTATTGATATTTCTCCCAGCAATCTTGATTCCAGCTTGTGTTTCTTCCAGTCCAGCGTTTCTCATGATGTACTCTGCATACAAGTTAAATAAGCAGGGTGACAATATACAGCCTTGACGAACTCCTTTTCCTATTTGGAACCAGTCTGTTGTTCCATGTCCAGTTCTAACTGTTGCTTCCTGACCTGCATCCAGATTTCTCAAGAGGCAGGTCAGGTGGTCTGGTATTCCCATCTCTTTCAGAATTTTCCATAGTTTATTGTGATCCACACAGTCAAAGGCTTTGGCATAGTCAGTAAAGCAGAAATAGATGCTTTTCTGGAACTCTCTTGCTTTTTCCATGATCCAGCGGATGTTGGCAATTTGATCTCTGGTTCCTCTGCCTTTTCTAAAACCAGCTTGAACATCAGGAAGTTCACGGTTCACATATTGCTGAAGCCTGGCTTGGAGAATTTTGAGCATTACTTTACTAGCGTGTATCAGGAAGCAGTCAGTGAGGTGCTTGTAAATGCTTCAGTTCAGTTCAGTTCAGTCGCTCAGTCGTGTCTGACTCTTTGCAACCCCATGAACCGCAGCATGCCAGGCCTCCCTGTCCATCATCAATTCCCAGAGTTTACTCAAACTCATGTCCATTGAGTCAGTAACACCATCCAACCATCTCATCCTCTGTCGTCCCCTTCTCCTCCTGCCCTCAATCTTTCCCAGCATCAGGGTCTTTTCCAGTGAGTTAGCTCTTCACATCAGGTGACGAAAATATTGGAGTTTCAGCTTCAACATCAGTCCTTCCAATGAACACCCAGGACTGATCTCCTTTAGGATGGACTGGTTGGATCTCCTTGCAGTCCAAGGGACTCTCAAGAGTCTTCTCCAACACCACAGTTCAAAAGCATCAATTCTTCGGCACTCAGCTTTCTTCACAATCCAACTCTCACATACATACATGACCACTGGAAAAACCATAGCCTTGACTAGACAGACCTTTGTTGGCATTGGCAAAGTAATGTCTCTGCTTTTCAATATGCTATCTAGGTTGGTCATAACTTTCCTTCCAAGGAGTAAATGTCTTTCAATTTCATGGCTGCACTCACCATCTGCAGTGATTTTGGAGCCCAAAAAAATACAGTCTGACACTGTTTCCACTGTTTCCCCATCTATTTCCCATGAAGTGATGGGACTGGATGCCATGATCTTAGTTCTCTGAATGTTGAGCTTTAAGCCAACCTTCTCACTCTCTTCTTTCACTTTCATCAAGAGGCTCTTCAGTTCTTCTTCACTTTCTGCCATAAGAGTGGATCTAAGGTTATCAATATTTCTCCTGGCAGTCTTGATTCCAGCTTGTGCTTCTTCCAGCCCAGCATTTCTCATGATGTACTCTGCATATAAGTTAAATAAGCAGAGTGACAATATACAGCCTTGACGCACTTCTTTTCCTATTTGGAACCAGTCTGTTGTTCCATGTCCAGTTCTAACTGTTGCTTCCTGACCTGCATACAGGTTTCTCAAGAGGCAGGTCAGGTGGTCTGGTATTCCCATCTCTTCCAGAATTTTCCACAGTTAATTGTGATCCACACAGTCAAAGGCTTTGGCATAGTCAATAAAGCAGGAGTAGATGTTTTTTTCTGGAACTCTCTTGCTTTTTCCATGATCCAGCAGATGTTGGCAATTTGATCTCTAGTTCCTCTGTCTTTTCTAAAACCAGTTTGAACATCTGGAATCACAGTTCACATATTGCTGAAACCTGGCTTGGAGAATTTTGAACATTACTTTACTAGCATGTGAGATGAGTGCAACAACCAGTTTTAGGATGAGGGGAGTGGGGTTGGGGGAGCTCTGATGTGTAGAGTTCGTGAATTTCCACTGTGTAACTACCCCCCAACAATCTCAGGCTACCCACTCCACATTCTTGAACCAAGTTGGGAAGAGACATGCCACAAAAGTGTCCAGAGTGAGATCAGCGGGACAGAGGTTGGGCTTCAGCACAGTGCTGGGGGAGCAGGAACAACACTGATGAGAGCCATGGGTCTCAGCCCTGGCTGCACAGGAGCATCATCTGGGAACTTTTTAAAAATCTGGATGACTGGGTCATCCAGGGGGACTCAGAGGCAGCTGCAACAGACAGGCTCGGTGGAGGCTCCTTCATGCAGATTTCCCACAAACACTCTTCAGACATCGTCCATTTCTTCATTAGAGTCTATCAGACTTGCAGTTTAGAAATTGCACAAGCATGAGTAGGGAGGCAGTCATTGTTGAGTGTCGGCTTTTAACTTTCCATGTTTGCACACACATGGGAAATGAGAACCCAAGGCAAACACAGTGATAGCATCAACATACAGGAAGTTTTGTGTAGCCTCCCTCCAAAGAGATCAAACATGACCGACCAGAGATGTGGACTACGGATCTGGCAGCATCATCTCAGCCATTTGCCTTGACTGCAATGCAAGACTGCCTGTAGGGGCCAATAATTTAAGTAAATAGGTCTGTGGTTCTGCAGCTGGACATTCGGCAACACTGAGTGAGGCAATTTGCTTCTTTCATCTTATCAGCTTCTCTGTATCTTTTTATATCTCTATTTCTTTTTATGTGAAAGATTTTATTTTTTATTGAAGTGCAGCTGCTGTCCATTGAATGTTACAGGCCTATAATATAGCGATTCACAATTTTTTAAGGCTATACTCCATTTATAGTTATTATAAAACACAGAGTGTATTCCGTGTGTTGTACAGCATATCCTTAAATTGATAGCTTATTTATATCTAAGAGTTTGTACATTTTACTTCCCTACCCCTATGTTGACCATACTCTTTCCTTCTCTCCATGGTACCCACTAGTTTGTTCTCTGTATCTGTGAATGTGCTTTTATTTGTTATATTCACTCTTTTTTTTTGTATTTTTTAGATTCCACATATAAGGGATATCATACAGTATTTGTCTTTCTCTGTCTGACATATTGCACTACAGCATATTGCTATCCAAGACCATCCATGTCGCTGCAACTGGATAAACATTTATTCTTTTTTGGGGTTGAGTAATATGCCATCACATCTTCTTTAGCTTGGCAATTGTAAATAATACTGGAATGAACACTGGGGTGCATGCATCTTTTCAAATTAGCAATTTTTTTCAGATAAATACTCATGAGTGGAATAACTGGGCCATGTGGTAGTTCTAATTTCAGTTTTTTGAGAACCTGTATACTGTTTTATACAGTGACTACATAAGTTTACAATCCCACCAATCATGTATGAGGGTTGCCTTTTCTCCATATGCTTGCCAACATTTTTTTAATATTTATATTTTAAGTATATTTGCTATTTCTATATCTATAGTCTAAGTACATTTTGTATTTTATCTTTCATAAAGGTGGCTTTGATATGAAACTGAATATATTTGAAGTGAGTGAAGACATCCCTGTATATTATGAATGTAGAAAAGTTGACAACTGGTGAAAAGTGCACAAAATGCAAAAAATAACACGATATTTTATGAATGATATGTTTCCTGCACCTCTCCAGTGTATTTATAACTGTGTTCTGCAGTGTCGAGTCTATTTCCAGTGAGACAACCCTGTTTTTATAGTAGTTTGTGAGAACTAAATCTTCAACTTCCAGTTTTCAAATAAAATGTTTTTACTGAAGCAAATTCACAGAAGAGTACAAAATCATAGCTTATAGCTCAATGAACGTTCTCAAAGTGAACCTACTCATATAACTTCCACCTGGATCCGGAGAGGGTATAGCCCCAGCACCCTGGGGCACTGCTTGAGCCCCTCCCAGGCCTACTGCTCGCCCCTAAATGTAACTACCACCCTGACTGCTCACCACCTGCGACCTCACCCCGTTTTTGAACTTCATGCAAATGGAATCATGCAGAATGCACCTTTTGGTGTGGACTTCTTTTGCTCAGTTTTATTTGTGGCTTTCATCAATGATGTTGCTTGCAAAAGTAATTCATTCAGTTTCATTTTTGTACATTTTTGTATAGTATTCCCTTCTGTGCATATGCTACAGTTGATTTATACATTTCACTACTGATCTAGCTTTTGACACTTAAGTGTCTTTGTTTCCAATTTTTGTCAAATGAAACTCTGTCCTATGTCTAGTGAAGATGACGTTCAGTTTGGGTAAGACTCAAACTGCCATTCATGCCCTGTTTTTCTAATATTCTCACCAGGTCAGGTTGTTAACGATTTTAAAGTTTAGAAGTTGAAAAAGTGCCCCAAATACTCAGCCCCTGGCATGGGATAAAAAGCGTCTGGAAGGAAATCAGAAAGTCTGTAATGTGAGAAGGTGTGAAAAGAGACCACATAATCCATCTGAGGATTTTATGTTTGAAATGGACCCTGGAAAGGAACCATCCTCCTTTTACTAGATAAGGAAACTGAAGCCTTGGGAGAGAGGAAGCAACGTGCCCAAGGTCAAGCAGGTAAAAAAGATTGCAACAGGGTCAAGAACCTTAGTAATGTCCAGTCAGCTTCTTCGACAACATTGCATTGTCTACATTTTTAGACCTTAAATTATAAATTCCAGAATGTGTCAACCCAAGTCAAATGTGAATGAGGAGAACCCATTTTTAACAACTTACTGAATTACATTCCAATAAAGAATTCAGAAACACCTCTTACATTCATCAGCTTTCCTCTGCACCAGCCCAAGCTGCCACCACCTCCCGCCCAACTCCTCCCTAAGGTTCTTGATGTCGTTCAACATCCACCTTGGCCTCCTTCCAATAACTTCTCCAGGTAGACAGCACGATCTTTGTTTATGCAAATCTGAACTCTTCATAACAACCTTTTTTAAAACACTGGTTTGTTTCTCTTGGTCCTTAGACTAAAGACTCAAACTGTTCTGGTGCCTTCAAAGGGCCTGAAAAGCCTGGACCCACCTCAGTTCTTCATCCTCTTCTTGCACGATCAAGTGCTGCTCTGCCTTCAACTGTGACTCCAACAGTCCTCCTTATGAAGCCTTCCCTCCCCTTAGAATCAGTCTAATTATCACTTCTTGGGAGGGTCTTCCCTGAGCTCCTGTTCTCAGTCCCCTCTATACCAGGTCCCACCCACTGGCAGCACTCATACGGTTCTGATTCTGCATTTACTTGTGTGGTCTATCCTTTGATGCAGACTGTCTCCTTTGCCAGCTTCCATGAAGGGAGGGTGACATCCGTTTATGCTCATAGTACCTGGAATATATTAAGTCCCCAATAAACATCTGGTGGGTGAACAAAAGTATGAATGGTTGCTGTCTAGTAATTTCTATTTCATTATTTGCATTTTGTAGCCTTTCAAGGACAACCCTGTTGCATTTATTGAAATTTTACAAATGTGTAACACTCACTAATTATTTAGGTCTTGACTATCATCAACTTAGATAGAAACACAAAAGACATACTAATTACATTTTCAAAAAAAGTTGGGAGGGCAGCTGGGTAGAAGAGTCAAGATTGAAAAGCCTGGCAATTCCTTGGCAGTCCAGTGGTTAGAACTCTATGCTTTCACTGCAGAGGGCTCTAGTCCAGTCCCTAGTTCAGTCTAGTTCAACTAGTTCAATCTAGGTCAGGAAACTAAGATCCCACAAGCCATGCAAAAAAAAAAAGAAAATTATGAAAGTTCACAGTGATGGATATATAAATATAAGGTCTTGTACAGGAAACCAAGCAGTCGATTCCAAAGTATATACTGGATACAACAGTTTGTCCAGTTCTGAAATCCAAAACTGCATAAGCACGTTCCCTTAATTAAAGAGTTCAGAGCCAGTAGAAATATAAAATTTGGGTATAACCTTACCATATGCTCACATCTGGTGTGAAATTATAGTATCCAAAGCAGTACCCTCTCCCTAGGAAAGACCTGATCACTAAGAGGCTATCAGACTTAAAACAACAAATGATGAGCTTAGCCTGGTTCTTGCTATTGAACAAAAAAAAATTTTTTTATTGCTGTGAGTTTTTTTCAGGAACTTCTAAATATGATTTGGTGAAACATTTTGTCTCCCCAGAAGATGGTCTAGGCATTTTTTTTTCAGTATATTATGACTTCACCAAGAATGGTGGCATATACATGCATTTAAAATACTATCAAACTCCCTTCTTAGCACACCTATCCCTCCACAACCTCCCTAGAAGTCTCAAGAATCTTTACTTACCCTAACGAGCTAACCCTCCTACCTGACGTCACCAAGATACCACCTAGTCATCTCCTGGAGACCCTCTCCAAAACTGATGCCAGCCACCAACTTATACACATCGTAGTCCATAGGCCTCCAAGCCGTCATTGTCCTCTTTATTGAGGTAATACAACTCCCCCAAAAAAGCAATTTTTAAAAGATATTATGAATGCTTAATATCTCATACAAGCAGTAATATAATGCCTGCCTGAAAGGCCCCTTTTGTTCTGTATATGGATTTATTAATATCTGCACTTGACTGGAACAGACAGAAATTTTTGAAACTGTGCTGTGACTTATGTCGCAAAGGTTGTGTGGCTTCAGTTTGGTTACCCCACCCCGCCTCAGAAATACCAAGTCTGTTTAATAGAGGGACTTTCATACTTAACCCTGTGCAGGCTCTAAGGAGAGAGCATTTCGTTCACATTGTTCTTTCCCAGTTTTAAACAGTTCTCATTGAACTTGGACATAGCTAATTTCCTTTCCACAATTTGGATAATACAGGAAAATCCAAACTTGAGAAAAATTGACACTAGAAATAGAATTAGAATAGGAGTTTCTGTGATCAATTTATTTAACACAAAAATTATGTTCTAATTTTTAGCACAGGTTCTAACTAGGTAGAATTAAGGGGATTCAGTTTAGTGCCATTAGATTAGTAAAAAGGAAATTATATTTTGCCAATGTTTTAAGAGGAGACGATAACCTCTTAAAAAGGCTCTGTAAACAGTAAAAAGGACAAGGAAAACTAAATGAAAAGCTGCACTGCGGACATATCTTGAGATTCTTACTGTTCAAAATATCTATATAAAAATGCAATGCATTCATTATTCAGAATTGTGTCTGTTCTATGCCACTGCCATCCAATTAGATTTCCTTCCTGACAGGAGTTGGTTCCATCTAATAAATTCATTAAATTCTGTCAACACGTACAACAACAAGACTTGCAAAATCTTGCCTCATGCTCCCATCACACCCTCAAGCAGAAACATCAACGAAAATGCAAAGCCAAAAATCCTCGTTGTAAGAAAAAGGTTTGAAGATTGAGAAAGATTAATATTTCCTGCTTTTTTTGTGGATCCGCTCACACCCTTGGGGCCTCATTTTCAAACTGGCTAAAAATGAAAGGATGAAAGAATCCAGAAATGTGCAGGATAATTAGTCTGGATACACTGCAGTGAGACATTGAAGGTCAATAATTATTGTTGGGTGGAGCATCCCTTGTTAGATATCAAAGCATGAAAGCCATGTCCATGGCCCCGTGTACATCATAGCATGGACAGGTACAGAGTGTAGCAAAGAGACGTGTAAGCACTTTGGCTGGTTGTTGTCTGCTGGGGTACTTTAACGTTTCATTGAAAATGAACATTTTGTTATTAGTGAAGGGATTTCTTCTGACTGATATTTCTCAGTGAGCTCTAGATCTGAACTTTGAACTCAATTCCGAAAGTTCGAACTTGACCGACTAACTTTGCCTTTTTCCCGCCTCCACGGATCCATTCCCATGATATTCCCCACCATGCATCGCTTGACCTCTGTCAGGTGTGCCCTGGTCTCAGACGCTCCAGGTCTGCTTTCCAGACTCTCAAGGGGGTAAAAAACAGTTCTTAGGGAGAGGGATCAAAGATATCATCCTCTTCTTTGTGTCTGAAGCACAAATGTACACGCAGTACATAAATTCATATGCAGTACATCTGTAATATTAAAATTGCATGGAGGGGTGCTGTGTTTGGGCAGAGGGTTTGTATCCACCCAGAATTCATATATTGAAATCCAAACCCCCAAAAGCGATGGCACTCGAAGGTGGGACCTTTGGGAGGTGAATAGGTCATGAGGGTGGAATCCACGGGAATGAGATTAGGGCCCATATGAAAGAGACGAGAGTTCCCTCAGCCCTGCCACCTTGTGAGCACATTATAAGGAGACAGCATCTATGAATCAGATCAGTGGTCCCTCACACCCCATGCTAGCACCCTGATCTGGGACTTCCAGGCTCTGGAGCGTGAGCAGTTACCATCTGCTTTTTCTGGGGCATTTTGTTATAGTACCCAAATGACCTAAAACAAGGTGTGAGATTAGTTTAATAAAAATGCCTAAAAAGATTCCTTACAGGGACAATAATAATAATAACAACTTCAAAAACTGTGAAAACAATGGCCTGGACTGAAAGCTGGTTGAGGAAGGGAAGCTTGCTTCCTCTTTCATATTTAAGAAAAATCATATAATTTCATTAAATAAAATTTTGAAAAGCAAGGAAAGGGGATCTTTTCTTGTCCATGTAAAAAACGACTATTTTCCTTTCAATGTCACTTAATATCATGTCTTTAAAATGCTTAAAATCTAACATATTGTTTTAAAAACTCTATGAAGATTTTATCATTACATTGAATTGAAATCTGTTTTCATGCGGTCAACAGGCTTTATTTTTTTTTTTTAACTTTTCAAAATTGTATTAGTTTTGCCAAATATCAAAATGAATCCACCACAGGTATACATGTGTTCCAGAAGGAAACTACAAAATACAAGTGACAGAGAAAGTGCAAAAGGAATTGAATTTTATTTTATTTTTAATATTGTATTTATTTCTGTGCTTATTTATTTATTTTGGTGCACCTGGTCTTAGCTGTGGCATGCAGAATCTTTTACCTGCAGCCTGTGGGACCCAGTTCCCCGACCAGGGATCTAAACCAGGTCCCCTGTATTGGGAGGGTGGAGTCTTAGCCACTGGACCACAACGGAAGTCCCAGTAATTGAAATGTAAAGCAGGAATAGAAAGTTACAACAGGAAGGTTCTCAGGATCAGATGGTTCCATCTCCACCTGTGCAGGTGAGCCTCAGAGGTAAGATGACTTGTGAGGTCACACAGAGGTCAAGGTGAATCTCAAGGGTTGTCCCCCAGGCCCAGAGCTTCATAAACAGCAAGTGTCCTCAGGCCCAATCCCTTACTGAGGGGCATCTGAGGACACTCTTCCTTCACTATTGGATATCCTTGCTCTGTGATGTTTCCAATCCTACATCTTTTCCTTGATATTTCTCTAATTCTCTTCTTGATGTAATTCTACCCTTCCCCTCAATAAAGGTCACATTTTCCCATGCTCACCCTCCTGGGTCCTTCATGTCTCTTGAGTTCTTTTCTTTCTAATACACTCCCTTTTCACACTGGAATGTCAGGGGAGTGCAATGGTTATAGATACCAGTCCCAATTCTAGCAATGAAGAGCAGCATGACTTGGAGTAAATTCCTTAGCCTCCCTGTGCTTCAGTTCCATCATCTGCAAAATGGGGTTAAGGATAATATTCACCTCATTAGACAGTGGTGAGGATAATGCAGCAGAATTCAGGTGAAAGGCTCAGTGCAGCTCCCAGTAAACAGAAATCACCAAGGCTGTATTAGCCATCATCCACAGCTTACATCCTGCACCTTTGCTATTTCTTCCACTTTCCCCGATTTCCATGCTCCAGAACATTCTCATACCTACTGCCAATTTATACTGACCCTTACTATAAAACTGTTTTCTGAATTGTTCTGAACCTTGCCTTACCATTAAAATGTGCCTACATGTGATTCATTCTTAAGGAACCTGCAGTATAGTTAATACTGTTACTATGAGGGGAACAGTCTGACCTAAAGTACTGTCAGGTTAATTTCACATTAAAATCTCCACCTACAACTGAGCCACAGAACCTACACAGGCGGAGGCACTATGAAGACATTCACAGGTCACATCTCTTTGTAGGTAAAAGTCCTCCACTTATGAGTCACCGGTTTCTATGGCAACACTGGTGTCATGGCCTTGCCTCTCTAAAATGAGCTTAAGTTTAAGGGTAAATATAGTGGTTAAACCAAGCATTGCTCCCTCCTTAGAGATGATGAAACAACCACCAGCATCATCCTGGACTCAAGTGTGTCAATCTGTTCCAACAGCTAAAAAATACACCAGAGACTGGGTGACTTACAGAATAAACATTTATTTCTCACAGTTCTGAGAGCTGAGTATTGTAAGATCAAGGTGCTGGCAGATGCCATATCTGGTGCTAGCCCTCTTCCTGGTCTTCCCACTGTGTCCGTACATAGTAGAAGGGGTGAAGGGGCCCTCTAAAGGCCCCTATATAAGGGCACTCAAAGCATTCTTGAGGTCCCCACCTTCGTGACCTAATCACCTCCCCAAATGGCCCATTTCCAAATCCCATCACATAAGGGACCAGCAGCAGTAGTAGTTAGCTGCTCAGTCATGTCTGACTCTTCACAACACCATGGACTACAGCTCGCCAGGCTCCCCTGTCCATGGGGTTTTCCAGGCAAGAATACTGGAGTGGATTGCTATCTCCTTCTCCAGAAGATCTTACCAACCCAGGGACTGAACCCAGGTCTCCCACATTGCAAGCAGATTCTTTATCATTTGAGCTACAGAGAAGTCCTTCATTAGGGACTAGGTTTTCATATATGAATCTGGGGGACATACAAACATCCAATCTATGGCATTCAGTGGTAACAGGTGCCCACACTTCTCAAAAATTAGCTGATGCCCATAGGAACTTTGCAAAACAAGATTGTGAAGTAATTCTGAAACAAACAGTTCTGAAACACAGTATGCTTTCTGTGTGAAACAGAAGAAAATACTCTGACCTCTGCTAAGCCTTAGAAAAGCCTAGACTGTCAAGCCAGTCTTGCTCATCTCTGGTTTTATGACACCATGAAGTAGGAAGCCCCAAAACCACGTGATGAAAAGTAGCAATTCCAGGCCTTATTTGCAGTGACATTAACATCGGTCAGCCTTCCATCCGAGTCTTTAACCTGTGGAAATGCATTAACACCAGCCAACTGCCACCCGCAGCCTTGTGAACAGTAGCTTCAGTTGCCGAGCCGTGGGTGTTTCATCCATGTAAAATATTGGCCTGTTGACAGATATGATTACTGAGCTTACTTGACTCAGAGGGTCAGTTAGATCCTCCCACTGAATTCTGGAATGACAATTTGGCTGTGCATCAGCCCCCAGAAGGAACAGAGTCCACACATGGCCTGATGATAGAGGGTGGGGAGGGAAGTTTGCATCACCTGAGGTCTAATTCAAGAGACCTCATAGATTGTATTGGCTCCAATTTTTAAATTAGGGCTTCATAATTTTTTCACAGAGGAAAAAGCACAAGCAACTCATTAGATCAAAACGTTATTCTAGAGAATTCACCAAACTCTACCTAAGGTTCATCTTGCCCAGCAAATTAGACATACATGCCATGCACTTAGTATAGCAGGGGGCACAAAGTCAGGGCTCAGTGAGTGTCTGATGTGAGCATCACTTCTCTTCCTCCTCTATCCACAGGGGAAATGCCTTCTGGTATATGATAGCATTTCCCGAAGCAAAATACTCATATGTGTGTATAACCAGTGGTATGCTTATTTGATTTTTTTACATCACATTTTCATCATGATACGTACAAAGGCAGCACCACGGACTGAGAACATTCTTAGCTGGAGGGGGCAGCTCTGTTGTCAAACCCAGGTTCTTTGTGCCTGATGCACAGTGAGGATACACAGAGCAAAACCTGGAGTTTGTTGCAAGAGCCAACCCAAACTCCCCCACAGTTTTCAGGGAAGAGGTTTGTTTTTTTTTTTATTTTATTTTATTTAACTTTACAATATGGTATTGATTTTGCCATATATCAAAATGAATCTGCCACAGGTATACATGTGTTCCCCATCCTGAACCCTCCTCCCTCCTCCCTCCCCATTCCATCCCTCTGGGTCGTCCCAGTGCACCAGCCCCAAGCATCCAGTATCATGCATCAAACCTTAAAAAACTGGAAATAGAACTGCCTTATGATCCAGCAATCCCACTGCTGGGCATACACACTGAGGAAATCAGAATTGAAAGAGACACGTGTACCCCAATGTTCACTACAGCACTGTGTATAATAGCCAGGACACGGAAGCAACCTAGATGTCCATCAGCAGATGAATGGATAAGAAAGCTGGTACATATACACAATGGAGTATTACTCAGCCATTAAAAAGAATACATTTGAATCAGGGAAGAGTTTTTAAGGCAAATTTTCTGGGAAGGGCCAACAGACGCTTGTCTTTCTTCTGAAGGCTAGTGGTGTGGTAACAGGGCGATGTTTAGGGAACTTTGTGCTCAGCCTGAAGTTGTCATCCTCCACCTGGGTGAGGGCCTTAGTTCCTATAGAAGAACTCAAAGATTCGTATCTGATTGTTATGCATATTCACTGGGGAGGAACTAGGACTCTGCTCTATACCTGCACTATTGTTTCTTGAATGCTCTTCCTTTGTTTCTGCATTCCCTCACTTCCCTAATAAGTAACCTTTTGAATCTGCCCTTTGGAACTCAGGAACAGCATTTGTCCCCAGGAGGGTCCTGCAGGTTCCTGGTCATTTTCAACTCCAGTTAAAATTGGTTCATTCCACACTTCTTATGTGCCAAGCTCCATGATGTTGCTGTTGTTTGGTCACTAAGTCATGTCCAACTCCTTGTGATTCCGTGGACTGCAGTATGCCAGGCTCCTCTGTCCTCCACTATCTCCTGGAGTTTGCTCAAACTCGTGTTGATTGGGTCGGTGATGCCATCCAACCATCTCAGCCTCTGTTGGCCCCTTCTCCTCCTGCCTTCAATCTTTCCCAACATCAGGGTCTTTTCTAATGAATCAGCTCTTCGCACTAAGTGGCCAAAGTATTGGAGCTTCAGCTTCAGCATCAGTCCTTCCAATGAACATTCAGGACTAATTTCTTTTAGGATGGACTGGTTTGATATTGCCGTTCAAGGGATGCTCAAGAGTCTTCTCCAGCTCCACAATTCAAAAGCATCAATTCTCAGGTGTTCACTCTTCTTTATGGTTCAACTCTAACACCTGTACATGACTGGAAAAATCATAGCTTTGACTATGTGGACCTTGGTCAGCAAAGTGATGTCTCTGATTTGTCACAGTTTTCCTTCCAAAGAGCAAGCATCTTTTAATTTCACGGCTGCAGTCATCGTCCACAGTGATTTTTGAGCCCAAGAAAATAAAATCTGTCACTGCTTCTACTTGTTAGCTTTCAAACATTAGAAAAGCTAAGATCATGGCACCCAGTCCCATCACTTTATGACAAATATAAGGGGAAAAAAATGTCTCTATGATAGGCCCATTTACAGAAGTTATCACCTAAATCAGTTTATGGCTTCTAACTGTATAAGAGAAGAGAACTTGAGACTAAAATTGTGCCTGAGACTAAATCAGACAGTGCCTGTACTGGCTACTTATGAAATAAAATTCATATTTTATAATAAGACAAGAATTTAAACACAAAAATTCATCTCTCTCCTCTGGCCTCCCCATCACCACACTGTGCATTGTATATCTGCATTACGCATCGACCTGAGGCAGGAGATAGATGAGCCCCCAGGCTGAAGAACTGGGGTTTGTCCCCTGCAGACAGACACTCCAAGATGAAAAGAACAGGAAGATAATAGGAGAGGCTGAGTCCTGCCCAGATAAAAGATAGAGACCACATATTTCTCATTCTTGAGGTCAAAGAGACCTTCTCGATTACCCATGCACAGAAACATTTCTTGGAGATTAAAAGGGGAGTGATTTCAACCTACCCATAGGCCTCTTTGTATGAACCTATCTTGGCTAAGAGATGTGGGTGCACACACATGGGAGGACCCTGAGATGTATCAAATATGGACTCAGAACCAGACAAAACAAGATGATTGGTCAAAGGAAACCCAGAAGAAATGCCCCATAAAGATGATTCAAACTACCATGAGGGCGCGACTCTCTCTCTGATGGCTTCCCTTCCTCCTGACCCAGGTGTGTATCCATATGGACTCTTCTTTCCTCCTAATAAACACTTTACTTGTTTCACTACTTTCTGCCTTTGTGGAAACTCATTTCTGCAAAGCCTAAGGGTCAGGGCCCCATCATCGACCACTGGTCTAGTGCCTATGATCTGGTGTTCTTAATGCCATGACCTGACCTCAATCTCTGGCCAAGAACTGAGATCCTGTCTCAGGCCCCTGCAGAGTGAGACCACTCTAGATCAGGCCAACCCTCCCCCATGGGCAGAATACCTGCTCAACCACAAAGAGCAGCATTCTCCCAGTAACAATAAGACGACTCCTTAAAAGATAGCCTTCCTTCTTGACTTTGTAAGGGGTCACATGACCCAACACGAGGGCACTTAGATCTGGATTGTGTAAACTGTCAATAATGCATCATTTGATGCACAGCTCTCTGTCTCAAAATTCCATGGACAGAGGAGCCTGATGGGCTACAGTCCATGGGGTTGCAAAGAGTCTGATACAACTGAGCAACTGAGCGTGCATCTTTTTCTCAAAAAAACTTATGTAAAACTTATGCCTTGGCTTCTAACTGGTGGAACAACTCTTAGGGCGTTTTGAGATGCTCTTCTTGGGTTATAATCCTCAAATTTGGCTCAAATAAAATTCTCCAATTCTTTCTTAGATCTTTCTTGATTTCTTGTTGACACCCTCTAAAAGGAGGACCACACAAACAGATGCTGAGTGCATATCAGCCAGAACTCTGCAAGCTTTGCAGAATCTCTCCTTTTCATCAGAGCTGCAGAAGGAGAAATGCATACAGGAAGCATATGTTTGACTCAGACACAGGCCCCAGTGCAAGGCCACTCAGGAGCATTTAACTCGTCTGAAGGCTCCCCAATTACATGAAATTATCATTCCCACTAAATTCCTGCCACTGCCATTAAGTATCATTAGGGCTAAATCGGGTCTCTGATCACATCCTGAAGGAGTGGATTTTCCAAATAAGCACTTCCCAATTAAGACAGGAGTCCTAGATCTTAAAGCCTAAAGGATAGGCCCTCAATAGTCACTTAATGACCATATTTGCAAAGCCTCCACTGGGCTGATCACAAATAGTCTGCAAAGCAATGGAATGAATCCAGCAGATAGGCAGATTAGGGGATGATGAGGGGGTGTTCCCAGGGATGGGTCTGGATAAGGAGCTCTTTAACAAACAACCTGAGCTCACAGAGCTGTTCTCTTTGTTCTAAATCCTCTTTACAGAACCTTCTCCCTTACATAGGTAACACTTAATCCCAAGGCATCTTCACATGCCACTTTCTGAATCAGTGTGTTTGTGTGTGTGTGTTAGTCACTCAGTCACCTCCGACTCTTTTCGACCCCATAGACTGTAGCCCTCCAGGCTCTTCAGTCCACGGGGATTCTCCAAGCAAGGATACTGGAGTGGGTTGCCATTCCCTTCTCCAGGGATCTTCCCAACCCAGGCATCAAACCCAGATCTCTGGCATTGCAGGCAGATTCTTTACCACTTGAGCCACAGAGAAGTCCAAATACCAACTCAGCTCTTACCTTTCCTATCAGTCTCAATCCTCGACATAGACCCTGTACTGCTTTCTCCAGGCAGGGGGCTTCTTGGGTGCCTATTACTAATTTCTACACAAAGGCACAGTTCTTATATTTCTCTGCATTGCTTATAACACTCAGAGTAGTATGTTGCATACAGGAAGCACACAATACTTTTTAGGAGTGATTAAATTATGAAGCTGAACTTGGGATTCTAAACCTACAGATTTAAAAAGTGTAAAAGCTTAGTCTCTTTCTGGAGTGGTACGACACCAAGATGATCCCTGGAATGCCTGTAAAAGGAACTTTCTGGCAAACATACAGAAGTCTGTTATGACACAGGTTATTATAATACAGACTTGGATTTAGAGGAGTCTAAAGAGGAGAGTGAAAATTTGGCTTAAAGCTCAACATTCAGAAAATGAAGATCACGGCATCTGGTCCTATCACTTCATGGGAAATAGATGGGGAAACAGTGGAAACAGTGTCAGACTTTATTTTTTCAGGCTCCAAAATCACTGCAGATGGTGATTGCAGCCATGAAATTAAAAGACGCTTACTCCTTGGAAGGAAAGTTATGACCAACCTAGATAGCATATTCAAAAGCAGAGACATTACTTTGCCAACAAAGGTCCATCTAGTCAAAGCTATGGTTTTTCCAGTGGTCATGTATGGATGTGAGGGTTGGACTGTGAAGAAGGCTGAGCACATAAGAATTGATGCTTTTGAACTGTGGTGTTGGAAAAGACTCTTGCGAGTCCTTTGGATTGCAAGGACATCCAACCAGTCCATCCTAAAGGAGATCAGTCCTCGATGTTAATTGGAAGGACTGATGCTGAAGCTGAAACTCCAGTATTTTGGCCACCTCATGCGAAGAGTTGACTCATTGGAAAAGACTCTGATGCTGGGAGGGATTGGGGGCAGGAGGAGAAGGGGACGACAGAGGATGAGATGGCTAGATGGCATCACTGACTCGATGGACATGAGTTTGGGTAAACTCCGGGAGTTGGTGATGGACAGGGAGGCCTGGCATTCATGGGGTTGCAAAGAGTCAGACACAACTGAGTGACTGAATTGAACTGAATACTATCTCCCTAAACAGAATGATTATTAACAGTAAAAGACTAATATCATACATCTAGTTTAAAACTCTGAATGCCCCACAGGTAAATCAAACTCAAGTTTCAATACCAGGCCCCATTATTTTTTCTTTCAAGTCTGAGTTTCCTCTTTGTTTCCAGCCTCTGTGGAGTGGATCAGTATTTACCCAATGTTTTAATGCAGAAACCTTAATCCCTTTCATTTTTTCACTTACCCCTTTCCTGGTTCCTCCTACCTTCCACCCCCACCCCCACCCCATCTCTCAGTTTATCTCTTTCCACACATGGACATGGGCGTGTTGGCTAATATATTGTTGTCTAGTCACTAAGTCGCTTCTGACTCTTTTGTGACCCCTATGGTCTATAGCCCTTCAGGCTCCTCTGTCCATGAGATTTCCCAGGCAAGAATACTGGAGTGGATTGCCATTTCCTCCTCCAGGCGATCTTCCCAACCCAGGGACTGAACCCAAGTCTCCTGCATTGCAGGCAGGCAGATTCTTCACTGCTGAGCCACCAGGGAAGACCATGTTGGCCAGTAGCTGCTCTTAATACCACTTCAGAAACTTCCCTCAAGTGCAGATCATCTTTTCCATTCCCACCACCACTGTCTCCACTTAGAACAGAACTTTCACCCAGACAACTCCCAACAGCCCAGCTTGCTTCCATCTTCCCCCTGACATCCTTTCCACTACTGAGAATAATCTTCCTCAATTAAAAACAAGCTAAGCTGAAACAGCTTGATCACACTACTCTCTCGAGCTAAAATCAATTAATCAATCAATCCTGTGCCTGCAAAAAAAAAAAAATTCCACACTTCTTAAACCATCATCAAAGCCCTTGGCAATCCTTTCCAGACAAGCTCTGACACATGTTTCCTCCTGCTATGGCTGGGCAGCCCGTTCTCCTCAAGGTTAGAGGCCTGATCCTGTTTAGGGAGGCCTGTTTCCCAATCACCCTGTGCAGTAAACAGATGCTTTTCTCACAACTTTTAATTCCAGCAGGAAACCCTTTTCTAAGATAATTGTAACACGACATTCTGTCTCCCTTATTTATGCATATTTTAATGGACTTCTGTTGTTCTTTGTGGCCTTTTCCCTGATGGCTCACTCTTAAGCAGTTGAGAACACTCCAGGCCTGACCTTTGACGGCAGACAGGGCGTGCGTGTTACTCTTGGCCCCATGTCCTGCTCACTTGCCCACTTGTGTCCTGGACAAATTCCCTTCTTGGATGTGCAGCAAGAGCCCAGGACTGGCAGACACAGTTCCGAGCCCAATCCCTGGTCCCTCAGATTTTCCTGTCTTCTCTGTTGAAGACATCTTCTGTACATCAAATGTACAGAAGTTGGGGGCTCCCCAGGTGGCACATTGGTAAGGAATCTGTCTGCCAATGCAGGAGACTCAAGAGATGCAGGTTTGATCCCTGGGTTGGAAAGATTCCCTGGAGTAGGAAATGGAAGTAGTATCCTTAACCTGGAGCATCCCATGGACAGAGGAGCCTGGGAGGCTACAGTTCATAGGGTTGCAAAGGGACAGATACAGTTGAGCAACTGAGCACACATACACACATTTTAAGTGTTACGTTTGATGAGTTCAAGCAAATGTATACCCTCATTAAACCCATATCCTTATTAAAATGTATTGACTAGACCAGCTTCACAGTCCCAGAATCTTCCCTTGTGCCTATTTGCCTTCAATCCTTCCCATCCCCCACCCCATGGAACCACGTATCCACCTTCTATCAGAGTTTTGCCTCTTCCAGAACATCATATGAATGGAGCCATCCAGAATGCAGTCTTTTGTGCCTAGCTTTCTTCATTCAATGTGTTTTTGAAATTTACCTATATAACTAGGAATTCTGTCAGTATCCTTTTGTTTTAGAGAAGTATTTCAATGTACAGATTATTTCTCTATCACCTGTTGATAGACATTAGGATGCTTCCAGTTAGTTAGAAGGCACTAGGAAATATGTATTTCCTAAAAAAAGAAAAATAGAGTGTGGGTTCATATGTTATTTTGAATTTAAATGAAAACGCACAGGACTTTTACTTGATTTATTGATTTTATTTTGTATCTCTGTCCTGAAAAATCTGGTCTCCTAATATCATTACCAACATGATTTCCTTGCCCTAAAATGTTTCTATGTGCATTAATATTAATATATAGATATATTATTAATAATTGTTTAAAAATTACAATACTGGTGCTATTATTAAAATAAAACTGCAGAATGTATTTAAAAATTTTTAATGCTCACTCTGTAGGATATTTCCCATGTATAATGTGTGTGCAGTTAAATGCTGTCATGTAAAATCACTTTTTTTCTATGTGATTTATTTCCGCCTCTTGATACAGAATTAGGATCATCTAAATCTCTAATTTTAAAAATTTTATCTTATTTTTACTGTGTAATGTTTAGTAACATAAAATATTCACTTGGTTCCAAAGTCAGATCTATATTATTATTCAAGGCCTCTTCAGAAAAGTTTACTGTCCATCTTCATCCCTACTTTTCTCCCCATGTCATTCTATCAGTTCTTTCAAGTAAGTGCACGTGAACTTCACTTGGTACTTGTTTCTTTCCTTAGGCAAAATACTAACTGCATCCTTCCTCTTAACACTCCCTCCAGAAGCAGCGTGTCTTTTTCATTTCTTTTTACAGTTGCTTCATTTACGGATATACTACAGTTTGTTCAACAGGCCAGCCCACTGGCAGACATCTGGGTTGTTTCCAGACTTCTACAATTATAAACCATGCTTCAATAAGGAATCTAGTGCAAATATCACTTCAGATTGCACCAGTATCTTTGGGGTTGTCTTCCTCACATGGTATTGCCAGCTCCAAGGGTAAATGCACAAGTCCTTTTTCTAGCTATTGCCAAATTTTCCTCTACGAGTGTTGTGCTGTAGTCCTACCAATGGTGAACAAAGAGACACTTGCCCCCATAACCTCGTCATCAGAGTATGTTGTCATATTTTCCGATGCTTACCAATCCCATGATCATTAAATGGTATCTGGATCTAGTTGAAATTTGCATTTCAGACCTGTTGCCCTTTTAATTTGCAACCAAATCATTGCTTTCCCTTGATGTCTCCATCCACATCGGTGGATTATTTCTCATTACCTCTCAGCCCCAATTGTCCTTTGTTGGTAATAACTTCAGTCCCACTCCAGAATTCTCTGCTGCCTCCATTAGGGCCGCACCCTGGGTGAAACTTCACCATGCACTCACAGTATCTCTCCCTTTTGCTCTAGCACCAAGCCTGCCCCCAAACCAGTGATCATATATAGAGAACAAACCAATGGTTACCAGTGGTGGTGGGAGGGGGAGTATAGGGGTAGGGAAGTGGGAGGTACAAGCCACTGGGTATAAGGTAGGTTCAGGGATGTATTGTACAACACAGGAAACAGGGCCAATAACTTGTAAGAACTGTACATGGAAAGTAACCTTCAAACACTGGATAAAAAGCATATTAAAAATTATTATTAAAAAACAAACAAACACACAAAAAGAGCTATCCTGGAGTGACAATATCCTGAGGTAGAAGTAATTTAAAAGGCAATAGATACAACTCTTCAAAACTTTTCAAAAAATGTATTTTCTGATACTTTAATACATGTCATCACATTCACACTGTATCTTGGATTCTCCCTTCCTTGCTCAGAAGATGCAATTAAAATGGACTTAGTTTCCAAATGCTATTATGTTTCCAAATGCTATTATGGAAACAAGTTGTTAAAATAGAACATGTGAAAGTGCTAGTTCAGTTCAGTTCAGTCGCTCGGTCATGTCCGACTCTTTGCGACCCCATGAACCGCAGCACACCAGGCCTCCCTGTCAATCACCAACTTCCAGAGTCTACCCAAACCCATGTCCATTGAGTCAGTGATACCATCCAACCATCTCATCCTCTGTCGTTCCCTTCTCCTCCTGCCCTCAATCTTTCCCAGCATCAGAGTCTTCAAATGAGTCAGATCTTAGCATCAGGTGGCCAAAGTATTGGAGTTTCAGCTTCAACATCAGTCCTTCCAATGAACACCCAGGACTGACCTCCTTTAGGATAGACTGGTTGGATCTCCTTGCAGTCCAAGGGACTCTCAAGAGTCTTCTCCAACACCACAGTTCAAAAGCATCAATTCTTTGGTGCTCAGCTTTCTTTATAGTCCAACTCTCACATCCATACATGACCACTGGAAAAACCATAGCCTTAACTAGACGGACCTTTGTTGACAAAGTAATGTCTCTGCTTTTCAATGTGCTATCTAGGTTGGTCATAATTTTCCTTCCAAGAAGTAAGCATTTTTTAATTTCATGGCTGCAATCACAATCTGCAGTGACTTTGGAGCCCAGAAAAATAAAGTCAGCCACCATTTCCACTGTTTCCCCATCTATTCGCCATGAAGTGATGGGACCAGATGCCATGATCTTAGTTTTCTGAATGTTGAGCTTTAAGCCAGCTTTTGCACTCTCCTCTTTCACTTTTATCAAGAGGCTCTTTAGTTCTTCTTAAAAGTGTTAGTTGCTCAGTCATGTCTGACTCTTCATGACCACATAGACTGTGGCCCACCAGCTTCCTCTATCCGTGGGATTCTCCAGACAATAATAATAATGGAATGGGTTGCCATTTTCTCCTCCAGGGAATCTCCCTGATCTAGGAATCGAACCTGCATCTCCTGTGTCTCCTGAATTGCAAGCCAATTTTTTAGCCACTGAGTCATCAGGGAAGCTTAGAACACGTTATCATATTCATATCATATTCAAGTATCATAATCATATCATATTCAAGTATCCCAATACTTAGGCCTAGGCCCTGGGTTAGTAAGCTCTGAAGAATGTAAGCCAGGCTCATCATCTGTGTTAATTCAGTTTGCAAGGACATCTCCTAGCTATATTCTTCTTCTAGCCATAGATTCAGCTTTGGAGGGGGGAAAGAAAAGATTTTTTTTTAATGGTAAAACTTAGTTGTACCTACAGAATGAAAGTCACTGTGAACACAATTTTCCCAAACCATCACTTTGAAATCAAAGTCAACCTCTCCCAAATTCTCCTGCCATCTCTTTCTGGGAAGCTCTGTCCACATGGCATGGATCTCCTTGGGAGGAGGACCCAAGTCCTGGAAATCCCATGGAGCGGTCCAGGCACTGACAGGAATTGACCAGGCTGACCCGATCTCCAAGGACCTTCCCCAAATCCCTCCACCAGTCCAGTGCTTTTGTTCTCCACTGTTCCACACTGTCCTCTCAAGAGGTTTGGGCTCTGGAGCCAAAACCCTCACCCTTTCCACAAACACGCTTTGTAATATTTCAGTGTAATTGCACCAAGCATGTTGGGAAATGAAACAGCAGCCCACACCCAGTGGTCTACTTAAAATGTCAGCAAAGAAAGGCAAAAATTCACTCCCAGGGTGGCAGAGAGCCATTCCAGTTCTCTGAGACCAGGCTCAGACGTCTTCTAAGAATAAACAGAAACATCCCCAGAGGACAGCGGGGTTGATGGAGGTTTTTCAGTCAAAATGGACACTCTGGTTTCCAGAGCTTGGAGGTCTAACCTCATAAGAGCTTTGGTTGCGAGGAGCGAAAAAAGCAGAGGAGGAAAATGGAAACGGGGTCGACATTTAGCCCTGGATTACTGTGCAGAGAAGGGCAGTCGTGTAGACTCAGAATCAGACAGCGGGTTGGCAGAGAATGACTTTTTTTCCCCCATTAAGTAGTTTGTGGGCAGAGGCAGATCTCCAAATACTTTGTGGCACTGCCACTGAGCAAAGAATGGTTTGTACCTCAATTGGTTAAGACCAACAATAATGACACATCCCCACCCTCCTTCCATGCAGAAATACTTGCACCATAATGATGTCGCAGTAGATGAGCCCAGACCTTTTTTGGTAGCATTGTTGAGCATGACAGGTGAGGCTAAAAAGTACCCACAGATGTGGTAATACTGAGCAGTGTGTTCCCATTTGAGGTCTAGTCCAAGGCAGCAGGATGTTTATGACCCCGAGCGGCCATCACCAAACCCCAAAGGCTGCTATCGGTACCAACTATTTGCCTTAACTAGGACATTCTGAGAGTGGTTTCTCATAGTGGTCAAGTGGGAACCCCTGTGGTCAGCTCTATTTGGTGTAACAAGACATGCAAAATAAATACCAGAGGAGCTGGTTAATACTTAGGTTGATGATAAATGTGCCAAAGAATCACATTGTTGTTAGCATATACAATTAAGAATTGGTCACATGGTAATGACGGCAGTCAAACAGGTAAGAATAGGAGCTTAATATGGCATGATACTCATGTAGAGAGACTGTGATAGGAGTGCCATTCAAATCTTAATATGCATGCAAATCACCCAGCGATCTTGTTAAAACGCAAATTCTAATGGAGCAGGTCTGGAGTTGAACCTAAGAATCTGCATTTCTAACAAGCTCCCGGGGCATGCCAATATGTAAGGCTATAGCTGGTCCATTGGGACACCCTTTGAGTAAGAAGCCTGCAAAAAAGATGAAATACAGAACTTAAGGATGATAATAATTGTCCTCCCTTCAAAGTGGTCATGGAAATATGTATTCCAAAATTGTAGTCATTGCTCAAAATAGTTTTTAAAATTTCTCTTTTAAAGTTGCTTTAGAGACAATTTTGCAATGTATTCTAAAATCAGTTCTACTACTTAAGGTTAATCCTTGGTTTTGATTTAGGAAAACAATGCCTTCTTGGTTCATTCAACTCATCCATATGTCTTGGCATCAAATCTATGAATTCAAGACTTGGGCCCTTGGGTTTACAGTCAAATAAACAGGATTCAAAGCTGTTTGGTGCAATGGTAGATTTTCTGAAAGGTCTTACAATTATTTGAAAACCAAAGTCAGATTTGTCAGTTAAAAATTAGCCTGGGTCATTATCTCTTCTATGTAAAACAACAATAGTAACAACAACAAAAATATAGTTGGCACTTAGATTTATTCTTAAAATTCACTTAGCCACTGGTGTAACTGTGGTATTCATCTATTCCCATAACAATATTGTCTATCATCTCTGGGTAGCATTTGGAAAATCAGAGTGCAAAATCAACATAAAACAAGTGAAATAACAATAGTAATTGTATTTTATATTGAGTGATACTATGTATATTCTTTACATGCTATAAATATATAAAATACATTTTTGCAGGACTGACAATTCTAAGAGCTATTTTACATGTATGAACTCATGTGATCTTCACAAGAACTCTGTGAGCGAGATACAGTGATAACAAGCATAGCCTCCTCCATTCTCAATGTCATCACCAAAATGGTACTTTTTTTTTTTTATTTTTACTGAGAATGAACCCACATTGACACATCATAGTCATCCAAAACCCATAGTACACCTTAGGGTTTACTCTCAGTGTTGCACATTCTATGAGTTTGGACAATGACACCTAACTAATATATATCCATCATTAAACATCCCACATGGTAATACCACTGCCCTAAAAATCCTCTGGGTTCAGCCTTCTCAACTTTCCTGCCCCTCACACTCCTTGCACTCACTTATGTTTTTAATGTCTCCATAGTTTTGCTTTTTCCCAAACATCATACAGTTGGAATCATACCACTGAGTTTTCTTTTTTTTAATTGCTGCTTCAGGTAAATAAAATAACAATATATGAATTTTTGTTTTTCCCTTGGGCTCCAAAATCTCTGCAGATGGTGACTGAAGCCATGAAATTAAAAGATGACTGCTCCTTGGAAGAAAAGCTGTGACAAACCTAGACAGTGTATCAAAATGCAGACACATCACTTTGCCAACAAAGGTCCATATAGTCAAAGCTATATATGTATGGATGTGAGAGTTGAACCATAAAGAAGGCTGAGTGCTGAAGAATTGATGCTTTTTTAAAATTTTTATTATTATTATTATTTTACTTTACAATATTGTATTGGTTTTGCCATACATCAACATGAATCTGCCACGGGTGTACACGTGGTCCCAATCCTGAACCCCCCTCTCACCTCCCTCCTCATACCATCCCTCTGGGTCATCCCACTGCACCAGCCCCAGGCTTCCTGTATCCTGCATTGAACCTGGGCTGGCAATTCGTTTCTTATATGATATTATACATGTTTTACTGCCATTCTCCCAAATCCTCCCCCTACTCCCTCTCCCACAGAGTCCAACAGACTGTTCTATACATCTGTGTCTCTTTTGCTGTCTCGCATACAGGGCTATCATTACCATCTTTCTAAATTCCATATATATGCATTAGTAAGGAGAAAAGGAAAGATATAAGCATCTGAATGCACAGTCCTAAAGAATAGCAAGAAGATATAAGAAAGCCTTCTTCAGCAATCAACACAAAGAAATAGAGTAAAACAACAGAATGGGAAAGACTAGAGATCTCTTCAAGAAAATTAGAGACACCAAGGGAACATTTCATGCAAAGATGGGCTCGATAAAGGACAGAAATGGTATGGACCTAACAGAAGCAGAAGATATTAAGAAGAGGTGGCAAGAATACACAGAAGAACTGTACGAAAAAGATCTTCATGACCCAGATAATCACGATGGTGTGATCACTCATCAAGAACCAGACATCCTGGAATGTGAAGTCAAGTGGGCCTTAGAAAGCATCACTACGAACAAAGCTAGTGGAGGTGATGGAATTCCAGTTAAGCTATTTCAAATCCTAAAAGATGATGCTGTGAAAGTTCTGCACTCAATATGCCAGCAAATTTGGAAAACTCAGCAGTAGCCACAGGATTGGAAAAGGTCCATTTTCATTCCAATTCCAAAGAAAGACAATGCCAAAGAATGCTGAAACTATCGCACAATTGCACTCATCTCACATGCTAGTAAAGTAATGCTCAAAATTCTCCAAGCCAGGCTTCAGCAATACGTGAACCGTGAACTTCCTGATGTTCAAGCTGGTTTTAGAAAAGGCAGAGGAACCAGAGATCAAATTGCCAACATCTGCTGGATCATGGAAAAAGCAAGAGAGTTCCAAAAAAAACATCTATTTCTGCTTTATTGACTATGCCAAAGCCTTTGACTATGTGGATCACAATAAACTGTGGGAAATTCTGAAAGAGATGGGAATACCAGACCACCTGACCTGCCTCTTGAGAAACCTGTATGAAGGTCAGGAAGCAACAGTTAGAAATGAACATGGAACAACAGACTGGTTCCAAATAGGAAAAGGAGTACATCAAGGCTGCATATTGTCACCCTGCTTATTTAACTTATATGCAAAGTATATCATGAGAAACGCTGGACTGGAGGAAGCACAAGCTGGAATCAAGATTGCCAGGAGAAATATCAATAACCTCAGATATGCAGATGACACCACCCTTATGGCAGAAAGTGAAGAGGAACTACAAAGCCTCTTGATGAAAGTGAAAGTGGAGAGCGAAAAAGTTGGCTTAAAGCTCAACATTCAGAAAACGAAGATCATGGCATCCGGTCCCATCACTTCATGGCAAATAGATGGGGAAACAGTGGAAACAGTGTCAGACTTTATTTTTGGGGGACTCCAAAATCACTGCAGATGGTGATTCCAGCCATGAAATTAAAAGACACTTGCTCCTTGGAAGGAAAGTTATGTCCAACCTAGATAGCATATTCAAAAGCAGAGACATTACTTTGCCAACAAAGGTCCGTCTAGTCAAGACTATGGTTTTTCCTGTGGTCATGTATGGATGTGAGAGTTGGACTGTGAAGAAAGCTGAGTGCTGAAGAATTGATGCTTTTGAACTGTGGTGTTGGAGAAGACTCTTGAGAGTCCCTTGGACTGCAAAGAGATTCAACCAGTCCATTCTGAAAGAGATCAGCCCCGGTATTTCTTTGGAAGGACTGATGCTAAAGCTGAAACTCCAGTACTTTGGCCACCTCATGTGAAGAGTTGATTCATTGGAAAAGACTCTGATGCTGGGAGGGATTGGGGGCAGGAAGAGAAGGGGACGACAGAAGACGAGATGGCTGGATGGCATCACTGACTCGATGGACATGAGTCTGAGTGATCTCCGGGAGTTGGTGATGGACAGGGAGGCCTGGCATGCTGTGATTCATGGGGTTGCAAAGAGTTGGACACGACTGAATGACTGAACTGATACTATATTGGTGTTTTTCTTTCTGGCTTACTTCACTCTATAAAATAGGCTCCAATTTCATCCACTCATTAGAACTGATTCAAATGTATTCTTTTTAATGGCTGAGTAATACTCCATTGTGTATATGTACCACAGCTTTCTTATCCATTCATCTGCTGATGGACATCTAGGTTGCTTCCATGTCCTGGCTATTATAAACAGTGCTGCAATGAACATTGGGGTACATGTGTCTCTTTCAGTTCTGGTTTCCTCAGTGTGTATACCCAACAGTGGGATTGCTGGGTCGTATGGCAGTTCTATTTCCAGTTTTTTAAGGAATCTCCACACTGTTCTCTATAGTGGCTGTTCTCGTTTGCATTCCCACCAACAGTGTAAGAGGGTTCCCTTTTCTCCACACCCTCTCCAGCATTTGTTGCTTGTAGACTTTTAGATCGCAGCCATTCTGACTGGCGTGAAATGGTACCTCATTGTGGTTTTGATTTGCATTTCTCTGATAATGAGTGATGTTGAGCATCTATTCATGTGTTTGTTAGCCATCTGTATGTCTTCTTTGGAGGAATGTCTATTTAGTTCTTTGGCCTATTTTTTGATTGGGTCATTTATTTTTCTGGAATTGAGCTGCAGGAGTTGCTTGTATATTTTTGAGATTAGTTGTTTGTCAGTTGCTTCATTTGCTATTATTTTCTCCCATTCTGAAGGCTGTCTTTTCACCTTGCTTATAGTTTCTTTTGTTGTGCAGAAGCTTTTAATTTTAATTAGATCCGATTTGTTTATTTTTGCTTTTATTTCCAATATTCTGGGAGGTGGGTCATAGAGGATCCTGCTGTGATTTATGTCAGAGAGTGTTTTGCCTGTGTTCTCCTCTAAAAGTTTTATAGTTTCTGTTCTTATGTTTAGATCTTTAATCCATTTTGAGTTTATTTTGGTGTATGGTGTTAGAAAGTGTTCTAGTTTCATTCCTTTACAAGTGGTTGACCAGTTTTCCCAGCACCACTTGTTAAAGAGATTGTCTTTTCTCCATTGTATATTCTTGCCTCCTTTGTCAAAGATAAGGCGTCCATAGGTGTGTGGGTTTATCTCTGGGCTTTCTATTTTGTTCCATTGATCTATATTTCTTTCTTTGTGCCAGTACCATACTGTCTTGATGACTGTGGCTTTGTAGTAGAGCCTGAAGTCAGGCAGGTTGATTCCTCCAGTTCCCTTCTTCTTTCTCAAAATTGCTTTGGCTATTCGAGGTTTTTTGTATTTCCATACAAAGTGTGAAATAATTTGTCCTAGCTCTGTGAAAAATACCGTTGGTAGCTCGATAGGGATTGCACTGAATCTATAGATTGCTTTGGGTAGTATACTCATTTTCACTATATTGATTCTTTCGATCCATGAACATGGTATATTTCTCCATCTATTAATGTCCTCTTTGATTTCTTTCACCAGTGTTTTATAGTTTTCTATATATAGGTCTTTAGTTTCTTTAGGTAGATATATTCCTAAGTATTTTATTCTTTTTGTTGCAATGGTGAATGGAATTGTTTCCTTAATTACTCTTTCTATTTTCTCATTATTAGTGTATAGGAATGCAAGGGATTTCTGTGTGTTGATTTTATATCCTGCAACTTTACTATATTCATTGATTAGCTCTAGGAATTTTCTGGTGGAGTCTTTAGGGTTTTCTATGTAGAAGATCATGTCATCTGCAAACAGTGAGAGTTTTACTTCTTCTTTTCCAATTTGGATTCCTTTTATTTCTTTTTCTGCTCTGATTGCTGTGGCCAAAACTTCCAAAACTATGTTGAATAGTAGTGGTGAGAGTGGGCACCCTTGTCTTGTTCCTGACTTTAGGGGAAATGCTTTCAATTTTTCACCATTGAGGATAATGTTTGCTGTGGGTTTGTCATATATAGCTTTTATTATGTTGAGGTATGCTCTTTCTATTCCTGCTTTCTGGAGAGTTTTGATCATAAATGGATGTTGAATTTTGTCAAAGGCTTTCTCTGCATCCATTGAGATAATCATAGGGTTTTTATTTTTCAATTTGTTAATGTGGTGTATTACATTGATTGATTTGTGGATATTGAAGAATCCTTGCATCCCTGGGATAAAGCCCACTTGGTCATAGTGTATGATCTTTTTAATGTGTTTGTGGATTCTGATTGCTAGAACTTTGTTAAGGATTTTTGCATCTATGTTCATCAGTGATATTGGCCTGTAGTTTTCTTTTTTTGTGGCATCTTTGTCAGGTTTTGGTATTAGGGTGATGGTGGCCTCATAGAATGAGTTTGGAAGTTTACCATCCTCTGCAATTATCTGGAAGAGTTTGAGTAGGATAGGTGTCAGCTCTTCTCTAAATTTTTGGTAGAATTCAGCTGTGAAGCCGTCTGGACCTGGACTTTTGTTCACTGGAAGGTTTCTGATTACAGTTTCAATTTCCGTGCTTGTGATGGGTCTGTTAAGATTTTCTATTTCTTCCTGGTCGAGTTTTGGAAAGTTATACTTTTCTAAGAATTTGTCCATTTCTTCCACGTTGTCCATTTTATTGGCATATAATTGCTGATAGTAGTCTCTTATGATCCTTTGTATTTGTGTGTTGTCTGTTGTGATCTCTCCATTTTCATTTCTAATTTTATTGATTTGATTTTTCTCCCTTTGCCTCTTGATGAGTCTAGCTAATGCTTTGTCAATTTTATTTATCCTTTCAAAGAACCAGCTTTTGGCTTTATTGATTTTTGCTATTGTCTCCTTTGTTTCTTTTGCATTTATTTCTGCCCTAATTTTTAAGATTTCTTTCCTTCTACTAACCCTGGGGTTCTTCATTTCTTCCTTTTCTAGTTGCTTTAGGTGTAGAGTTAGGTTATTTATTTGACTTTTTTCTTGTTTCTTGAGGTATGCCTGTATTGCTATGAACTTTCCCCTTAGCACTCCTTTTACCGTGTCCCACAGGTTTTGGGTTGTTGTGTTTTCATTTTCATTCATTTCTATGCATATTTTGATTTCTTTTTTGATTTCTTCTGTGATTTAAGGTTGGTTATTCAGCAGCGTGTTGCTCAGCCTCCATATGTTGGAATTTTTAATAGTTTTTCTCCTGTAATTGAGATCTAATCTTACTGCATTGTGGTCAGAAAAGATGCTTGGAATGATTTCAAATTTTTTGAATTTACCAAGGCTAGATTTATGGCCCAGGATGTGATCTACCCTGGAGAAGATTCCATGTGCGCTTGAGAAAAAGGTGAAATTCATTGTTTTGGGGTGAAATGTCCTATAGATATCAGTTAGGTCTACCTGATCTATTGTATCATTTAAAGTTTGTGTTTCTTTGTTAATTTTCTGTTTAGTTGATCTATCCATAGGTGTGAGTGGGGTATTATAGTCTCCCACTATTATTGTGTTATTTTTAATTTCCCCTTTCATACTTGTTAGCATTTGTCTTACATATTGCAGTGCTCCTATGTTGGATGCATATATATTTATAATTGTTATATCTTCTTCTTGGATTGATCCTTTGATCATTATGTAGTATCCTTCTTTGTCTCTTTTTACAGCCTTTGTTTTAAAGTCTATTTTATCTGATATGAGTATTGCTACTCCTGCTTTCTTTTGGTCTCTATTTGCATGGAATATCTTTTTCCAGCCCTTCACTTTCAGTCTGTACATGTCCCCTGTTTTGAGGTGGGTCTCTTGTAGACAACATATATAGGGATCTTGTTTTTGTATCCATTCAGCCAGTCTTTGTCTTTTGGTTGGGGCATTCAACCCATTTACGTTTAAGGTAATTGTTGATAAGTATGATCCCGTTGCCATTCACTATTGTTTTGGGTTTGAGTTCATACACCGTTTTTGTGTCTCCTGTCTAGAGAATATCCTTTAGCATTTATTGGAGAACTAGTTTGGTGGTGCTGAATTCTCTCAGCTTTTGCTTGTCTGTAAAGCTTTTGATTTCTCCTTCATATTTGAATGAGATCCTTGCTGGCTACAGTAATCTGAGCTGTAGGTTATTTTCTTTCATCACTTTAAGTATGTCTTGCCATTTTCTCCTGGCCTGAAGAGTTTCTATTGAAAGATAAGCTGTTATCCTTATGGGAGTCCCCTTGTGTGTTATTTGTTGTTTTTCCCAGAATTGATGCTTTTGAATTGTGGTGTTGGAGAAGACTTTTGGGAGTCCCTTGGATGGCAAGGAGATCAAACCAGTCCATCCTAAAGAAAATCAACCCTGAATATTCATCGGAAGGACTGATGCAGAAGCTAAGGCTGCAATACTTTGGCCACTTGATGTGAAGAACTGACTCATTGGAAAAGACCCTGGTGCTGGGAAAGATTGAAGGCAGGAGGAGAAGGGGACGACAGAGGATGACATGATTGGATGGCATCACTGACTCAATGGACGTGAGTTTGAGTAAACTCCGGGAGATGGTGATGGACAGAGAAGACTGGTGTCCTCAGATGCAACTGAACTACAACAACAGCAATGTAGAATAAGCAAGTGATTGTTTATGGACATATATTTTCCCATTGAATATCTTGATGTGGCAAGGAAAAGGGTCTAGCATCAATGACTTTTAACCTTGGTAATTCTGACAATGAGGATGTGATAAAAAGATGATGTCAACTAAAATAACAGAAAGCTTGAGAATCTTTGAGCTGTTCAATCAACATCATTTCCAGAAGAGCTTAATCTATTCTAACGTTTCCTGTGACTGTTACCATGAATTTGTAGAAGGTAGAATTTTCATCATTTTTATTCATTCAAAGAAATTTTTAAATTTCTTAAATGCAAATTACAGATGTTTGGCCACTTTTTGCATTCTAATTTCACTGAACCAAAGCTATGGTTCAGTGAAAAAAAAAAAAAATCACTAGTTGCTAAGTTTTTTAATGAATATTTTAGTCTTAATATTAGGTATAGTTAGAATAAGCTAATCATAGATTTTATTTGATAGTTATGACATCATAAGTCAGAAAGACTCATATACTTCAATAATTTGGGGCAAAAGATGTAAGAAATTTTTTTGAGAATGTTAGAGAAGCAAAGCATAGTATGTGGTTACATGCTTCACATACACCCCTTCAAAGCTCTTATTTCCTAACCTCCTTTTTTATAATCCAAACTTAAGGTGTAAAAAACAAATGCACTTATCAACCAGACCTTTTTTTTCCAAAAATTTTCTTAAAGTGAAAAAATCAATAATACATACCCACTTTACCTGTTCATAACTCCCTCTTCTCTTCTAATATCTTTTCAGCCTGCTACAACTTGATCAACACTTTCCATTAATAAATTTTGAAAGTAAGAAAAGTTAATGATGACCAATTCAAATGAGAATCCTAGGGGGAAAACCATTGTGATTCTTTATCAGAAAACTCTAAATTGTCATCTGAACTGACTTTAATATTTTAAACTAAAGAACAGTACACTTTCTCGTGAGATGACATTTTAAAACAAGAATGAATGAAAAGAAATTTACTCTGAAATATGAGAAGTTGCTTCTTATTTTGTACTGGGGGAGTTTGTGATGCTATTGAGGGGTATGAAACCCTTGTCTGAAAAATAACTTGAACTAGTTTCCATAGAAATCACTGCTTTGGGAATTTGACAAATTTAATTTAAAACAAGCTCATGGCTTAATCTATGTGCAAACTTATACCTTTCCTTGAATTGCCATTTTTCTAAAGCTCTTGTTTGAAGATGAGTCCCTGTTAAGAAATGCAACCTCCCTCTCAATCCACAGGGGATATGCAATAACTATGATACATGGGCCTTTGTTTAAGACAGCTTTGCCATGACCTACCTGGCATATCCCTTAACCTCTCTGAACTCAGCCTCCTCATCTGTGAGATGTCTGTAAAAATAATAATTTCACTGAGTTGTCATGAGGATTAAATGAGATATATACAAAGTGGCCATTGTATAGAAGGTACTCAGGAAACATTAGCTTCTCCCCTGCATTTACATGTATATGTTAGCAAGGTTATGTAATAACAGATGTGTGAACAAGACTGGAATTTCCAGTTCTTATTTACAGATATCAATTCATGTTTAATAATTAACATTAATACACACAAGTTCAAGGAGAATAAAATAACTTATGAACACAGCCAGACATCCTACACCCTCATGCTTTCAATGTGTTGTAAAATGTCCTTGAGCTTTTTCAGTGTCTTTGAATGCTGTGTTCTTCGATCTCACTTTTCCTCCAGGCACCACTGGGGGTCTCACCTGCCAGTCTCCCCATGAGCCCCTCTAGTTGGCTCCACAGTCTACAAAGTCCCCAGGAATGCCAGGGAATTTCACTCAGTCAGAGCATCTTCATCAGCACACTACTCGAGAGCTCCTGGAACAAGTGAAAATGGATAAATGTCTATAACTGTCATCTGTTCTCTACTGGACATATAGGATACAGTCCTTGAGTATTTTACTACATCAAGACTGTAACATAATGTGTTGTAGGCAAGGAAGATATTCATCATTTGGCGATTGCCCTGCATGTGATATTCAGATTCTCAAAGCCTTGAATGACAGCAAATGTCTATGATCCCCCAGTGAGAGGTGATGAGAGATATTAACTATATCAGATCAGATCAGATCTGTCGCTCAGTTGTGTCCGACTCTTTGCAACCCCATGAATCGCAGCACGCCAGGCCTTCCTGTCCATCACCAACTCCCGGAGTTCACTCAGACTCACGTCCATTGGGTCAGTGATGCCATCCAGGCATCTCATCCTCTGTCGTCCCCTTCTCCTCCTGCCCCCAATCCCTCCCAGCATCAGAGTCTTTTCCAATGAGTCAACTCTTCATATAGCAGATGCCAAAATCACTTTTCTTGGCATCCAACGATACCTACAGCAGCTTAGAGCAAAGAGCACTAGGTTGGGAGTTCACCTGGTATGTTTCAGAACCTCAGATGTGTGTCCTGAAAGAGGAACAGTAAAGACTCTTCCAACACTATCATTCAAGAATCAAACTTGTTGTGGTTCAGTCGCTAAGTCATGTGCAACTCTTTATGACCCCCATTGACTACAGCACACCATGTTTCACTGTCCGTCACCATTTCTCAGAGTTTGCTCAAACTCATGTTCACTGAGCTGGTGATGCCATCCAACCATCTCATCCTCTGTCGTCCCCTTTTCCTCTTGCCTTCAATCTTTCCCAACATCAGAGTCTTTTCCAATGAGGCAGCTCTTCACATCAGGTGGCCAAAGTACTGGACTTTCAGCTTCAGCATCAGTCCTTCCGATGAATATTCAGGGTTGATTTCCTTTAGGATTGACTGGTTTGATCTCCTTGCTGTCCAATGGACTCTAAAGAGTCTTCTCCAACACTACAGTTCCAAAGCATCAATCCTTCTGCACTCAGCCTTCTTTGCAGTCCAAATCTCACTTTGTTGGCAGAGTGACCTTTGTTGGCAAAGTGATGTCTCTACTTTTTAATACGCTGTCTAGGTTTACCATAGAAGGAGTAAGCGTCTTCTAACATGAATGCAGTCACTATCCACAGTGATTTTGGAGCCTAAGAAGATAGTCTGTCACTGTTTCCATTTTTTCCCCATCTATTTGCTATGAAGTGATGGAAACAGATGCTATAATCTTCATTTTTTGAATGTTGAATTTTAACCCAGCTTTTTCACTCTTCTCTTTCACCTTCATCTACAGGTACTTTAGTTCCTCTTTGCTTAAGGGTGGTGTTACCTGCATATCTGAGGCTATTGATATATCTCCTGGCAATCTTGATGCTAGCTTGTGAGTTATCCAGCCTGGCATGTCACATGATGTACTCTGAATAGAAATTAAATAAGCAGGGTGACAATATACAGCCTTGGCGTACTCTTTTTCCCAATTTTGAACCGGTCCATTTTTCCATGTCTGGTTCTAACTGTTGCTTCTCGACCTGCATACCGGTTCCACAGAAGGCAGGTAATGTGGTCTGGTATTCCCATCTCTTTAAGAATTTTCCACAGTTTTTTTTTTTGATCTACACAGTCAAAGGCTTTTAGTGTAGCTAATGAAGGATATGTTTTTTTCTGGGATTCTCTTGCTCTTTCTATGATCCAATGGATGTTGGCAATTTGTTCTGGGTCTTCTGCCTTTTCTAAATCTAGCTTGTACATCTGGAAGTTCTCGGCTCATGTACTGTTGAAGCCTAGCTTGAAGGATTTTGAGCATTACCTTGCTAGCATGTGAAATGAGTGCACAAATAAGGGAAATAAATTGTTGACTCTATAAAGCACTACACACCTGAGTTATTGGGGTCATCTTTGTTTCGCTTATAAGAAGTGGACTTAAATCATTTCCAGAAATTCTCAATTTTTCCATTTTCAATGCAATGACAATCCTTTTTTTTTTTCCTGTTACCTTCCTCCATTTGGTGCAAACTCTAAAAAATCATCCTTGACACCACAACACTATTTAAGGAGATTTTTCAGATCAGTGCGCCAAGACCCACAGAAATCAAAGTCCTGTGCGCTGATTCACAGACTAATAAATCCTATCATTTTACACTCTGCACTTATAAATTTCAGTTAGGAATTTTGCTATTCTATCTCTCTTTATTTTCTACAGGGAACATGCTGTTGCTGAATGGTGTTATTGGGTTTTACTCCATAAAGAGATTCTAGACTTTGTAACTAAACAAATTTGTCATCAATCATGAAACTGAGAACTTAGCTGTCGAATCCTCCGTGCTCTTCGCTTTTAAAATAAAATTTAAACAACCATCAAGCCTATTTATTGGCATCCTTACCTGATGAATTAAAGAACCATTAGTGGTTTGAAGGGCAGAAGTGTAGGTGGTGCTAAAGCATGACATGTATGATGTATTTGACATTTAAGCAACTCTCACTGCTGCCTGTCAATTACTTCAGCTAAAGCATCACTCACATCCATGTGGGCACTGAGACACAGGGGGATAGTCTCAGGAAATGCCACTTCCATGGTCCAATGATGGGTTGGAACATGAAAGCAGAACCTTAAACAAGTGACTATTAGGAGAATTCTCTCTCAACTTTAGAAATAATTTTAAAATTGGATGCCATTTTTACAGAAAACAAAATATGATACCAAGCCAGTTCCAGTACTCTGAGATGTCCAAATTAGTCAAACCCATGAAATATGCACATTTGTGTACCAGAGAGAGAATATGATTATGTGTCCATGTATTTGGCTTGATTATACATGAAACAGATGTATGTTTGTATATTACACAGATCCACATTTAGGCATATATAAATAGTCCAGTAACAACTAAACCAAATATTTTTAAAAATCAGCTTCAAAATAACTTAATGACAGTAAGAAAGGAAATATAGCCAATTCTCCGTAATTCATGTTAATAGTTTCAAAACACAAAATGGATACTTTTTATCAAATTCCGATTTTGCTTCATAATACAAAATGTAATGATTTTGGAATATATTTGTTTGTGCTAAAACTTTCCACTCTGGACAGACAGACAGCAGCTAATTCAGGAACTTCAAGAAGTACCCCGAGAACGAGTCAAACAATATTATTTACTAAGTGCCTGGAATTTTAAAACTTGAAAATCAAAACATCCCCATTTTCCTGATGAGAAAACTGAGTCCAAGGCATGGTGGTCACAACTAGAATCCCAATCTGGACTATCCTAAAACCCAAACGTCCTAAAATTATCACATTTTTAAAAACTTTTATTTAATAAGCTCTTAGCATCACCATGGGCTTCCCTGGTGGCTCAGATGGTAAAGAATCCACCTGCAAACCCAGAAGGCCTGGGTTTAATCCCTGGGTTAGAAAGATCCCCTGGAGGAGGAAATGGCAACTCACTCCAGTGTTCTTGCCTGGAGAATCCCATGGACAGAGGAGCCTTGTGGACTACAGTCCATGGGGGTCACAAAAAGTTGGACGTGACTGAATGACTAACACTTCTCTAGCATAACCATTTACCTGGCCTGCTGTAAATGGTTTTGTACTTATTAGCTCATTTACTTAGGTACCCTAAAGCAGATGGTGATTGCAGCCATGAAATTAAAAGACGCTTACTCCTTGGAAGAAAACCTAGATAGCATATTCAAAAGCAGAGACATTACTTTGCCAACAAAGGTCTGTCTAGTCAAGGCTATGGTTTTTCCAGTAGTCATGTAAGGATGTGAGAGTTGGACTGTGAAGAAAGCTGAGTGCTGAAGAATTGATGCTTTTGAACTGTGGTGTTGGAGAAGACTCTTGAGAGTCCCTTGGGCTGCAAGGAGATCCAACCAGTCCATCCTAAAGGAGATCAGTCCTGGGTGTTCATTGGTAGGACTGATGCTAAAGCTGAAACTCCAGTACTTTGGCCACCTCATGTGAAGAGTTGACTCATTGTAAAAGACTCTGATGCTGGGAGGGATTGGGGGCAGGAGGAGAAGGGGACGACAGAGGATGAGATGGCTGGATGGCATCACCGACTCGATGGACGTGAGTTTGAGTGAACTCTGGGAGATGGTGATGGACACGGAGGCCTGGAGTGCTGCCATTCATGGGGTCACAAAGAGTTGGACAGGACTGAGTGACTGAACTGAACTGAAAGTAGTAGAACAGATTCCACTATTAGCTTCACTGTGCTGATGAGGAAACTTAGACCAGAGAACTGGACAACTCACTGAAAGCTGACAGCTAGACAGAGGTAGAAGAAGATGGGGTGAATCTGGCTCTGGGATGCCTGGAGCTTATACAATCTAGGGGACTCTCTTTAAGAAAAATAATACAAAATTGGGCATGAGTGAAAGAAAAATCGCAACAAATTATCAGAGATTGGAGATTGGGGGCTTTTCTGAGGAAACACCAAAGTCATTGTACTAGAAATGCTTCCTGATCACGTCTGTCTCCTGCCCCAAGGAAAACATTCTAGCTCCCTGCACTCAGAGCTCACAGGGCTACGTGAGCGGTAGGCTTGAGCACTGAGCTTAGTCAATTCTGAGCTGGGTGGGGGGGGTGGCATCTGGCAGTTGTGCTATGCACGGCCCCCTTAGTGTTCTACCTGAATTTTAACTTGGTCACTGTGTCTATTATCACAGTACATCATAGTACATGAACCATGAACTTTCAGATGTTCAAGCTGGATTTGGAAAAGGCAGAAGAACCAGAGATCAAATTGTCAACATCTGTTGGATCATCAAAAAAGCAAAAGAGTTCCAGAAAAACAGCTACTTCTGTTTTATTGACTACACCAAAGCCTTTGTGTGGATCACAACAAGCTGCGGGAAATTCTTCAAGAGATGGGAATACTAGACCACCTGACCTGCCTCCTGAGAAATCTCTATGCAGGTCTAGAAGCAACAGTTAAAACTGGACATGGAACAACACACTGGGTCCAAATCGGGAAAGGAGTACGTCAGGGCTGTATATTGTCACCCTGTTTATTTAACTTATATGCAAAGTACATAATGTGAAAAGGTGGACTGGATGAAGAACAAGCTGGAATCAAAATTGCCTGAAGAAATATCAATAACCTCAGATACAAAAATGGCACCACCCTTATGAGAGTAAGCGAAGAAGAACTAAAGAGTCTCTTGACGAAAGTCAAAGTGGAGAGTGAAAAAGTTGGCTTAAAACTCGGCATTCAGAAAACTAAGATCATGGCATTTGGTCCCATCAGTTCATGGCAAATAGATGCGGAAACAATGGAAACAGTGACAGACTTTATTTTTTTGGAGTTTAAAATCACTGTAGATGGTGACTGCAGCCATGAAATTAAAAGACACATGTTCCTTGGAAGAAAAGCTATGACCAACCTAGACGGCATATTGAAAAGCAGAGACATTATTTTGTCAACAAAGGTCCGTCTAGTCAAAGCTTTGTTTTTTCCAGTAGTCATGTATGGATGTGAGAGTTGGACTAGGGTGGGAAGATTTGGGAGAATGGCATTGAAACATGTAAAATATCATGTATGAAATGAGTTGCCAGTCCAGGTTCGATGCACGATACTGGATGCTTGGGGCTAGTGCACTGGGACGACCCAGAGGGATGGTATGGGGAGGGAGGAGGGAGGAGGGTTCAGGATGGGGAACACATGTATACCTGTGGCGGATTCATTTTGATATTTGGCAAAACTAATACAATTATGTAAAGTTTAAAAATAAAATAAAATTAAAAATATATATATATATCAAAAAAAAAAAAAAAAAGAAAGAAAGCTGAGCGCCAAAAAATTGATTCTTTTGAACTATGGTGTTGGAGAAGACTCTTGAGAGTCCCCTGGACTGCAAGGAGATCAAACCAGTCCATCTTAAAGGAAATCAGTCCTGAATATTCATTGGAAGGACTGATGCTGAAGCTGAAACTCCAATATGTGACTACCTGATGCAAAGAACTGACTCACTGGAAAAGACCCTGATGCTGGGAAATATTGAAGGTGGGAGAAGAAGGGGATGACAGAGGATGAGATCGTTGGATGGCATCACTGACTCAATGTACATGAGTTTGAGCAAGTTCCGGGAGTTGGTGATAGAGAGGGAAGCCTGGTGTGCTGCAGTCCATGGGGTCGCAAAGAGTCAAACATGATTGAGCGACTGAACTGAATTGTGCATATTATGTTCTTGAACTCCACTTAGACTTTGCTTGAACTTGGACTTCCCCATAATCTTTCTCAGCCTCTCTGGCCATGATCAAGTCCTATGGTCATTTCTCTCTTCTGGTGTTCCAGATTAGTGTTGTCCAAACGCCAGGTTGTTACTCGTCAGCAAAATCTGACAGAATTAAAGGGAAAGAGAAAGAGATAAATCCACTATCCTAGGTGGAGATTTAATACCCCTCTCTCAGTAGGTAATGAGCTTCCTCAATGGCTCAGCAGGTAAAGAATCCACCTGCAATGCAGGAGACACAGGAGATGCAAGTTTGATCCCTGCCTCAGGAGGGAATATCTCCTGGAGAAGGAAATAGCAACCCACTCCAGTATTCTTGCCTGGAAAACCTAATGGACAGAGGAACCTGGTGGGCTTCAGTCCAAAGGGTTGTGAAGAGCTGGATACAACTGAGCAACCAAGCATACACAGTATTACCTACTAGAAATAGACAAAAGTAAAAGTCAATAAAAGTAAAAATAGATAGCACTGTCAAACAATTTGATTTAGCCAACCACAATAATAACTACAAAACTTCTGAACACACATTCTTCCAGGTGCAGGTGAGTCACCAAGAGATGTCAGTAAATTGCTGAGAATAATTTCTAAGGACAATGGAATTGAATAATAACCAATAGCACTAAGATAACTAGAAAGCCTTCAAATACTTGGAAATTTAGCACACTGCTACATAATCTATAGATCAAAAGAAGTCAGATATTAGGAAATCTTCAGGGGACATATCACACCCTCCATTACCGCAAAATAAATGTATTTCCCATCACATGTATAAATGTGGAGAGAAAAGATATTTTTTAAGCTTTTCCTCATTCATGTCATATTCCATGAGCCATTAACTCTCAAGCTACTGTGATAGTAAGTTCCAGCTAGTGTATACCTCTTGTGATTTTAAAAAACTAGAAGAAAACTTTGTATTTAGGAAAATATAGAACTTGTAAAATATAAAAATAGTAAGCAGGGAGTAAGGCACTTCTCATGCAGTGGCTTTTCTATCAACTCTATCTGAATTTAGCTGCATTCACTGTAGAGAATTTAAAATCTGCATGCATTCATACAGCTGGGAATCCCCAATGGCTCAGTGGTAAAGAATCCACCTGCAATGCAGGAGACATGGGTTTGATCCCTGGGTCAGGAATATCCCTTGGAGTAGGAAATGGCAATCCACTCTAGTATTCTAGCCTGGAAAATCCCATGGATACAGCAGCCTGGTGGACTACAGTCCTTGGGGTCGCTAAAGTTAGACACAACTGAGCGACTAAAGACAATAACTCATACAACTAACTCAGTATCAGAAAACAAAAAATGTAGGCAGAAGACCGGAAGAGACATTTTTCCAAAGGAGACATACAGATGGCTAACAGGCATGTGAAAAGATGTTCAACACTGCTAACTATTAGAGAAAAGCAAATCAAACAAGGAATGAGATTTCATCTCACACCTGTCAGACTAGCTCTCATTAAAAAGATAAGAAATAACAAAATACTGATGAGGATGTGGAGAAAAGGGAATCTACACTGTTGGTGGGAATGTAATTTGGAGCAGTCGCTAAGAAAAACAGTATGGAACTTTCTCAAAAGACTAAAAATAAAAAATATGATTCAGCAGTTCCATTCCTGGGCATATATCCAGAAAAACAAAAGCACAAATTCAAAAAGATACATGTGTCTTAATATTCATAGTAGTGCTGCTTACAATAGCAATGATGTGGAGAAGCTGCCAGAGTGCCTGTCAACAGCTGGAGGGATAAAGAAAATTATATATATATATATATATATATATATACATACACACACACACATATATATATGTGTATATATATATGGCAAATTAGATACATGGGATTAAGAGACACTAATTACTATGTATAAAATAGATAAGTAACAAGAATATATTGTAAAGCACAGGGAATTATGGCCATTATCATGTAGTAACTTTGAATGGAGTATAATCTGTAAAAACACTGACTCAATATGCTGGACACCTGAACCTAAAATGGTCTGATAAATCAACTATGCTTTAATTTTTTAAATAGTTACATAAAAAATAAAATCTCCATACGCAAGTTACCATTGCCATTCTCTCTTGCAGAAGCCAGGAACTCATCCACATAACTGTTGTGTTGTCCCTCACAAGGTACATTGTGCGGGTGGGTACCAAGGAGAGGTGGGCTGGAGGGTCTCGTGGATGACTGCGGTGTCGCTCTGGGTGACCTGGAAACACCCTGGCTGGGCTAGCAGCTCCTCTTGCCCAGCCTCAGCCTCTCCCTGGCCATCAGCAGCACAGATTTGCAACCCTTCCGAATAAACGGCATTTAAGCTCAGTCTGCCTTCCTTCCAACACTTGTGAATGACTTTTTAGAGAAATCTATAGGAAAAAAAAAGAACAGCAGGAAAAGAAAGAATAAGGAGGGAAGGAAGGAAAGATAAGGAAAGGGAAGGAGGAAGGGAAAGGAAGGAAGAGGAGAGGAAGGAAAGGAGAGAAAAGGAAGAGAGAGAAGGGCAGAGAAAAGAAAAAGAAGGAAAGTCTTGTGTGGTTTCACAGTTGGGCCTGTTTTCTGTAGATAGAACATGTTCAGTCTTCATTGCAGGGACTGCCACGTGCAACATATTTTGTCAGATTTCTTTTTCTAGTCAACAAATGGAATGCCCTAGTACACTGGTATTTTCATTGTCTCTCTCATTTATATAAACAGCAGTTACTATAGATGTGTGTGATCTGCCCATCATCTCCAGTTCAGTTCAGTTCAGTCGCTCAGTGGTATCCGACTCTTTGCAACCCCATGGACTGCAGCACTCCAGGCCTCCCTGTCCATCACCAACTCCTGGAGCTTCCTCAAACTCATGTCCATCAAGTCAGTGATGCCATCCAACGATCTCATCCTCTGTTGTCCCCTTCTCCTCCCGCCTTCAGTCTTTCCCAGCACCAGGGTCTTTTCCAAGGAGTCAGCTCTCTGCATCAGGTGGCCAAAGTATTGGAGTTTCAGCTTCAGCATCAGTCCTTCCAATGAATATTCAGGACTGATTTCCTTTAAGATGGACTGGTTGGATCTCCTTGCAGTCCAGGGGACTCTCAAGAGTCTTCTCCAACACCACAGTTCAAAAGCATCAATTCTTTAGCGCTCAGTTTTCTTTATAGTCTAGCTCTCACATCCATACATTTATAAGACAAAGGAGGGCAATTGATTTCCATGGTATGACCTAAGACCCAGGTTTCCCTCCTTAGCTAATTCCAGTATTTTAGGCAACTATCATAAGAAATACCTATCTTTGGAACAGATCGATTTTGCAGAAATATTTGGGTTGAAAACAGATCGGCCCTCCAGTGGCTCTGTCACTCATCTTGGAATAAGAAGTCATGTATGGCAAGTGGTTCCAGATACTTTAAGAGATGTAGTCCCAAAACCATGAGCCCCATTATCCATTATTATTTAGAATTTGACTTCTAATGATGATAATCTCCAGTTACCATGTTATTTCCCTGCATCAGGAAGCTTTCTATCTGGTACTGCTAAATTTCACAAGAAGCCTACAAGGTCGATCCCTGAGGTTGAGAGAATGAATTGACTTGAGAAATTCCCGAATTCTCCAGGAAGCCTAAATGGTTCCAAATCTCGCACTTGCCGTGAAGCTCCTGCTGACGTCTCTCCTAGGAGCTGGCTTTTATAGGACTAGAGTCTCCCTTCCTCTTTTTGGTGATTCCGTTGCTTCCTCTAGAGGATTGTGCTTTGTGCTCAGTTGGTCAGTCGTGTCCAGCTTTTTACGACTCCATGGACTATAGCCCACCAGGCTTCTCTGTTCATGGGATTTTTCAGGCAAGAATGCTGGAGTGGGTTGCCATTTTCTCCTCCAGAGGACTGTGCATATCCTTCCTCTATAATCCCTGCTGCTAACATGAAATGCTGGGAGCAGCAGATCATGAGTGTTATTAATAGAAAAATAAGATTGTAACTTTTTTAGCATTTTACTCAAAAACCACTAAAGACTCTAGTGCATTCTGACCTATATAAGGGTCAGAGGGTTATCAGGTGTGCTGATGGCAGTAGTTTAAAAATGAGTATGTCCATATTATAACATATCATATCTTATATATTAGTTTTTGTTCTACCAAACAATTGCTTTGTATTTTTTCTAGTCAGGTGCTAGGATCTCTATGTTCAAGACAGAAATAGAAATGCTCACAACATAACCCAAGGAGGATATTTGAGTCAAGAGTTCAAAAGCCAGATGACAGACTAAACTTAACCATATTTATACCATATTTGTAAATGCACCAATCACCAAGGCAAGCCTTCATGGCATCAAAGAGCAGAATCCTGCCATTTCCTACTTTGCTGCTTAATATAAACCTCTAACCAATCGTAGTCTGGTCTCTTTTTGTCCCTGTCTGTTTCCTGCCAGTCTCATCACGTGCCCAGAGGAAATCACCTTATGTGGTTCCATGGAATGCCACACCCAGGACCATCATGGCCATAGATGCAGCCAGCTCCCGCAACCCAGACCCAGAGAATGGTCCTGCAGTGGCCGTGGAGAGAGAATTCAGCAGAATCACAAAGGAGGTTCTCATGGAGGCCTTGGTCTCTGGAGCTAGACCAGAGAATAGGACTCAACAGCTTTTCCTTTCTCCATGCAAATTTTCTCATAGGTCTCCACATCTAGGGACTACAGGACCATCCGTAGCAAGTCTTAATTACAAGGAGGCCTAGCCTTGACCTCCTATGGGAGAGACATCGAGTTAGCCTGAGTATAAAGATCCATCCCTTTAAGACAGCAACGGAGCCCAGAGACTAAAGTGCAAAGAGAACAACGGGTCCAAAGATGAGCACTTCAACATTTGCACTGCCAACTGCAATTGCTTGCACCTAAAAATAGTTCTATTTTTTAAGGAGAGCTGTTTCAAATGACTCTTTATTAAAAAAAATAAGCCCATATCACCAAACTTTACACATTCCTATCTCTCAGGAAGAAATTTCTACATGCAAACATTCACTAAATAAAACATTCTGACCCCTTAGTTTATGTCTAAAACAAATTCCTTGACTCCACACAATCACAAATTCGCTAACCACGCAGCTGTGGTTAGTCATATGGTTCCTTCGTTAAGTAACTGTGGTTTTGTTCTGAGCCTTAAAAAAAAAATACGTTTTTAGCATATCTTCCATTTTTAAAATGCATTTTCTCATTCTTGCCATTCAAGTCATTTGAAATGCTTCCCTAAAGATCTCTATCAATAGCGTTGAAAAAAATGAATGCTTGGGAACTGAAATGAACCTTGATGGAACAGACTTCCGTCGCTAAAGATTATATGAATCTGGGCTTCATTTAAAAAAAATTTAACCCCAGATCTGCCAGTGGAGCACAGTAGAGATCCGTTGGATAGGATAGCATCGCCAATTCAATGGATATGAACTTGGGCAAACTCCAGGAGGTGGTGAGGGACAGGGAAGCCTGGTGTGCTGCAGCCCATGGGGTCACAAAGAGTAGGACATGACTTACTGACTGAACAACAGCAACAACTGCCAGTGGAGCACAGATAGGTGTTGAAAAATCCCGGATCCCAAGCTGTTTGTAAGAATTCAGGTCTTTTTATCTTCCTCAGCAGCTGCATCTGTAAGTCTACAATATTACCCGATTATTTCTGACATTTTTACCTATCCTTCTGAGGATCGCTAGCTTTTATAGCAGGCAAACTCAAATGCCTCTCAAGTAAACTGCTTTTCTGCACTGCACAGCCATGTGAAGAAATTCTTGGTTTGTTTATATTCTGATTTTCCAAAATTTAGATTTGTAAATAAATGTACTTGCTGCCTTTAGAACAGTATAAATATTTTGCTTGCAAAACTCAGCATAAACTTTCATCCATCCTTTGGAGGCCTCAGTTCACTTCTCTGTCTCTGAGGATGTAGCTATGGGGGTGTTAATCAGCTCTTGACATTGAATTACTGTTTGAATGCCATGCATCACCTTTGGACTTGTTCCTCACAAAGCTGGAACCAGAGTCTTTAAAACCATGCACAAATATCAGATTAGTGGCCATGAAAGACTTTTCAACAGCATCAATAAAATCTCAGCAGCAGGCACAGGGAGCCAATGGTCAGAGTCCCAGGGGGCCTTCCACACAGGATGCGCGTCTTGTTACAGAATTCCTCAATGCCTTTTTGCTGTCTCCCTAATGACCAGTTAAATGGGCTCCCTCGAGGATACTTGAGTCAGCGCCAGCCTGAAAACTGCTGAGGAAACATCCTCTTTTACTGGAAATGATTTCCATCAAACTGCCATGTGCCATATTTAGACTGAGGGCTTAGTAACACCCAGCCGAAGGGGCTAAGTTTGCAGGGCAGGAGGCCCTGCACTGTGAGAAAAGAACTTGCTTTTGTCTGGCCCAAGTGACCGCAGGGCAGTGAGATGGTGAGTCTGTGGTGGGCTGAGGGGCAGAATCACTTCTTTCTCTCTGGAGAGACAAGCTCCCTTCTGCAAATGCGGCTGCTTTCTCTCATCGACTCAGAGACGTGAATGGGGAGGGGGTGATTCAAGGCTACAAATACCTGCCCGCCAGGGAGGCATAGCAACCCAGCAATTCTGCTCACCTGAGCTCAGCAGCTAAATGTCAGGCAAATGTCTCATCTCCCCCATTGAAACTTGAATCACAGAAAAAGAATATTAAAACATCTTGAGCTGTAGAACAAATTTGTTAAAAAGCTGAGTCACAAAATTATAGAATGTTAAAATGTTTACTTATATATACACACATATACTGTTCACGGCATTCTTGCAGCAAGAAGGCTAGAGTGGTTTGCCATTCCCTCCTCCAGTGGAGCATGTTTTGTCAGAACTCTCCACTGTAACCTGTCCATTTTGGGTGGCCCTGCGTGGCATGGCTTACAGCTGGACATGAATTTGAGCAAACTCTGGGACATCGTGAAGGACAGGGAAGCCTGGCATACTGCAGTCCACGGGGTTTCAAAGAGTCGGACATGACGTAGAGACTGAACAGCAACATACGTATAACTTGATATCACTGTATAAGCATAATTATGTAGACACGGGATTTTAAGTGGCATCTTTTCCCCCAGCCCAATTCTGTCCTTGGCCTCTCTCTTCTCCCTCTTCCTTCCCATCCCATCTTCCCAGATTAATCTATATTAACAACATATCTTGCATCATTTCAGTTTCTTCCTTACGCTTATGTAATTGTACACTAACATACAAACATATGCATATAGATAGATCATTTCTGGCACAGTTTGATGTCTACAAAAAAAGAAGATTCTACTTCAAACACTTCGGCATTTTGCTTTTCTCTCAATAAAAAATCTGGGAAATTCCTCCAAGTCAATCCCTATCATTCTGATTCAGTCTCCAACAGTGTGTAGTATTCCAGGATATGGAAGGTTTATCATTGTTTCAGTTATTCCTGTTTGAATGGGCAACACTTCATGAAACTGTCTGCTCTTGTGTTTATGTACGTTTCCACTGGAAATCACAGCAAAGAATTCTCACTCAAGTTCTAAATATATTTTCTTTAACAAAGAACAAGAAAAGTTCTCCCTTGTGTCCTAACACAAGCTTATCTTCTATTCAGTGGAGAGGGCAATACTATTTCAAAGTTTAGGTTTTATTATTATTCAGATATCATAAGGGAGCAAATCAGGAGATGACTGCTATGGAAAAGATAGTTTGTTACTCATAGTTCCTAAGAGGAGAGAGCCTGCCATGCCATGTAGGGCCACACTGGAAAACACCAGGTTGGTCTGGAGAAAGAATATCTAAAATATACAAAGAACTCATATAACTCAACATCAAAAAAAATTTTTTTTTAATATGCAAAGAATCTAAATAGACGTTTTCGCAAAGAAGACATACAGATTGTGAACAGGCACATGGAGAGATGCTCATGAAAAAAATATCATGAATTATCAGGGAAAGGCAAATCAAAACCACAATGAGCTGTAAGAACGCTATCATTAAAGAGACAACAAGTAACAAACGTGGTCAAAGATGTGGAGAGAAGGGAAAGCTTGTACATCGTTTGGTGGGAATGTAAACTGGTGTAGCCAAAAAGGAAAACAGTATGGAGATTCCTAAAAAAATAAATAAATAAAACTATCCTAGGATCCAGCACAGCGCTCCTGGTATTTATCCAAGGAAAACAAAAGGACAGACAAGGGCACCTCATGACCTTAGAACCTCTGCTCTAGTCACTCTTTAGGTCCCAGGAAAGTGCTTTGCCACCTCTCATCTTTTTGTGCAATAACTGCGCCCAACTGCAACGAAGAAGCGTGGGTCTATTGTTGGCAAACAAAAATACAGGGCACCCAGTTACATTTGAATTTCAGGTAAGCAAAAAATATTTGTTCGTGTTCAGTCAGTTCAGTTCAGTCACTCAGTCGTGTCTGACTCTTTGCAACCCCATGAATCGCAGCACACCAGGGCTCGCTGTCTATCACCAAATCCCAGAGTTCACTCAAAGGCACATCCGTCGAGTCGGTGATGCCATCCAGCCATCTCATCCTCTGTCGTCCCCTTCTCCTCCTGCCCCTAATCCCTCCCAGCATCAGAGTCTTTTCAAATGAGTCAACTCTTCGCAGGAGGTGGCCAAAGTACTGGAGTTTCAGCTTTAGCATCAGTCCTTCCAAAGAACACCCAGGACTGATCTCCTTTAGAATGGACTGGTTGGATCTCCTTGCAGTCCAGGGGACTCTCAAGAGTCTCCTCCAACACCACAGTTCAAAAGCATCAATTCTTCCGCACTCAGCTTTCTTCACAGTCCAACTCTCACATCCATACATGACTACTGGAAAAACTATAGCCTTGACTAGATGGACCTTTGTTGGCAAAGTAATGTCTCTGCTTTTGAATATGCTATCTAGGTTGGACATAACTTTCCTTCCAAAGAGTAAGTGTCTTTTAATTTCATGGCTGCAATCACCATCTGCAGTGATTTTGGAGTCCCCAAAAAATAAAGCCTGACACTGTTTCCACTGTTTCTCCATCTATTTCCCATGAAGTGATAAGACCAGATGCCATGATCTTCGTTTCTGAATGTTGAGCTTTAAGCCAACTTTTTCACTCTCCTCTTTCACTTTCATCAAGAGGCTTTTGAGTTCCTCTTCACTTTCTGCCATAAGGGTGATGTCATCTGCATATCTGAGGTTATTGATATTTCTCCCAGCAATCTTAATTCCAGCTTATGCTTCTTCCAGCCCAGTGTTTCTCATGATGTACTCTGCATACAAGTTAAATAAGCAGGGTGACAATATACAGCCTTGACGAACTCCTTTTCCTATTTGGAACCAGTCTGTTGTTCCATGTCCAGTTCTAACTGTTGCTTCCTGACCTGCATCCAGATTTCTCAAGAGGCAGATCAGGTGGTCTGGTATTCCCATCTCTTTCAGAATTTTCCATAGTTTATTGTGATCCACACAGTCAAAGGCTTTGGCATAGTCAAGAAAGCAGAAATAGATGCTTTTCTGGAACTCTCTTGCTTTTTCGATGATCCAATGGATGTTGGCAATTTGATCTCTGGTTCCTCTGCCATTTCTAAAACCAGCTTGAACATCTGGAAGTTCACAGTTCACATATTGCTGAAGCCTGGCTTGGAGAATTTTGAGCATTACTTCACTAGTGTGTGAGATGAGTGCAATTTGAGCATTCTCAAAATTGCTGGCATATTGAGTGCAGCAATATGAGTGCAGCAGTTTGAGCATTCTTTGGCATTGCCTTTCTTTGGGATTGGAATGAAAACTGACCTTTTCCAGGCCTGTGGCCACTGCTGAGTTTTCCAAATTTGCTGGCATATTGAGTGCAGCACTTTCACAGCATCATCTTTCAGGATTTGAAAAAGCTCAACTGGAATTCCATCACCTCCACTAGCTTTGTTCATAGTGATGCTTTCTAAGGCCCACTTGACTTCACATTCCAGGATGTCTGGCTCTAGGTGAGTGATCACACCATCGTCATTATCTTGGTCATGAAGATCTTTTTTGTACAGTTCTTCTGTGTATTCTTGCCACCTCTTCTTAATATCTTCTGCTTCTGTTAGGTTAACACTCCCCAATACTCCATGATTTATGTTAACTTTATGTTGGAGATGGATACAGCTTTGGAGACACCCCTGGGGAATGAATAAATCAAAGAACTTATTCATCAATGAAGACACAGCTGTTGAAGACAGGGGCACTGATCTGGTCTTTAAGGCAGTCCTCCTTCTGCCACCACAGGGAACACCATCATGTACACACTTCTTTCCAACTCTTAGCAAGACAACACTATTCTTCTTTCATTTATTATTTCCTTCATAAATATCTATTGTGTGCACACCAGGGGCCTGCCTCCAGGCGCAAGAGAGGTGAGGAAGAAGAGGACAAAACACTATAAAAAATGAATAAGAAAGGAGCTTCTCACTTGGTTGCCTATAGTCCATCGGGAGAGACAAGGCATATTCCCCTAACAGCCACAGCATGAGCAAAAGATGCTACCTGTGGAAGTCATGAGGCATTTCAAAAAGAATCAGCCTGTTGGCTCCATGGTAAAGAATTCACCTGCCAATGCAGGAGACCCAGGTTCGATTCCTGATCCAGGAAGATCCCACATGCTGTGGAGCAACCAAGCCCCTGAACCACAACTACTCTAGAGCCCGCGCTCCACAGCAAGAGAAGTCATTGTAATGAGAAGCCGGTGCACCGCAACTAGGGAGTAGCCTTCTCTTGGCTTAAGTAGAGAAAGCTCATGCACAGCAACAAAGACTCAGCACAGCCAAAAATAAATGAATACATAAAATTATATTACAAAGCAGCCTTTAAATCACTTTAGATAGGGATGCATGTTCAGGATGGAAAACACGTGTGTACCCGTGGTGGATTCATGTTGATGTATGGCAAAACCAATACAATATTGTAAAGTAATTAGCCTCCAATTAAAATAAATAAATGTATATTAAAAAATTTAAAAATAAATCACCTTAGATGTAGGTGGGTTTAATAGTCAAGAAGAAAACAAAGGAGGTTGAATGTCCCATGTGAAGACATGCTAGGAAACAGGGACAGGAGGCAAATTTCATATATCTTAGAGGTAAAACTTAGAGATAAATCCTAATGGAAGTTACTATTTTTTTTCTCTTGAATAATAGAAAAGTTGGTCACTTTTCCTTTGCAGAAATTGGCCATAATTGTCCCATAAAGAAACTCACAGATACCAGCCAGGGAGCAGGTTAGTCCCTTTCACAGAGTGTTCAGGCAGCAATATTTTTCTGCACAAGACCTACTCCTCAACCCTTCCAGTTCAGAATGCACTGCAGAATTCTCTCCACCATGCCGCAGATGGCATATTATGCTTCTGGCTATTAAGCTGGAAATGCAAACCACTTTTTTGTGGTTCAAATAATCTCCAGGAGATAGTTTCCTGGAAATCTGAAGTCCTATTTCTCATATCACCTCGCTCTAAATTGATAATATCTATGACCTTTTCATCTAATTACACTAGAAGTTTGTACCTATTTTTATTAAATGGTTCCATTACATACCCATTATGTAATAGCTGCTTTCTGTTAATAATCTAATGAGCCCACTCCAAGATTTCTCTTTCTTTTCACAATTAGGTAAACATGCATAAATACATGAGTTTCTCATGTTATTTAAGATTTTCACAGAAATCCTTGTTTGACAAACAATTTTCACTAACACTTAAGTAGAAGACATAGACAACCAAAACTCCATCAAAAGCATGTGTACCCCATTTAGAGAAGTACCTAGATTGGGTCACCAGAGAAGGAAAAAGTGGAAAGGAACGAAAAGAAGGAGGTAAAGAAACAGCATTGCAGATAAGTCAGGGGAATGCATAAAACAAGCGAAAAAATGGGGAAACGGTGGGAAGAGCCTGAAGAATTCCGCATCATGTCATCAGCCTTTCCAACATGCACTCGGTAGGGTCAGCATGGATCATACCTCTACCAACTTTTGAATCAGAAAAGTTCACAATGTAAAGCAATGTTCCCCTAATATGTTGCAAAAATCCTACTGGGTCCTAGGTAAAGGCAGAAATTAAATAAATGGAAAGATATTTATGAGAACACAATCAGGAAGAACTGTACTTCCTTACATTGGAGTCTTATCAGTAAATTGTCTATTATAGTGACTAACATATTAACATTGCATGGATTTCCATTTGCTCTTATCCCACAGTATATGCTATATTTGAGTTCTAAACCACTATTTTTATTTTATTTCCTCCTGTCCAATATTTGGCATGCATTCAGTCCATTGGGAACATTTGCTGTATTTGCAATAATTATTTAGAAGTTATAAAATATAATTATATAGCAGCAAGTAGCCATTATGTATGATTAGACATTACTAAATTCAAAGCAGGGAATCCAGTAGAAAAGTTAACTCACTGCATTACCTAGTATCATGAAAGAAGCCTGATTTTAGCAAATCCTTTTTCACTGAGGGCAGTAAGCCAGTAATGATATGCCTAAAATCATATTAATAGCAATTGCATTGCTAATTTCATTAGCATTTGCATTATCGCTATGTATTAATTACTACAGTCAGGCCACCAAAGACTAATATCTACATCCGACAGCACCAATTCCCCAGATGCATTTTGTGGTCGCTGAATGATTATCATTCAACAATTTGCTGCTTTTGACAATTACAAAGCAACTCAAGCTCCCCAGCCTTGACAGGGCCAATTGCACAGAGATCATTGAAACTAAACCAAGAATTCCTTCAGAGACTTTAAGAAAAAACTCTGCATGAAAGGATGAAGGGATAGATGAAAAATACCAAGCACATACTGTTACAGAGGTCCACCTTGACTCCAGGCGGTTTGTTCAAATGCAATTTCCTTCAAGTAGAATAACATTTTCAGGGATTTCTCTGATGATTCATGCTATATGAAAAAAAGTCAGTAGTCAACTAAGTGTAGGAAACACTGGTTTAAACAGAAACATGAGTCCTACTGCAGACCTTCTCAGAGCCTTTAATATGTCATTATCTCTTGTGACTCTGTGAAAGGAGGATAGAGTTGGCAGAGTTTCCTAAAATTTATTTGACCATCTAATCTTTCTTCTCATTGCCAATCTCCTAGAGTTATCAATCCCAGGAACATACTTTTCAAGGAAGTGAATTAGCAGAATATAACTTTAGCCAAGATAGTGAGCATTCCATAAAACTACACACCAAAATACATAATCAAAGATTACATTATATATAAGAGAAATTCACTGACATTAGAGGCTTCATAATTTCCAGATAAATGTCTAGTCTATATTGTGAGCAGAATCTAATGCCACTGCCATTATCTCTGAAAATTATTCTCCTGAATACTTCTGTTCCTCAGCCTTGGTTCTACTGAGGTAGGAATCTATGGATAATCTCTGCTCCAGAGCACAGTGTCTCCTTCCAGCTTGAATTAACCCAAATATGGAATGCCAGTCCTCTCCTAGATTTCCAGGAAAACCGAACAAATAAACAAACAAACCAAAGAAATCTTTCACACAGTCTGTTTGTTTTTCATAGGCTTTGCTAAATCCTGGGGAAGAATTTGGAGCTTATACTGCAGCAGTGTAGTTGCAAACAACTCAACATTGAGCACTAGACACACCTTTGCTTTCTTTTCTCAAAGCTTTATTGAGATGTAATTTACATACCATAAAATTAACCTGTTTGACGTAACAGAAGCAGAAGATATTAAGAAGAGGTGGCAAGAATACACAGAAGAACTATACAAAAAAGATCTTCATGACCCAGATAACCATGATGGTGTGATCACTGACCTAGAGCCAGACATCCTGGAATGTGAAGTCAAGTGGGCCTTAGGAAGCATCACTACAAACAAAGCTAGTGGAGGTGTTGGAATTCCAGTTGAGCTATTTCAAATCCTAAAAGATGATGCTATGAAAGTGCTGCACTATATATGCCAGCAATTTTGGAAAACTCAGCACTGGCGACAGGACTGGAAAAAGTCAGTTTTCATTCCAATCCCAAAGAAAGGCAATGCCAAAGAATTGCACAATTGCACTCATCTCACATGCTAGCAAAATAATGCTCAAAATTCTCCAAGCCAGGCTTCAACAGTATGTGAACCAAGAACATCTAGATGTTCAAGTTGGATTTAGAAAGGGCAGAGGAAGATATCAAATTGCCAACACCTACTGGATCATCGCAAAACCAAGTGAATTCCAGGAAAACATCTACTTCTGCTTTATTGACTACTCCAAAGTCTTTGACTGTGTGGATCACAACAAAGTGCAGAAAATTCTTCAAGAGATGGGAACACCAGACCACCTGACCTGCCTCCTGAGAAGTCTGTATGCAGGGCAAGGAGCAACAGTTAGAAATGGACATGAAACAACAGACTGGATCCATATCAGGGAAGAAGTACATCAAGGCTGTATATTGTCACCCTGCTTATTTAACTTATATGAAAAGTACATCATGTGAAATGCTGGGTTAGATGAAGCACAAGCTGGAATCAAGATTGTAAGGAGAAATATCAGTAACCTCAGATATGCAGATGACACCACCCTTATGGCAGACAGTGAAGAACTAAAGAGCCTCTTGATGAAAGTGAAAGTGGAGAGTGAAAAAGTTGGCTTAAGCTCAACATTCAGAAAACTAAGATCATGGCATCTGGTCCCATCACTTCATGGCAAATAGATGGGGAAACAATGGAAACCATGACAGATTTTATTTTTTCGGTTCCAAAATCATTGCAGATGGTGACTGCAGCCATGAAATTAAAAGATATCTGCTCCTTGGAAGAAAAGCTGTGACCAATCTAGACAGCATATTAAAAAGCAGGGACATTGCTTTGCCAACAAAGGTCCATCTAGTCAAAGCTGGTTTTTCTAGTAGTCATGTATGGATGTGAGAGTTAAACTATAAAGAAAGCTGAGCACCAAAGAATTGATGCTTTTGAACTGTGGTGTTGGAGAAGATTCTTGAGAGTCCCTTGGACAGCAAGGAGATCCAACCAGTCCATTCTAAAGGAAATCAGTCCTGAGTATTCATTGGAAGGACTGATGCTGAAGCTGACACTCCAATACTTTGGCCACCTGATGCAAAGAACTGACTCATTTGCAAAGACCCTGATGCAGGGAATGATTGAAGGCAGGAGGAGAAGGGGACAGCACAGGATGAGATGGTTGGATGGCATCACGGACTCAATGGACATGAGTTTGAGCAAGCCCTGGAGTTGGTGATGGACACGCTAGGGAGGCCTGGCATGCTGCAGTCCATGGGATCGCAAAGAATCAGGCACGACTGAACGACTGAACTGAATTGAATTTATATACCATACTTCACCTGTTTGAAGTATGACTGAATGGTTTTTCATAGATTACAAGGTTAAGACACACCTCTGCTTAACCTCCTCAATTAGATCACCAAGGGTAATCATCCCACTCCTCTTACCTTCTCTTTATCTCTCAAACTGTCAATGTCTTTTTCTTAAACATTTTGTTTTATATTAGAGTATAGCCAATTAACAATCTTGTCATAGTTTCAGATGGACAGCAACCGGACTTAGTCATACATATACATGTATTCATTCTTCTGCAGATCTTTGGTGTTCTTGCCTGCAGCCAGTCCCTTTTAATTCCATCTCTTAAATCCAGATAACACAGTAGGGTAACTTTTTAAGTAAAAATAAAGCACCACTCTTTGTAATAGCCAAGACATAGAAGCAACCTGTGTCCATCAACAGAGGAATGGATAAAGATGTGGCATTACAATGGACTATCACTCAGCCATAAAAAAGAATGAAATAATGCCATTTGCAGCAACATGGATGGACTTAGAGATTATCATTCTAAGTGAATTAAGTCAGAAAGACAAAGACAAACATCATATGACATCACTTATTTGTGGAATCTAAAAAACAGATACAAATTAACTTATTTAAAAAAACATAAACAGACTTGCAAATACAGAATACAAACTTGTGGTTACCAAAGGGGAAGGTATAAATTAGGAGTTTGAGAATAGCAGATACAAATTACTATATATAAAATAGGTAAATAACAAGGATCTACTGTATAGTATAGGGAACTATACTCAATATCTTGTAATGACCTCTAATGGAAAAGAATCTGACGAATACGTATCAGTTCAGTTCAATTCAGTCACTCAGTCATGTCCAGCTCTTTGCGACCCCATGAACTGCAGCAGGCCAGGCCTCCCTGTCCATCACCAACTCCCAGAGTTCACCCAAACACATGTCCATTGAGTCGGTGATGCCAACTAACCATCTCATCCTTTGTCATCCCCTTCTCCTCCCACCTTCAATCTTTCCCAGCATCAGGGTCATTTCAAAAGAGTCAGCTCTTCACATCAGGTGGCCAAAGTATTGGAGCTTCAGCTTCAACATCAGTTCCTCCAATGAACACCCAGGACTGACTTCCTTTAGGATGGACTAGTTGGATCTCCTTGCAGTCCAAAGGACTCTCAACAGTCTTCTCCAACACCACAGTTCAAAAGCATCAATTCTTTGGTGCTCAGCTTTCTTTATAGTTCAACTCTCACATCCATACATGACTACTGGAAAGTCCACAGCCCTGACTAGACAGGCCTTTGTTGACAAAGTAATGTCTCTGCTTTTTAATATGCTGTCTAGGTTGCTCATAACTTTCCTTACAAGGAGTAAGTGTCTTTTAATTTCATGGCTGCAGTCACCATCTGCAGTGATTTTGGAGCCCAAAAAGATAAAGTCAGCCACTGTTTCCATTGTTTCCCCATCTATTTGCCATGAAGTGATGAGACCGGATGCCATGATCTTAGTTTTCTGAATGTTAAGCTTTAAGCCAACTTTTTCACTCTCCTCTTTCACTTTCAGAAGAATACATATATATGTATATCCATATATGTATATGTATATATATGTATACATATATATGTATGAAAGTGTTAGTCACTCAGTCATGACTGACCCTTTGCAACCCCAGGACTATAGGCCAACAGGCTTCTCCATCTGTGGAATTCTCTAGGGAAGAATACTGGGGTGGGTAGCCATTTCCTTCTCCAGGGGAATCTTACCAACCCAGGGGTTGAACCTGGGTCTCCTGCTTTGCAGGCAGATTCTTTACTGTCTGAGCCACCAGGGAAGATCATATATGTATATACATAAATATATATATATATATGTATACACATGTGTATATATATTTATGTATAAACTGAATAATTTTGCTGAACACCTAAAATTAACACAACATTGTAAATAAAGCATACTTCAATTTAAGAAAGTTTTTAAAAGATAGATCTCTTCCTGACAGTCAGATGTCAGAGTTTAAAATTTTGAAATAAATAAATAATGAAGACTTTATTGCACATAGCCAACGTAGATCTCCCCTACAGAAGTCTCATCATGAATTCTATCAAATTGCTTCTGGAAGGCCATGACTCTTCCTTTAGCATAGTATCATCCTTCTCAGAAACAGCCATAGCTGTTTCTCACTTCCCTCAATCCATCCTTCTACCTAGTTATATCCCTCAGATAAACTTCCAGAGTTTATCTAGACAGAGAACCAGGTTCAAACTCCCTTGTGACATCACCCTCATCTCTATCCCAACAAGCTGAGAAAATGCCAACTATTATTCAGTTGCAGGCAAACAATTCAATAGAGAAGTGAGCACAGTGTTTCTGGTTGAAGGTCTAGCCTCCCAACAACTATGGCCAAAAACAAAACAAACAGAAAAACAACCCCCAAACAATAATGGCCCAGATTTTCTTAAGCAAAGAAGAGACGGAGGGGAAGAAAATGGAGGAGAAATGGTAGAGGGTTTCAGAGCGCTGAAACCATAGGTTTCTGATGGCAATGTCAAATGTGGGCTGGGGATGAGAGAAGGTCTCAAACCCCAGAAAGAGCTGTGGGGACCGCAGGAAGCACAGGAAGGCCATACCCCCTCCTCAGGGTATTTCCACTGGTGAAGAGTCAATAGCTCAATCGCAAGCTTATGAGTTTTTGTTCAGGGCACACCTAGACTTTTCTTTCCAAAAAGCCAGTCTCTACTCAATTTTTTTACTTTTGAGTAATTATTGCAATAAACAAAGCTGTACACATTTGCCGTTCACCCATGTGCTCCCCATATTTTCTGTTTGTATATTCCCTGTGAGTTCTGCCCAGGCTACACAACGACACGTTTCCTCCACTCTACCTTGAAGTACTTGGTTTAAGAAACTTCAGCTTTCTGTTGTGCTTCATCAGCATACCTTAAACACTTCAGATCTTGAATAAATCTTCTTTCAACTCTTGGATCAAGTGGCTGGATGACTCTTTGCAACCTCATGGACTGTGTAGCCTGGCAGTGTTCTCAGCCCATGGAATTCTCCAGGCAAGAATACTGGAGTGGGTTGCCATGCTCTTATCCAGGGGATCTTCTCAACCCAAGGATAGAACCCAGGTCTCTGCATTGCAGGCCGATTTACTGAGAACACTGTGAGGCTACAGTCCATGAGGTTGCAAAGAGTGGACACGACTGACTGACGAACACTTTCGCTTTCATATATATACAGAGACATATGTACACTTGACTCATTTTGCTATATATCTGAAACTAACACAACATTGTAGCTCAACTATATGCATGCATATGCGTGTGTGCTCAGTCATGTCCAGCTCTTTGCAACCCCATGGACTGTAGCTCACCAGGTTCATCTGTCTATGGAATATTCCAGGCAAGAATACTTGAGTGGAATGCCAGTTCCTCCTCCAGGGAATCTTCCCGACCCAGGGATCAAACATCTCCTGCACTGGCAGATGGATTCTCTACCACTAATACTACCTGGCAAGACTTCAAAAAAAAAAAAAAATGGCTTGGAAAAAATACATCAAGGTCTAACTTGACTCCATGTCTAAATACTTGGGTAACTCACTTTTGAAATTCGTATTGGTTTGGTCCCTTAGGCAAAGCAGAGACAAAATTTGCCTTCTTCTCCTCCATGTGAGGAGAATCCACTGTCTGCTCTGAGGCTCACCAGCCTCTGCACAAAGATATACCTTGGTCATAAAAAGCAATATTTGATTACACGTATCCTAAAAAATATCATTCAGCAATGAAATATTATAAAGGAACGTGTGGTTTTCCAGGGGGCTGAAGGAATTCAATCACACTTCAGTAGTAGATGCTGAAGCAAGTTGACAGAAAGCAGACCATCTGCCAACGTCCCACACGTCTGCACACTGACCACTGATAATTCAAAAGGTGTCAGATTAGGATGGATAAATAATATAGTCAGCTTAAAAGCACTTTACATGTACTCCTGAACAATGAGCTATTAAAAGAAACTGTCTTTAAAAAGACTTTATTAGGCTGATTGGGCTTCCCTGGTGGCTCAGCGGTAAAGAATCTGCCTGCCAATGCAGGATTCCTGTGTCGGGAAGATCCCCTGGAGAAGGAAATGTCTACCCACTCCAGTATTCTTGCCTGGAGAATCCAATGGACAGAGGAACCTGGTGAACTCTAGTCCATAGGGTCACAAAAGAGTCAGACACAACTTAGCAACTAAAAAACATTAAGTTGATAATTTAAGAATCTTATTAATTTGGGACTGCTTGCTTTTTATCTTAGTGTGTGTCTGTGTGTGTTTCACGGTATCTCATCTATTTTAAGCCTGGAGTAGAGCTTTCCGAACTGTCCAGGTTGGAGCTCCTGAGAGTGAGTTCTGTGAGTGAACTCCAGGAGTTGGTGATGGACAGGGAGGCCTGGTGTGCTGCGATTCATGGGGTCGCAAAGAGTCAGACACGACTAAGCGACTGAACTGAACTGAGAGCTTTCCAAACTGTCCAGGTTGGAGCTCCTGAGAGTGAGTTCTGTGATCAGCGTGGTCTGGGAATTATTCGTAATTGCTCTGTGCCTAGATAAGCACATGGCATCTCATTTATTTTAAGCCTGGAGTAGAGCTTTCTGAACTGTCCAGGTTGGAGCTCCTGAGAGTGAGTTCTGTGATCAGTGTGGTCTAGGATTTATTTGTAATTGCTCTGTGCCTAGACAAGCACAGAGACTGGGAGTCAAGTACCTAAAGACATTCATGGCAACATGAACTTGTTGTGAGATCCAAAGGCATGTTCCACTTTCTAATAACTAATTTTTATTATAAATTATTGATATAAAGACTCCAATGCTGGGAAAGATTAAAGGCAAAAGGAGAAGGGGGCAGAAGAGGATGAGATCATTAGATGGCATCACTGACTCAATGGATGTGAGTTTGAGCAAACTCCAGGAGATAGTGAAGAACAGGGAAGCCTGGCGTGCTGCAGTCTATGGGGTCACAAAGAGTCGGACATAACTTAGTGACTGAACAACAAACAACAAATTGATACAAAAGCACCAGTTCTGAAGAGACTTGACATTTTTTTTTTAAATGGCCCTTTATCCCAGATGGTAATTGGTCTAGTAACCAATTTTTGGATATAAAGGCCCATTTGCAAATTATCCCTCAGCTTTATATGTGCCTTAACTCACACGCAGCCAACATAAAAACTTCTTGAGCACAGAGGTACAGAAGTGAGCACCCATGCTCACTTGTAGTAAAAACCAAAACTTAATTATTAACATAGTCTTGCTACTTGGCAACAGAGCAAGACTATTATAATTGATATTGATTATTATCAGTGGACAAATTTGCAAAGTACAGTTTTATAAGAACTTAAATATTACAAATTTATATATTACATTTACATATATATCACAAATATATAAGATATAACGATTTGTATTCATGTATTTGTAAAGATAGAAACAATAATTGTCCCTACGCGTCTCAATTCTGTCTTCAATTCTAAAACCAGTTCTTAGAATTTGCTCAGGTGTTGGTAGCCACACCTCTGGAAAGAGTCTTTTGTTAACACCAAATGCATTTGACTTATTTCTTTGGAAAGCTTTATTTTGTCCCTGGAGAAATGCAGCCTGGTTAAATGTTTGAACAAATTGTTATTATTATTTTATTGAGCAATAAACGAAAGTGTGATTGAGTCACCAGTGACTCGGAGATATTGTTAAGCCTGGAATCACATGGTTGAATGACTAGCTGGCCCAGAACCTGGGTGATTCAAATGATCCAGAAGACAAATAAGCTAGGAGTGAGAATGTCACACCAACGCAAACCCAATTAATGTCAACAAAATCCTGTTAAATTTATCGGTTGCCTGGCTTCTGAAAATGGTGGAACCAACCCTTTTCCTGTGCCTGCAGGGCAAATATATTAGATGGAAAACAGCATCATTTAACCATGGAGTTCAGCCAGGTAAACGTGGGGTTCAGTGCCAAGTCCTTGAGATGTTTATGTTGAGGGTCAGCCTAAAAGGAAGGACCACAGAGAGAAGATGCTGGCCTTCCTTTAGGACACACAGTAGGTTCTTCCTAAGTAGTATCTTCTTAGAGTCACCTTACAGGATGGAAACAATATATCCAGTTGTCATCCAGTTCATAAAATAATGATTACGTACAGGGAAGAGGGACAAAGAGAGAAAAATTGAGATTTTTGCCTACAAGTTCACAAAGACTCCCACTTTTTTGTTCTTTGTCTTAGCTTTTAAGTAAGGATGATTCATTTGTGCTGATTCAACTTCAACCATATTCACATCAGATGCTCTGATGCCCACAGTTTGCAACTCTATGGAACAAAACAGATCTCACTGGCCCCAAAAGTCATCAAACCTACAATTTTGACTTGTTATGTGTGCTCACACCAACTGGATGAAGACTGCTAAACTCACCCAGTGCTAACCACTCTTAAATGATCCATCATTGTGCTATTTGGCAATGGGATGGTGCCACTTCTGAGATAACTCATGCCACAAAGCTCAACAACACTGCCCTTGTTAAAGACGATGAACAGTAAAAGGACTGTGTCACAGAGGGCTTTTGTGTGAACAGACTTATCCCCTTGGGGTAACAGAAGTGTAGCCTGGAGAATGGTTTGGCTGGATAAGGCCATTTAAAAAAAAAAAAGCCAAGCAATCAAAAAGCATGGATATGGGTTTTCAAAGAGGTCATTTCCCAGTCATGTATGATTCTGAATTCAAACCCTGAATGGCAGGGATTTCACAGTGTTCTATCAAAAATCTACCGAAATCAATCTGAAACACAACAAAACATTGAGGTGAAATGCTACCAGCCTCAGAAAAAGTGTCTCAAATATGTTTTTTCTTATAAAGCAAATGTTATTTTTGGTTAAGTTGCTAATGCAAGATGTAGCACAGTATGGCAGTGGGAAATAAACAATTATTACTGATTCATTGAGTCAAAGCTTATGATGCATCTGGCATTGCTCAAGGCTTCTGGGATAATATTTCTTTGTGTTCTTGCTTATTTTTGGTTTCCATTTTTAATAGTGACTAGTGCATGAAAAAAATCTGGGAGGGTAATGAGACAGCATTACAGAAAGGAATGGTGGAGCAGTCCATGTAAGAAAGGGCAAGCCCAGGAAAACTAAGAGATCTGAGTTACGGTAACTCCCAGCGTCTTTTTAGTTTTGTATTTTTACTTAGCCCATGGGAAGAATCAAAATTCTGAAAGATTGCTAATCGTGGATCTTCAGTGATAACAAAATCTGACATGTGATTAATATTCTGAAGAAAACTAGGTTCTGGCCATTCTTAATATGCCTTGACAAAGGACTTCTGAAATGCAGAGTAGAGATTGTTGAGGAGTAGGGGAAAAGCAGGAATGGGCCTGGAAACATCAGTAGAACCAAGAAGCAGTGAGTGCAGGGCAAGGAGAAGGAGGGACAGAGAACATCCGGCGTGGCCTCCTAGAAGTTCACGCGTGGAATGAAAGAAGTAGAGGGAATATCTGTACATTAAACTGCCTAGAGACTTCCCCATATTCTCCTAATCTTTTGAGCCTTTCTTTTAGAGCGTTTTTTCTTTGCTGATTTAGATGTTTCCAAAAAAAAAAAAAAAAAGGAAAAAATGTCGAGTTTCAGTGCTGATTTTTCTCCAGACCATTTGCTCATTCTTGCTCCGGGCACCCTAATCCATAATGATTGTCAGCTGAGACAAAACTAGCTGCTTCACAACTTACCAATTTATGCAGTCTCCACGGCATCGATCCCAGCCGAATTGTAGATCAGCTTTTCCAGGGAGAGCCTCCTTCCCGAAGAAATGACTCTAGGCCGGTGCCAACCAATCAGAGAAACCCCGAAGAGCTCACCTCGGTGGGCAGGCAGGAGTCGAGAAGGAATGGAGGTCTCACAGCCCACGTGACACAGCATAGGCAGGAGCTCATACCTGCTGCTCCCAGCCAGGAAACAGTCATTCTCTTAACTAGGACTCACTTGGATCCTAGAAAATGGAGAAGAGGGATGGGAAATCAGTTTTCTGCCTTTTGCCTGCTATCAACCACCGCAATTTTGGCAGAGCCTGGCCCTGCTGGCTGTGCTGGGAGACAAGGTCTGTTTCAGCCCTTTTATCAGACTTTGCAGCAGCCAGCGGACAGGGGAGTGCAGTGTAAACTGGGGGAGAGAGGTCAGGGGAGAGGGGTGCAGGGCTGTATCCAAAAGCTACAGGCATTGAAGGGATCAGAGCCCGGCTAAATACCGTGAAGCTTTCCTTCTACCATTCATTTCTCCTTGGATTAGCCTTGGCAATTGCTCCCCAAGATAAGAGGGAGCCTAACTGGGGCCATTCTGCAAATTCATGAGACAGGGGAGACACACAGCTGGGCATATGCATGATTATTACAGGAAGAGGAAAACATTGGAACTATTTAGCATCTCACGGTGGGCTGGGGCTATTGCTGAGACAGTGGTGGGGAAGAGACAAATGGGGTGGGGGAAATTTTCTAATCTTAATAAAATCCGTTTGCCTTTTCCAGTAAGTAGAAGATTGAGTGATTACACGTCTGGCCCTTTAATATCATCAACTGGAATGAGAAGGATCTAAAAGAAAATATTTAGAAAAAGAGAGTCTATATTATGCCTTGCCAGGGTTATGCCTTAATAGATTATCTCCTTAGCAATAAGCCAATTCTATATATATAAACAATGTTTTCTCAGCAGGCAATAGCAAGTTAATAAGGTACCCTCAACACTCCTTAGAGCTCCAGGCTTTAAGAACCTACTTAAGGAGATACTGTGGCTTTCCTGGTGCTCAGCACACATTTCAGTGGGGAGAATAAGTGGGTGTGTGTGATGCAGTAAAGAGAAACTTCCCTTAACAAGTTTCCTCTTTTCTTTCCACTGTCCGCTGACATGGGGAAACATGAGCAAAGCAATTATTCAGGCTTTACTGGCAAAAGGGAAAAGACCATACAAACCATCAGAATATATACTACAAAGGTTAATTCATTTTTTCCTTTCTAAATGACTTTTTTGTCAATTTGGGGAGAAGTTTTAAGTTCTTTTTTAGACAGATGTGACTTCTGAGGCCAGCAGATAAGTCGTCTGAGTTTTAAAAACAGAAGTCATTATTAATTGACTTTAGTTATCACATTATTAAGTTTCTTCAAAGATCTGCTGACTTATTAAATTCCAGATTGGACTCAACTGCTGTCCTCTATCTTTCTGCTTCTCCATCAGCTACAAAACCTGATACTTGAGATTGATTCTATTTGGCTTTGCCTAAAGCTTCTGTGGCTCAGTGGTAAAGAGTTTGCCTGCAATGCAGGAGATACTGGTTTGATCCCTGGGTTGGGGAGATCCCCTGGAGAAGGGCCTGGAAACCCACTCCAGTATTCTTGCCTGGAGAATCCCACGGACAGAGGAGCCTGGTAGGCTACAGTCCATGGGGTCGCGTACAACTGAAATGACTGAGCACGCATGCGCACACAAAGCTTCTTAGACCAAAACCGGCCACTTATTTCTCTTTCTTCATCCTATTTAGTTTTAGTACTTTCTTGGGAAAATGTAAACAGTATTTGCAAAACAGTGTAAGGAAAACCCAATCATTTTCCTGGCTTTATTAACTTGAAATTTATACCAGCAACTCTGTACTTACACACTAATTAATTAAGTTGACAACTTGCTTTTTTCATGTATTGGCTGACATTGTCAGGGTGAAATTTAATGCCTTAAGGTCAGTATTTTGGAATTAAAAAACTATTATTTTGGACATTCTTTGTAATATTATATATAGTTCAAAGTCCAACTCCTAAAAATCTATTTCTCTTTGAGAAATGTCATAATTATCTTCAATTAAAATTTAAACACATAAATCAGTATTGCAATTGGTACACTTTAAATCAGTTGCTCACTTGGATCTTTCAAGAATATTTTTAAAACCAGTATAGTATAGGAATACTTCCTATTGCTCAATAATAGAGAGATTCCACAATAGGTGTTAACTTACATCTTAACTTACCTTTCTTTATCTCATGAAACAAAAGTATTTTGCAAAATAAGATTGCTATTTCCAAGCCCTCATAGATAAGCCATTAAAATCAAAATGACAATCTTATCAGCTTGTTAATTGTCTTTATATAATCAGTGCTTTAAATTGCTATATAAATTCACTTCTCAATATATTTTAAGTATTAAAAGATTGCTTTGATGTCTAATAAATATAAAATAGTTGTATTAGCTTTAATTAAATTGCTTTTTCTCTTTATAAGCAGTACTTTCTCTTCGTTTTTCATTTTATGTTATATGCACTGCCAATATTCCCAATATTTTTAGTCTCAATACCCTACTGTTAACATCTTGTTTGTTTGAAGAGAATTGAAACATATTTTAAAAATTGAGAGTTTGCATAGTTTCTTCAGAAAACTCAGTACACATCAATGTATCACAGTTTCAGGATTGATTATCGCCTATTTAGGGGCTGGATTACTCATATCCTAGTTAGAATTTTTCATCTTTCTTTCAGATAACGTTAAACAAATGTAAATCAGTTTTAATATCCTATAGATTTTAATAGGAAAATCACACTTGTATGATTATACTTCTAATAATTTGATTATTTTAAAGCCAGAGGGATTCTTTACCTCAAACATTATTTTGAGGACAAGAAAATCGATCTCCAGTATTTATAATTTATTATGTGGCAAACAAACAAAATGCAATATTGAATTAATTCACTGACACTATTCCTTGAGTAACAAAAACAACAACAAAACTAAAATACAGTTTCAATGTTTGTTATACTGTTATTTGTAAAGCCAGAAAAGTAAGCACAACTCAAAAAAAGACAAACAAAACCCCTCACCTTAAATTTTACTTTCTACTCAAAGATACAGGTGCTCTGATTCAGAACCAAATCTGATCTCACTGATACCCAAAACTGGTAACATCAGTTTTCTTTTTTATTACATTACATTTTATTGACACTTAAGTTATTATCAACCAGCTACAGGGACTAAAAGCAGATTCCCCCTTACCACTCAAAAGATAACAGAGTGTTAATGTGCCAAGCAACCGTACTCAAATCATTCTGATTTTGATTCACTTCTTAACTTTACAATTTCCATTTTGACCTTTTTCAGATGGACAAGGGAACTGAGTGAGCAGTGTGATTTTTATTCATGTATCCATTTGGCCATTCTAAACCTTTCACTGAGTGCCTAACATACATGAAGCATCATAAAATGACACGAAAGCAAACATTGCCAAAGGCTGGATTAAGAGAAATAACATGTCTGGAATGAGGTATCTGGCTCAGGTACCACTAGAGCATCCTTTTCAGCCACCCTCTAATAAGGAAGCACCTGGGCTGTACTAAGAGGCAAGTAACCAGAACTAGTGGGCTGCAATGTCTAGATAAACTAGGAATGTGTAATCCAGAGAGGAGTTACTTTGGTTGTGATAAACTTTGTCTTAGAATTCCTCACTGCATCATTTAATCATTTAACACTTCCCTTATTTTTCTGTAGTATTTTTTCTCAGACTTATTCGTGCTTTCTTACTTGTCAAGCCTATATCAGTTCAGTTCAGTTCAGTACAGTCGCTCAGTCGTGTCCGACTCTTTGAGACCCCATGAATTGCAGCACGCCAGGCCTCCCTGTCCATCACCAACTCCCAGAGTTCACTCAGACTCACGTCCATAGAGTCAGTGATGCCATCCAGACATCTCATCCTCTGTCGTCCCCTTCTCCTCCTGCCCCCAATCCCTCCCAGCATCAGAGTCTTTTCCAATGAGTCAACTCTTTGCATGAGGTGGCCAAAATACTAGAGTTTCAGCTTTAGCATCATTCCTTCCAAAGAAATCCCAGGGCTGATCTCCTTCAGAATGGACTGGTTGGATCTCCTTGCAGTCCAAGGGACTCTCAAGAGTCTTCTCCAACACCACAGTTCAAAAGCATTAACTCTTCGGTGTTCAGCCTTCTTCACAGTCCAACTCTCACATCCATACATGACCATGGGAAAAACCATAGCCTTGACTAGACGGACCTTTGTTGGCAAAGTAATGTCTCTGCTTTTTAATATGCTATCTAGATTGGTCATAACTTTTCTTCCAAGGAGTAAGCGTCTTTAATTTATAGCTATGTTTATTTTATTCCCCTCAATGGGTACACAAAACGGCAGTATCTACTAACAAGTCCTCCATGTTGAACCCTTTCAAGGCTTTATTTACCAATGGGAAGAAGTACTTTCTGCTCATTTGCCTTTTAACATTTATCTTTCCTTCTTAACTACCTATTAAGCAAGAACATTTGCGTTGTCCCAAGCCCTGGAACTGGGTAAGAATTCCTGTGTTTATTTAAAATATTTGCTTAAGTTTGGCTTCATTGGTTTAAATACCCAACAAACCAATAGCAATCTCTCACTGCTTGTTATACATGTGTGTGCGTGCTTAGTCACTCAGTCGAGTCTGACTCTTTGCAGTCCCCTTGACTGGAGCCCGCCAGGCTTCCCTGTCCATGGAATTTTCCAGGCAAGAATACTGGAGTGGGTTGCCATTCACTTCTCCAGGGGATCTTCCAGACCCAGGGACTGAACCTGCGTCTCCTGGATTGCAGGCAGATTCTTTATTACTGAGCCACCTAGTGATTATTTAACCAGAAAGAAAAAAAAATATGATCATATTCTGATGTTTATATAGTAGAGAATAAACTGGACTTTAAATTTATCACTGAGGTGGATTGTCCAAAAAGAGTTTTACCATCTATCTCCATGATTAAGCTCTTTAACTGGTCATAAAATTTGCCAAGCTTTCCTCACAGCATTAGGATAAGGTTCAAATTCTAATTCCCCCCAAGTAGCTTGGTTTTACCTCAGTAATTTTGCCTTGACTTTAATTAATAAGCATGTGAATGTCTTTCAATTCCTAAGTCTCTCCAAGACCAAACCAAAAAGGAAGAGAGAGAAAATAAAATTCATTTCTTTGCCTTCTCCTAACCAGAAATAGCTTATGAAGTTCATAATCTATGAAAGACAGAAAAGGCAGATTCACAGAGATGACATCTCACAGACTGACTTTGTAATGTGCTTCATTTAGCAGCTCCCAGGCCCAGGTGAAAATTCTCTACCATCTTCTTAATAAAGTTCCATATTGGTAAAGTTTCATGTAACAAGTCATGTTTATTATGTCAGCAGATTTTTTTAAAGCTAAGCTAAATCCATAGCATCATGCATGATTTACAATAAAACCTTAATGAAACGCTCAGAACTGTTTAAAAAGCTGCAGTAGGTTTTTAAGGAAATTGGTTGTCTGTATTTACTCTTTGAATTAAGTGTTAAAGGAAAACAGAATAATAATGTATAAAACCCGGGTTTCCTGTAACAACAATAATTATGATAACTAACATCTGTATATGGCTTTACAGTTTGTAAAGTGCTTTCTCATACATTACCTCATTTAGTAGAGTGGAAATGTTTAATGATCCAAGTCTTAAACTGCATTTCATTAATAGCATATGTATATTAATAAGCACATATATATAATATAATATTAATAAGCTTATATATAATATAATATTAATAAGCACACACAGAAGAAACTATCTTCAGAACCACTCTGGACTAAAGCCTAAACAAAAGGGTGATAGGGAGCTGTTGAAATCCAATATCAACCCCATAAATCAAATAAATGTCAAATAAAATCTGTCAAACACTTCATAATGTTCTGGGCATGTCATCAAACTCAAGGAGAATCCTGCTGTGTCGCCTCAGAATGATAAAGAGATCTAAGGTGTGAAAGCACGCTGTTAGAAGTTTCATTAAAGCCTTATTTACTAGTTCCGAACGAATTTACATTGATCTTTTAAACTATTGCTAACCACAAATGCATTAAACCTAAATAGTCTTCATTTACTGAGAAATAAATGTGTCAGCAGAATCATGACTTTTGTCCAATGCTGTTCCGGCATTTAATTCACAAAGGCTCAGTGTTAAGCTTTTTATTGCTTGTTGTGCTAAAGCCTGTTGGTTTAATTGCAAATATATTTCCTTCCTGCATCATTATCAAAATTGTTATCTTAAGGAAATATTGTTTTTAAATAATCTGCTGGAAAACCAGAGCCGTACTCGGGCTTATTCAGAATAATTGTTTCCTGCTACAGATGAGTTAGCAATTAAGTGGTAACGTTGCTTAAACAATTTTAAAAGGAGGGGAGGATAAAAGGAATCAGACTGTGCTGATCCAAGTTAGGAGAAGCTTCTTGAGTTTTTGTGGAGTCAAAATGTGGCTCGTGGCTGATTTAATCAATACCTCCCTATTTACATTTTTAAAGAAGTTGGTTAATGGTTCCAGGGCCTAATCTAAGAAATAAATATTTGCAATGGAGGTTGTAATTTTGTGAGATATGAATTAATTCAAAAGTGACCTTAGTCTTTCCATCCTTGAAATGGAGACAAACATTCTGGATTTGACTTTGACCTTTCATTATATTAATCTGCAGAAAGGACTTACATCCAGGTTTTAAATTAAAGGATGCCAATAACACTATTATGGGCACACACATACTAAAGAAGGGCTTCCCTGGTGGCTCAGATGGTAAAGAATCTGCCTGCAATGCTGGAGACTGGGATTCAATACTGAGTCAGGAAGATCCCTTGGAGAAGGAAATGGCTACCCACTCCAGTATTCTTGCCTGGAGAATTCCATGGACAGAAGAGCCTGGCAGGCTACAGCCCACAGGGTCTCAAAGAGTCGGACACAACCGACCGACTAACACACACACACGAAAGAAAAGTATAGAGATAGAAACATTATAATAAATAAGGAAAGAAAAGTGGTATGTGACTCCAGACCCTCCAGGATTTACATGCATTTTTTAAAAACTGCTTTTCTATAGTTAAATGCAACAGGCATGGCATGTTCATTTCGGCAGGTGAAAATGTATTGACAGCATTCCAATTCTTCATCAGTTAAACCCACACCATATAGATTGCATGCTATTGTCCATTAAATGAGACTTATAAAAAAAAAATGCTCTCTGGACGAGGAATCCTTCATTTCAGTAGTATTTAAATTAAAAAAAAACAAGAGCAGTTGTTTACTGAGGAGATGATTATGGAAAATACTTTAAGGAGTGTTCATTATTTCTGAGATTAGTTCTATTTCTCACAATAGAGAAAGACACAATTCCTAGAAACTAAACCACTATAAATCAAGCTTCCAATGGGAAGCAACCAAAATAAGTCAAATTTGCAGTTAAAAACATTGCCAGTAACTGATTGGTGGTTACTGTTCTGTTTCAAAGAAGTGGGCAACTCTCCATGTACCTGTGACAACACGGAATTAATTTATTTTAGAAGGAAACAGTAAGAAAATGATTGACAGGCAGGACCAGAAATGGGTGGATCCCTGAAGTGGACCAATGAGCAATTATCCATGTCCTGCGTGGCTAGGACCCGGAAATGACAGGAAGACATTAGTGATAAGAGTCTAAAATAGTGAACACTCACAAGCTACCTTAATTCACCCTGTCCTCTGCCCACCATGGGGTATCGGGAACATGGGCAAGGGATAGCCCTTCCCTAGGTACAGATGGTACCCACCCTCAACTTCAATAATTTGTCTACATCCCAGCAGCTGGAGACCAACGGACTTGTCTGGGTATTTTCTAGTTTCTCCTGCAAAGCCCAAAGAGTGAAAGGGCTCCAGTAGGGTGATGGAATGGGTAGCAGCTATTAAGTAGTTAGAAAATGGGTAATACGGGAAACAGATTTCCATTTTCTGAAGTCAGCTGAGCCTCTGAAACCTGGCTTCCGAAGAACGGAGGTGGTTACCTTGACAACGCTGTGGATGGCCATCCTCCAGTGTCTCTGCCAGCATGTATCTTTCAAAGTCCTCTGTCATCGCCACAACCTCCCACCGCTGTCACCCTCCTCCTCTTCCGGGTCTCATATGATTATAAATATTGCAGTTCTTGTATGCCCTCCCACCGGCTTCAGAACGCCTCTCCTTGTTTCCTCACCTCCCCACACCTCCCATCACTTTGTTTTTGACCTAACACTACCTGTGGTTTTCCCGTAGCTTCCACCATCCATTTAGGTACTCCAAAGGCTTGGATTATTGTCTTAAATGCCTTCTTGAAATCAAGACCCAATTCTTTCTGAGGTCAAAGCTCAGCTTTTCTCTTGCCCACAGTCACCTGCAGTTCAGCAATCTCCTGTCATCCATAAAACATCCTGTGTGCACTAAAGTGTACTTCAAGGTAATAACCCTATGCTGCTCCCAAGCTGAAGAGATGCTCAATAAGGATTTACCTTCAACTCATCTGGTCTTATCTTAGCCTTCACTGGGTGCCAAGTATATGCACTTTTCAAGTTTTCATTTTCTGAAAATCTAGATGAACAATGTCAGTATCATCAGCTACCTAATTCTGCCTCAAGAAAAACCATATAATAAAAATTTAGGACCTTCTGGGGATGACAGGTGAGGAAATGCATCTGGGTACTTTCAAGGATTAATTCCAGAAAACCTGAGACACACTATACATTCTTCTTATGAATGCCATCGTGGACATTTACATTCAAGTTCCTGCCTGGTTGTTTGAGACATAGATGTCTCAAACTGATAATGGGCAGAGAAAATCAGATTGGAAAGTATTTTTGCCCACATAAGCTAGTTTGTATTTTAAACTGATCTGGATCCAATACATAAAAATCTGATGACCTGCCAACAGAGATGATGTTGCGGTAGCTTGTGGAGCAGCTGGTGAGTCAGAATAACTCTTTCCAAACAACATACGTTTTCCCAAGACTTGAGGACCCCAGCCTGCTTCTCTCAAACACAAAACCTGTGCAACACCCAAGGAGATTTGAATGGTCCACCTTCAATCGATAAACTTTTTGAAAGTCAAGAAAATTTTGATAAGAAATCAATCAATTTTTAGTCATGGTGTTTCAGTTTTTCAACATGCTTTTGTGAATCCTCTTCATGTCTTTATTCCAATCACATCCCTATCCACATCCAGTGACTATACCTCTTTACTTTTCCTAGTGATGAAACAGGGTTGGTTCCTTTGCATACCTGGCATCTGAAAGATACCTGGGATCTGATAAGCATCCATCAGGGGCATTAAATATTAACCTCTCACTAATGAGTCACGGGCCGTAGGCTTGTGAACCAAACCAACTGTTGATCCATAAACGGTGTCCTCATCCTGAAGATTCTGCAGTGAGGGCAAGCACAAGAAACCAGCAGGATAATCACCTTCCATTATTTACAAGTCTGTAACATAAAACACATAATGTTTTGTGTCTTGGTCAACATGTCTAATATATATAATCAGTAGAGGTTCCATTTTTATGAGCTCAAGAGGCTTCAACTCATGGGCTTTTTATTCATATCTAGAATATAGGTATTATATATTTCCAGATATAACGTTATCCAGCCTCTTCAGCTGTTACTACTAATGATTTCAAAAATACTCAGGCAATAGGGTGGAACAGATTCCTCTAGAATGAAACAAACAAAAAAAATCAATAAAAGCAATCATAAGACCAAAATGATACATTATCAGAGCTTCATCTGAGGAGCTTATATAAAAAATAAGCCATTTATTAATGAGTATAATAATACTCATTATTTATACATTCAATCATTCCCATCTCCAATTCATTGTTCTACTTTTTCCTTCAATATTTTTTCTATATGATGCCCTTTGACCCCTCAGTAGGTTTCATTGGGAAGGCATGCTTTTTGGAAAAACAAGGTCAATAAAGGTATCATTTTCAACTGTGCTATCCTTTTCACAGATCCAAGTTGAAATGAAATCAATTATGAGAACAAATAGCACTGTTTTATTACTAATGAATGAATTTAGCATTGTTTCCCATATTCCCACCACTTAAAATGGAAGAAATATAGTAAATGTGGTCCAGAGAAAGCTCAAATAGTCCAGGCTAATGGTGGAAATACTTAAGCATCATCCGTATACAGCTAATATAAACCAAAGTGGCTTATTACCACTGTTTTGTGATTTATGACTCACATTATGACTTTATTTTGAAATGGTGGCATGAAATATTAATGTGTGGTGAAAGAACACACAACAAGGAGCAGGGATCATGTTCTATCAGATGTAAGACTGTTTGGTGATTTATTCCTTGTAATACCCTGAACTCAAGTCTTAGTATCCTCTTTGCTCTCTTATTGTAATCAGTCCCTCACATTCAAACTTTTCAAGGTGAGGTAGCCCCACTTTTGTTCTTAGATTAGAGGTTGCGCACTGTTAATTTTTAAAAGGATGGAGTAGTTTATAACAAACATGAATAATTTATAGCAAATGTTCTCAGCATTGATTAGTGTTCTTTTGAAATAGACTATCTTCTTGATATGCATCACTCTTTTAATGCCTTATGAAAAGTCAGAAGACCTGTTACTGCACGGCTTAATGGACAAATCAACTTTAATTTTAGTCATATATAATATGAAAGATAAGTACCTATGTTTTTCCCTGTTTGGGATTTGCCAGGCATTAACACTGAATTAGCTCAAAGCAGTCCACAGAGGAGTTAACAATAGGACACAATTGCTCTCCCTTGGAATTTGCATTGGATCTGGCCTCTACAAGTTTGGGGGCTGATGGTTTCTGAAATCTTTCACTTTGCTGCATTTTAAGTCATTCTGCACATCACTTTGCAAAGCTCCAACCTGGGGACTTAAATAACAGATTCCACAACATCTTTTCTGCACTGTAAATTTATTTATATGGTTTCATTTTAATTTGATCAACTGTATCTGATGCATAAAAAACAGTATCTTTTTGAATCATCATGAAAGTTAATACGGTTTGATTTTTCTCATATTGAATTCACCAACTATGATTTTATCCTGCTGTTATATATTTAAATGTCAGTTGATGCAAGTAAAGGAGGAGAAGGGGAGAACAGAGGATGAGATGCTTGGATGGCATCTCCAACTCAATGACATGATTTTGAGCAAACTCCAGGAAATAGTGAAGGACAGGGAAGCCTGGCAAGCTACAGTCCATGGCATCAAGAGTTGGACACAACTTAGTGAATGAACAACAACAAAGGAGATAACCTAAAATGATAATAGCTAACACTGTTCTTTCTATGCAAATGACTGTCCAAGAATTTTATATATAATAACTGACTTTATTCTCTCAGTAACCTGTAAAATTGTAAAACTGGGGCTTCCCCGGTGGCTCAGTGGTAAAGAATCCACATACCAATGCTGGAGACACAGTCTGATCTCTTGCTCAGGAATATTCCCTGGAGAAGGAAATGGCAACCCACTCCAGAATTCTTGCCTGGAGAATCCCATGGACAGAGGAGCCTGGCGGGCTGCTGTCCATGGGGTCGCAAAGAGTCAGACACAACTGAGCAACTTTCACTTAAGCTCTTTAATCATCCCTCCCCCCTTTTTCATGCCATTCAAATTTATACTGAAACTCACTCTGTTAAATTCACATGCATTCATAACTTCAACAGCCATTGAGAAAACCATATAAGAGACACTGAGACTTCAGAGAGAACCTGTGATGTCTTATAGGAACACATCTCTACTCAGGGAAAATCCTTTCTGGGAAGATGTCTTGGCTTCATCTCTATGGCTCAATTTGTAAATGTGTGACCATTCATATTCCTTGTTTGTAAATTCCTAGTCCTTTCCCAGCAAGATAAGGGCTTGAGAGAAGAACAAATAGGAGAAAAAGCAAAGAGAGAAGAATTCATATGATTTCAGTAGATAAGACAGATGGAAACCAAGAGAGAGAAGAAATGAAGAAAAAAGAGTCAGAGGGAATGTTTCTTCCAGTGACAAAGTAAATCAACAGTACACATTTCTGCAGGGAATAACTGTGGTAGAAATGGGATGCAAATTGAGTCAGGCTTGTTTATTGTTTTGTGCATCCAACTATAGAAAGTAGCATGAATAGCAAAGTGTTGTGCCACAAACACTGAATCCCTCCAAATGCAAAAGGGCATTTCTGCAGAGCTGAGGCATCGCTGTAGCCTTATTATACTGTTGTTATTGTTATTATGAAATAGCACATCACATGCCAAGGGCTGTTCAAGTTTGTAACTTACTTGCCCTAAGACAAGGGTAAGAGTTTCTCCCCCTGACTTCCCCAGAAGTGGATGGAAATATAACCCTTTTGCCACCTGAGATACTATTCTCTAAGGTATGATTTTTAAAATTGCCTCTATCTCTTCAGATGGATGCATGAGGTGAGAAATGTCCTGCTTAGAGCATTTTTTTAAATGCTGCTTAATTTTTTAATTTATATTTACCATCTTTTTCTTTGGGCCCTTTTGTGTCATAAGAATCATGGCCACTTTTTTAACATCTGCTACCGATTTTCTTTCATCTTTCTTTCCTAGTTTTAATTCTTCCCTGAGAGCAGATCACATCATGTAAGGATGTGAGAGCTAGACTATAAAGAAAGCTGAGCACCGAAGAATTGATGCTTTTGAACTGCGGTGTTGGATAAGACTCTGGAGAGTCCCTTGGACTTCAAGGAGATCCAACCAGTCCATTCTAAAGGAAATCAGTCCTGAATATTCATTGGAAGGACTGATGTTGAAGCTGAAACTCTAATACTTTGGCCACCTGATGTGAAGAACTGACTCATTGGAAAAGACCCTGATGCTGGGAAAGATTGAAGGCGGGAAGAGAAGGGGATGATGGAGGATGAGATGGTTGGATGGCATCACTGACTCAATGGACATAAGTTTGGGTAAACTCTGGGAGTTGGTGATGGACAGGGAGGCCTGGAGTGCTGCCGTCCATGAAGTTGCAAAGAGTCAGACACGGCTGAGCGACTGAACTGAACTGAGAGCAGATCAAAATCCCAGTCTTCAGTTTAGACTTCCCACAGCTCCCTCCCACCCCACACCACGACACACCTTGCACCCCCACAATGACCCAATGGCCTGAATGAGAAAAAGTGTCATGGAAACGAGATTTATGTAAATAACTACTAACCTATGTGCCATAAAGGGCTTCCCAGGTAGCGTTAGTGGTAAAGAATCTGCCTGCCAATGAGGAGACTCAGTAGACACTCAGAGACTCGGGATTCAATCCCTGGATTGGGAAGATCCCCTGGAGAAGGAAATGGCAGCCCACTCCAGTATTCTTGCCTGGAAAATTCCATAGACAGAGGAGCCTGGTGGGCTACAATCCATGAAGTCACAAACAGTCAGACATGACTAAGCCACTGAGCACACAGGCTCTGTGAGGGAACTTTCTAAAGCCAAAAAGACCACCTCATATGGACCACCGCAGCAATTAAGAGGAACATTCATTTTATTTTTTTTTATTTTATTTTATTTTTAAACTTTACATAATTGTATTAGTTTTGCCAAATATCAAAATGAATCTGCCACAGGTATACATGTGTTCCCCATCCTGAACCCTCCTCCCTCCTCCCTCCCCATACCATCCCTCTGAGTCGTCCCAGTGCACCAGCCCCAAGCATCCAGTATCGTGCATCGAACCTGGACTGGCAACTCATTTCATACATGATATTTTACATGTTTCAATGCCATTCTCCCAAATCTTCCCACCCTCTCCCTCTCCCACAGACTCCATAAGACTGTTCTATACATCAGTGTCTCTTTTGCTGTCTCGTACACAGGGTTATTGTTACCATCTTTCTAAATTCCATATATATGTGTTAGTATACTGTATTGGTGTTTTTCTTTCTGGCTTACTTCACTCTGTATAATAGGCTCCAGTTTCATCCACCTCATTAGAACTGATTCAAATGTATTCTTTTTAATGACTGAGTAATACTCCATTGTGTATATGTACCACAGCTTTCTTATCCATTCATCTGCTGATGGACATCTAGGTTGCTTCCATGTCCTGGCTATTATAAACAGTGCTGCAATGAACATTGGGGTACATGTGTCTCTTTCCCTTCTGGTTTCCTCAGCGTGTATGCCCAGCAGTGGGATTGCTGGATCATAAGGCAGTTCTATTTCCAGTTTTTCAAGGAATCTCCACACTGTTCTCCATAGTGGCTGTACTAGTTTGCATTCCCACCAACAGTGTAAGAGGGTTCCCTTTTCTCCACACCCTCTCCAGCATTTATTACTTGTAGACTTTTGGATCGCAGCCATTCTGACAGGTGTGAAATGGTACCTCATAGTGGTTTTGATTTGCATTTCTCTGATAATGAGTGATGTTGAGCATCTTTTCATGTGTTTGTTAGCCATCTGTATGTCTTCTTTGGAGAAATGTCTATTTAGTTCTTTGGCCCATTTTTTGATTGGGTCATTTATTTTTCTGGAGTTGAGCTGTAGGAGTTGCTTGTATATTCTCGAGATTAGTTGTTTGTCAGTTGCTTCATTTGCTATTATCTTCTCCCATTCTGAAGGCTGTCTTTTCACCTTGCTAATAGTTTCCTTTGATGTGCAGAAGCTTTTAAGGCTAATTAGGTCCCATTTGTTTATTTTTGCTTTTATTTCCAATATTCTGGGAGGTGGGTCATAGAGGATCCTGCTGTGATGTATGTCAGAGAGTGTTTTGCCTATGTTCTCCTCTAGGAGTTTTATAGTTTCTGGTCTTACGTTGAGATCTTTAATCCATTTTGAGTTTATTTTTGTGTATGGTGTTAGAAAGTGTTCTAGTTTCATTCTTTTATAAGTGGTTGACCAGATTTCCCAGCACCACTTGTTTAAGAGATTGTCTTTAATCCATTGTATATTCTTGCCTCCTTTGTCAAAGATAAGGTATCCATATGTGCGTGGATTTATCTCTGGGCTTTCTATTTTGTTCCATTGATCTATATTTCTGTCTTTGTGCCAGTACCATACTGTCTTGATGACTGTGGCTTTGTAGTAGAGCCTGAAGTCAGGTAGGTTGATTCCTCCAGTTCCATTCTTCTTTCTCAAGATCGCTTTGGCTATTCGAGGTTTTTTGTATTTCCATACAAATTGTGAAATTATTTGTTCTAGCTCTGTGAAGAATACTGTTGGTAGCTTGATAGGGATTGCATTGAATCTATAAATTGCTTTGGGTAGTATACTCATTTTCACTATATTGATTCTTTCGATCCATGAACATGGTATATTTCTCCATCTGTTAGTGTCCTCTTTGATTTCTTTCACCAGTGTTTTATAGTTTTCTATATATAGGTCTTTAGTTTCTTTAGGTAGATATATTCCTAAGTATTTTATTCTTTCCGTTGCAATGGTGAATGGAATTGTTTCCTTAATTTCTCTTTCTGTTTTCTCATTATTAGTGTATAGGAATGCAAGGGATTTCTGGGTGTTGATTTTATATCCTGCAACTTTACTATAGTCATTGATTAGTTCTAGTAATTTTCTGGTGGAGTCTTTAGGGTTTTCTATGTAGAGGATCATGTCATCTGCAAACAGTGAGAGCTTTACTCTTCTTTTCCAATTTGGATTCCTTTTATTTCTTTTTCTGCTCTGATTGCTGTGGCCAAAACTTCCAAAACTATGTTGAATAGTAATGGTGAGAGTGGGCACCCTTGTCTTGTTCCCGACTTTAGAGGAAATGCTTTCAATTTTTCACCATTGAGGATAATGTTTGCTGTGGGTTTGTCATATATAGCTTTTATTATGTTGAGGTATGTTCCTTCTATTCCTGCTTTCTGGAGAGTTTTTATCATAAATGGATGTTGAATTTTGTCAAAGGCTTTCTCTGCATCTATTGAGATAATCATAGGGTTTTTATTTTTCAATTTGTTAATGTGGTGTATTACATTGATTGATTTGTGGATATTGAAGAATCCTTGCATCCCTGGGATAAAGCCCACTTGGTCATAGTGTATGATCTTTTTAATGCGTTGTTGGATTCTGATTGCTAGAATTTTGTTAAGGATTTTTGCATCTATGTTCATCAGTGATACTGGCCTGTAGTTTTCTTTTTTTGTGGGATCTTTGTCAGGTTTTGGTATTAGGGTGATCGTGGCCTCATAGAATGAGTTTGGAAGTTTACCATCCTCTGCAATTTTCTGGAAGAGTTTGAGCAGGATAGGTGCTAGCTCTTCTCTAAATTTTTGGTAGAATTCAGCTGTGAAGCCGTCTGGACCTGGGCTTTTGTTTGCTGGAAGATTTTTGATTACAGTTTCAATTTCCGTGCTTGTGATGGGTCTGTTAAGATTTTCTATTTCTTCCTGGTCGAGTTTTGGAAAGTTGTACTTTTCTAAGAATTTGTCCATTTCTTCCACGTTGTCCATTTTATTGGCATATAATTGTTGATAGTACTCTCTTATGATCCTTTGTATTTGTGTGTTGTCTGTTGTGATCTCTCCATTTTCATTTCTAATTTTATTGATTTGATTTTTCTCCCTTTGTTTCTTGATGAGCACCACAGTATGTAAGACAAATGCTAACAAGTATGAAAGGAGAAATTAACAATAACACAATAATAGTGGGAGACTTTAATACCCCACTCACACCTATGGATAGATCAACTAAACAGAAAATTAACAAGGAAACACAAACTTTAAACGATACAATAGACCAGTTAGACCTAATTGATATCTATAGGACATTTCATCCCAAAACAATGAATTTCACCTTTTTCTCAAGTGCACATGGAACCTTCTCCAGGATAGATCACATCCTGGGCCATAAAGCTAGCCTTGGTAAATTCAAGAAAATAGAAATCATTCCAAGCATCTTTTCTGACCACAATGTAGTAAGATTAGATCTCAATTATAGGAGAAAAACTATTAAAAATTCCAACATATGGAGGCTGAACAACACGCTGCTGAATAACCAACAAATCACAGAAGAAATCAAAAAAGAAATCAAAATTTGCATAGAAACGAATGAAAATGAAAACACAACAACCCAAAACCTGTGGGACACGGTAAAAGCAGTCCTAAGGGGAAAGTTCATAGCAATACAGGCACACCTCAAGAAACAAGAAAAAAGTCAAATAAATAACCTAACTCTACACCTAAAGCAACTAGAAAAGGAAGAAATGAAGAACCCCAGGGTTAGTAGAAGGAAAGAAATCTTAAAACTTAGAGCAGAAATAAATGCAAAAGAAACAAAAGAGACCATAGCAAAATCAACAAAACCAAAAGCTGGTTTTTTGAAAGGATAAATAAAATTGACAAACCATTAGCCAGACTCATCAAGAAACAAAGGGAGAAAAATCAAATCAATAAAATTAGAAATGAAAATGGAGAGATCACAACAGACAACACAGAAATACAAAGGATCATAAGAGAGTACTATCAACAATTATATGCCAACAAAATGGACAACGTGGAAGAAATGGACAAATTCTTAGAAAAGTACAACTTACCAAAACTCGACCAGGAAGAAATAGAAAATCTTAACAGACCCATCACCAGCACGGAAATTGAAACTGTAATCAAAAATCTTCCAGCAAACAAAAGCCCAGGTCCAGACGGCTTCACAGCTGAATTCTACCAAAAATTTAGAGAAGAGCTAACACCTATCCTGCTCACATTCATTTTAAACACAATCACTCATGTATCATCTCAAACATCAATCCCCAGAGATGTTTCAGAGTGTCTGGGTCTAGTTTTATTGATCAGTTGGCCAGTAGACAGTTAGGTAAAACATGTTGTCCATGAATTACCTCCACATATTAAAAGGAAGAAGTTGGAAAATACATACAATATACTTGGCTTATTAAGGGTATTTTTAGACTATCATTTTGGGGGTTATTAAAAATAAAAATGGACTTGTGCAGAAGGGAAAAGTTCTCTAGGGTACTTGGAATATCAGGCATTCTAGACACAGGGGAAGAAAATGTAATTTCCAGTTTCAACAAAAATTTTCTTACCTAAATAGTAAGCTGGAGAAAAAAAGAAGTTTATGTCATAACTCAGATCATTTTCCTCACTCAATGATAAAACAAGACCAAAGACAAAAACCCATCAGTTGTTAAACTTCATAGGATGATAAAGAAATGTCATCCTCACTTTTAGATTTCTTTGAGAGGTAGCTGGGTCTTATCTTCCCTCTAGATTTTTCATTAAAAGAAAATTTTCAAAGACTTTTCATTCTGTGAGTAAAAAGTACATTTCCATTTATTCTGTGGCTTATTCAACAGATATTTTTGGAAGTCCTTCTATGGACCAGACACTGAGTCAAGCCCCAAAGATCCAGCAGGAAACATGAGACAATCCCTGATCTCATGAAATTTATAAACTAATAAGGGAGGAAGAACATTTTAAAAATTATTTGCCATATATTTAAGTTTTATGCATTCTTGTATGTGTGATGTAGTTCTTATTTTTAAATGAAGAAAATAAGTAAGCCACCAAGTAAATAAAGAGTTTTCTAAAAATTGCCATAGTGAGAACAGAAATTCAGAAGGCTACAGGAGGGATTTTCCTGGTGATCCAGTGTCTTAGACTCCATGCTCCCAGTGCAGAGGGCCTAGGTTCCATCCCTAGTCAAGGAACTATTAGGTTGATGTAAAAGTAATTGCAGTTTTGCTTTATTGAATGTTACCTTTTGATATTGAATGTGTTTTTAAATAAATGTGGTTTTATTATATATCATTTTAATGCACCTTTCTCACTTTATTCTTTTTTTTTTTTTTACTTTTTTTGCTAAGGACTTATGACTTGCTGTGCATATAATGTTTATTTTAGACTACAGACAAAATATTGTCTATGTTAGACAAAAAGCAAATTCAAGCAATTTTCTTATTTGAGTTTAAAGCTGGTCATAAAGCAGAGGAGACAACTCGCAACATCAACAACACATCTGGCCCAGGAACAGCCACGGCAGGTACAGTGCATGGTGCCTCAAGAAGTTTTGCGAAGATGAGAGCCTTGAAGATGGGGAGCTCAGTGGCCAGCCATCAGAAGTTGTCAACGAGCAACTGAGCGCCATCCTCAAAACTGATCCTCTTACAACTACACGAGAAGTTGTCGAAGACTCAACTTTGGACCATTCTACAGTCATTTGTCAATTGAAGCAAATTGGGAAGGTAAAAGAGCTCGTAAGTGGGTGCCTCGTGAGCTGATGGGAAAATTCTAACAGTCTTCGTTTTGAAGTGTTGTCTTCTCTCATTCTACAAAGCAACAACAAACCTTTTCTCGATCAGATGTGTGATGAAAAGTTGGTTTTGTACCACAGCCAGTGACAACTAGACCAGTGGTTGGACCGAGAAGAAGCTCCAAGGCACTTCCCAAAGCCAAACTTGCACCAACAAAAAGGTGATGCTCACTGTTCGGCAGGCTGCTGCCAGTTTGATCCACTACAGCTTTCTGAATTCCGGGAAGGCCATTGTATCTGAAAAGTATGCTGAGCAAATCGATGAGACGCATCGAAAACTGCAACACCTACAGCTGGCTTTCATCAACAGAAAGGGCCGAATTCTTCTCCACATCGATGCCCAACCCTTCACACAACCAACACTTTAAAAGTTGAATGAATTAGACTGTGAAGTTTTGCCTCATCCCCATATTCTCCTTTCACCGACTACCATTTCTTCAAGTAACTCAGTGACTTTGGGCAGGGGAAATGCTTCCACAACCAGCAGGAAGCAGAAAATGCTTTCCAAGAGTTCATCAAATCCCAAGGCATGTATTTTTACACTTCAGAAATAAACAAGCTTGTTTCTCATTGGCAAGAAAAAAATGTGTTGATTGTAATGGCTCCTATTTTGATTAATAAAGATGGCTTTGAGCCTAGTTATAATGATTTAAAATTCACAATCCAAAATGGCAATTACGTTTGCACCAATCTAATAGATCTCACATGTTGCGACTACGACCCCGTGCAGCCAAATAAATAAATAAATATCAAAAAGAAGGAAAGAGAGAAAGAAGACTACAGGAGCTACAGTACATAATTAGGCCTCACAAATAAGCTCAGAGAACAGTGTGGGCACACACCTGCTTCTCCCAGATGACCTGTTTAGACATCTTTTCTGGTTGCTCAGTTGCTCCTTCACCATCTCCTGAAGTTTGGTCAAACTCAAGTCCATTGAGTCCATGATGCCATCCACCCATCTCATCCTCTGTGGTCCCTTTTAACTCCTGCCCTCAATCTTTCCAAGCATCGGGGTCTTTTCCAACATGTAGGCTCTTTGCATCAGGTGGCCAAAGTACTGAACCTTCAGTTTCAGCATCAGTCCTTCCAGTGAATAATCAGGGCTAGTTTCCTTTAGGACTGACTGGTTTGATCTCCTTGCGGTCCAAGAGATCTCAAGAGTCTTCTCCCACACCACAGTTCAAAAGCAAAAGTTCTTCAGTGCTCAGCCTTCTTTATGGTCCAGTTCTCACACCCGTACATGACTACTAGACTATAGGCATTTTAACAGTAGTCTTTTCATAACAACAGCTTTCCTATTTTGTCTAACCTAAGGAGTGATTTTATGATAGAAATCTCAGACCCAGAAGAGGAACAGTGGCAAAACCACAGGGGACATTGTTTTTGAAAGGCAGAGTTTTCAGAACTGATGCTCTTTTGTAAATAAGCAGATATTTTCCCCAATATAATAATCCAATGCCTCAATCTACCTCCTGCTAAAACCACCATCATCACCACCAAAGCTTGAGTATATGAAAAAATTTAGGACTTACTTTCAAAATCTTTCCCAGTATAGAGGAATTCAAAAAGAATGCATAAAATGCCACACAAGCCAAAGAAATCTAAGGGAACTGGCACTAAAGTTTTCAAAAGCATGGGGAACTGAGTTTTTTAAATGTCAGCCAAAGCAAAGTAGCTCATCAGGAATTCAAGAAAACAGAAAGACAAAATCATCATCATTGACATCTCACATGACTATTGGAAGGAAAAAAGCAAGAAAGTTCTATTTATGGCCTTTAAAATGCCATTATTTGGACAAGAGCATTAACAGGAAAACACTGCTTATTCCAGTGAACTATAAGTATCAAACCTAAAGCCCAAGATCTTCTTAGAATTCAGGAATGTTCACCATTGACTGGTGTTGCCTGGTTAAGGGGGCTTCTGTGGCTGTGAAAGACTGTCTGATATATGTTGCTTCTTTCCTTTTCTCCCCTTGGCTATTCTGCATCTTTGTAAATTCTTTCTAACACTCTCTTCTCACTACTATTCAATTAGCTTTCAAATGAGTGAAGAGAACCCATGCACCACTTTACCAAGTATCATCGCAAGAATTCACAACCAGCTGCTTTAAAGTAATTGGCATCATAATGTGCAGAAAAATTACTTTTCTAATGGTTGCCTAAAAGATTTATATCCCTAAAATGTAATTAAAAAGTAGATTTAGAAATAGGCTCAGCGACCAAAAAGATTAAATATTAATGTGTAGTGTAATTAATAAATTATACATCTCTTGATTACTAATGGCTTATTGACTGTAAAAGCATAACATTATGGAATATTAGGGCAAACAAAGGCTTTTGGGGAATATTGTTCAGCTTCAAAGATGAAGCTGTTGCTCTTGAATTTTCAAAAGAAATCCTAACTTTGCAGATAAGATCAAAACTTGTCCAACTGTTCCCATTATCAGTCTTCATTCATTCTATATGTTACAAAGTCTGCTGTTCTCTATAAAATGAAAACTTTGTAGCTTCTTGAATCATTTTTCATTGCATGAAAGCAATTTCTATTGCCTATCCTCTGGGCTTCCCAGTTGAAATTTCAAATCTAGGAGGATTTCAGATCTCTTGTATGAAAATAAAAGGTCTAATGTCATTGCAAATGGCACTAGGGGAGAGAAACATCTGAAACGAGGTGAGCGTGTGATGGACAGCACTTGCAGGGCATTTCAAACTGAAGAGCAAGATGAAACTATGAACAGAAATAGTGGGCTTTCTAATGACTTCAACAGACAACTCTGAGCTCCAACAGAAAGTTCCAGAAAAACCTCCCAGCTGGCTCTCTGCTTGGCCTTGGCATTATAAACACTGTTCTTTTATTTCAACATTGGAGTCTTTAATTTCACTGTGTCCAAAATGTTAGGGGGAAGGAGGAGGGCCTCCGTCACTAGGAGGGTGGCCACCATCAATATGGAAAACAGTGAGGATGAGTGCTGACAACAGGCTCCAGAGCAGACCTTCCTCTCAAGTCCAAGTGGATTAAGTTGCAAAGCATCTCACGCTAGAGGCAAAGCAACACCACTTCTAGATGGAGTTGATGGTTCTCCTCCAGGGACAACTCAGAGAAGACAACTAAACCACAGCTCTGAAGAAGAAATAAAATCAAAGAGGAAAAAGTAAATACGCAATACTTTCCCAAGTTTGGTTCGAAATTCAGGCATTTATCAGAACCATCACTCTAGTCATTTCACATGAATTTAGTTAATACATTCCAGTTTGTAGAATCCTCCTTGCCTGCTTATGAAAGATGTCACTTATAAGTGTCACTTATATATATAAGTCACTTATATATTCCTACAGAGTGAATTTTACATGTCACTCTGTAAAACTCCTTGGTTGAATTTTTTAAATTTCTATGTAAGTCCAAAGATGTTTCATTTGTTGACCAAAAAAAAAAAAAAAAAAGAGAGAGAGAGAGAGAGACTGACATTTTGAGAGTGTTATATTACTTCCCTTGTTGAATAATCTCAGTTTACCTATCATTTTGTTGTTATCTCTTCTGTCTCTATCAGTTCAGTAGCTGACAATAGCAAAATGCTCAGAAAATATTCGGACAAATTAACATGGGCTCAAAACTCCAAAATACAAATTTACCAGCTTAGCTCTAATAGAAGTTCAATAGCTGGAAATTATTTTTTTAAGTTACAAATAATAACACAATAAAAAAAAGCCTAATGAGACTACATTTCTTCAAGTGGACAATGTCGTCACCAGAACACTATATATATAGCAAAAAATTTTCTTCATTGTTTAATGGTGATCAGTGGCTTCGAAACTTAATAAAATGTCTGATTTTATAGAGGTGGAAATCAAGCTCTTGTGGGATGAAGTGACTTAATTTAGGTTCCACAGTCATTTGCTAAAACAAACATATTACCTAAAGGGTATTTCTTTTAATGCTATTATTTGGTTTTATACAACTGTACTTGTCATGGCAGAAGAGCACTTGATCAAGATCTTGACAATTGTTTCACCTACTACAACAACAGTGCTTAACCCACGTGGCAGGGTAACTAGATTCTATCATGTTCCCTGTATTTTGGGGATAATTGTATTATCCCAGGATAGCAGAGGAATACTGTGTTCAATTTTGCTTCAGAAACTATTCTTCAAAATGACAGCTGTAAAGAAAGTAAAATAAATAGAAAAGCACATGTTATAATTTTAAATAAAAAAAGACAAAGGCTAGTGTCCACACTGAGTAAATTACATGCACATGTAAGGTCTGGAGAAAAACATGACCAGATTTGCTCAGAGTATAGATTTTTTAAAATTCCTGCCAGTATATTACTTATTCAAATAAAAATTAAAATTTAACATCATTAAGTACACCTTCTAAAACAGCAAATGAAGGTTGATCGTTTCTTCCGGATGGAGATTCCAAATATTTCAGTGAAGTGAAAGTGAAGTCACTCAGTCGCGTCCGACTCTTTGCGACCCCATGGACTGTAGCCTACCACGCTCCTCCATCCATGGGATTTTCCAGGCAAGAGTCCTGGAGTGGGTTGCCATTTCCTTCTCCAGAGGATCTTCCTGACCCAGGGATCAAACCTAGGTCTCCTGCATTGTAGGTATATGCTTTACCATTTGAACCACCAGGGAAGTCAGTGGCATCTAAAAATGCAGTCCTTCCCAGGACAAAATTGTGTGGCATTTTATCAAAGATGCTGTGGTTATTTGATTTGATACTCTTTTATAGTTTCTGTTGGCGACATGAACATTTTAGACCTTAATTAGCTCATCCACAATCCCTCATGACAATTTCAAGGTCCAAAAATTCCTGAAAACTGAAATTTTGTGCTAACTCATTTGGTGCAAAACCTGTCCTTAAGTGATGGGTCTCTACAAATAGTCCTTCTCCCATTGATGAGAATATGAGTATATTTGATTAAAGACATATTATTAACAGTTTAGATTATGGAATTATGCTACAGACCTCACTAGGGCTCTCATATGATGTGTGACATGCCTGTTATATTATGGTCCAAATTCTGAAACTTTCCAAGTTTCAAGACACATCTGACTCAAGGGCTCAAGAGATTGATAGTGAAGCTGTGTTCTGTCTTATTTTACTATCTAATGTAAAGGTTCTCTAATGACAAAATCAAAACCCCTTCCCGGTCCCATACTGCATGATCACAAACCACACACTGCCCAAGTCTGACCAGCTCTCAGTGTTAATCAGTTGACAACTTATTAGCAAAACCAGCGAAGGAAAATCATCCTTCGTGGTTGTTGATGGTTTGTCAGAAATCCACAGAGAAAGTCCCAACCTTAATCAACGTAAGTGATGACAAGAGAAATCTTATTTATACCACTTTAAATACTCATCTGCCTAATATATTCTGGGATCTCCCAACAGTACATGACACTAATAACTCATAAATGTTTCCTATTTTAAAATAAAAAGGTTTCTTTGATTCTGGTTGGAAATAAAAGTATTTCCCAACAGCTTGAGCACCAAAAATGTCAAACAGCCTAATTTTTTAGGCTAAAGCTTAGGTGCTCTAGAAGTGGGGAGAGGAAAAACAATTAAGCTTGTCATATTTTTAACTGTTAACAATTTTTTTATGACATACAACATCAGCACAAAGATGTAATTAAATTTTCCAACCCACATGGATCCACATGTGCCTCTCATGAACAGGCAACTTAGGATTCAAGTTGACTTTGAGCTGAAGTCAGGCGTATTTTTGAATATTTTATCACCAATTCTTATTCCACTTCTTCAGTTGCAAACTCATCAAATTTGCAAAATGAATAGGCTTTGCAGAGACATTGAATTCTCAGTGAATAAAAAGTGAGGTGCTCCCTGGATAAGTCATGTATTTTGGGTAACATGTTAACTCTTTGGAAGCTTCTCAGGGGCCATTTAGCATATTTAAATAATAAGCAAGGAAATCAACATCAATTAATATTTTCTCCGTGCCCACAGGGTACTTGGCACCGGTCTGTTGGACTCAGTGGGAAACAGTCATTAACTGTCCCTGTTCTCAAAGGGCATTTTCCAAACAGACCATAACGCCAACCTCATTCTTCCACAAACCGCAGGGAACAAACAGAAGAATGTAATTTTAGCCAATTAAGAGACTTTGTTTTTAATGGATGCTTCGCTTCAGCTGGCTTACATCTTTGAGGTGATGGAGGAAGGATTGGGAAAATAGAGGGGTAAGACCAAGAAGTGATGATGAGAAGGAAGAAAGTAGAAGGTGCTGAGTAGATGTGATGTATTTCTTCACTCTAAACCACCAGTAAACCCAGCTCCTTCCTTCATCCACTCAAGTCTCTCAACTCGGCCTCCTGAGAGCCTCTCTAAGCAACCTTGTCCAGGACAAGGAGACAAAAGAATGAATCATGGAGCCCTTGCCTCCAGCTGTTTAATGGGGACTACAGTGATCCCTATCTCACGAGGTTATCTACCGTGAAGACTGTGGTTGCTGTTTAGTCCCTCAGTCATGTCCAACTCTGCGACCCCATGGACTGCAGCCTGCAGGGCTCCTCTGTCCATGGGATTTCCCAGGCAAGAATACTAGAGCACTTTGCCATTACCTTCTCCAGGGGATCTTCTCGACCCAGAGATCATCCTGCATCTCCTGCTTGGCAGGTGGGCTTTTTACCACTGAGCCACAGGGAAGCCCATTATGAGGGTTAAGTGAGCTAATAAGTGTGACCCAGCTCAAATAATGCCTGACACAGCTAATCTATGGCCCAAATGCTCTAACATTTTGGGAAACAGGCGCACAGATAGACATTTTCAGTAGCAGCATGGTCAGGGAGAGTAGAGGACGCTGCAGAAGGCTCGAAGGGTCGGGGGTGGGAGTCAGGGAGATTAGATGAGGGCTCCAGAGTCCTGTCTAGGTAGCAGTGCGTTATCCAGAGGCTGCACCCATGTAACAGGGTGGGCAGAAACTCTGCCTGAGCATCCGCCCTACACCAGCTTCCCTGGCCTGAGGTTGTCCACACCAGAATTAAAGGGCATCCTCTCTCTCAGCAAGCACTGTGTCCTCCAGGAGGGAAACTTCTCAGTCTTTAAGTAACGGGTGGAACTCATCAGATCTGTATTTCCAAACAGTCACTCAGGACGGCTCATCTCTGTTTATTCGGAGGATCGGGTGCTCTGTTGGGTGTAGGTACTGTGTCAGGGCTCTGCCCGTGGCATGTTCTTGTCCCTTTTCAGCACTGCCTTATGGGCTAAGAGACAGACCCAACCTGCGGTAAACCCTGACCCTGCCTAGAAAGCCCCCTGGATGGGGCCCTCCGGGGGGAATCTGTGACTGCCTGGTTCCCGGGTATCCAGGTGTGAGCCACCTTGTGGCCAGGTGTCTTCAAAAAAGAGGGGGAAACAAGAATCTAGACTCTTATTGGGCTTTCCTGGTGGCTCAGATGGTAAAGAATCTGCCTGTAATGTAGGAGACCCAAGGGTCAAGAATGGTCAATCCATGGTTCAGGAAGATCCCCTGGAGAAGGGCATGGCAACCCACAACCCATGGAATTCTTGCCTGGAGAATTCCGTGGACAGAGGAACCTGGCCATCTATAGCCCATGGTGTTGCAGAGATTCAGACATGACCGAGTGACTAACACTCAGACTCTTACTACAGTGCTGAATTTCTTTCAAATTCTATCCATCCAAGTCTGGAGAGGAGAAGGGGAGAAGGGCAATCCAAAATGACTCACCTGGGGTTTGCCTGTTGGGTGAGACATCAGCCATGCAGTGAGTTGTGGACCTCACTCCACAGTGGCATCTCCATCTGTTCGGTGAGTGTTGAGAGCCTGCAGGGTGTCAACCCCTGAGCCAGGGCACTGAGAATCCACAGTGAAAAGAACACGCATCCTGCCCTCCAGGGTGCATATTCAGGGTGCCAGAGAGCTGCTCAAGGACTCACAGCAAAGAGCTGTGGGGACAGTGCCGTCAACATGCAAGAGCCCACACAGGCCACAAAGAAGCGACCATAGTTGGCCTTCACTCAGATGTTGCAGGTCTAGGATGCTGGAGCAGATGGCTAAGAGAGGTGCTCGGTGAAGACCCAGGATCTGAGCAGGATGGGGAAGGAGGCTGTCACAGGAGTATGACTGTAGGGCAGGCCACTTCTTGGTAGAGTACAACCCTCTAAACCGTTTGGGAGGGCAGTGGGCATTGTATGACGTCTACCAAAACCACTTAAAAAGATTGACTGAGGTGGACTTCCCTGGTGGGCCAGTGGCTAAGAATCCACCTGTTGATGCAGCAGATACAGGTTCGATCCGGTCCGGGAAGATTCCACATGCCTTGGGGCTACTAAGCCTCTGTGCCACAGCTACTGAGCCTGCACTCTAGAGCCGGTGCTCAGCAACGAGCAAACCGACTGCAATGAGAAGCCCACACACAGCAACTAAAGAGTAGCCCCCACTCCCAGCAACCAGAGAAAGCAGGCACACAGCCACAAAGACCCACTGCTGCCAATAAATAAATTTGTTTTTTAAAAAAAGAGTGATCTCAGGACTTCCCTGGTGGTCCAGGGTTAAGACTCTGTGCTTCCACTGCAGGGAGGGTTGGTTCGATCCCTGGTCAGGGAACTAAGATCTAGCATGCCTTGCACCATGGTCAATTAAAAAAAAAAAAAAAAAGAGTGATCATATTTGTAGAGGACAGGCCTTGGATGACGGAAGAAGTGTGTTTAGACCTGAGTCTCAGAAGCCTTCTCTAATTGGACTCTTGAGAAGCAGGAGGTGTGTGTTCTCCCAGGTTCCCAAGAGCCTGCCCTAAAATTATACTTAGAAGATTTTAGAGGAAGGCAATGCAAAACAAAAACCAGGGCTTAGTTCCTCTTCCATTTGTTAATTGTAAAAATAAACATTCACTTGATTCACAAAGATGGTGTAAATTAACCTTTGGTTTTTAACTTTCAGGCTGCAGAAGTTTCCTACATTGGGGAGATCATCCCAATGGTGGTTATCCTCAAGTTGAAAGTCTTGAGGGTAATCTTTTGCCGTATAAATTGGGAGCCCATACAAAAAGAATGGGTCTTGTTCCTCCCTTTCTGTAAATGAGCAAAATGCAGCCTCACAGAGGTTAAGTGATTTAGCCAAATTTAACTATTTAGTGGGCTTCCTGGATAGCTAAGCTAGTAAAGAATCCACCTGCAATGCAGGAGACCCTGGTTTGATTTCTGGGTCAGAAAGTTCTGCTGGAGAAGGGATAGGCTACCCACTCCAGTAATCTTGGGCTTCCCTGGTGGCTCAGACAGTAAAGAAGTCTCCTACAATGCGGGAGATCTGGGTTTGATCCTTGGGTTGGGAAGATCCCCTGGAGGAGGGCATGGCAATCCACTCCAGTATTCTTACCTGGAGAATCCCCATGGACAGAGAAGCCTGGCGGGCTATAGTCCATGGGGTTGCAAAACAGTGGGGCCTACCAGCCTACCAGGCTCCTCCGTCCATGGGATTTTCCAGGCAAGATTACTGGAGTGGGGTGCCATTGCCTTCTCCGGAGGAGCCTAGTGGGCTACAATCTATGGGGTCGCAAAAAGTCAGACACAACTGAGCGACTCAGCACAGCACAGCACCTATTTAGTGGGCTTCCCTGGTGGCTCAGTGGTAAAGAATCCACCTGCCAATGCTGGAGACTCAGGTTCAGTCCCTGGATCAGGAAAATTCCCTGGAGAAGGAAATGGAAACCTACTCCAGTGTTCTTGCCTGGGAAATCCCATGGACAGAGAAGCCTGGAGGGCTATAGTCCATGGGGCTGCAAAACAGTGGGGCACAACTCAGCAACTAAAACAACAAAACGATGTCTATTTAGTACTTTGAGTTTGAATTAGAAATCTGACCTGTGGGCCCCTAATATCCTCAGGAGACAGTGGCTTAATTATTATGAACCAGGGACATCGTTATTTTTCTTTCATGTTTCTATAAACTCATAATTTTTCTCTATTATGTAGAACCAGAGAATGAAAATGAACTCCACCTCCATTACAGCACTACCCAGGCTCCCAATTTATAAGGCACAAGATTATCCAGAATTAAGGCTCAAAAGCTTGTGAAGACAGCATCCTAGGGCTTGGGAAGATTCCAGCGTTAATCCCTTGCCTGCGGTTTACTCCCGTGGTTTACTCTTCCCTTCGGAGATTCCAGCTTTCAAGGCCAGACCATCACCACTTTTATGGAAACATTCAGAGAGCAGCACAGAGCCGGCAGATAAGGGTGGACCCATCCGGGTTCATCAGGGAGGGGAGGGGAGGAGTGCCCTTTCCCCACATGACCTCCACCAACTTCACATAACTGTCAGGAAATGAACCTGATGCCCAACAGGGCTCCACTTAGAATTCATCAAATACCAAATATGGACTTGCCTGAATGCCATTTATGGTTCACAGCAACCCTATGAGGACTTCAAATGCGTATTCTCTAGGTCTCTAAAGGGAATGACTACAGAAATGTGCAAACTGACTTACTGATATGGGCCATGGCTTCGGTCCAGTCTTCTCTTTCTGAGAGTCATGATACCTATTATTTATTAAGCAAAGATCATGTGTGCCAGATACCATGCCAAGTGCTTTCCACATATCATTTTCTGGTATTCCTCACCAACTCCTATATGTCAGTGATCATTATAATTCCCATTTTACAGATAAGAAAACTGATTCTCAGGAAAGTAGGCCCTTCCTTGCTCAAAGACACAGAGTGTGAGTAATTTAAGCCAGAACTCGCCTTTTTCTCTGATCTACCATTTCTCAGAATAAAAGGTCTGTACTCTAAGCATTGATGGGGCAGGGTTTTATTGAAAAAACCTATAATTGATCTACCCAGACACTGGAAATGCCCCAGGGAGCCACTTCCTAGCCTACAGACCCTGTTTTGTTCAGGCAGCAATATGTCACTCTGGTTGATTTAGTTGGTGTAACTGAATGGTGACAATGCCAATCGATTTAACTGGTGATTGGTGGTTGCCACTTGACTTTGTTTTGACCAAAGAGATAGCAGAAATCTCTTCTGGATTTCCAGAGAAGATTTTTCTTTCTTCCCTGACAAATAAGACATGCAAAGAAGAAAGCCATTTTGCACCAGCTCCTCCTGCTGGCTGAACACTGTTGATGTGTGAGGACCCAATGGTTGGAGCAGGGGCAGCGGTCTTGTGAGCAAGAGTGAAAGGTGGGGGCTTTGCTCACACTCTAATGGTGTCAGAATGAAAAAGAAAAAAGTTTAGAATTTGGAGTTGTCCTTTTGCCAGAAAACCTACCCTGCAGCCTCCTACTCCTGGAGTTTTTGTAATGTGTTCTTATGAGAAATTCTGTTAGTAAATTTCCTATTGCTTCAAATGCATCCCAACTAATACTGTTATGAAGTCAAATCAAGATGTAATTTGTATTTATTCTGAAAATGAAATGTGAACATGTTCAGGGACCAAATGAGTGGCCTATTCTATATACGGCCCCAATTCTCAAAGTACCTAGAAGAACAATTAGTAACTTGAAATTCTTTCTTTGCTTCTGTAGGGGAGGAAAAACTTTTCCTCTACCCACTTAAGTTTTCTGATTGGACATGCACATTAAACTAACAGCAGACAAAAGAAAAGCATACAAAGTGTATATGATATTAACCTCTTTCTATGTGACACGAGGTCATCATAGACAAGAAGAAAAAACTCTAAAGACCTGATTAGACTCAGGAGCTTATGAACAACCTAACCAAAGACGGTAAATTTGGGAAGTGACAAGGCAAAGGAAAGGGAGTGGGTTTTTATGAGTGATACACCGTGGGAACGTGATCAGGAAATACATGAGGGAAACTAATGGAAGATGAGGGTTGAGTACAGTTTGTACTTGTGATGAGCCAACTTGTCTTGGCCTCAATGTCCTATCTCACATGATAAGAACATTCTCTTCTTCCTGGTACCAGGAGGGTACCTTTCTCATGGGAAATTTCTGTCCTGCTTTTAGGCAGAAAAGGTGAGGGTGGAGAGCAGTTTCTCAGTTGCTTACAGCTCAAAAAAATCAATATGCCAATGCAACATAATTTGGGGTGCCGTGTTTTGATCCCCTCTACTTCCAAATAAATAATGTCTATTATTTTACTTTCATATTTAAAATATAAATAACTTATATTTTACATATAAATATAAAATAATTAAAATGTTTAATTTTATAATATAACATTACAACAAAGCTACTAACTTCAATCCCAAGGCTTGCTGCATTTTATATTTAAATTTTTAACATTAATCTGGAACTATAAAATTCACTATAGAAATGCAGAAAGCAAAAGTGAAACTTATCCTAGCCTTAAAATGTACTGAAACTTCTTTCAATAATTAGAAAATTCACTGATGTTTGAGCTTCATCCATGTTATATGCACAATGGTTCTTTCATTTTTATTAATGAATTTATTAATTTCATTTTATTAATGAATTTATTAATTTCATTGTACAAATATACCATAGTTTGATTATTTATTTTCCTGTTGATGGACATTTAGAATGCTTCCAGTTTGGGTTGTTATGATTAATATTGCTAATAGCATTCTTGGACAGCTTATTTTAGAGAACAAGCAAGATTAATTTACTGGTGTGGAAATCAGAGCAGTACTCAGGGGTGGCACAAAGAAACTTTCTGAAGTCATGGATACATTCCATATTATGACTGGTATGATAACTATGCAACTATATACATTTACTTTAATGTATATAAATTATACATCATTTATAAAAGTCATAGAAAAGAGAATCCAATATAGTATGAAATTGCAATGAATAAAGAGAATACATTACATCAGCATTCTTTACAGCCACTTTCTTTTATATGCTTTGTAATATCTTTATTTTATGAGCAAGTACTTAATATGCACATATAGATACATATCTTCTAAAGTATATATTTTATTTTATCTTTTTTAATTTTTATTGAATTCTTTTTTTTGTTGGATTCTTTTCCCATATAGGTCATTAGAAAGTGAAAGTGAAAAGCGAAGTTGCTAAGTCATGCCCAACTCTTTGCGACCACATGGACTGTAGCCTACCAGGCTCCTCTGTCCATGTAATTTTCCAGGCCAGAGTACTGGAGTGGGTTGCCATTTCTTTCTCCAGGGGATCTTTCTGACCCAGGGATCGATCCAAGGTCTCCCACATTGCAGGCAGATACTTTTCCAACTGAGCCACCTGGGAAGCCTTATATAGGCCATTACAAAGTATCAAGCAGAGTCCCCTGTGCTATACAGCAGGTCCTTATCAGTTATCTATGATATATACGCTGCTGCTGCTGCTGCTAAGTCGCTTCAGTCATGTCCGACTCTGTGCGACCCCATAGACGGCAGCCCACCAGGCCCCGCCGTCCCTGGGATTCTCCAGGCAAGAACACTGGAGTGGGTTGCCATTTCCTCCTCCAATGCATGAAAGTGAAAAGTGAAAGTGAAGTCGCTCAGTCGTGTCCGACTCTTAGCGACCCCATGGACTGTAGCCTACCAGGCTCCTCTGTCCATAGGATTTTCCAGGCAAGAGTACTGAAGTGGGGTGCCATAGTAGTGAGTATATGTCAGGGCCAATCTCCCAATGTATCCCTGCTCCCCCTTTCCCCTCAGGTAATCATAAGTTTGTTTTCTACATCTGTTGACTCTATTTCCATTTTGTAGATAAGTTCATTTGTGCCATTTTTTTTCACATTCCACATATAAGCGATGTCATATAATTGTCTTTCTCTGTCCCACTTAACTTCACTCAGTATGATTTCCTTCTGTGCATCCCTAAACTGCAGTCACTAAGGAAGGTAATAACCGTAATTCTCAGATTTCCTTGAATTAAGGACTCAAACTAATCTTCTTCAAATTAAAAGCACACTTGCAAGATTTGCAGAAAAGAGGGCAAGCAAGGGTGAGGCAGGGGCCATCTTCCTGCTACTTGGGATGTTGCTGATGGCAGACGCGGTGATGACAGGTAAGAAAGGTGATCTCCCACAGCTCCAGCTCCAGCTCCACGGCCGGGGCAGGTGTGTCTGTGCAGGTGCCAGACTCACCCCTCCAGGGTCCAGTCACCAGCCTTAGCCATCTAAAGGGCCAGTTAGAGTTATAATAGCTATAGACAGATGCTACAAGTCTGAGGCTTTTTTTTGTTCATTTGTTTCATTTTGTTTAATTATGAATTAAATCAAATTATAAATTTAATTTATAGTTTATAAATTTATAAATTTTATTTTGTTTAATTTATTTGTTTAATTATTTATTTTGTTTAATTAATTTAATCCTTTTCAAGGATACATAAGAGTTGAAAGTATTGTAGAGTGAATATCCATATAGACACCACTCAGATCTTCCCATTGCTAACATGTTACTTTTGGTTTATCACATGTCCACCATACAGACAGGCATTACTCCTTATTTTTCTGATGCCCTGACAGTGCATATTTTAACTCAGCAGTTCCGCTGGTAGCCTCCTAGTCCCCTCCAGTCCCAGGTAGTGGCTCCCCCAGAGGGCCAGTGCCCCAGTTTGCCCTTAGAGCCCTCCAGATGACCCCTCCTAGAGTGCCCTCCTCCAGCTCTCCAGCAATTCCATAGGCCCTTCACTCCAGGTACAGTCTGTTCTGCCAGGAGGCATCTTTTTAAGGCTTCAAAATAGCTCACGTAGGATCGGGAGTCAGAGGATGATGTCACTGTAACACAATTGTCTTGATTCTTATAGTCTTTCCTGAGCAAAAGGAGCAGGAAAAGAAAAATCTTGGCTCCACAATACAATGCTTCTCAGCTCTACCTTAAGAAAATTAAAGGATTGCCTACCCTGGGCTCCCTCCTCAAGAAGAAATGCGGCCCACCCTTGCAAAGTTTTGCACAGAATAGTTTGCTCCTCCTTCCAGGTTTGGCAATTCCATTTGCCTTTTCTCAGCCCAAAGCCAGGACTTCCCTGGTAGCTCAGCTGGTAAAGAATCCACCTGCAATGAGGAAGACCTGGGTTCAATCCCTGGGTTGGAAAGATCCCCTGGAGAAGGGAAAGGCTACCCACTCCAGTATTCTGACCTGGAGAATTCCATGGACTGGATAGTTCATGGGGTCGCAAAGACTTGGACACGACTGAGCGACTTTCACTTTCAGCCTAAAGCTAGCATTTTCATTCGTCTTTACTCATTTCAAACATCCTCAAGGCTAATTCCTGCTGTGTTCAGTCACCTGTTCAAGTGACCCCTGAAGTTCTAATCATTTATTTGCTAGTGCCCTGGATGCAAAATTATGTAAGTTTAGAGTGATCTGCTCTGAACCTATATACTCTGTAATTACAAACTTTGAAGAACACAAAGTTGTTGTGTTTTTTTTTTTTTTTTGAACATGAAGTTTTTTTAAGGAGCACACATACTGGGTTATAGAAGAAATAACTATTTTTTTAACTTTCTATTTTTTAATCAAATACAATTATTTACAATGTTGTGTTACACAATGTTGTGTTAGTTTCTGGTGTGTAGCAGAGAGATTTATTCTTTTTTATATTCTTTTCCATTATATTTGTTACAGGATACTGAATATAGTTCCCTCTGCTATATGGAGAACCTTGTTGTATATCTGTTTAGGCAGTGGCACCCCACTCCAGTACTTTTGCCTAGAAAATCCCATGGACGGAGGAGCCTGGTATGCTGCAGTCCATGGGGTCACTAGAGTCGGACACGGCTGGGTGACTTCACTTTCACTTTTCACTTTCATGCATTGGAGGAGGAAATGGCAACCCACTCCAGTGTTCTTGCCTGGAGAATCCCAGGGACGGGGCAGCCTGGTGGGCTGCCGTCTATGGGGTCGCACAGAGTTGGACATGGCTAAAGCGATGCAGCAGCAGCAGTGTGTATCTGCTAATCCCAAACTCTTAATTTATTCCTCCCCTTCCCTCTTTCCCCTTTGGTAACCATAAGTTTGTTCTCTATATCTTTGTGTTTCTATTTTGTAAAGAGGTTCATTTGTATCATATTTTAGACTTCACATATAAGTGATATCATATGGCTTTTGTCTTTCTCTGTTTGGCTTATTTCACTTAGTAAAATAATCTCTAGGCCCATCCATGTTACTGCAGATAGCATTATTTCATTCTTTCTAATGACCGAGTAATATTCCATTATATATAAGTACCATATCTTCTTTATCTAGTCCTCTGTTGATGGATATTGAGGTTGCTTCCATATCTTGGCTATTGTAAACAGTGCTGCAATGTACTTTGGAGTGCATGTATTTTTTCAGATCATGTTTTTCTCTGGATATATGCCCAGGAGTGGGATGGCAGGGTCATATGGTAATTCTGTTTTTCATTTTATAAGGAACCTCCATACTGTTCTCCATAGTGGTTGTATCAATTTACCTTCCCACCAACAGTGTAGAAAGGTTCCCTTCTGTCTTAATTTTATGTGTCAACTTGACTGGGCTAAAGGAGGCCCACATAGTTGACAAAACATTATTTCTGGGTGTATCTGTGAGGGTGTTTCTGGAAGACTTTAGCACTTGAACCAGTAGCCTGCGTAAAGATCACTGGTTGTCTTCTGATGGGCATCAGCCAATCCACTAAGGGCTTGAACAGAACGAGAAGCAGAAGAAGGGTGGATTTTTTCTCTGCTTGAACTGAGACATTTATCTTCTCTTTCCCTGGGCAGAACTTCTGGTTCTCAGGCCTCCAGTCCCCGAGACTTATACCATTGGATTTCCTGGTTCTCAGGAAAGAGAACTGCTTTAAGTTTGGAACCACACGACCAGCTTTCCTGGGCCTCCAGCTTACAGACAGCAGATAGTGGGACTTCCCAGCCTCTATAACCATTCGACTGAATCTTTCACAATAGAAGTCTTTGTATATATCTGTATATGTATATGTGTGTGTGTATATATATATCTGTATATGTGTGTATGTGTGTATATATAGATATATATATACACACATATATAAATGAAAGTGAAGGTGTTAGTTGTTCAATCGTGTCCAACTCTTTGAGACCCCATGGAGGGTTCCTCCGTCTGTGGAATTTTCCATATAAGAATACTGGAGTGGGTAGCCATTCCCTTCTCTAAATCTTCCTGATCTAGGGATCAAACCCAGGTCTCCTGCATTGCAGGCAGATTCTCCAGAATATGTGTAGAATACGTATATATGTGTATTTGTTCTGTTTCTCAGAACCCTGACTCATACAACATGCCATTTGGTTTTGGAATCAGTATCTGGCTATTTACTTAAAACATAGATAAGAGAGAAAAAAATTTGCCTAATAGCTTCATATGTTAGAAAAATTCCATCAACCAGTTTAAGGGTAAATTAATATTTATTTTTGCAAGAGTAACTACTATAGAGATTAGTTATGATATTAAAAATGCATATTCTGTGTTAAAATAATTATTAAGAATATATTAATAGTTAATTGGGTTTCCCTAGTGGTTCAGATAGTAAAGAATCCACCTGCAAAGTGGGAGACATGGGTTCAGTCCCTGGGTTGGGAAGATCCCCTGGAGGAGGGCATGGCAACCCACTCCAGTATTCTTGCCTGAAGAATCCCCAGGGATGGAGGAGCCTGACAGGCTGACATAGGGTCACAAAGAGTTGGACACAACTGAGTGACTAAGCACAGCAAAACAATAGTTAATTAATGTGAAGAAGGCAAGATTTCATGCTACAACTAATAAGAGAATATGTTAGATAACACTTAAAAACCAAGAAACATTTCTAGAAATTCAATTCATAATATAAATTCAAATATAAAAATTAGATTTATTGCAATTATAAACTGAGTACAATTGTTTGGTATGCTAGCCTTCATAGCATTAAGTAAAATATCTATTAACGACTGTATTGAATTCTTTATTATTTAACTCTATTTAGCCCATGAATCTTTCACTGTCAATTTGGAAATTTTTAGTATCTGGTCAGAATGAAATGTATAATGTCAATCTTGCTGCCTCAGAATTCCATGATTAGAGAAAAGAAGCATGCACAGAATATTCATGAATAATTATCTGTGACTTAAAAATGATTTTAAGAATATTTTTTAGAAAGAAAAAATATCACAAGAGAAAAATCTTGCTCCTCTCTGAACCTTAATTAAAAGTTAACATCTGCTTTATTTGACAAATATGCCTTCTAGTGACAACAGGAACACCCATCAGCTGACAGGGCCATGGACTTACTGTTTCTGCACTATGTCAGACTTTTAAAATATGACTAAGACTTTTATGTGTTTTTTTTAATTTTATTTTATTTTTAAACTTTACATAATTGTATTAGTTTTGCCAAATATTTTTAAACTTCTTCATTTTGAAGAAATTTTCAGACCTAGATAAAAGTTTCAAGAATAGTACAGTAAATACTGATACGACCTTCACCCAGCCCCTCATTCTCTCTCTCTCTCTCTCTCTCTCTCTCTCTCTCTCTCTCAGCCTCTCCCTCTGTCCCCCCATCCCATCCTCTTTTTTGCAGGGAATGGACCCAGCAGGGAAAAAGCACTAGACAAGGGGTAAGGAATTTAAGGATTCTTGTTTGGATCTGCCTGAAAAAAGTAGAAAACCTTGGTTGACTCTCTTTACCACTACAGACCTCTATTTTTCCATCTTGACCATCAAGAGTTTGTACTGAAATGTCAAGTGCCACTTATCAACATTTGCTATGACCTGTAATGACTGTATAAATACAGTCATCCCTCAGTATTCACAGGGAATTGGTTCCGGGACCCCCAAGGAAACCAAAATTCACAGATGTTTAATTCCTTTATATGAATTGGTGTAGTGCTTGCATATAACCTACGCATATCCTACCCATACTCTTTAAATCATTTCTGCTGTTGCTAAGTCACTTCAGTCATGTCCGACTCTGTGTGACCCCACGGACGGCAGCCCACCAGGCTCCTCCGTCCCTGGGATTCTCCAGGCAAGAACGCTGGAGTGGGTTGCTATTTCCTTCTCCAATGCATGAAAGTGAAAAGTGAAAGTGAAGTCGCTCACTCGTGTCTGACTCTTCACGATCCCATGGACTGCAGCCTACCAGGCTCCTCCATCCATGGGAGTTTCCAGGCAAGAGTACTGGAGTGGGTTGCCATTGCCTTCTCCTTAAATCATTTCTAGATTCCTATAATACCTAATACAAGGTAAATGCTATGTCAATGTAAATACCATATAATTGCTAATTATAATAATAATTAAATAGCTACCAACAGGCAGAAAATTCAGATTTTGCTTTTGGGAATTTCCTGCAATTTTTTGGTAATATATATATTTTTTTAATTGTTTAGTTTTGTTTTATTGCACTATGGTTATTTTTTTTTTTAAACTTTACATAACTGTATGAGTTTTGCCAAATATCAAAATGAATCCGCCACAGGTATACATGTGTTCCCCATCCTGAACCCTCCTCCCTCCTCCCTCCCCATTCCATCCCTCTGGGTCGTCCCAGTGCACCAGCCCCAAGCATCCAGTATCGTGCTTCGAACCTGGACTGGCAACTCGTTTCACACATGATATTTTTGATCTGTGGTTGATAAATCCATGGGTGCGGAATCCATGGGTATGGAGGGAAGTTCAGTTGTGCTGGGAGAGAATAAGTGATGGAGTGGAAGACTTGGAACCCATCAAGAAAGTATGAAAAAAGGAGGTTGAAATTGGAAGGTGGTGGATGCTTAGACTAATAAGAAGCGATCTTTCTAGAATAGTGTTTTCTTAATCTTTGTGAAAGTTTAGAAAATAACTCTCTGCTTTCAAACGCTAGCTTGGGAGGAACAAAGCCCTGACTGTCTGCTGGTGACTAAACATCAACACAAAGTGCAATAAACCTCATTAATTCTCCCTAATTGGATGGAAAGTTTCGAAAAAGTCTGAAGTAGAGAAACATTTTCACACAACTCAGCTTAATTTCACATTCATATGGCAACTGAGATGACAAGACCCCAAGGAAAGACAAGAGCAGAATATTTTAGAGAATGTTTGTCTTAATAATAGATTTTTTAAAGAAGTATCAGGGATTAGAACATTCATTGATTCACAGAAGCATTTAAATACAAAGAAGGTTTACAAGTGCTTAGAAACTTCATTTGTTGGCCCTCAACCTTAATAAGACTATACATTTCCCTTGTTTATACTTTAATTTACTTGGCAGACTTCCTCCACTTCCAGCCCTAATATATCAATGCTTTTCACCAGCATTTTAAATTTATCCCAGATTCTGAGTTAGTACATTTCTCATTGGCCAGGGTCATCCAGTTCTTTTTCAAAAATCCTCAATACTTTTAAGCTCCCAGGAAACGCACCTGTCAACATGGCATGTGCGTTCTCTCATTTTCTTAAAAGCAGGAAGTAGGTTTCATTTTTCACCCTTGATTCTGAAGCGGTTGGAGAGCTTGAAAGAGAAGGGGGCCCGTCAACAGGGGAGTAAATAAATCTAATCGTGGTGAAAAGGTGATGAAAGAGTTGTGCTTACATTTCCTCAATTTGTTCTTAAAATAATCCTTGACACACTCTTTGATTGAGGACCAACTCTTGCTTTTCCAAGGCTGGGGTCACAGAGATCAGAAACAAAAGACATAGTTATTTTAAAACACAAATTTGAGCAATTAGTTCCCACTTTTCCTCTCAATATTTCCAAAGACGTTAATAAGTAGCTAAATTGACCTGTTTGAATTCAGCCTCTGTCCCTTTCCCCAGCCTACTCTTCAAGAGGTATGCTGTTGAGTAGTAAGCTGGTTAAGAGGAGTGGCTTGGGAAAAGTCTAACTTAAAATATCACCATCAGTCACTTAAGGCCAATGAGTGTTTCTGGTAGACCAAGAAACTGAGACCCAAGCTCAGCCATGGTTTGAAAGAGAAAATAATATATATGAGTAATATTTAGAGGAGGCAGGACTAAACCTGGGGAGTGTAACAGATGCTATTGATATCACACCAGAGTCCTCAGGCAGTCTCTATTTCTGACCTAGTCCATACCTGCAACTCACTCCTCTACTGTGGATGTCTCTCTAGCAGTGTAACGGAGACCAGAAGTATTAACGTTAACATACCCCAGATCAGCTCTCAGCCCATAACAAATGGGAATTAGAGGGTAAAACAGTCAACTTTCTTCCCTATAGGGTGGGACAGCTCTGAAAGCACATTATTCTAGTCTGTCTCCCAAAGACAAATTTTGCAAACAGGCATTGACCACTCTTTATTCTGGATGTTCTGCCTTGTCACAAATGTTTGTAGGGCAAAGAGTCTTGGAAGATACTAGTAATATCTTCTTCTGGGGCAAAGGGCAAGAATACTTACTGCTCATTATGTAAGATTTGGGTTCCCCAAGTACAAGGCTTCAACTCACTGATTGCATAGGCAAAATCTAGGCCCATCTGCACCATACCAGTGGGACGAGGGGACAAGAAGAACCAACACAGCGGTGCCCACACTGCCGTGCCATGTGTAGTGAAATCTTTTGTCTCTGATGCAAGGGTCTCATACTTCTGCAAGCATCCACGAACTTGTGTCAGGATGAAATGCTAGCTTGAAAATATGGTTGAGATCTCAAGCCCCATTCTCTTGTCACAGAACATGACCAACTGCATGGCTGAATTTGAATTTGGCCTAAATTAGACTAATCATTTTCTGATAAAATGTAATTAAAAAAAATTTTTTTTGCTATATTGTTCAGATAGGAGCCTAATAAAAATGGAATAAAATAGATCTCCAGGGTTTCTCTAGCCACAAAATTTGAGGGTCAAGTCACCCTAGCTCCTAGCTATTGACAGATATACTAGGGGCTAGAGTTGGTACACTCATTCTCTCAAATGGTTAAGTTGTTCAAGGATCCAGGAGAAAAGTACGGCTCCTTGTCCTGAGACTGAAGGCAGCTTGAAGGACAGGATATTGGGAATTCCAAGTGTAACAACCAAACACAATGAATTCATCACTTCTGGGTCAAGATATATTTTGTTTTTATTTTATTTTTAAAAATTTAAAATAAAATTTTTATTTTATATTATATTTTACTTATTTGTTACACCATACAAAAGTCAAACTCATTAAGTGTATGCATTAAAAAGACAATGGAGAAAAAAGTATAATTAATGGTGAAAAAAAGAAAACATATTGAGACATTCGCAAGTTGAGAGGGAAAGATAAACATTTGGCTAACACTGGGATTAGCAAAAAGTTTAAAGTCCAAAGTTTTTTCATGTTCACTCATAGGTGGACAAAGGGTATAAGTATCCCCATGTACAAAAGGAACTGTTGCAAAATTCATCAATTCTCTGCTGCTCCATGGAGAGCAGTAGCTTTATTTTACAGATCATTGAAAATGAATCAGGCCCTGTCATGGCTTAAGAAGCCTGGTTTGCTTTAACTAAATACATATATGTTGTATTATTATATATATATAATAGCATTTATTGTTACATTCTTGTATGATGATATACATTAGCATTATGTTAGAGTAATTCAGACAGTAAAGAACCTGCTTGCAATGCAGGAGACATAGGTTTGATCCCTGGGTTGGGAAGATCTCCTGGAGAAGGGAATGGTTACCCACTTTAGTATTCTTGCCTAGGAAATCCCATGGACAGAGGGGCCTGGCAGGCTGCAGTCCATGGATCCTCAAAGAGTTGGACACAGCTGAGTAACTAACACTTTCACTTCACTTTCACATATATTAATAACATATGAAGTTAACTTCAGTATAGTAATTTCAGAAAAAGTTCTTTCTAGACTACACATAAAAATAAAGACTTACTTTACTATTATTGGTCTCTGTACTGTATTTAAACTTCTACAGCATGTATCAGCTATAAAACACAGTTAAGACAACATTGAAAAGATTATATTAGTAAACTGTACTATAAGCATGATAATCTTCCGTTCAAATCAGAGATCAAAAAGATCCAAAGCCAAGGACATAATTTCACCCTTCCTTAATATGCCTTCAGATTAATCTAAGAACGACACCAAAAGGCCAAGATAAGAAATGCAGGCAGTGAACACCAGCAAAATCCTTATTTTAGGAAGAATTTTAGTATTGGAAGCCAAAGTAACCATGTAAGTGATAAAAGAGTAGGAATTAACAATATCCTAAAAAACGTATTTCCCATCATCTTTTTAGTTTGAGAGATTTTAAGTTCAAGAAAAAATAAAATGAGGCCTCTTTCCTGAAAATACAATACTCACTGTCTGGCTTGATGTTGACACTGATTTCGTAAGTTATTTGGTCAAGAACAAACATCTTCAAACATACAGTTCCTTACTCAGCACCTGTGACACACCAGCTTTGTGCTCATGGGTGGATTCAAAGAATAAAAATGCTTTTGAAAAGCTCAAATTCAGGTACAGATTTTTTTTTTTTTTTTTTTAGATAAAAAATAAACATGTGACTTAGTTTTTTTCTAAAGGGCCTTCAAATTGGAATTTATCCAAATTCCCTACAAAATGGGAACCCAGGGAGAAATTAAGACTAGGTTTTATCTGGTGTGTTATCTGCACATTCTAATTATGGTAGGAGCCTCTGTTTTCCCCACTAGCAAGGAACAGCAAAGATACTAAAAGTGTTTACTTCCTCATACTTCTCTCTGGGGTCTCTCCCCCTAATTTAGTTGCTTTATTTCTTGAAATTCCTGCTACTTTTTTAGTCCTGTGTGAAGAAAATGAAGGTCAAAGCCAAGAGTGCCTCCAGATAAAGTAAAAGGAAGGATTTGGACTCCACATAGCCCAGTCCAGAGCTTGAAGACAGAAAGCCGTCTACAGATTGAGGACAAAGGCTCAGCTAACAGTGAAGTGGACCCTTTAGCCTGGAGGGTCCTTAATGCTAAAAACAGACTGTGAAGAGCTAGATGATTTTGCAGGTATATTCCACAAACTCTTTTATACAAATGATTCCAGGAAGGCTCCCACTTAAATTTATGAGGCTGGTATAACCTAAAACCGGCACCAAAACCGGATGGGATACTAAAAGAGAAAAAGGGCCATAGGCCCTGTCCATCTTATGATCACAAGTGCAAGAAACCTAAATCAAATATTGGTAATGCAAATCCATGCAGTTATTAAATAAATACACCCTGGCCATGTATGGCTTATCACTGGAATATAGATTAGATTAACATTAGAAAATCTATAAATATAATGTACAATTTATTAACAGGATAGAAGCTATGTGACTATTTCAATGTCCAGAAAGACACTAAAGTAAAATTAAATACCTTTCTAGATAGCACAACAAATACCCTAAACAAGTTTTGGATGGAAGGAACTCCCTCAACCTGATTAATGGAATCAACCTAAATCATACATAATGATAAAGAATTAATGGCAGTCCCTTAAAAGGAACAAAACTAATCAGGAACAAGAAACATATCTACTGATAGTCCTTTTATTTAAAATTGTACCAATGATCCTAGCCAGCACAATAAGGCATGAAAAAGAAATAATTGATAAAAGCAATTGAAAAGTAGAATAAAAGTCATTATTTGTAGACTAAAGAATTATTTGCATAAACAAATCAAGAGAACCTATAACTTGTTAGAAAAACATATAGTCATAGAAAAATAGACCAAATGAACAGATTAGGGGAATTTACAACAGACCAACATATCCATGTGTACTTCATATATGAGAGAGGTGTTAATATAAACCAGAAAGAAAGAAAAAACTATTCAAAAAATGTTCCAGGCTGACTGATTATCCATTTGTAAAAACATCTTTGCTTCATGTCAGATACAAAAATAAATTCCAGATGGATTTAAAATCTAAAGTTTTTTTTTTTTTACCTAACATTTATGAAAGAAAAAATAAAGAATACTTTTAGAATCTCAAGATAGAAAATCATTTTAAACCAAGGCAAAAAATGATGAGAAAGGAAAGGATGATACATTTTTTGCTACATTAAAATTTAAAATCTCTGCATGATACCATAAACAGAGTGAAATCTATAAGTAAAATACTGGAAAAAACAGTACAAACACCTGCAAACAACATTTTCCTTTAGATCTTATTGGTCAAAAACACATCAGATGACCAGTCCTTGCTTATCTGTAGGAGTGTAAGGAAGCCCTGCCCTCCTTTCTTGGGACCTTGGTACCTCACATCTCAACCAAATCAGGACAGTTTTAACAAGAAAGAAAGGAGGGAAATATTGGGTGGGTAAGCAACCTATGGCATCTGTCAAAGACAGTTCACAAACAAGCAATTAACAGAAGAGTAAGCCAGAAGCATTAACAAACCAATGAAAAGTTCTGGGCTTCACTAGTAATCACAGCAGTACAATTTAATCATAGGGAGAGAAAGAGAGACAATATCATACAATCATCAGATTTGAAAAAATTCTAAAACATGTATTAACCTTATTGGGCTTTGAAGAGGCCCATCAACAATGCAGGAGACCCTGGTTTGGTTCTGGGTCGGGAAGATCCCCTGAAGAAGGGATAGGCTACCACTCCAGTATTCTCAGGCTTCCCTGATGGCTCAGACCATAAAGAATCCACCTGCAATGTGGGAAGCTTAGGTTCAATCCCTGGGTTAGGAAGATCCCCTGCATGGCAACCCACTCCAATATTCTTGCCTGGAGAGTCCCCATGGCCTGAGGAGCCTGGCAGGCTACCGTGCGTGGGGTCTTAAAGAGTTGGACACAACTGAGTGACTAAGTACATAACACAGCTCCATTCAGACGCCTTGTAAGCCTCTCAATTCAATGTATTCAAACCCAGACTGCTTCCTGCAAACCCTGCTTTCCAACCCAGTCAATGACACCAACATCAGCCTAAGGGAAAGACTTGAGTCACCCCTAATCATTGTCATAGCTTCACCACTCATATCCAGTCACCCTGATGCACCCGTGGGTCCTTCATTTCTGTTCCCACAGCTCTAGAACCCATATCCACTGCTTGGGATGTGCTCATCATTTCCTGCCTGAACAGCCTCTACATCCTCTTCACCCACCCTTTTGCTTCCTATCTTATTGCCTTCCAACTTCTATTCAGCAGATAGTGGAGCTATCCCTCCATGCTTAAATGCTTCCAATAGCCATTGTTATAAAGATCAACTTGAAATCCCAAATGCAATGTCCCTTAAAGATCTGTCTATACCTGTCCCAACCTCATCCAAAGGTCTCTCCAGGATTCCACACCTTCCTATTGAGTTTGATTTTCTTCTCCCCTTTTTTAATGATGATCTATGAGCAGCTAATTCATCTAGCATTTGTATGGAATTGTTTTTATTTGCTTTCATCCTTAAATTATTATTTATTCCATGTTTACAGTTATTATTCTTCAGCACTTTGAGAGCCAAAGAAAGCCTCTAATGATAGCACCCAGGACACAAGACACAGACCAACGGTGTGGAGTTAACACACACACACACACAAAATGACTTGCCTTCCTTCTAACTTCTATCTGACCAGTCTTACTTATAAGACAGAATATACTTCACAAGGAGATCACCATAAACTCAAACAGACATCTTTGCTTTGCTTATCTCTGACTACCTGATGTTCTTCAAAATAAACAAGCAAAAACAAACAAAAAACCCAGCAAGAGGAACACCCTTCTGTCTATTTCTGTAAGATAAGTTCAGAAATATTATTGCACTTTGCCATACTTTAAAGGCTATGATGCCTAGCTTTCTAAGTGAAAGTTGCTCAGTCATGTTCGACTCTTTGCGACCCCATGGACTATATACAGTTCATGGAATTCTCCAGGCCAGAATACTGGAGTGGGTAGCCTTTACCTTCTTCAGGGGATCATCCCAACCCAGGGATAGAATCCATGTCTCCCACATTACAGGCAGATTTCTTTATCAGCTGAGCCACAAAGGAAACCTTTCTAAGATTATTATATGTGTGTGTGTGTGTGTGTGTGTGTGTGTGAAGTGAAAGTCGCTCATTCGTGTCCAACTCTTTGTGACTCCATGAACTATACAGTCCATGTAATTCTCCAGGCCAGAATACTGGAGTGGGTAGCCTTTCCCTTCTCCAGGGAATCATCCCAACCCAGGGATCAAACCGAGGTCTCTCTCCCACATTGCAATCAGATTCTTTACCAGCTGAGGCACAAGGGAAACCCAGAAAAAAGGAAGCAATTTACATTGCAGAAATAAGTTAGCCTTAGTATCCAGAGCTTCCAGAGTCACATTATATATATATTATATATTATATATATAGTGTGACTATAGTATATTATATATATATACATGTTAAATAAATATGTTAAGCTTTCTATTTTAATCCTGCATGTGATGTCCAGACATGAAACTCAATGCTCTAGATACAGTGGTGTGTCTGTGTATGTGAGTGGAAGCTCAGTCATGTCCGACTCTTTGCAACCCCATGGACTGTAGCCCACCAGGCTCCTCTGTCCATGGAATTTTCCAGGTAGAATACTGGAGTGGGTTGCCATTTCCTCCTCCAGGGAATCTTTTCAACCCATGTTTCCTGTGTCTCCTGCATTGGCACGCAGATTCTTGACCACTTGTGCCACCTGGGAAGCTCCAGATACTAAGACTAACTTATTTCTGCAATGTAAATTACTTCCTTTCAGCTGGTAAGCTTAGAGAAACATATGTTATTCATTAGATTACCAGTGCTCTCACATGAGAACTATTGGGTAATTCGTCTTCATCTCTAAAACACCAATATTGGTGGCTAATTTAATTGATTTATGCCACAGATGCAGGTAAAAATTGTTTTGCATTTTACTACAAGACTATTAGTGTTTTAGAGAGAAAGAAAAAATGTTTTGAAAAAATAAAAAGAGATACATGGACCTATTGGCCAAAAGAAAACATGCCAAGGAGAAGCAAACACATACAGGCTTCTGGGTGCAAATTTAAACCAAATTTCCTCCAGAGAGGCAGACATCGCTTACATGTTACATAGGGTGTATTTGAAATAAACATGCATGGAACATAGATGAGCTAACAAACTGAAAACATTAATTCATTTCCCCCTTAATTGGTGTTTCATTTGGCACACTTGTATGCAACCTGAAATTCACTGTAAAGCACGTGACGTACACACATACAGTCATATTTGCCCTGTTTATATATAAGCTTTGTCTCAATGGAAATTGCCTATAAATTCTTTGCAGGTAAGGATCATGGTTTCTATTGTTATTCTTTCCTAATTATTAAAAATACCACAAAATACTCACTTTGGTATTGTGTTTGAAAGTGAAAATGCAAGTCACTCAGTCATGTCCCGACTCTTTGCAACCCCATGGGCTATGCAATCCATGGAATTCTCCAGGCCAGAATACTGGAGTAGGTTGCCATGCCCTTATCCAGGAGATCTTCCCAACCCAGGAATCAAACCCAGGTCTCCCACATTGCAGGCAGATTCTTTACCAGTTGAGCCACCAGGGAAGCCCAAGAATACTGGAGTGGGTATACAATAGATTTGCTTTCCCCAAATGCTGTACTTCTTGTACCACTAGGACTTTGCATGTGGTTTATTTGGAACATTCATCTCATCCTTCAAGAAAAAGACATTAAAAATATGTAAAAAGAGTCTATGAGAAACTTTATGATAGTAAACTTAACAATTTATATGAAATGGACATAGTCCTTGACAATCACATATTACCAAAACTGACATGAGAAGAAAGAGAAAATATAAATAGTTCTATATTTATCATAGACATTGAATCTGTGAATAAAAATCTTTCTACAAAGAAAGATCTAGGTCCAGATGGCTTCACCTGTGAGATTTTAAACATGTAAAGAAGAAATAACACCCATCATACACAAAACCCTTCAGAGAATAGAAAAAAGTCCAGCTTAACCATGGTATAAAAATCTGCAAGGGATTATAAAATAAGGAACTTATAGACTAAACTCTCTTATCAGGTACAAAATTCTGAACAAACTATTTACAAACTAAATCTGGTAACGTGTAGAAAAGGAAAGTACATTATGATAAATTGTGGTTTATCCTAGGAAGGCAAAGTTGGATTAATGTTAGAAAATCAATTCATATAATTAACTGCAATAACAGATTACATGTGAAATCATCATATGATCCTTCTAATAGGTGCAGAAAAAATGATTACACAAATTTCAGTGTTCATTTATGTGAAAAGAACTTTTAGTAAACTAGGAATGTGAAGAGATTTTTATAATCTAAGAAGGGTACTTATAGCAAATATCACACTTTATGGGCTTCCCAAGCAACTCAGTAGTAAAGAATCTGTCTGCCAATGCAGGAGCTGCAGGACATGCAGGTTCAATCCTGGGTCCAGAAGATCCCCTGAAGGAGAAAAAGGCAACCTACTCAAGTATTCTTGCCAGGATAATCGTATTGACAGAGAAACTTGGTGGGCGACAGTCCCAGAGGTTGCCAAGAGTCCGACATGACTGAAGTGACTGAGCACAGATGCACACATACTTTATGATGAAATGTTGATGGTGAAATGTTGAAATCTCTCTTTGGAAGTCAGGAACAAGACTCAGATGCATGTTATAATTTCTATTGTCATTTCATTGAAAATTCTAGCAAGTGTAAGGAAACAGACTAATGCATAGAGATCACTTTGAAAGAAACAAAACTTTCATAATTCAAAAGTGGTATTTTATGATTTTAGTATCAGTGTCCATGAGTACATTTGCACTGTCATTTTTCTTTCTCATTCCTGTGACTTTCAGTCAAGCTTACGCTAGTTTCATAAACTTTTTCAATATTCTAGTATACTTTTTGCATATATTAGCCATGTCACTTATCTTCTGATGCTTCAACGTTAGGGAGTCTTGCTGCCTCTAGAGGGACAGGGATGGACCTCTCAAGGTTAGTTAATTCCCATAGAGAGTAAACAACTCACCCCTGAGGGTTTCTATCAAATGTAAACCAATCCAGAGCTCACAAGCCTCAGTTCAGTCTCTCAGTCATGTCCAACTCTGTGCAACCCCATGGACTGCAGCATGTCAGGCTTCCCTGTCCATCACCAACTACTGGAGCTTGCTCAGACTCATGTCCATCCAGTCGGTGATAACATCCAACCATCTCAACCTCTGTCATTCCCTTCTCCTCCCGCCTTCAATCTTTCCCAGCATCAGGGTCTTTTTCAATGAGTCAGTTCTTCACATCATGTGGCCAAAGTATTGGAGTATCAGCTTCAGCATCAGTCTCTCCAATGAATATTCAGGACTGATTTCCTTTAGGATTGACTGGTTGGATCTCCTTGCAGTCCAAAGGACTCTCAAGAGTCTTCTCTACACCACAGTTCAAAAGCATCAATTCTTCAGCGCTCAGCTTTCTTTATAGTCCAACTCTCACATCCATACATGACTACTGGAGAAACCATAGCTTTGACTATACAGACCTTTAACAGTAAAGTAATGTCTCTGCTTTTTTTTTTTTTAATTTTATTTTATTTTTAAACTTTACATAATTCTATTAGTTTTGCCAAATGTCTCTGCTTTTTATGCTGTCTAGGTTGGTCATAACTTCTCTGTCAAGAAGCCAAGCATCTTTTAATTTCATGGCTACAGTCACCATCTGCAGTGATTTTGGAGCCCAAAAAGATAAAGTCTGTCTCTGTTTCCATTCTTTCTCCATCCATTTGTTGTGAAGTAATGGGACTGGATGCCATGATCTTAGTTTTCTGAATGTTGAGTTTTAAGATAACTTTTTCATTCTCCTCTTTCACTTTCATCAAAAGGCTCTTTAATCCCTCTTTGCCTTCTTCCATAAGAGTGGCATCATCTGCATATCTGAGGTTATTGATATTTCTGCCAGCAATTTTGATTCCAGCTTGTACTTTATCCAGCCCGGCACTTCGCATGATGTACTCTGCATATAAGTTAAACAAGCAGGGTGACAATATACAGCCTTGACGTACTGCTTTCCCAATTTGGACCCAGTCTGTTGTTCCATGTTCAGTTCTAACTGTTGCCTCTTGACCTGCATACAGATTTCTCAGGAGGCAGGTCAGGTGATCTGGTATTCCCATCTCTTGAAGAATTTCCCACAATTTGTTCTGATCCACACAGCCAAAGGCTTTAGCGTACCTTCTTTATCAGGCTTTCACACTCCAGGCCACTATTCACCTGCCTCAATCACTTCAGGGTCAGATACCACACACCTAAGGACACTCCTGGCCTTCCCTCATAGCTCATCTGGTAAAGAATCTGCCTGCAATGTTGGAGACCCTGGTTAGATTCCTGGGTTGGGATGATCCCCTAGAGATGGGAAAGGCTGCTCACTCCAGTATTCTGGCCTGGAGAATTCCATGGACTTACAGTCTGTGGGGTCGCAAAGAGTCAGACAAGACTGAACAACTTTCACTTTCATTCAAGGACACTCCTATGCCCCAGAGCCTCCTGAAATTACTCACACTAATCAATCTTAAACCTGTTTACCCTACCTCACCCAATCTGGTCCACTGTGGCAAGAAGCCATAGTAAAGGTTCTTGCCATGGTTTTTCCCTCTCCTCTGCCTGCTGACCAACTCTGGTGCTTCCTCGGGTATATGCTTTGTCTCTTCTGTTTGCAATCCATGAACACAACAAACTGTCTTTTTAATGGCAATTATCTCCTGATGGACTGACTTTGCCATAACTAAGTAATAAAAAAAAAAACCCATGTTTTGAAACATATGAAATTAGAATTATTTGTAAAACTTGCTAGTAAGCTCTACAAACAGACTGACTATTCTCTTCGTGGAAAGATTTTTAGCAATAACTTCTTTAATATTTAAGTTAATCAGGTTTTCTATTTCTCCTTGAGTCAATATTAAGTAATATCATTTCAGTAGTGTTCTGCCTTAGCTGCATTCCCCAGGCTTTATTATGGCATACTCTTAGTTTCTAAATACTTTGTTTTTCTAATGTTTTGGTTTCTTAAAAAATTTTCTTCTACCATTGCTTTTCCTAAATATTTGCTTATTTCCATAATTATTTTGTCTACCCTGTTGCCCTAGGAAGTTTCATCTAATACTTTGATTTTTAACACCTCTTCTATGTTAATAATTTCAGTTATGTATCCTAAGATATAAAGCTGTAAATAGAACATCCTACTGAATTCCAAGCAACAATCATAATTTCTACTCACGGCACGCTTTCCCTCAGACTCCTTATTTCCAATCACCCAGTTGTCAGGAATGTAGAGGTCTCACTGGTTCCTCCTTCCCTCCATTCTCACAACTAACCACCTACTGCTAAGTCACGTCAGTCGTGTCCGACCCTCAGCGACCCCGTGGACTGCAGCCTTCCAGGCTCCTCCGTCCATGGGATTTTCCAGGCAAGAGTATTGGAGTGGGGTGCCATTGCCTTCTCCTACAAGCCCCGTCAACCCTAATCTTGCCAGATCAATTTCCTTCCCCTCTTCTCAGCCTACACCTGCACCCTTCCTCACCAGGACACCCGCCACTCCTCCCAACTGGTTTCCCTGCTTCTCCTCCTTCTACCTCAACTCATTCTCCACAGAGAAGCCAGAATCCTGGACCAGGTCCCATTCCTCTGCTGTTTACAACCTCTAAGTGTCACCCATCACCCCCAGAATAAAATCCATGCTTCTCTTTACTGAGGCTGAAAGCTCCGCCTCTCTGTGCACCAGTGATGAATCGAATTTCAGAGAGAGAGTTTTGGGGGAAGTAGAAAAGGACAGCTTTATTGCTTTGCCAGACAAAGGGGGTCACAGCAGGCTAATACCCTCAAAACCATGTGTCCCAACTTAGGGAAAAGAGTGAGAAGTTTTATGGCAATTGTCCAAAGAGGCATGGACATTGTGGACATTCTGCTGATGTGTTGTGGTGAGTTAGTAGGACTCAGCATCATTAAGCTTCAGGTACAACTGGTCCGGGGTCTACATGATTGCCAGCCACTTATCACTAAATAAATTAACTTCTCCTGCCTGGAACCAGAAACACTGAAGAAGCTGAAGTTGAATGGTTCTTTGAAAACCTACAAGACCTTTTAGAACTAACATCCAAAAAAGATGTCCTTTTCATTATAGGGGACTGGAATGCAAAAGTAGGACGTCAAGAAACACCTGGGATAACAGGCAAATTTGGCCTTGGAATACTGAATGAAGCAGGGCAAAGGCTAACAGAATTTTGCCAAGAAAATGCACTGGTCATAGCAAACACCCTCTTCCAACAACACAAGAGAAGACTCTACACATGGACATCACCAGATGGTCTACACCGAAATCAGATTGATTATAGTCTTTGCAGCCAAAGATGGAGAAGCTCTATACAGTCAACAAAAACAAGACCAGGAGCTGACTGTGGCTCAGATCATGAACTCCTTATTGCCAAATTCAGACTTAAATTGAAGAAAGTGGGGAAAACCACTAGACCATTCAGGTATAACCTAAATTAAATCCTTTATGATTATACAGCGGAAGTGAGAAATAAATTTAAGGGACTAGATCTGATAGACAGAGTGCCTGATGAACTATGGATGGAGGTTCATGACATTGTACAGAAGACAGGAATCAAGACCATCCCCATGGAAAAGAAATGCAGAAAAGCAAAATGGCTGTCTGGGGAGGCCTTACAAATAGCTATGAAAAGAAGAGAAGCGAAAAGCAAAGGAGAAAAGGAAAGATACAAGCATCTGAATGCAGAGTTCCAAAGAATAGCAAGGAGAGATAAGAAAGCCTTCCTCAGTGATCTATGCAAAGACACAGATCACTAAGCATCAATTTGGGCATTGTCTGAATTCTGACATCACAAGCGAAAACAATTTCAACTCCACTTAAAAAGATGTCAAATTCAGGCAGTTTTACAACAGGAAATGGGGAAAGGTTAAGGCCTTAACATGATTCAGGTGTCATTTGATATATATACATAGGAAATTAGGTCAGTTAAAATAATTTTTTTAATCAAGAAATTTACAGCTCAGAATAAAATAATGTTTCAATCCACTTTTAACCAGGGTTTCGACTTATTCTTGTTTCTTAACAGTTCTTACCCTATACTGACCACTGCAAAGCTACAAACAATGAAAAGTTCAAAGAAGACTTCTGTGCTTATCTCACTAACATTTTAATGCTAGTAAGATTTAAACTATTGAAAGCATCTATCTTCATGACAAAAAAAAAAATGGAGTCTGCCAATAAAATGTAGGCACTGGAATAACACAGGAAGGATTCATTAGCATCAAATTTCCTTGGTTCATGAAACAAATATGGTCAAGGGAAGAAGCCAGAATAGTATAGATAAACCTCAACTGTTTTGCTATTATAAATATTATAAATATCTTATAAATAAATATATTATAAATATATATGCAAGTATTAAAGATCCAGCTCAAAAATCACTTCCAGTTGCTTACTTACCGTTACCTCTTCTGTTCTCCAGTGTATGAATCTCTATTTTTACACAATTTCCTTAGATAATAGATGTCTCCTCCTCTCAACTTTTGGCTTCATAAAAATATAAGTCCTCTTTGTCAATTTTGAAACCCCAGGCCCTGACACAGTGTCAAGCTTTCAAGAAAGATTTTTTGACAGAATAAAAGAGTATTTTAATCAAGGACTTCCTGTATACATACCAAGTACTGGTCATTATCACTTTAATAGTAATTTTTACTATTTATTTGCATTTATTTGGCTGCGATGGGTCTTAGTTACAGCGCTGTGGCTCAGCAGCTGTGACTCATGAGCTTGTTTGCCCTTTAGTATGTGGGATCTTAGTTCCCAGAGCAGGAATCAAAACTGTGTCCCCTACATTGCAAGGCAGTTTCTTAACCACTGGACCACTAGGGAAGTTCCTAATAGTAACTTTTTAAAAAAAAATTTGATCTGCCCTCAAGTAATATGTTCTGATTGTGAGGTTTGAAGAGGCAGTGGGTTTGTTTACTAGTTTCCAATCTGTCTTCATCCACCTGGTTTTTCAGGAGCTTAAGGAGCTTAATAGCAACCTGCCTGTATTATTTTTTTCTGACACAAAGAGCTTATATTCCAAATATAACCATCATAATAAAAAATCAGGGAATTGGGTCCCATCATCTTAACACTATTTTTAATGTTCTCTTCAAAATTAAGGTAAAAGATCCATAACATTGCAAACTTTTTTTTAAAGAAATGCCCCAATGGAAGAAGTGTTTCAGACCATGCTTGCCATTTTTTTTAAAGAAGGGAAAAATTTAAATATAACATGTGCAAGTCACTATACCAATTTACTTATAAAATATATCCAGTAAAGAGCTGCTTCTAGGCATAACTTATACATTTAATATGTCCAGTGATTAATCAAAAGCACTCACTCTAGGGTGTTTCTAGTGAAATTGTCCCCCTCCTCATTAATTTTGCTGACTGGAATTTCAGTTGAAGATTAAGCAGTTAATTTTTCAAGTAGTAACACAAATTCTCTTTTATTTTAATGGAATATGGTGAAAAAGGGTGTTTGCCACATGTCTGGCCTATGAGTAGGAACAAAGCAGTTTTATTTTACTGGATTGCAAAGACAATGCCCCCATTTATATAGGTTGGTTTTTTGTTTTGCTGTTTTTTAAGTCATCTATACACATAGTGTAGAAGTTTGAGAATTTTTCTTTCAAGAGAATTATGTAGATTTTTTAAATGGGGAAAACTGCTATTCTAGAGATATAAAAGTTATGTCATCCCAGCATGTGGAATCTTTGTAATTTGAAATATTAGGGTTCATTATCCCATAAGAGGATGCACACGCACCACAGGTTGCATTTTGGTTTTTGATTGAATACTAGGGACCCTGTAATGGTCCATCACACTCTGTGCCCCAGAATATCACACAATAAATGTGTGCGGTAACTCAATATTTCCCGTGGGAATTAGCCCTTTCTCCACCTCTGATTTTATAAGCAGGACACAGTGCTTTTTGGAAGAGCCGCCTACTTCCCACCAGATGATCTTAAAATTTATTGTAAGTTTCTACATCATGCGAAGTTTCAGGGTAATACTGATAGATCTTTCCTAACCTCAGTAATCATCAACACTGTTTTAAATACTATTTAACAAGCTATTAATCTCCTGTTTTTAACTTTTTATTTGATGTTGCAGTATAGCCGATTGACAGTGTCGTGATAGTTTCAGGTGGCCAGCAAAAGGGCTCAGCCATATGTATACATGGATCCATTCTCCCCCAGACTCCCCTCCCATTCTGGCTGCCACATAACACTGAGCAGAGTTCCTTTATCTCCTATGTGTAACAACAATTTTTCTAAATTGTTTTCCTAAATCCTGGGAAAAGCACTCCAAGATGATGTCTTGTGGAAAGAGAGCACAAAACTACAGCACGCACCAAAAGCAAGTATTTGTATTCTACTTTCAATTTATTCAAAATATACTGTTCTCTCTCAGTTAAAGGAGAAAGTGATTACATATTCAGTTATCCTGAAATAATTAAAAGGTCATCAGTTTCCTGTCATGGAAGTGATATGGTTTAATTACATTCTATAAATGTATTGACCAGGTCATGGGGGGATAATCCCACTGAGAGGTTATTATCTTAACAACAAACTGACATCCACTGAGCATGATATAAGTGTGCATGTGGAAGTTTGTATATATGTGGATTTTAAATGACTGTAGATTTGGGGTTAGCAGGTACAAACTACTATGTATATAGTAGGTAAACAGCAAGTTCCTGCTGTATAGCACAGGGAACTATATTCAACATCCTGTAATAATCTGTAATGGAAAAGAATATAAAAAAGAGTATTAATATAGGTATAACCAAGTCACTTTTTTTAGTACCTGAAACTAACACAATATTGTAAATCAACTATACTTCAGTTTAAAAAAGAAATAAATATAGCAGGATTTCATCTGAAGCAACAGTAAAAATAAAATAGCATGGCACCCCACTCCAGTACTTTTGCCTGGAAAATCCCATGGATGGAGGAGCCTGGAAGGCTGCAGTCCATAGGGTCGCTGAGAGTCAGACACGACTGAGCGACTTCACTTTCACTTTTCACTTTCATGCATTGGAGAAGGAAATGGCAACCCACTCCGGTGTTCTTGCCTGGAGAATCCCAGGGACAGGGAAGCCTGGTGGGCTGCCATCTATGGGGTCGCACAGAGTCAGACATGACTGAAGTGACTTAGCAATAGCAATAGCAATATTGAGATTAATTAAGGTTTGGTTTACTACCCAGAGTTCATAAATCAAATATCATCCAGACTGACAATTTAGAGTGAAAAGTAAAGATTCAAGAGTTCAAAATATAGGGAGGACTTCCCTGGTAGTCCAGTGGTTGGAAGTCCACCTGCCAATGCAGGGGACACAGGATCAATCCCTGATCTAGGAAGATCCCATGTGTCTCAGAGCAACTAAGCCCGTGTGCACAGCTGCTGAGCCCGTTGCTTTAGTGCCTGTGCTCTACAACAAGAGAAGCCACAACAACAAGAAACCTATGCACCACAACTAGAGAAAAACCATGCAGCAAAAAAGACCTAGCACAGCCAAAAATAAACAAATAAAATTTATATCTATGTATATAGGGAAGTCAGTTGAAAAAAGCAAGGAATTTAAATTAAAAATAAGATTACTGAACTGTAGAGTATCTGAATAGCAATGCTGGTTGGAACAAGATTTGCCTTTATTTTTCTAGGAGAAAATAAAATATATATCCATATAAATATAGTATCCACTTATATATTGATATATACAAACTTTCCCCTTGTAAGAACTTTCATCCCATCAGACTACTGAAACTGGGCAATAAAAATGGCAACTAAATAGAACATCCCTCAAAGCAGTGATACTTTAATTTCCCCTAATCTATCTTAAAGCAGTTAAAAGGAACAAGTCTCTGAGTGTATGGAAAGCTGAAGGAGTCATTCTGATATCACCCAGTCATGTGTCAACACCAGCTAGGAAAACTCTACATAATAAATAGTATGGAAACACTCCACTGACTAGCTAGAATGTTAAAATGTATTATTTCTACCCAAAAGATTTGTTACAAGTGATATCATACAACAGTTTCCTACATAGAGATTTCATGAAAGTGAGGTCAATTAGAGTCTTAACACACTTAACACATGGGGGCTTCCCAGATGGTGGTAGTGGTGGGAAAAAAAAAAAAAAAACATGTCTGCCAATGCAGGAGACATAGAGAGGCAGGTTCAATCCTTGGGTCGGGAAGATGCCCTGGAGAAGGAAATGGCAATTCACTCCAAAATTTTTGCCTGGAGAATCCCATGGACAGACGAACCTGATTGGCTACAGCCCATAGGGTTGCAAAGAGTCAGAAAGGACTGAAGTGATGGAGAAAGTATTAACACATGGATTAGTAATTTATAAAACAGATTTTTCTCCTTTCTCTCTTCCATGTCAATCCATGCTTGATACTTACCAGATTGCACAATTCCTTTACAAAGGTCATTCCGGCTTCGTTCGTCTGAGCTTGTGCACTGGTTATCTGTTTCCTGAATGTTAGGCTATGGTTCTTCCAGTAGTCATGTATGGATGTGAGAGTTGGACTATAAAGAAAGCTGAGCGCTAAAGAATTGATGCTTTTGAACTGTGGTGTTCGAGAAGACTCTTGAGAGTCCCTTGGACTGCAAGGAGATACAACCAGTCCATCCTAAAGGAGATCATTCCTGAGTGTTCCTTGGAAGGACTGATGTTGAAGCTGAAACTCCAATACTTTGGCCACCTGATGTGAAGAGCTGACTCATTTGAAAAGGCCCTGATGCTGGGAAAGATTGAAGGCAGGAGGAGAAGGGGACAACAGAGGATGAGATGGTTGGATGGCATCACCGATTCAGTGGACATGATTTTGGGTAAACTCCAGGAGATGGTGATGGACAGGGAGGCCTGGCGTGCTGCAGTCTATGGGGTTGCAAAGAGTCAGACACGACTGAGCGACTGAATTGAACTGAACTGAACCCTTCTTCTCTCCTATCTCCACCTGAAAAACAGACTCAACTCAAAGATCAAAGTAAAACCTTCACAGCTGGGCATTTCTCCCAGTATTTATGGTATTTACATCTAGCCTTGCCTCAGTTATACAGGCAGCCCAGTAAATGCTGAAGCTGACACTCCAATACTTTGGCCATGTGATGCAAATGAACCAGCTCACTGGAAAAGACCCTGATGTTGGGAAAGATGGAGGCCAGGAGGAGAAGGAGGTGACAGAGAATGAGATGTTTGGATGGTATCACCAACTCGATAGACATGAGTTTGAGCAAACTCTGGGAGATAGTGAAAGACTGAGAAGCCTGGTGTGCTGCAGTCCATGGGGTCACAAAGAGTCAGACATGACTTAACAATTGAACAACGACAAAGCCCAGTAAATGGAAACAACACTGGATCAGGAGTCACCTCCCTATTCTGCCCCTTGATGGCTTTGTGATCCCAAGGAAAGTTCCCAACCACTCAATCACTGGGCTCCTTATGCATAAAATTGGAATAATGACACATAACTAAAAAATCTTACAACAGCAAAGAGAGAAGTTGTGAAAAGCCCAGCACAATGTGTGGCACAGAGTGAGTGAAAGTCACTGAGTCGTGTCCAACTGTTTGCGACCCCATGGACCATACAGTCCATGGAATTCTCCAGGCCAGAATATTGGAGTGACTAGCCTTTCCCTTCTCCAGGGGATCTTCCCAACCCAGGGATCAAACCCAGGTCTCCCATATTGCAGGTGGATTCTTTACCAGCTGAGCCACAAGGGAAAACCAAGAATACTGGAGTGGGTAGCCTACCCCTTCTCCAGTGGAGCTTCCTGACCCAGGAATTGAACTGAGATCTCCTGCACTGCAGGCACGTGCACACACACAGAGGCACTCAGTAAATGGTGCCCCCTCCCCATGCCTCTAGAAATCCTGTCCTGCTCCAGGGTTCCCACCAATGACCCTGCAGCCCCGACAGTGGCATCCCCAGGATGCCAGTCAGTGCCCTGCTTGCTGCTGCTTGCAGCCCTGTGTATATATGAAGCTTCTCCTGTTACAGGCTTCTCCTCCTCTTTTGTCTCCCTGGCTGATCCCAGCTTCTGACACAGATTGTGATTCACCTCGCCGGGGGTGGCATCTACAGTTGAGTATTTTTTAAATGTTTTACTCTTAAAATTTTTTTTTTTATTTTGTATTGGAGTATAGTTAATTTACAATGTTGTGTTAATTTCAAGTGGACAGCAAAATGATTCAGTTATATATATATATACATATATATCTATTCTTTTTCAGATTCTTTTCCCATATAGGTTCTTATAGAATGCTGAGGAGAATTCCCTGTGCTATACAGTAGATCCCTGTTGATAATCTATTTTAAATATAAAAGTGGTATCTGCTAATCCCAATCTCCTCATTTATCCCTCCCTTACACTTCTCCCCCTCAGGTAACCATAAATTTGTTTTCAATGTCTGTGAGTCTGCTTCAGTTTTGTGTCTTAATTTTTTTTGGGGGGGGGGGGATACTAATTCTTTTTTTTTAATTAATTTTATATTGGAATATAGTTGATTTGCAATGTTGTATTAGTTTCATATGTACAGCAAAGCAATTCAGTTATACATATACATATATCTATTCTTCTTTAAATTCTTTGCCCGTATGGGTTATTACAGAATACTGAGTAGAGTTCCCTGTGCTATACAGTAGGAACCTGTTGATTATCTATTTTATATATAGCAGCTGCTGCTGCTGCTAAGTCGCTTTAGTCGTGTCCGACTCTGTGTGACCCCATGGACGGCAGCCCACCAGGCTCCCCCGTCCCTGGGATTCTCCAGGCAAGAACACTGGAGTGGGTTGCCATTTCCTTCTCCAATGCATGAAAGTGAAAAGTGAAAGTGAAGTGGCTCAGTCGTGTCCAGCTCCCAGCGACCCTGTGGACTGCAGCCTACCAGGCTTCTCTGTCCATGGGATTTTCCAGGCAAGAGTACTGGAGTGGGGTGCCATTGCTTTCTCCATATATATAGCAGCATGCATATGTTAATTCCAACCTCCAAAGTCCTATGTATACAGGAAGTTTCCTCTGTATTACAGCCTTCTCCTTGTCTTTCTCTCCATCACTTTCTGACACAGAGGTTGTGATTCACATCATCCACCCTAGGTGGGATCTGCAGTTCAATATTTGTTAAACTTCTAGGGATTACTGTGATGTGCAAACAGAATCAAAACCCTCCACATTCCTCCAAGATCCCTCCAGCTAAGGCAGTCCCTTTCCAAATGTCTTATAATTGTTTGCCAAGTGGAGACATCCTTCAAGGACAGCACTGTGCTTCACTCATCCTCAAGCCACTAGTAACTAAACACAGTCAAGCATTTTGCCCATTCACAAAATGCTAATAAATAAACAAGTAAAATGTTGGATTAAAGAGGACTTGCTAGCCCTCTTTTCTTTTTCTGGAGAATGTGTATAATACTTCTACTCAAAAAGATATTGGAAAAGTAAATCAAATTTTTTAAAAGGCATATGTTTAAATAAATACATACTGTATAAAGCAATAGCATTGCTAAATTCCAATGATATATGTTTACATATATGTTTACACATATATATTTACATATATAAATGATATATGTTTACATATACAAAGTTGAAGTTTGTATGAAATTCATACAAAAATAAAGCTGAAGCTAGGAATGTTTCATGAAAACTGATCAATTTAGTCATTCAGACTTCTCTTTTGAACTTATTTCTTTTTAATTTGTGACTTTCAGTAGTCATCCTGGAAATAACTTCTATAATGTAGAATTCATGGTGGTGGTGACTTTGAACTCAGCTCACAGAGACCACTAGATGCTGAGGTCAATGACATCTCACTTGTGAACAAGACTGGAGTGTGAAGCTGTGGCCGCAGAAGGATCAGTGTGGACTCGGAGTTGGATCAATTCAAAAAAGCAGAACGAGACCAGAATCCATTCTCGAAGTATTATTCCTCAAGCAAGACTTGGACAACCCCAACTCTGTTCCCCACCAAAGGGGTAATTCTTTGTACTTGGCTGGGGCTCTGAGTGAGTCTGTTATTGCCTTTAGGATGTGGGGAATAGCAGTGATTGTTTCCAACTGGGTTCTTGACAAATTACCACAAACTTAGAGGCTTGACAACCAGAAGTAAAAACACTCCACAGATTTATTCTCTAACAGTTCTGGAGGCCGGACGTCCAGATAAGTCTTGAGGAGCTGAAATCAAGGTGTCAGCAGGGCCTGTTCCTTCTGGAGGCTCCAGGAGGTAAGCTGATCCTCACCTCTTGCAGCTTCTGATGGCTCCTCTCTGCATTACTCCCATCCCTGCCTCTGGTCTCATCAGGCCCTCCTCCACTTCAGCCAAGTCTTCCTCTCCCTCTGCCTCCCTTTAGGTTTATATTTGGGGCCACCTGGGTGAGCCAGGATAACCTCTTGCACCTCCAGATACTAAACTTAATCATATCTGCCAAGTCCATCTTGCCAAGGAAGGTGATGTTCACCGGTTCTGGTGATGAGGACGTGGACATCTTTGGGCACCATTATTCAGCCTGTACAGATACAGAACTAGATGAAAGTGACATCTGTCCACAAATAATTATAACTCAAGGCAGTAGGTAATGACGCTCTGAGAGTAGTGCAGGTGAAGCCGTGCAGGAGTGAGAGAAGGGATAAGCTCTCTCCATTAAGGAAGGTCAGGAGAGGCTCTGCGGGCTGAAGAATCTGATCTGGTCGAGAAAGATGGGAAGACTCTGCAAAGACAAAAACACTAAATATGTCATAAAAAGGTCAGTAATCAACACTCACTCTTCTTGTGGTGTGCATATACACTTACACACACTCAGTAAAATAATCCAAAACACCTTTTCAGAAAAGAATGATATTGGGAGTATTCTGGACCTGTCAGCCAATGGTATAAATTGATACCAATGATATCAGTTGTAACCGTGGTATAAATTGATATTACATAAAATATTGAAATTCTAGAATGAGGTTAAACTGAAACATAACAGTCATGGAACTGGCTATCATATATATATATATTAAAAGAAATACCTTATTTCATATATATATATGTAATATATGGTAAAAGAAATATTTTAAGTAAATGAAAACAGAGCAAGTCATCTTATAAATAAATTCCCCTGAAACAACTGATTATTTGATGAAAAAAGTCTAGAGTCTCACCTAAAATCATTCACCAAAGTAAATTCCAAAATAATTTTAAAATTAAATATAAAATATCAGTACATAAGAAATCAAGAATTTTTTTTAACTTAACATCATTGGTAAAGGTACGATTTATTAAAATAGGATGAAAACATTATTATACGTTATTACATTTAAATATTAAGTCTCTCTTCAATCAAAATAAATAAGTAGAAAAAAATTAGAAGGCAAACATCATATTTGAGAAAAAATAGTCACTGGAAATACTATATGGAAAGCGTACTGATATCTTTATATATAGAAAGGTTAATAAACTTGAATTTTAAAATACTGAAGCTTCAGTGGATAAATTGACAGAGGATGTGAATAGGCAATTTCCAAAAATGAAATATAACTAATCAACAAATGTGTGGAAAATGCTTTCCTTCACTAGTAATCAAGGAATGGTACATTAAAATAACAATGAAGTAAACTTTGACCCCTATCAAATTAGCAAAGATTTTTTAAAAATAATAATTCCCACTGCTGATAAGGGGACTGTGAAAAAGGTACTCTTGAATATTGCTGATATTTTAGTATAATCCTTTAGGAAAGCAATTTGGCAAAGAGCCTCATAATGTTTCTACTCTCTGACTCCGTAAGTCCACTTTTGAGAATGGAGCCTAAGGAAATAATTCTGAATATTGAGAAGCACTATTTATAAAAGCAAAAGGAAAATATCAGAAATAATCAAAATACAGATGCAAACATAATTGTTACATAAATTATGTATATTCACTTCATGAATTATAAGTTTTAAAAATATATTTCTAAAGAATATGTGATATATGGAAAACATAAGAATTATAATGTTAAATGAAAAGAAAGGAGGATAGAAATAGTATATACATGATCTTTCCATTAAAAAGAATAGAATAAAGATTAGTTATAAATACAAAAAGTATTAACAGTGCCTGTTTTTGGATACTGAAACCATGGATGAAATAGAAATATAGATAATCTGTTTTAATTCAAAGATCTTATTATAAGAAATCCTTTTGTTGTTGTCAAATTCTTACCGTTTGTCACATAAATCTTTATTAAAAACTAATTTTAAGTGTCCTAAATTAAACTTTTTTTCCTACTGAAGATTTTCAAGAAGTAAATTTTTTCCATTTTTTAAAAAATAAAAACTGGCTTTTGTTTTTAGTTTTTTTGTTGTCGGTATGTAAATAACACAAGAATTATAGATTGAGAATTTCCCTCAAGAGAATACCCAGACCACTTTCCTTCTAAGACAATAGTTATCTGGTACAGCATTTTAAATCTCCATCGATTATACCATAACCCTCATAAAGTGTTTCTACTTGCTCATACTTTCCCCCATAAACTCTGAAATTCAAATAAGTGACACAGTTTTCTAAAAAATTCTAATCTAGCTTTTGACATACATCTATCTATCCAGAGGTAAGAGCTAAGTAGATTTCATGTTTAAAAAAAACTCAAATATTATATGTGCTTATAATCTTATTAGCAATTAGTTTTCAATTCTCTGCCTATTTAAAGTAACATGTGCAAATCATTTTAAGAAATGATTTTTCAAACTATTTTAGGAAATTCATCAAATGACTCCCGGTTGTTGGATTTGGCAAAAATGGAGTTTGAGGCTGAGAGAAGGAAGGGATGTAGGTTCAAGAACCCAGACAATTTGGGAGCCAGAAACCAGGGGCCCAGCAAGATGCCTGGTCATGTCCAGAACCCAGGAGCCACTTGGCACTAGGGACCTAGGCAGCCTTCTGTCTTGGAAACCAGAGCGGGGATGCAGCCAAGAACGGGGCTTACTTGGGGGAATTTTAGGAAAAGGAGCCTTCCTGCACCAGTCCTGAACCCTCTCTTGCTGGAGTCCTCTCGTCCGCTGAGCAGAAGTCAGCCCTGCAGACCAGCAGCCAGGCCCTCCCAGCCTGTTAAGGAGCCCTGCTCCCGTGGACCAGGAAGAGAACCCTGGTCAAACACAACATTGCGTTTAGGACATAAGGAAGGCTTGAATATCTCCCTGAACTTCTCTTGCCTGGTTTGTAGCCGTGTTGGATCAGATCAGAGACTGTGACCTCCTGATACCCAGTGTCTAGACAGTATGACATTCCAAACCACATCGACAGGCCTCATCTCATCACCAAAAATGTCAGCATTCTAGAATTGCACCATCCAGTACTGTAGCCATGAGCCGCATACAACCATTTAACTTTATTAAAATTAAATGCATTTGCAAAAATGATTTCTCTGTTGCACAAACCATAGTTGAAGGTCAGCCACAGGTGGCTGGTGGCTCCCACCTTGGACAACACAGGTTTAAACCATTCCTACCGTCACAGAAAGGCCCACAGGGTAGTGCAGTTCCAGAATATACTGGTTCTAGTAGGGAGTCAATGGACCTACTTCCCCCATTTCTAAGATAGTAAAACTTAGATCTGACTTTTAAAAAAAAGGAAAGAGGTTTGAATGCTATTAACATTTAATTAATTAATTAAAATTTACCTTCACCTCCATCCATATAAAATAAACCCCTGACTGTGGTCAGCGGTTACATGCAGACTTTGTCATTTTGCTTACTGACCACACATTTTCATTGATCAATTCTAAATTGGATTATTGTTAGTTTTAAAAGCGCCTGAGCAGCAGAAAGTGGCTGTGGTGGCAGGCAAAGGGGAGATTGATAGCAGAATAAACAGGGAAAGTGACAAGATTCGAGGCTGAATTGATCACTGTCAGCGGGTCCGTGGTCAGCTGTCTGCCCTTTAGTGCCCAAAGTAAACATCAGAATAATGTTTAGACAAACACATTTGATTTTTGAGGTAATGGGTATGTCAACTAAATGACAAACCTTAGAAAGGTCAAAGGGATAGCCATTTTTCAGACTCGTTCAACCATTAATCGTTGATTTTGGTAACAGTGCATTTGTAGGCAGAACAGGGCGAGAATGCCAGCTTGTGTGTGCTGTGTGATGCTCCGGACAGACCTCCCCAGGATCCACCTGGTCATCAAAATAACATGTCCTTGTAAGCAAAGAGTCCATCGTTTAAAAATGGCACTCGGAATCTCAGTTGTCTAAAGACCATCCAAAATGCAGCAATCTTTTAATCCTTTGAAGGGACTCAGTCCATTAGTATCCACTACAATCATATTTATGTGGCCTGTTATCTATAAGAAAACAAAGCACCAGCAAATCCATTCCTAATCACCCATTAACCTTGGGGAAATTTATAACGTTGTTCCAAACACAGGAGATCACTGGCGAATCACAAGTATCTCTACAGCTTGGTACAACTCACCATTTGCTGGGTCTTTTTTTTTTTTTTTTTTTAACTAGAGTATAGTTGCCTTGGAGAAGGAAATGGCAACCCACTCCAGTGTTCTTGCCTGGAGAATCCCAGGGATGGTGGAGCCTGGTGGGCTGCCATCTGTGGGGTTGCACAGAGCTGGATGCGACTGAAGCGACTTAGCAGCAGCAGCAGCAGTTGCCTTACACTTCCCTGTATCGCTCAGATGGTAAAGCATCTGCCTGCAATGCAGAAGACCCGGGTTCAATCCCAGGGTTGGGAAGATCATCTGGAGCAGGAACTGGCAACTCACTCCAGGATTCTTGCCTGGAGAATTTCATGGACAGAGGAACCTGGTGGGCGACAGTCCATGGAGTCGCAAAGAGTCGGACACGACTGAGCGACTCACACACACACTGTTGCCTTACAATGTTGTGCTAGTTTCTGCTCTACAGTGAAGCAAGTCAGCCATGTGTATACATACATTTCCTCCCTCTTGGACCTCCCTCCCACCCCACCTTCATCACACCCCTCTAGGTACTGAGCTGGGCTCCCTCTGCTATACAATAGGTTCCTATTAGCTACCTATTTCACACATGATGGTGCATATATGTTAATCCCAACCTCCCAACTCATAGCACCTGCCCCCTACCACATCCACAGGTCCAGTCTCTATGTCTGCCTCTCTATTTCTGCCCTGCAAATAGGTTCATCCGCACCATTTTTTCTAGATTCCACATATATGCATTAATATGGGACTCTTGGAATAGTCTCTATCAATGGATGCCAGGTCATTTTTAATGTGAATGTTTTTTCCTTTGAAGTATCATACATGAACTATGACTTATGAGGCCAATCAGTGCTGATAGTGACTATTCTGAGACACCCAAATTCACCTGGTTTATCTGATCACACAAGAAATGTTTCTTTTACCTGGAGAGAGGTGACAAATGAAACAAGATGGGAATGGAATATACATAGAAACATTCCTGCCTCCAGAAGGAGCTGAGCATGACTCTGCTTCTCACAGAAGAACATCATGGTGTGCTGGTGTGCTGGCTATTGCTGCTTGAGTATCATAATTTATCGATCTACTGAAATTATGTCACTTGCCAAAATGTTAGGGCTCTCTAAACTCACCAAGCACAGCAATGTACATAAGTCAGAGACACGTGACATTTATATATGAGTTCTACCTATAAACACACATACCATGGAAAGGAATGTATATTAGTCAGATTAAAGAGTGTAATGAGTTCAGTTAAGTTCAGTTGCTCAGTCATGTCTGACTCATTGTGATCCCATGGACCACAGCATGCCAGGCCTCCCTGTCCATCACCAACTCTTGGAGTTTACTCAAACTCATGTCCCTCAAGTCCATGATGCCATCCAACCATTTCATCCTCTGTCATCCCCTTCTCCTCCCACCTTCAATCTTTCCCAGCATCAGGGTCTTTTCCAATGAGTCAGTTCTTTGCATCAGGTGGCCAAAGTAATGGCATTTCAGCTTCAGCATCAGTCCTTCCAATGAATATTCAGGACTGATTTCCTTTAGGATGGACTGATTGGATCTCCTTACAGTCCAAGGGACTCTCAAGAGTCTTCTCCAACACCACAGTTCAAAAGCACCAATTCTTCGGTGCTCAGCTTTCTTTATAGTCCAACTCTCACATCCGTACATGACTACTGGAAAAACCATAGCTTTGACTAGACGGACCTTTGTTGGCAAAGTAATGTTTGCTTTCTAATAGTGTAATGAGAAGGAAGCACAAAACATATGGGTGTCCATTTGCTTTGCTGTGGAAAATTCCAGCACACTCACTGTGAAGGTTGGGTACATAGGAAGTAAGTCTTCAAATACATCTGCAGTGTGGGAGGTTTCTTAGCTTCAGCGCCCTAACAAAATACCCAGACTTAGTAGCTTGAACAACAACAATTTATTTTCTCACAACTCTTGAGTCTGAAAGTCCAAGATCAAGGAGCCAGCATGGTCCAGTGGGAGCTCTTTTCCTTGCTTGTAGGAAGCTACCTTCTTGCTGTGTCCTTACACAGCAGGGAGAGAGATAGAGAGAGAGAAAGCTCTCTAGAATCTCTTTATAGGAGAACAAATCCCATCATGAAGGCCCCATCCTCATGACCTCATCTAAATTTGATGACCTCCCAAAGGTCCCACCTCCAAATAGCATCATGTTGGAGGTCAAGTCTTCAACATATGAATGTGAGGGGCACTGAATCAGTCCATAGCAGGAGGCATGAGATTGTCAGCTTTCAGAGGCAGATGTTACTGACGTTTAGTTCAGTTCAGTCACTCAATCGCATCCAACTCTTTGCAACCCCATGGACTGCAGCATGCCAGGCTTCCCTGTCCAGCACCAACTCCTGGAGTTTACTTAAACTCATATCCATTGAGTCCATGATGCCATCCAACCATCTCATCCTCTGGCATCCCCTTCTCCTCCCACCTTCAACCTTTCCCAGCATCAGGGTCTTTTCCAATGAGTCAGTTCTTAGCATCAGGTGGCCAAAGTATTGGAGTTTCAGCCTCAGCATCAGTCCTTCCGGTGAATATTCAGGACTGACTTCCTTTAGGATGGATTGGTTGTATCTCCTTGCAGTCCAAGGGTGACCTAACACTCACCAGTTTCTAATTCTTGTCAATTTCTAGTGATGTCTTCATTACAATCCCCCACATCTTTGAAATTAAGCTTGGACATGTGATTAGTCATCGCTAATGAAATATAAAGCATGTCACTTCCAGGCCAAAGCATGACCATGCTGTTTCTCAGCTCTCCTGTCATCTCTTACCCTATCAAGCGAAGCCCTGAGCTTCTTGTGATGGTGTTATAGGTGGTATTCTCATTATCATTTCTGCAGAAAAATCAATGCTTAAAACAAAACTGACTGATGCTCATAGATGCTGTGGGTTAAGAATTTGAACAGGGTAGAAAGAGGATGACTTGTCAATGCTTCATAATATCTGAGGCTGGGAATTCAATGGCTAAGGTCTAGAATCATCTGAAGGTTTGTTTACTCATATATCTGATGTTCAGGGCAAGATGACCCAAAAGCTAAGACCACCACCTGGATTGCCTATGGTAGCCTCTCCAGAACGTGAGGACTTGCTCACAAATAGTCACATCAAAGCAGTCAGATTTCATAAATGGCAGCCCAGGGATCCAGCTAAGAAAGCAGAAACTACCTAGTCTTGTGGAGCCAGTTTGGAAGCCATACATATTACATCAATCATATGCTATTAGTTGAGTATCAATAAGCTGACTCAGATTCAAGGATCGGAGACACAGATACCATTTCTTTATCAGAGGAATATCAAAAAATGTGTCCACTTAGCTAGAGTCGGTGGGAAGAGAACTTTTTAAAGCTACCATTTAGGGTGCAGAATACCTGTTTGGAGCAGAGCCCCACTGCCCTTCCACAAAACCATGTGGAATAATAATAAACTCTTACTGTGTTAAGCCACTGAAGTTTGGTGGCAACATCCATGCCCAACCCAAATAGAATGTCTCCTTAATACCTCAAAGAGTTGATGAGCTTCCTCCATAAATATCAAATTAACCAAAACAGGAAAGACTTTTACTTTCGGCGAGTATAGCTCCAGTACTAAATTCATGCTTCAAAAGTAACCAAGTTATGCAACCTTAAACCAACATTTAGCCACCTGTGTTTAGAGGAACACAATATATATGGCCAATTTTTTATCAAGAGATTAGAGGTTCCTACTAAAGCCATGATAGCACATACCTGACCCGGGGCCCCGGCTGCCTGCTAAGGGGTCATTTCAAACATCGCCAATCAGTCTCAACTCTAACAGTCAAACAGTCCCCTCCTGAGCCTCCAAAACTACTTTCTGTAAGATTCTTTCTAGTATAGTTCCTCTCTAAACCCACTTTATGTTTGTGTCTTTGTGTATTTACATTCCTGACTTTGGTCAAAATCAATGCAGGGGAGATAGTATGGAGTTGAATAACTGTTCAAATGTTCAATGTGAATAACTGTTCTACCAGTTATTTCACATGTGTGCTGTGCTTAGTTGCTCAGTTGTGTCTGACTTTTAGGGACCTCATGGACTGCAGCTCACCAGGCTCCTCTGTCCAGGGGGATTCTCCAGACAAGAATACTGGAGCGGGTTGCCATGCCCTCCTCCAGGGGATCTTCCCACCCAGATATCAAACCCAGGTTTCCACGTTGCAGGCAGATAGATTCTGAGCCATGAGGGAAGCCCATATTTCACATAGATATGCCAAAGTATAATTCTATGTGTGAAGTTGAACTAAAAGCTGGATGTGGAAGTGGGGGATCTACTGAAGACTTACTAGCAAAGATGGAGATCTGAAGTAACATTTCATCTCCCTGAGGAGGCAAGATGGATACACAAAACTGTAATTAGAGGTATGATCATGGATGATAAGGACCTACAGGTAAAGCACAGAAAAGTACATTATCAGAGTCAGGAGAAAAAAGATGAGACTTGGTCAAAGTAGAAGGAGATAGCTTTAGAGAGGGAACTGGGTTCAATTTGTCTTTGAAAGGAAGAAAGATGTGTACTGTAAGGAAGAATGCACAGAATATATAGAGGTGAGAATGCTCAGGGGAGGATCTGGTATAAGGAAGAAGCTGGACAGGCTGGACCCTGTGAAGTGTTCTCATAAAGCATCAAATTATCAAAGTTAGTTCCAAAGCCATCATGATCCCATGAAGAACCTGATTCAGTCCAGCTCCTGTCTTCAGATCAGGAAAACTAGGTTCAGATCAGATCAGATCAGATCAGTCGCTCAGTCGTATCCGACTCTTTGTGACCCCATGAATCGCAGCATGCCAGGCCCCCCTGTCCATCACCAACTTGTCTCTTATTCTATGACCTGGAACAACTTGAAAAAATCAGGGAAAGTAAGGGGTCTGGGAGAGAGTGGGCAGTGAAGCAGAGGGTCCTGGCCACAAATCCAACTCTGCTTCTCCCTCACAGATGAGGATTTAACTCATCTGCCCCTCAGTTCCCCCTTTTGTCAAGTGAGTGTGAGATTCTGACTAGCACAATTTCTCTGAGAATTAGTTTGACCAGTGAACCAGTGAAGTTGCTCAGTCATGTCCGACTCTTCGCGATCCCATGGACTGTAGCCTACCAGTCTCCTCCACCCATGGAATTTTCCAGGCAAGAGTACTGGAGTGGATTGCCATTTCCTACTCCAGGGGATCTTCCCGACCCAGAGATGGAACCCAGGTCTCCCACATTGCAGGCAGACGCTTTATCACCTGAGCTACCAGGGAAGCAATTTTCCAGCACTTTTTATGGTTACATGGTAGATTTTCAAAAGAAGATGTGTATTATTATCACCACCATCATCATTGTTAGAAGCATCATCATCATCATTTCCATCATCTCATTAACAAAATGAAATGTCCCAGGGATAAATTCCCAAACTATACTTTGGAAAGAAATGAAAGGTAGACATCTGTAGAGAACACAGGGCTCATGAGTCTTGAGTCAGCAATAGAATGAACTTCAATTAAAAGATTAATTTAAGAATATTTTCTATCCTTGGTTGATTGAATCTGCAGAATTGGAACTCACGGATATGGAGGGCTGACTGTACTAATGAAATAAGCAAAGCAGCATTATGAAATCCCAGCACAAGTTAGACTTCTCCGGAGGAAGGCAGTACACAGATGTCAATTAACATTATTGTCAATACTGTAGTTGTTGGCTTATGCTGAGACTTAATGGCTGATATGTTAATAATATTAATAAATGAATAAGTAAAATGGGAGAAGGAGAAGGCAATGGCACCCCACTCCAGTACTCTTGCCTGGAAAATCCCACGGACAGAGGAGCCTGCTGGGCTGCAGTCCATGAGGTTGCTAAGAGTCAGACATGACTGAACAACTTCACTTTCACTTTTCACTTTCATGCATTGGAGAAGGAATCAGCAACCCACTTCAATGTTCTTGCCTGGAGAATCCCAGGGATGGGGGAGCCTGGTGGGCTGCCGTCTATGGGGTCGCACAGACTCAGACACGACTGAAGCAACTTAGCAGCAGAAGCAGCAAAATGGGAGAAAGCCATGCATGAACCGATGAAGGTAGCCCAAATATCAAGTAAAATCAGATATTGCCCAGTTCCTGTACTTGGTTATGTGAATGATGAGAAAATGTCCTCATGTAGGAGTCTTCCATCTTCTGAACACTGACACAAAATAATAATATTCATTCAAGGAAAAAAAGTTAATTTAAGAATATCATTCAGCCAAAAAGAGGGAGTACTAATGTCTGCCTACTACATGCAGCATATGTGAACACTGGAAATACTATGCCAAGTCAAAGAAGCCAGATGCAAAAGACCGTATTGTAAACTAGAGATTACCACACTAAGTGAAGCAAATCAGAAAGAGAAAGACAAATATCATATGATATCGTTCATATATTGTTGTTTAGTCGCTAAGTCGTGACCAACTGTTTTGTGAGCCCATAGCCTGTAGCCCTCCAGGTTCTTCTGTCCACGGGATTTCCCAGGAATACTGGAGTGGGTTGCCATTTCCTTCTACAGGGGATCTTCCCAACCCAGGGATCAAACCCGAGACTCCTGCATTGGCAGGAGGATTCTTTACCACTGAGCCACTGAAGTGACTCTACACAGTACGGATGCATCACATTAAAAGTGATGAACACAGACAGGGTGGGCAGCAACAACATTTAAAGATAGGAGAGGTTATCTGAGATCATACGATCTGTCCACATACGCTCTATTTAAACAATAACAAAAAGAGTGTTTTTGATAATTCCCCATTGTAATTCATTTCAGCAAAAGTCCATCCCAGGAACACTAGGATATTGAACACCAACTATAAATAAATCACATATGGTGAAATAATACCTATACTGAAATCAATTTCCTTTATTTTCCTACATTTCAATGCGTAGAGAAACTTATTACTTCAATGAAGTAATATTTTTCCCATGAACAGGAAAAGCTGTTACATTCTTCATTTGGAAGACAGAGATTGAAGGATGCTTTCTGGAGAAGGGAGTTAAAAGATGCCAATCTGAGTAGAAGGTGGATCATTGTGAACAGCTCTTCCCTCACTGGAGAAGGAAATGGCAACCCACTCCAGTATTCTTGCCTGGAAAATCCCACAGAGGAGCCTGGCGGGATACAGTCCATGGGGTCACAAAGACTTGGACGCAACTGAGTGACTGAGCACACACACTCCCATCAGTAGAGCTGGTCATCTTGCCAGAACCAGTGAGCAGAGTGGCACTTAAAGTCTGAGAGGGAAGCGTCTGAATTAGGAAAGCCCTTTGTTTGGGAGGAAAGCTTTGTTATCAAGGACAGGTAATGAACTGAGGACAGAATGCCCAGCTGAAGCTGTACCCAGAGTAAGGAAAAAGCCCAAACTCGTGCTTTCTGGCTCAGATTTGAGTCAGCAAACAAACATAATTTTTGAGTTAAAGTTGGCATGTAGCGCTGTAATAATTAATCTTGTGTCGATGTGTAGAAGGTCATCATTTTGGAGTTTGTAGACTAACAGACAGTAATAACTGCATGGACTGGGCCGCCTGAATTGAATTACAAATGTCTTATCAATAGTGGCAGCAACTTGGAGGGAGGTGAAACTTGAAAAAAAGGCTGGAAAAGTTTCATCCAGATCACTAGTCTTAAAAAAAAAAAAAAATGATATACATGAAACTTATCAACAATTCTGAGATTCCTTTCCCAAATTGAAACACGTTACAGGATGAGCTTTTGGAGGAATCTTTTTCAGAAAAGCCTTACTGCACACCAGGGGTTGGAAACACAAATCACCATCTACAGCTGAAGAAAGGAATACATTTAAAAAGCAGATTTTCAGAGAAGGACACAGAGGAAGAGAAACAAATGGACAAATAGGGTGGGCAGCAAGATAAAGTGACAGAATGAGATGGGGAAGGACAGAGATGAAAAACAAAGACCCCCAAAAGGAGAGTCACTTTATCCCTTCAAAATTTCTCCCATCTTGATGGAGCAATGGGAGAGTCCAACACAGATGGGAGGATATGAGGAAAGAATCAGGGGACACCAACTGGCTTCTTATTTGCTCCCAGACCCAAGCATGGGCCACCTCTCAGCTCCGTTTAAGCTGGGTTTGTTTCCTTGTTGGCTAACACGCCAATGCATCATGACAAGAAGTTGGCATGGCCCAAGACTTAGAGCATGCAGAGTGCTCCTAGGAAGAGTCACGCGTCTTATCTGCCCCTGTGATACGAACTGCACAAAAGGGCACTTTGTGATCATAAAAGAGCTGTGGGTAGCCATGCTGATGGATAAGCCTGACTCATACACCCAGGACTTGGAGGACCCGGAGGCCGACCAAGGCCCCTGACACCTGACACCAGCCAGGGTGCAGGGTGACACTCACTCAGCCGTCAGTGTTTCACAATCCTTTCCAAACATTAGAACCTTGGGGGTTGCAGGCTACCATCTCAAGAAGAAAGGAAGTACCTTGTTTTCGGATTTGGTTTGTTGTTTGTTTTGCTCCCTTGCTCCCAGGTCTGTTACCCACTCTTCACAGTGGAAGCAGACTTCCTCTGCACCATGAACAGAAGCCTCGCTTAGTCCCAGGCATCCTGCAGAACTTCTAGAGCCTTCCTCACACAGGTTGCAGGTAGGAGATTAGAAGAACACAGCTCTGGAATTGTAAGGATGGAAAAGAAGAGGTAAAGAAAAGTCCACCTTTCAGTCTCCTGGGTGCCAGCATGTGTGCTCAGTCACTCAGTCGTGTCTGACTCTTATCGACCCTACACACTGTAGCCTGTCAGCCTCCTCTGTCCATGGGATTCTCCAGGCAAGAATACTGGAGTGGGTGGCCATTTCCTCCCCCAGGGGATCTTCCTGACCCAGAGACTGAGTCTGCGTCTCCTGCATTGGCAGGCAGGTTCTTTACCACTGAGCCACCTGGGAAGTTCCCAGTCTTCTGGGGTCCCAGCTCAAATATAAGTGCTCAGAACAGTGACTCTCTCCTAGAAAATGGGGCTGCTGTCCACCTACAGGGCAGCTGTGTTTCCTGGCTGGTGCACAGGAAAACACAGCCTAGACCATCCCTAGGCTAAAGTCAGAGTGCCTGCTGCATGAGCTGTGAGCACATGTGGTCCAGAAGAACCCGCTTTGCTTTCCACGGCTGTCCCTTTAAAATGTGGGGAGGGTCTACTCTCTCCCTGCGTTCCGTCTGCTTCCCTGGCATCCTAGGTTTCTGTGGGTGCTAAACCCTCAATGTAAAATAATGTGATATCTGTGTCACATTAACATTTCCAGAGCTTTTTTTTAAGTCAACCTCCTAAGAGACAAGTGAAAGTGAAGTCGCTCAGTCGAGTCTGACTCTTTGAGATCCCATGGACGGTAACCTACCAGGCTCCACAGTCCATGGGATTTTCCAGGCAAGGATACTGGAGTGGGCTGCCATTTCCTTCTCCAGGGGATCTTCCCAACCCAAGGATCAAACCCGGGTCTCCTTCATTGCAGACAGACACTTTTGCAATCTGAGCCACTAGGGAAGCCCCTTAAGAGACAAAAAGCACTATTAATCAATACTCAAAAACTAATGTGCTCTACCCTCTCTCAAATTTGAGGTTTGGGTATTTTGTACTATTTTTGAGTATTTTCCATAGATAAAATTTAAAATATCATCTTCAGTTCAGTTCAGTCGCTCAGTCGTGTCCGACTCTTTGCAACCCCATGAATCACAGCAGGCCAGGCCTCCCTGTCCATCACCAACTCCCAGAGTTCACTCAGACTCACGTCCATCGAGTCAGTGATGCCATCCAGCCATCTCATCCTCTGTCGTCCCCTTCTCCTCCTGCCCCCAATCCTTCCCAGCATCAGAGTCTTTTCCAATGAGTCAACTCTTCGCATGAAGTGGCCAAAGTACTGGAGTTTCAGCTTTAGCATCATTCCTTCCAAAGAAATTCCAGGGCTGATCTCCTTCAAAATGGACTGGTTGGATCTCCTTGCGGTCCAAGGGATTCTCAAGAGTCTTCTCCAACACCACAGTTCAAAAGCATCAATTCTTTGGCACTCAGGTTTCTTCACAGTCCAACTCTCACACTGTAAACAATTTTCGGTGATTCTATCAAGAGTTATTTTTTATCAGCTAAGAAATACCCATTTGAATTTCTGAAATAAAGAAAAATAAAATAAAGCTAAGTAGAAACGGGTTTCAGCATCAGAGTCTGAGTTAACACAGACTGGATCTGGTATAATTTTAAAGCCACTCAAGTTAAACTTAACACATCATAAACAGTACTCATCAAGTAATGCTTGGAAGTGTTTGAAGATATTTTTAGGAGTGCTCCCCCCTAAGTCCTGGATTTATCATTTTGTAAAGCAGTCCTGGAGGAAGCCACAGACACTGGAGTTTGTGAACCAGTCTGTACCTGGTACCTCTTTGCCCTGAGCCTCATGGGTCCCACGGGCCCCAGAACAATCTGTATTCCCCTGGTTGAAGATGATAGCATAATGTCAGTGTACTTAAAATTCAATTTCATTCTTCCTCATCTGTGCTCCATTATGCAAGCCTTTGAGACAGTCTCCAAAGAAGGTAAGCCTTCTATTGATTCCCATTCTCCTACATAGCAACTGGTGGGTAGCAAGCCATGGTATAATATGAGGGGGTGAAAATATTGATTCTAGGAAACTTAATATTATTAAAAGACAGTTGTATTAAATCTCTTTCCTGGACTTAGCCAAGCACTTTTTTTTTTTCCCTTTCCCATTTTCAGAAAATCAATGAAGCTAATACCCTTGTTAGTTTTAGAGTTTCTACGACAGCAGTTTCATGTCATCATAGAACCATCAGAAGGTTTGTAGGCTCAGCACTCGAAGCTTGCAGCCCTTGACTGACTGAAGATAACAACATTCCTCTCTTTAGTTATCCTGTGCTCAGAGAGGGCAAGTTGTATTCGGATTACATTTTCCATGTATCCGTTTTCTCCAGTGTGTAAAAGTCTCCAGATAATGCTCAGCCTTCACCATAAAATGCCTAAGTGCTTGTGATCAAGTTCGTTACACAAATGCAATTTGCAGTTTGGGAGAAGTCTAAAGAAATACAACCAGGAAGAATCAGCAAGGGGAGGGGGCTGCTTGATGGAGAACACCTGCCAACCAAAAACCCCAAAATCTGCTATTTAAGACTATAAGTCACACTGGCTTTCTGTGCACCATCCAAACACGAGCTTTCTTTTTTATATGAAGCAGCTGCCTCTGATTTGCAACAAGATTAAAGCATTTTGGAATCTCTCTCCAGATATCCAAGTTCTGATAGAATGTCTGCTATGTCATTATCGAATATAACAAGACTGTAATATGGCTCCAGAGTCAATGAACCAAAGACTGGAATCTTCTTATAATTACATAATATGAAACTTCTTGTAATTCTGATGCCATGAATTTGGAATTTGTGATTAATATGGGTGAGACTGCTAAGCAAGCATTTTCATTGTAGATACTGCAAACAGTATTTTAAAAATAAGATGGCAAGAATAATGCTGAAACTATGTGAAAAACAAACTGTTTTCAAGCCCCCCTCAAAGACTTTAGAAGCCACAATTAGCATGCAAATATTTGTGGTGCTTTTTATAGTTATTTTATAGCCCTTTTTTCTGGCTTCTGTTGAGAGTGGCATTCTCAAGCTTCTGATTGACCAAATCCACCTGGATATTCCAGACAGTATGAACTGATTTGCCCCAAACAGGATTCTCATTGTCTCTCTTCCTGTTTTCCCTCTTTCCATGAAAGGACTCATCTTTGACATCTAAAAGAGAAATCTGAAAAGCAAACAAGGACCATTGGTTAATGTTGACACTGTTTCGGAATTATCTGTCTAACTTGACTCCTCTCCTCTAGAATTCAGCTTGTCACTGCTTCCTCCCCACTCACTGGAGCCCTGAAAGGCCTCCCACCCCACCTACCAAGATCTCTGGTCCCAGAGACACCCTCCTGAATAAAACAAAGCCTCAGATCATATTGGAAACTGTCCTTGGCTTCACATCACCCATCAGTTAATATGCTGAGTCATCAGCATCGTGGGCCGAGAAGGCTCTGGACACAAAGATGATACAGACAAGTCTGAGCAGACACCAAAGCAGAAATGCCTGTGTCCTATTTGAGTGACGGTAGAAGACCAAGCAGACTCAAAAAGGAGTTGTTATTAGTGATATTTATACAAAATGGGTTACAGACATGAAGGGGGTCCAGACTACTGGAGACTTGAAAATCAGCCTGGGACTTTTTGACTTTATCCCTGCATCCACAGGGAGCCATGGCATGTCATGAGCAGAAAAGGCAGATGGAAACAATGTCCAATTGTTAACACCAACCCCCTCACCTACGTGTGTGTGCGTGCGCTCAGTCATTCAGTTGTGACTGACTCTGTGTGACCCCATGGACTGTAGCCCACCAGGCTTCCCTGTTCATGGAATTTTCTTTACCCCTGCACCACCTGGGAAGCCCAGTCCCCTCCCCTACCACCACACAAACAACTGAATAATGTCATCAGGCTACTGGTTATTTTCGCTAGTGACCACTTTGTCTTTCATAGGAAAAAAAAGAGAGAGAGAGAGAGAGATTGGCAAGTAACTATTTGTTTCCCTTTAATACACTTTGAATTTTTAAGTAACACTTTATACTGGCCCTACAAACATAAGCTCCATTCCAGGGATCAGCAATATGTTAGTAGTAGGCTATAATTTAACTGGGATGGTTCTTTCTCCAGAGGCTACAAAAATAGAAACACAGTACATCACCAGATAAAATACTAAAATATTAATGAGGGGATATCATTTCTTTGAACCAAAAATATGATGAAGAATGCATTAATGAAGGTTTCAAACTTACATGCAAGAAAGTCTAAGGCCTTTTCCAAAATGCTAATTGTTTAAAATTAGAATAAGATGTCTTTAATACCTATAGACTATCAGAGTTTGTCCATAGACCATCAGAGTTGGTCTATAGGTATTATCCTAAACACTGATGCACAATCCCAACATATAATTCCTGAGAAGCTCAGAATGACCACAACCAAATTGATTCCTCTCCAAAACTCTACCTCCATTAAGGGTATTAATATTCACCTGTTTACCTAAACTGGAAACGAGGCCATCATCCTTGTCTCCTGCCTCTCTCCCTAAACTCTTGCATCTTGGGTTTCCCAATGACCATCACTTATTTCCAACACATCTGCCTCAATCAGTCCTGCTCAACACTCCCCACCATCACTGCCTTATCATCAATCTCCCAAAATATTTCAGTAGCCTTTTCAATGGCTCTAACAGTCTAACAGCCAGCTGCTCTCTGCTAGTATAACCACTCCAGAAATTCACCACCCTGCTTTCTTTCTCCACTTGCTGATGTGTTCAGTCATGGCCAACTTTTTGTGACCCCATGGACTGTAGCCCACCAGGTTCCTCTGTCCATGGAATTTTCCATGCAAGAATACTGGAGTGGGTTGCCATTTCCTTCTCCACCTGACAACCCCCTTCCCCCTTCAACTTACCCCAAAGGTCCCTTCCTTGCACCCTCATCATTTCCCACCTTCTTCTCCAAGAACGAATGGTTTCCTCCTCTAGATTCTATGTCATTTTTTCCTTTCTTATTAGAACACTTAGCCCATTTTGACTACGATTTAATGTTTAACGCTCATTCTTCCCCAGTAAATCTGAGTATTCCTTGAGGTTCAGATCCATGCTTTATTCTTCTTGGAGTCTCTGGGGGAGGATAGCATATCTCCTGAGACATGGTACACCCTCTCAAATATTTGCCAAACTCAGATTGGTTTTCTTGCCAATGAAGTGAGGTATCTGATCATTTCCAATTTAAGCTTTTTAGATTTTGATGACTGCACATCTTATGTCACTTAAATTCCCTTTGTCCATCCTCTCCTTGTAGCTGTTTCTCTTTGGCCTTTCTAAGAGCAAACCTCTGACAAGCAGCATTTGGTAAAATATTTTGCCACTAGCTGGATGCTTACAGGAAGCACAAAGGAAAGAGTAAGTACAGTAAAAGATCTATGTGTATTTCAGCACCGACTTTAGAAAAACCCTATATATATACACCCCTATAGAGACAACCCACACCCTAACTCTGGCATTGACTTCTAGAGAAAACAGCTGTACTTAGGGACCCAGTTGTATGCTCCATTACTTGGCCAACAAAGGTCCATCTAGTCAAAGCTATGGTTTTTCCAGTAGTCATGTATGGATGTGAGGCTTGGACTATAAAGAAAGCTGAATGTTGAAGAATTGATGCTTTTGAACTATGGTGGAGAAGACTCTTGAGAGTCTCTTGGCCTGCAAAGAGATCCAACCAGTCCACCCTAAAGGAAATCAGTCCTGAATATTCATTGAAAGGACTGATGCTGAAGCTGAAACTCCAATATTTTGGCCACCTGATGCAAAGAACTGACTCATTGGAAAAGACCCTGATGCTGGGAAAGATTGAAGGCAGGAGGAGAAGGGGATGGCATCACCGACTTGATGGAATGAGTTTGAGTAAGCTCCAGGAGTTGGTGATGGACAGGGAAGCCTGGCATGCTGCAGTACATGGGGTCACAGAGAGTTGGACACGACTGAGCGACTGAACTGAACTGAAATGTGTGCTCCAGTGCAGATATTAGTGTGTTACATGGCTGATAATTACCTGTGGGAAAAAATAGCAGCATGATCCCCACAGTGATCACTCCTCGTGCCAGCTGAACGGCTTTCTCAAACCCACACCAACCTGACATAGCCAATTACTAATGTCAAGAGAGCAGGAAATGAATGGCTCATGGTTTGAAGCATCAGTAATTTAAATTAAAATGTTATAAAGATTCATCATTCTTCCTGGAGTGTAAATGAATGAAACTCTAAGTGTATGATAAAGACATGATAATTGCCAGCAAATTAAGTTCCAATAAAGATGAAGAGGGAAATCGGTCTTCTTGACTCTTGGACTATTTCCTTCCAAAAGTATTTGATTGTTTCACATTAGGAAGGCAAACAACTCAACTCTGTAAAGATCATGCTTTTGAGGTAAGTGTCACCAGGAGTCACATGGGAGAAGCTTCCATCGGCAGCATCCCTTGTACCCACCTGGAGCTGATGAGGTCATGTGCTCTTTAACTATGGTACTCCTCCAGTGAAGACTTGGTCCAGATATGTGCTGAATAAAGAAAGGGCAGGTTTTATTTCATCCAGAACTTCTGGAGCCCACTGATCTGTGAGAACAAGCGTTGCATGAGTCTTGATTCTACATTCAGCAAAGCAACATTGCATTTAGTCAGAGACCCTATAGGAATAATTTCCTAGAACTCAAACCACAGCTAGACCTCCTCTACAACACAGTTGGCTCTTCCACCTTCATTCCTCTGCCTCCTCCACTCTACAATTTCCCCTGGTCCTTTTAGTCCAAAGTCATTTTATCAGATAATCTCATTCAAAGTAAGATATTGAGGCTATGGTCCCATGTGTCGTGTCCTCCATTTGAGATCATTTAAAAGTCCTGTATGCAGGTCAAGAAGCAACAGTTAGAATTGGACATGGAACAACAGACTGATTCCAAATAGGAAAAGGAGTTCGTCAAGGCTGTATATTGTCACCTTGTTTATTTAACTTATATGTAGAGTACATCATGGGAAATGCTGGGCTAGAAGAAGCACAAGCTAGAATGAAGATTGCCAGGAGAAATATTGATAACCTCAGATATGCAGATGACACCACCCTTATGGTAGAAAGCGAAGAAGAACTAAAGAGCCCCTTGATAAAAGTGAAAGCAGAGAGTGAAAAAGTTGACTTAAAGCTCAACATTCAGAAAACGAAGATCATGGCATCCGGTCCCATCACTTCATGGCAAATAGATGGGGAAACAGTGGCTGGCTTTATTTTTCTGGGCTCCAAAATCACTGCAGATGGTGATTCCAGCCATGAAATTAAAAGACACTTGCTCCTTGGAAGGAAAGTTATGACCAACCTACACAGCATATTAAAAAGCAGAGACATTACTTGGCCAACAAAGGTCTGTCTAGTCAAGGCTATGTTTTTTCCAGTGATCATGTATGGATGTGAGAGTTGGACTGTGAAGAAAGCTGAGTGCTGAAGAATTGATGCTTTTGAACTGTGGTGTTGGAGAAGATTCTTTAGAGTCCCTTGGACTGCAAGGAGATCCAACCAGTCCATACTAAAGGAGATCAGTCCTGGGTGTTCATTGGAAGGACTGATGCTGAAGCTGAAACTCCAATACTTTGGCCACCTGATGTGAAGAACTGACTCATTTGAAAAGACCCTGATGCTAGGAAAGATTCAGGGCAGGAGGAGAAGGGGATGACAGAGGATGAGATGGTTGAATGGCATCACCAACTAGATGGACATGAGTTTGAGTAAACTCTTGGAGTTGGTGATGGACAGGGAGGCCTGGCATGCTGAAGTTCATGGGGTTGCAAAGACACGACTGAGTGACTGAATTGATTGAAAAGTCATTTAAAAGAGAGTTGGCATATACACACCACCATGTGTTATCCGGGATTCCCATGTGGAGCTAGTGGTAAAGAACCTACCTGTTAATGCAAGAGATGTAAGAGACACAGGTTCAGTCCCTGGGTCTAGAAGATCCCCTGGAGGAGGGCATGACAACCGACTGCAGTATTCTTGCCTGGAGAATTCCATGGACAGAGGAGCCTGGTGGGCTACAGTTCATAGAGTCACAAAGAGTTGGACACGACTAAAGTGACTTAGCATGCACGAAGGTGTTATCCAACCATCCACAGATGAAATTTGGGTTCATTCACTTAAAAAAAAAAAAAAAAATATATATATATATATATATATATATATATATATGAAGTACTGACACACACTACAATGTGGATGAACCTTGAAACATTATGCTAAGTGAAAGAAGCCAGACACAAAAGACCACATGTTGTATGATTTTATATATGAAATGACCAGAACATGTGAACCCATAGACACAGAAAGCGGAGTTGTGGTTGCCAGAGGCTGGAGATAAGGAGTATGAGAAAGGACTGCTTAGTGGGTACAGATGTCCTTTTGGGGTGATGAAAATATTTTGGAACTAGAGATGGGTGTGTTGTGGGTGTATCTAATGCCACTGAAGTCTTCACTTTAATATAACAGCTAATTTTGTGTTTCGTGAATTTCACCACAATTTTTAAAGAGGAAGGAGATTTGTAGATAGTCAGCCAGGAGGCTCTTATGATGAGATTTTTTTCAGACATAGTGGAAATAGGGTAGAGGTTCCTATTAAGGAAATTTCTCAGGTTCCTTCCCTAAATCCCAGGAATGAGTTTGCCTTTGCTCAGGACTGCACTTGCCTCAGATAAAATATCCTAGCAGTGGCTTGTCTGGGAAGCAAGGTTAGCTCCAAGAAAGGCAGACGGGCTGGCTTCAGCCTTCCACTGGCAGGGATCCATCCTCTGCGGAGAAAAAGAAAACATAAGTAGCTAATGTTGACTGGAATTATTATTATTATTATCCTTATGCTATGTTGACCTTTTCTTTTCCATGGCCTAAAATCAGATTGTGTGCTGTTTATTCAGCTTTTGCCTGGGATTCTTTTTTAGGTTCTATTGATTCTCTACTGCTGCTGCAGCAGAACCAGGCCAAGGCGAGACCTGGTGGTTACACACAGCTCACTTCATGGTTTCACCCGCAGACACAGGAGGAGGTAGCGACACGGGTTTCTGGTCACTGATGGCACACAGCTTCTCTCTTTCTTGCTCATGCCCCAGGCTCACCTGGGAAGCCTACCCAGAGTCTTACCCAAGGGAACCCAACTCTGGGTTGCTGAGATTCCAGCCTCTAGAGTCGAGAAGTCTGAGACTTGAAGACCCACTCGCTCGATTCCCATTGGAGCTTTGATAAGAATGCCAGCCTTTCCTGGGGCAGGAAATCAGTGTCAGGAAAGGAAAGGATAAAAAGAAGGGGGAACTAGCTGGGAATGAGCTTTGAATACATAATGCTTTGCTGTCCTGCATTTTGATTTGAGTGAATGTACATTCAAAATTGCCTTTCTATGACAAAGCTCATCAGAAGGAGGTCCTATCTATCAGGGTGCAGTCAAAAGGCAGAAATCACTCTAGTTATTTTAACAAGGAAGATGGGATACAAAGAAATGTTAACGATAAGAGATACTTAACTGTTTTATTTTTTTAAAAGGCTGAAAGGAACCCTCGAGAAGTAGCATCACCTCAGGGAGAGAGATAAAAAGAGCAAGAACTAGGAGAGAAGCCCCTTTTCCCATCCCCAAGGCTGAGACTCAGAGCTTCTCAGAAGGGGGCTTAACTACCACAGGAATTTGCAAAGTGCTGGTGGTCAAGAAACTTTCTGGAAGGCAAAGTCCAGAGACAGCCTTGAGAAGCAAGTCATTGTCAGGGTATGAGTGGGAAGAGCTCTGGGAAGTGACCATTGCGGGGATAACATGGCCGGAGGGACAGTGGGAGCTTGGTTGCATCAGTCACTGGGCCACTGCAGAGAATGGTAACAACTGAAGGCTCAGAACTCAGAAGCAAAGAGTCTTCGCCTTGCACTGCCCTTCTAGAACCCTCCAGTGATGAAGGCCACGTTTGTCCAGTGGGCAAAGAGGAAGTGTGGACAGGCTCCAGCACTAGTATCAAAAATCAGGAGAAAGAAGAGTGGATCTGCACGTGAGAGATAATACATTGAAACTAGATTGACCGGCACCCCGTTCTAGATCTAGGCTCACTTTCAGGGGTTCCCAGTTCTAGGTCTGGCCTCACCTCCATGGGATCCCCATTCTAGACCCAGTCTCATCTCTGGGGGACCCCATTCTTGGTGTGGCCTCGCCTCCAGGGGACCCCATTCCAAGTGTGGCCTCACCTCTTGGGGACCCTCATTCTAGGTCTAATCTCATCCCTTCACCTCAGTTCCCTTCAGTGAACTGCTACCATAGAGTCTCCATCCCTGTTGCATGGAGACAGACAACATCCTTCACCAACTCCATTTCCCAGTGAGTGAGTGAGTGAAAGTCGTTCAGTCATGTCCAACTCTTTGCAACCTCATGAGCTATACAGTCCATGGAATTCTCCAGGCCAGAATACTGGAGTGGGTAGCCTTTCCCTTCTCCAGGGGATCTTCCCAACTCAGGGATCAAACCCAGGTCTCCCGCATTGCAGGCAGATTCTTTACCAGCTGAGCTACAAGCGAAGCCCAAGAATACTGGAGTGGGTAACCTATCCCTTCTCCAGGGGATTTTCTCAACCCAGGAATTGAACCGGGATCTCCTGCATTGCAGGCAGATTCTTTACCAGCTGAGCCACAAAGGAAGCCCCCATTTCCCAGTATTCAACAATATATCCAGGTGGGTCAAAGAACATCAATAAACTTTCCAAATCAACAGTCAATCAATGTGTTCACAGTGTCTCAGGAGGAGAAGAAAGGTAAAGAGGAGGACTTTCATAAACTTAGATAACTTAGATATGGCCCAGAATGGCTATATTTTCACCAAAGTCAGTTTCTTTTTCCTGATATACTCTGTTCCCAGTTTTCTGTTACAGTTAGGCTGATTATAGCCAGTGGGATGTAAGCAAAAGTAATATGTCCCACTTGAAGGCCTGGCCCCTAGAACAGCCCCAGCCCCTGTGTCCCCTCTTTGCCATGACCCACTAGCTGCCTGCAGAAGAGAGCTTCTAGGGAAGGGGATTAAGGCCCTGAGTCATCCTTTGGAGGAGAGCATCCCTGGAGAGTTGCCCAGCCAGGTATCTCCACCTTGGACTGTGATGAGAGGAGGGAATAAGCCCTTAGTGCACGGGTGTCCAGAGAAGCTGCATCTGAATAACTTGGAGACTTGCTAAAAATGCAAGTTCTCAGGCCTCAACCTGCACATACACATTGGAAACCCTGGGAGAAAGTTTCTATAAGCCCTGTATTTTAATAGAGGTTCTTCTATGGCTCAGATGGTAAAGAATCCACCTGCAAGGCTAGAGACCCAGGATCCTGGGTTAGGAGTATCCCCTGGAGAAGGAAATGGCAACCCACTCCAGTATCCTTGGAAATTCCATGGACAGAAGAGCCTTGCCATCTACAGTCCATAGGGTTGCAAAGAGTTGGACATGACTGAGCAACTAAGCATGCAAGCGTGTATTTTAATAAGGAGATTTGGACACTCTAAAGTTTGAGAACATCTGCCTTATTGTATAAGGACACTAAGATTTGGAGGGTTTTGTTAAGTCCACAGGAAGTCACAACATATAAATCAAAAACTGAGTCCTCAGTAACCAGTTAAAATTTGACCACTGTCTCACCAGGGACCTCTGTCACGACTCATTAATTCCAAGCCTGGACCAAGCTGATTAGGTCTTCATACAGTTGAAGATTACTAACCTCAGATATCACCTATGACACTTGACCGGGAACCAGGACTGCGTTCATTACATTGAGTTATTTTGGACAAGCTGGGTAACCTGATCATTTTATTGCCTCTGCAAAAAGAGCAGATCAACCCCCCACCCATGTACTAGTCACTTGGAGGAAATCCTCAGAGAAGGATGAGCTAGTAGATTGCATGTCCATGTTTAGAGAAATTCTATATGACTGTTTTTATACCCATCAAATTTTACGAAACGAAAAGCAGCCACTCTTCAGCCCCATATACCAGCTGCAGACAAGGGACTATGCAGATGCAAATAGTCTAGGCTAGCTCATTTTCAATTTAGAACTTTCCTAATGCTAAGTTTTCTGTTTCAACTGTTGGCCAAAATGGAATACCATCTCTACAAAAAATTTGGGCTGTTTAAGTTCCCAAATATAAAGTCCAAATTTTAGGGGTTTTGAAATCACATACTTTTCCCAGGAGGAAAAGTATCATCATTCCAGAGAAATGGAAGCTTGGAAAGAGCATCTAATATCAAAGCGATGTGTTTAATTAGCCACGTGGGTAAACAAGAGCTGCCAGGAATGTGGTGGCTCAGAGGAGAATCGTGGCATTTAGTTCCAGCTCTGTGCAAAGCCACATCTTCAGCACTTAGTTCAGAAGTAATTACCATCTTGCTGGCCCTCGGGTAGAGGGAGAAAAGAAATAACTATATTCATCTTGTGATTAAATGGCAATTAGCAGCTAAGTGCCCTGCAATAACATGGCAGTTACCACCTCATCACAGCGTCAGCAGCTTCCCTGGCCAATCCCACCAGCCTGCTGGGTATCAGAGCCCAGCGCTGCAGGTCTAGGACCGTGGGGAGGACCCAGGCACCAGCCAGAGTGAGGCACAAATTAGTGGTTAAAAGTGTGTACTCTACAGCCAAGCAGCTTAGGTTCCAAACACAGCCTCACCACTTATCAACTTGCCAACTTGGCCAAGTTGCTAAAAGTTTTTAGTGTCAGTGTCCTCATCTGAAAACTGAAGGAAAGGAGTTGTTTCTAACACATAGTGTGGTGAGCATGAGGCTTAAGTGAGTTACTAGACGCAGTGTTTACTAGAGCTCCTAGAACACAAAATATCTCCAGAGATGGCTAATGTTTCCCCATGCTTCTCCTCCATGGGGCTGGGACAGATTAACTCTTTCCTGCCTTGCATGCATGATTTAATGCTTAAAATCATTTTAAGTATATGTACCACCAAAGCAAACACAAGCACAGATAAAAAGAACCCTCTCTTATATCACCCTGCCTCTTTGGTTCTGAGTGAATTCTGATTTATCCTCCACCCAAGGGACCACCCTCAGTTGCTCCAGATTGTGAAATAAATAGAAGCAATGTCTGAGAAGGCCTGAACAGAAGTTGTTTATCACCCCCAAAAGAGCAAGGCGATGGATTTGGACAAGAAATTGCATCTCGAGACAGAATGAATGAGGATGAACCAAAGTAAGACCACAGGGATGGTGGGTGTGGCCAAGTTCTCGATTATCTACTTTACAACCAACATTGCTCCTCAGGTTGGCATCTCCTCTCCCCAGAGATTTGGTGAACTTGGTGCACCAGTGATTTCTGAAATTAGTTTTAAAACATAAGCAGATGGTAAATCTGTTGTAAAACCAAAGAGCCTTTTTAAGGCTACACATTTGGGGGCAGCAGGGTTCTTTGTTCTCAGATGCTTGCCCACCCCTTGCCCTACTCAACACTTAGTAGTTGGGAACTTCTTTCCCCATGCCCCTTGTCAATTAGTGTAGTCCATCTGGAGACAGTGGTAAAACCAGAGGCTCTTATCCTACCTGTAGCAGAGCTTCCAACAGTGCCTGCATCTCCTCTCAGAGAGCCCCGCACGGTGAGCTCCCAGGTCTGGTCAGGACATCCCCACTCTGGGACTCCAGTGCAATACCACATCCTTGCAACGCCCTTCTCCAGCCCAAGAGGTGGCAGCGGAATGTTCTTATTGCTCATCTCTGATGGCCTAATGGCTCTCTAGTTGTTTCTTAGCTCCTACATCACATACGTAAACAATTCCCTTCATTAAATTCCCTCTGTTTGAAATACCTATGCTGGATTTTATTTCCTGAAGAAACCCTGACTGATAAACCATTGCTTCATCTATATTATTTCCGCCCCCCCTCCAATATCTCAGTGAGAAAAGCACTGGACTTGGAGAAGGCAATGGCACCCCACTCCAGTACTCTTGCCTGGAAAATCCCATGGGCGGAGGAGCCTGGTGGGCTGCAGTCCATGGGGTTGCAAAGAGTCTGACACAACTGAGCGACTTCACGTTCACTTTCATGCATTGGAGAAGGAAATGGCAACCCACTCCAGTGTTCTTGCCTGGAGAATCCCAGGGACGGCAGAGCCTGGTGGGCTGCCGTCTCTGGGGTCGCACAGAGTCGGACATGACTGAAGCGACTTAGCAGCAGCAACAGGAATCAGGAGCCCTGAGTTCTGGTCCCAGTTCTACAAATAACTGACAGTATTCCCGAGGGCATTCTTCTCTGTGCTTTGGTTTCCTAATAAATAAGATGATTGGGCTAGGGGACTTCTAAGATTACTTTCAGCCATAAAGTTCTGGGACTAGACATTCTGACCAGTGTCACCGTGTGGGGCCCAGTGGCATTGACTTACTCCCTGAGTTGGTTGGAGAACATTCCCAAGTGCGCCGCTTTACATTAGCAGCTGAGACAGAGCAAGGTGGTCTTGGCCGTGTTGTAGGTGGTGGAAGGAATTGAGGAGGGTGGCGGTGGATGGTCTGCATGTGTGGAGGGGTGGTCACACATATGCTTGTATGTGCTCGGGATTCCCTAAGAAACCTTCGTTGGCACATTGTTCTCTCTCGATTCACGATTCCCACTTTTATCTCTTAGATTTAAAATGATAGCTTAGCACATTAGCGTTGCAAGATGGAGACTGGTAAGGATGATACTATATAAATTAACATCCTAGCCAAATTAGTATAAAGATACTAAGTCACAAGCATGAATACATGGCATATTTGATGTCTTAACAAGTAGATTCTATTTTCTTTCTCTCCTCTGAACTACGAGTTCTCAATCATTTTTTTTCACACAACAGTGTGATCAGTTATGGGCCATAGTTGGGTATATAGCTGGTATATGCTTCTGCTGCTAAGTCGCTTCAGTCGTGTCCGACTCTGTGCGACCCCATAGACGGCAGCCCACCAGGCTCCCCCATCCCTGGGATTCTCCAGGCAAGAACACTGGAGTGGGTTGCCATTTCCCTCTCCAGTGCATGAAAATGAAAAGTGAAAGTGAAGTCGCTCAGACGTGTCTGACTTTAGCAACCCCATGGACTGCAGCCTACCAGGCTCCTCCATCCATGGGATTTTCCAGGCAAGAGTACCAGAGTGGGTTGCCATTGCCTTCTCCGAAACAACACTTATAGAGTAAGCTTTTAACTGGTTTTAAGCTACAGTTGCAATCAAATACATTTTTAAGTCAGTTATCAGTTTATGCCCTTTACTGATAAGATATTTAAATATAAGCTTATATGCATGCAGGTATGTTTACATACAACACACACACAAACACACACCCTCACATTTGCAAAATTCACCCTTGAAGATACTACTACAGTGAAAACTCTTCATAGAAGTTATCTTCTCGGGCAAATAGATAGTCCTAAACTTCACTCACAGTAATCTATTTTCTTTTAACTCCTCAGTCAGTACTTCATAAAAAGGCTGATAATAAGCTTTTTTATCAGAAACCAGTACTGAAATATTAATATTAATCTGTAACTGCAGTGTCCAATAGGGTAGCCACTAAACACATGTGGTTATTAAGCACTTGAGATATGGCTGATTCGAATCAATTTGTAGCATAAATACAAACACTCACCAGATTTTAAATCCTCAGTATGAGAAAAATACGACTTTCCAGGTGGCGCTCTCAGTAAAGAACCTGCCTGCTAATGCAGGAGACACAAGAGACTGGAATTCTATCCCTGGGTCAAGAAGATGCCCTGGAGTAGAAAATGGCAACCAACTCCAGTATTCTTGCCTGAAAAATTCCATGAACAGAGGAGCCTTGTCCATAGGGCTGCAAAGAGTTGGACACAACTGAGCACAGGAGAAAGATAAACATAATATATCTCATGAATATTTTTATGTTGATTGCATGTTGAAATTATAATATTTTGGATACATTGTTACAACTCAACATGTGCTGTTTTTAATTAGAAAATACTAAAATACATCGCATCATATTTCTACTGGGCAGCACTGATTCTAGAAGTTAAAGTGAACAAAAAGATATTTCTACTGTGTTTTCTTACAGAAGAACCTTGATGAGAGGCAGCAGTATTGACCACAATTGATGGGGGCAGGGATGGAGACTGGCCAAATTTACAGGAAAGATGGATGGTTGGAGTTTCAACCTGCTGACACTCAAATCAAGCTTCAGTCTATACAGAAAATAGCAAAGACCCAATTAATGGTGCTGTACACTGAAAACAGCATCTCTGTGTTAACAGTTTGTGCGTTCTTCCGAAGCCCAAGAGACAAGGGCCTGAGGTGATTTCTCTTATTGATTGAAACCTGAAGAAAGTAAGGACCTTGGAGTTAAAGTTTCCAAGGCTTGACTTCCCATATTGTCTCCCATTTCAGTATCATTCAAAAGCACACGTCAAAAATAAGTCTTACAAACATACAAGAGACTTTAAAGCTTTGGGCTTCCTTCCCAGGTGGCACTAGCGGTAAAAAACCCACCTGCCAATGCAGGAGACATATAAGAGATGTGGATTTGACCCCTGGGTCAGGAAGATCCCCTGAAGAAGGGCATGGTAATCCACTCCAGTATTCTTGCCTGGAGAATCCCCATGGACAGAGGAGCCTGGCGTGCTACAGTCCATGGGGTCGCACAGTTTTGGACAAGCCTGAAGCGACTTAGCACGCGCACACACACTTAGCTTTAAGACATTCAGTGGGAAAAGATTGCATACACATCGCATCTTACATCTAAATAATTATATTCATCATCTCAGTCCTTGCACATAGCATGAAACCTGGTACACAGTGGGTGCTTAATGATATTTGCTGAATGCACCAAAGGAACAACTCAAATATGGCAGTTATTGAAATTTGGATCCACTTCCCTTGTGGCTCAGATGGTAAAGCGTCTACCTGCAATGCGGGAGACCTGGGTTCAATCCCTCTGGAGATTGATCCAGGAAGGTCAGGAAGATCCTCTGGAGAAGGAAATGGCAACCCACTCCAGTACTCTTGCCTGGAAAAGCCCACGGATGGAGGAGCCTGGTAGGCTACAGTCCATGGGGTCACAAAGGGTCGGACAGTACTAAGCGACTTCACTCACTCACATGCTGCTTAAGATAAGGAAACAAAGACGCAGTTCTAGAAAATCAGAATCATAGTTAAAGAAATTATCAAGAACAGATCACAGTCATTAAAAGGATGAAAAACTAAACCCAGCTTTTTCAGAATTCCATTGTTGTTCAATCACTCAGTTGTGTCCGACTCTTTGCAACCCCGTGGACTGCAGCACACCAGGCTTCCCTGTCCTTCACTATCTCCCTGAGTGATGCTATCCAACCATCTCATCCTCTGTCGTCCCCTTCTCTTCCTGCCTTCATACTTTCCCAGCATCAGACTCTTCTCCAGTGAGTCACTTCTTCCGATCTGGTGGCCAAAGGACTGGAGCTTCAGCTTCAGCATCAGTCCTTCCAATGAATATTCAGGACTGATTTTCTTTCGGATAGACTTGTTGGATCTCTTTGCAGTCCAAGGGACTCTCAAGAGTCTTCTCAAGCATCACCACTCCAAGGCATTAATTCTTCAGCACTCAGCCTTTTTTATTGTCCAACTCTCACATTCATGCATGACTACTAGAAAAGTCATAGCCTTGACTATATGGATCTTTGTCAGCAAAGTAATATGTCTGCTTTATAATACACTGTCTAGGTTGGTCATAGTTTTTCTTCCAAGGAGCAAGCGTCTTTTAATTTCATGGCTGCAGTCACTGTCCACAGTGATTTTGGAGCCCAAGAAAATAAAGTCTGTTACTGTTTCCATTGTTTCCCCATCTATTTGCCATGAAGTGATGGGACCAGATGCCATGATCTTCACTTTTTGAACGTTGAATTTTAAGCCAGTTTTTTTACTCTCTTCTTGCACCTTCATCAAGAGGCTCTTTAATTCCTCTTCACTTTCTGCCACAAGGGTGGTGTCATCTGCATACCTGAGATTATTGATATTTCTCCCAGCAAATTAATTCCAGCCTGTGCTTCATCCAGCCCAGCATTTCTCATGATGTACTCTACATATAAGTTAAATAAGCAGGGTGACAATATACAGCCTTGATGTACTCCTTTCCCAGTTTGGAACCAGTCCATTGTTCCATGTCCAGTTTTAACTGCTGCTTCTTGACCTGCATACAGGTTTCACAGGAGACAGGTAAGATGGTCTGGTATTCCCATCTCTTTAAGAATTTTCCACAGTTTGTTGTGATCTACACAGTCAAAGGCTTTAGCATAGTCAGGAAGCAGATGTTTTTTTGCAATTCTCTAGCTTTTTCTATGATACAACAGGTATTGGCAATTTGATCTCTGGTTCCTCTGCCTTTTTAATTCCAGCTTGTACATCTGGAAGTTCTCAGTTCACATACTGTTGAAGACTTGCTTGGAGAATTTTGAACATCACTTTGCTAGTGTGTGAGATGAGTGCAATTATGCAGTAGTTTGAACAATCTTTGGCATTGCCCTTCTTTGGGATTGGAATGAAAACTGACCTTTTCCAGTCCTGTGGCCACTGCTGAGTTTTCCAAATTTGCTGGCATATTGAGTGCAGCACTTCAACATCATCTTATAGGGTTTTAAATAACTCAGCTGGAATTCCATCACCTCCACTAGCTTTGTTCATGGTGATGCTTCCTAAGGTCCACGTGACTTCGCATTCCAGGATGTCTGGTTCTAGATGAGTGATCACACCATCATGGTTATCCAGGTCATTAAGATCTTTTTTATACAGTTCTGTGTATTCTTTCCACCTCTTCTTAATATCTTCTGTTTCAATTAGGTCCATACCATTTCTGTCCTTCATTGTGCCTATCTTCTCAAGAAGAGTTCCCTTGGAATGTCTCATTTTCTTGAAGACATCTCTAGTCTTTCCCATTCTATTGTTTTCCTCTGTTTCTTTACATTGTTCACTTAAAAAGGCTTTCTTATGTCTCCTTGCGATTCTCTGGAACTCTGCATTCAGATGGGTATATCTTTCCTTTTCTCCTTTACCTTTTGCTTCTCTTCTTTTCTCATCTATTTGTAAGGCCTCTTCTGACAACCACTTTGCTTTTTTGCATTTCTTTTTCTTGGGGGTGATCTTGATCACTACAGCCTGTACAATGTTCCAAACCTCAGTCCATAGTTCTTCAGGCACTCTGTCTATCAGATATAAATCCTTGAATCAATTTGTCACTTCCACTGAATAATCATAAAGGATTTGATTTCAGTGAATGGTCTAGTGGCTTTCCCTACATTCTTCAATTTAATTCTGAATTTGGCAATAAGGAGTTCATCATCTGAGCCACAGTCTGCTTCCGGTCTTGTTTTTGCTGACTGTATAGAGCTTCTCCATCTTCACTGCAAAGAATATAATCAATATGATTTGGGTATTGATCATCTGATGATGTCCCTGTGTAGAGTCATCTCTTGTGGTGTTGGAAGAGGGTGTTTGCTATGACCAGTGCATTCTCTTGGAAAAACTCTGTTAGCCTTTGTCCTGTTTCATTTTGTACTCCAAGGCCAAGTTTGCCTGTTACTCCAGGTATCTCTTGACTTCCTACTTTTGCATTCCAGTCCCCTGTGATGAAAAGGACATCTCCTTTTGATGTTAGTTCTAGAAGGTCATATAGCTCTTCATAGAACCATTCAACTTCAGCTTCTTCGGTTTCAGTGGTCGGGTCATAGACATGGATTATTGTGATATTGAACAGTTTGCCTTGGAAATGAACAGAGATCATTCTGCTGTTTTTGAGATTGTTTGAGATGGCACCCAAGTACTGACTCTTTCGTTAATTATGATGGCTATTCCATTTCTTCTAAGGAATTCTTGCCCACAATAGTAGATATAATGGTCATCTGAGTTAAATTCATTCTTTCCTGTCCATTTTAGATCACTGATTCCTAAAACTGTCAATGTTTACTCTTGCCATCTCCTCTTTGACCACTTCCAATTTACCTTGATTCGTGGAACTAACATTCCAGATTCCTATACAATATTGTTCTTTACAGCATTGGATTTTACTTTCACCACCAGACATATCCACAACTGGGTGTTGAGTCCACTTTGGCCCAGGCTCTCCAGTACTCTTGCCTGGAAAATACCATGGCCAGAGGAGTCTGGTAGGCTGCAGTCCATGGGGTTGCAAAGAGTTGGACACAACTGAGCGACCTCACTTTCACTTTTCACTTTCATGCATCAGAGAAGGAAATGGCAACCCACTCCAGTGTTCTTGCCTGGAGAATCCCAGGGACAGAGGCGCCTGGTAGGCTGCCATCTATAGGGTCACACAGAATCAGACACGACTGAAGCGACTTAGCAGCAGCAGCAGCAGCTTCAATCTTTCTGGAATTATTTCTCCGCTCATCTTCAGTAGCATGTTGGACACCTTCCAATCTGGGGAGTTCATCTCTCAGTGTCATATCTTTCTGACTTTTCATACTGTTCATGGATTCTCAAGGCAAGAATGTTGAAGTGGTTTGCCATTCCCTTCTCCAGTGGACCACATTTTTTTCAGAACTCTCCACCATGACCCGCTCATCTTGGGTGGCCCTACATGGCATTGCTCTTGGTTTCAGTGATTTAGGCAAAGAGCTTAACTGAGGAGGATCTTGATTTTTCTGCCAGTTATGTAATAACCATCTTGATAGTTTTTTAATAAGAAAAAGAAGCCTGGTCTCTTTGCTATCTCAATGTGTACTGGTTTGCATTATTTTTGTTCAATCTTTTTACACTTACAAAAAAATCTATTTAAACTTCACATTCTTTTTCCTTTGAATGGATAGTGTGGGCACCGGGTAGACCTCAGGGGCTTTTGGGGTGGATAAGACCAATAACAGGAATTGCTAATGTGGTTTCTATTGAATGTGATGGATTCATTAGGTAAAATCCTTTGATAAATCGAGAGTACTACATTTTTACTCCATTCGTCTTTGTCTTTTGGATTCCAAGGCGACATTGCTGACAGTTCCACTTTGAGCTAAATGAGCAGCCTTGCTTGAAGAAACTGGTTTAAGGGACTTTCACAAGCCCTTGCATTTGCCTTGAAGTCACACTGAAACTTCTCTGCAAAGAAGAGCCCTCAATCTCCCCAGTGAGTCACAGCAATGAGACCCAAGCCTCCTCCCTTTCACATAGTAAGTCAACCTAGACACAACCAGTGTGGTGGTTAATATCCCAACCAGTGTGGTCGTTAATATCCCAGTCCTATTTTTCTTTTACAATCAAATGGAAAGTTTTAATATATATAATATACATAAAAGAGTTACACTCCACAACCAAGTGGGATTTATTCCAAGGATTCAAGGCTGGTTTAACATGCAAAACTCAAATGTAATATGAACTTTCTAGGTGGCTCAGCCAATGCAGGACATGTGGGTTATAATCCTTGGGTCAGGAAAATCCCCTAGGGAAGGAAATGGCAACCCACCCCAGGATCCTTGCCTGAAAAAATTTCATGGACAGAGGAGCCTGGCAGGCTATAGTCCATGGGGTCGCAAAGAGTTGGATGTGACTGAGTGCCTGATCCCACACCCGTCTATCTAACCTGTCATCTGTCATTATCGTTCAATTTCTATCCATCTATCTATCAATGAGAGGGAGATAGAGAATGGGACAGAGTAAGCAAGAGAGAAGGATCTTGTGTCACTAGCATGTCACATCCTCGACCCTCTGTGGCTTCAGTTCTTTTAAGCCACTCCAGTTGTGACAATTTGTCCCCGTAGCCCCAGGAAATGAATACGTCAGGTGACAAGGCTCAGCAGAACCCAGAGAACAAATGAATCTGACAGTTTGTTCAGAAAGGCTGGGAGTAAGCTTGTCTTGGCCAAGTCTATGAAGAGCGGAGGTCCTGCTCAGCAGTGTGCGTTCTCTGTGAGACTAAAGCTTCCCAGACCTATGTTGTTCAGATTTATTCATAACTGCTCTTCCTGGCTGCACCCATATGCCTTTAAGGAGCTCACCTCCTCCTGCAAAGGTATCCACCCTTGGGCTCCCCTGTGAGCCTCTGGATAGAAAGAATAATGCTCTTATGGTCCTTATGGCCTCAGCATCCAGGGCCACGTCCACCACATACAGGAGCTTAATAAACATCTGCCAAGTGGACCAATGGAATCAATCTGTGATCAAGAGTCCTCCTTGGAGCATACATGCATTTCACAATAACTCCTGTGTCTCCATTCCAGCTCTTTCCCTAAATACCTCCTCCAAGTGGGCCTCTTTGGGGCCAACATGGTGTCAGGCCCACTCCCTGACCTGATCAGGCTTCATCACATAGATCCCTTAGCTGCCGAGTGGAGGCTGTGAAGCACACCATGCTCTCCTCTTGCATTTTCACATTCAGGGCTATCCTTTATTTGTTTAAAATCCTACCCCTTCAAATCTCAGCTCAAATGCAGTGACTTCTAGGAACCCTTTCTGAATTTCCTAAAGCAGCTTTGACCTTCCTCCTCTACTGCATTATGGAAACCCTTAGCTTTGAAGCCTTTGACTGTGTGGATCACAACAAACTGTGGAAAATTCTTCAAGAGATGAGAATATCAGACCACCTGATCTGCCTTCTGAGAAATCTGTATGCTGGTCAGGAAGCAACAGTTAGAACTGAACATGGAACAACAGACTGGTTCCTAATTGGGAAAACAGTACATCAGGCTGTATATTGTCACCCTGCTTATTTAACTTATATCCACAGTACATCATGTGAAATGCTGGACTGGATGAAGCACAAGCTGGAATCAAGAATGACAGAAGAAATATCAATAACCTCAGAGATGCAGATGACACCACCCTTATGGCAGAAAGTGAAGAAGAGCCTCTTGATGAAGGCGAAAGAAGAGAGTGAAAAAGTTGGCTTAAAGCTCAACGTTCAGAAAACTAAGATCATGGCATCCAGTCCCATCACTTCATGGAAAATAGATGGGGAAACAATAGTAAAAGACTATTTTTGGGAGGCTCCAAAATCACTGCAGATGGTGACTGCAGCCAAGAAATTAAAAGACGCTTGCTCCTTGGAAGAAAAGCTATGACCAACATAGACAGCATATTAAACTATAGAGACATTACTTTGCTAAGAAAGGTCCATCTAGTCAAAGCTATGGTTTTTCCAGTAGTCATGTATGGATATGAGAGTTGGGCCATAAAGAAAGCTGAGCTCCAAAGAATTGATGCTTTTGAATTGTGGTGCTGGAGAAGACTCTTGAGAGTCCCTTGGACTGCAAGGAGATCCAACCAGTCAATCCTACAGGAAATCAGTCCTGAATACTCATTGGAAGGATTGGTGCTGAAGCTGAAACTCCAATACTATGGCCACCTGATGCAAAGAACTGAGTCATTGGAAAAGACCCTGATGCTGGGAAAGATTGAAGGCTGGAGGAGAAGGCGATAACAGAGAATAAGATGATTGGATGGCATCACCAACTAGATGGACATGAGTTTGAGTAAGGTCCAGGAGTTAGTGATGGACAGGGAAGCCTGGCATGCTGCAGTCCATGGAGTTGCAAAGAGTCAGACATGATTGAGCAACTGAACTGACTGACTAACTGACTAGCTCTGAAGCCTAGCTGTGTTCTTTATTCTGGTGGTGGAGGAGGTGATGATATTGATATGATCGAGCCCCTCAGCTAGGTGTCCTTCCCTTCATCATTCCAAGTATCCAGTTTTATTGTAATTTCTTGCTTGTCTGCCCACTATGTTAAGAAGCTCCAGAGGACAGAAGACAAGTCTTTTCCCCTTGAAATCTGCAATATCCACCTGCCATGCAGAAGGCATTCAACCAGTAACCCCTAGGGAAAAGTTTGGTTTTTCTTGTGCTCTCCATTGAACCAGGGGTCAGCTAACTATGACGCACATGCCAAACCCAACTCATGGCCAGATTCTGTATAGTGAGTGAATGGATTGGAGACTGACTATAGATGGCCTCAACAAAGCCTACTGTATTTACTCTCTGGTCCTTTACAGAAAAGGTTTACTGACCTCTACCCTAAGCACACAAACACGGTCTGGCTTGTATAATAATTTCGCTGTGGTTGCAGTTTCTTATCTGATGACCTCCTTTCAGCTTACCCAGAAATTCTCCCAAAGACTCAGGAACAGATCCAACCCAGACAGCCTGGATGGAGCAAATGCCAACCACCCTCCAAAAGGAGGCACTTTCATGTTTTCAAAGTATCTGTCAGTACCTCAGATTTTAAAATTTCTCCCTAAGCCATTGTAAATGGAGTCTACAATTTCAAAAGCATTATCACTTCAGAGGAAGGCAGACTCACTTCCCTTGCCTGTGCAGCCAAGCTGCTATAAGATCCCTGGTAGGAAGTTAAGTTTCTCAAAGAGAAACCAGTAACTGGGCTGAGCTGGTAAAAGTAGCTCTTCCTTATCCACAGAGTATATGTTCCAAGACCCCCCCAGTGGATGCCTGAAACCATGGATACGGACTGAACCCTATTTATACTCTTTTTCTCTCTACATACATAGATATCAAAAAGTTTAATTTATAAATTAGGCTTGGTAAGAAATTAACATCAGTTCAGTTGCTCAGTTGTGTCCTACTCTGTGACCCCATGGACTGCAGCATGCCAGGCCTCCCTGTCCATCACCAACTCCCATGCTTACTCAAACTCATGTCCATTGAGTTGGTGATGCCATCCAACCATCTCATTTTCTGTTGTCCCCTTCTCCTCTCTCCTTCAATCTTTCCCAGCATTGGGGTCTTTTCCAGTGAGTCAGTTCTTCACATCAGGAGGCCAAAGTATTGGAGTTCCGCTTCAGCATCAGTCCTACCAATGAATATTCAAGACTGATTTCCTTTAAGATGTTCTGGTTGGATCTCCTTGCAGTCCAAGGGACTCTCAAGAGTCTTCTCCACACCACAGTTCAAAAGCATCAATTCTTCGGCGCTCAGCTTTCTTTATGGTCCAACTCTCACATCCATACATGACTACTGGAAAAACCATAGTTTTGATTAGATGGACCTTTGTTGGCAAAGTAACTGATAATATATAGAACAATTGCAACAATAAACTATAATAAAAGTTATGTGAATGCCGTCTCTCTCTTTCTCTCAAAATATCTTATTGTACAAACTTAATGCCTTTTACATCCTAAGTGTTTACTGGGCACTGTGGCCATAGTTTTTGCACTTTGAAGTGTGACAGTAAAATCTACACAAGTTCTTTTTCCTTCTTCACCATTTCACAGATAAAAGAGTCCTGCTTACCATAGATCTGAGCAACACCAGCATGTGATTTCTTTTCTTTCCTTAAGTTGAGAGCATTCACCTTTTCACTTAAACAAAGTACTTTAAGGCTTCTCTTTGGTGCAGCTGACTTGAGAGCGTCACTCTCTTTGAACTTTGAGGCCATTATTGAGCAAAATAAGGGTCCCTTGAACACAAACCCTGTACCACCACAACAGTGATCTGATAACCAGGACGGCTACTAAGTGACTAAGGAGCAGGGTGCTCTGGACAGAGGGATGATTGGCATCCCAGATGACATGAATCTGAGCATGGGATGGCGCAGATGGCATGAGATCTCTTCATGTTACTCAGAACAACTTAAACCTTAATGAGCTGTTTATTTCTGGAAGTGAAAATGTCGCTCAGTCATGTCCCACTCTTTGACACCCCATGGACTATACAGTCCATGGAATTCTCCAGGCCAGAATACTGGAGTGGGTAGCCTTTCCCTTTGCCAGGGGATCTTCCCAACCCAGGGATAAAACCCAGGTCTCCTGCATGGCAGGTGGATTCTTTACCAGCTGAGCCACGAGGAAAATCCTTATACCTGGAATTTTCCATTTAATATTTTTGAACCCTGGGTGACCACAGGTAATGGAAGCTGCAAAATGCAAGACCATGCATGGTGGGGGTTGGGGGCTTAGATTTGCTGTGTAGGAAACGTGTCCTCAGCATGAGGAAGAGAACCCAACACTGTGCAGACAAAGTGAAATCCACCCAAAGTGTGGTGTGTTTTGTGTGTGTGTGTGCGTGAGCACATGTGTGTATTCACGCTGCATGTAACCAACCTGGCTGGTCTGAACTGTGTTCTAGGGTTGGGCGATTTCATTCTTCTCCACTGGGGAAAACCTCTTTTCCATAAGCCCTTCCAACTTGCCTATCTTTGTGTTTGCATTACTTCCTTGTTGTCCGTTTTTATAAGTAAAACTTTTCTCTAATGATGACTGCATCTCCCTAAAAGCTTCTCCCGAGTTCTTTTCAAAGCAGCTGGATCCATCTTAATATTTTCCCACCGTAATTGCCTCAGGCCAATTTCTTTTAAAGGAATTAAAAATGCAAATCTAATATTCTAATTGCATAATAGGATCATCTTGGCAGCTCGATCAATACTATCTCCCACTGTCAATACTATGGCCAGACTGCGTGGATGTCAGAGCCCACTGGTCTCACTTTATCACTGGCCCCGTGGCCCATCCACATCCATAAGATGTGACATTTTATGGGTGGCCTTCCATCAGTCAGCTCTAATATTTGAGCATCACAGAGAGGCAGGTTGTCATCTCAGCATCCGCCTTGCCCTGTACCAGACCACACACAGATGAATCCTTCATGGTTTCCAGGACTAAGTTAAACAGCAAGAAAGAGCCTGGTTGACAACCACCCACAGGATTGTTTTTCCAGGTCACCATGCAATGGAATTGGGGCTTTCCAGGTGGCCCCAGTGGTAAAGAACCTGTCTGCCAATGCAGGAGATGTAAGAGATGTGAGTTTGATCCCTAGGTTGTGAAGCTTCCCTGGAGGAGAGCACGGCAACCCACTCCAGGATTCTTGCCTGGAGAAACCCATGAACAGAGGAGTCTGGCAGGCTACAGCCCGCCGGGGGGAAGAGGGGGGGGGGCGCGGGGGGGGGGGGCGGTCACAAAGACTTAGCATGCACATACATTCAATGAAATTAGAAGCAAAGGACCTACCCCCAAAGGACAAGTCACCCCCAAAGATCCCCAATCTGTCAATGCAGTTACAGATCATTACCGATGACACAGGCCTGGAGTCAGGAGACCCTGGCTGAGAGATCCAGCTCAGCCAGTCTTCAGAGGTCCCCTTGAGCAAGTCATCTAGGCTCTAGGTGCCTCAGTTTCCCCTTCTACAAATAACCCTGTTCACCTAGGCTGAATGTTAAGGTCCCTGTCAACCTAAAACTTATTTTACTTCTAGAAGAGTAAAGCTCATACTCTGAGTAGCAAGAATGAGGAATATTGTCAGTTGATTAAGATAAGAAACATCATTACTACTTCTGGGCTATTTGCCAATTAACATTAGAAACATCATAATTAACACATCATACAAATTCTCCTTCCATTAAGAAGTTTTTTCCAATAGATCTCCTTCACCCTCTCTCTCAGCTGATTTTTTTTTAAGTTTCAAATACCATACAATTTGATCCAAAACACAATCATTCAATTTACCCACCTCAGCCAGAAAAAAAGTGCTTGTGAAAGCTATGTCAAAGATCGTAAATTTCCTTAAACAGATCTAAGCAACTGGAGTGTAGCAAAACTTTAGGTTCTTCTTAAATCTGATTATAGAGCAAACTGATTTAGAATAGTAACTGGGCCAAAGTCTTTTAGATTCTCTGAAGAACACCTTTCCAAATTGACAGCACACAGTAAAATTAAAAAAAAAAAAAAATTGGTTTTTTTTTGGCTAGAGAGAGAAGTGCTCCGTGTATATCTGTGGGAGTCTTACATGTAAATATAGTAAAAATTGTTATTTATGTCCTTTTTTTTGTAGTTTATTCAATTATCGGTTTTCCAATATAGGTTGGGTCTTGTGTAAGGACCCAGCACACGTGTGCATTTCTTTATTCGGGTCTCAAAGTGACGTCAGGGGTCAGCAGAGAGTGGAGTCCTTGTTTCCAGAGGAAGAAACCGAGGCTGGGGGACAGTCAGAGACATCCCCAGGAATTACCAGGAGCCATGAAAGTGACAGAAGATTCCAGGATTGTTCGAGAAAACAGGAAGGAAAGGAAAGGTTCTGAAGAGTTGAGGCGGCAAAGGGTTCGGTTTTCAGAAAGGGTGTAAGGAGGACGTGGAGACAGGGAGGAAGTGGGGGGAGAGGCAGGGTTATTCTGTGAAATACAGACCAGTGGGCTTGATATTGATCCTTGGCAGAGCACGAGGACGAATCGTGACGGGTTGATCTGTGCGCCTGGGGACGAGAAAACAGGGACTGCCAAGAGGCTGCCGACTCCTAGACAAGCCATCCCAATCTAATCTCGTTTCCTCTCCTGATAGGGTTATTAGGCTGGTTGATCAGCGGATCTGGATTTCAGCAAGGCACTTGACAGAGTCGCTCAGGATATTCTTGTGGACAAGAAGGAGAAATGGGGATGGGACCAGGGGACGGTTAAGTGAATTTGTAACTGGTTGAACAAGCGTGTCCAAAGCGTTGATTAATAGAGTGATGTCAGCCTGGGAGGAGGGAGCTGTGTGCCCTGGGGCTCTGCGTTTTGCTCTGTTCTGTTTAACCAGCTTATCAGTGTCTTGAGTGGTGTTGTAGGAGGCAGGCTTGTTAGAACGCGGAAGGACATAAATACGGGGTCAGTAACAGATTAAACAAAAGAATCGTGATCCAAAACCTTCTCCTCCTGCTAGTCCAATGGCCCCCAACACCTTAAAGAAGAAAAGTAATAGAAATGAGTGCACAATCCTTTAATTAATTCCCAAATCAATAATAGCACAATAGAGAATGTTGGCTTAGGAGCAGTTCAAGGAGGGAAGACAGAGTTCTAGGCCCAATATACTCCCGTAACTGTGGTAGTCAATAGCAAAATCTAAGGGGTCTTGGATATCATCACAGATTTCCAGGGCCCCCTCTAAAAGTAGCTGTGATCTTGCTAGCTGGTGGGCTGGTGGAGACCCAGGTTCAATCAGGCACTGTATTTAAAGGCCAAGTAAGAGAAAATTGACTTCCCTGGTGGCTCAGACAGTAAAGCGTCTGCCTGCAATGCAGGACACTGGGTTCAATCCCCGGGTCAGGAAGATCTCCTGGAGAAGGAAATGGCAAGACACTCCAGTATTCTAGCCTGGAAAATCCCATGGACAGAGGAGCCTGCTACAGTCCATGGGGTCGCAAAGAATCGCACATGGCTGAGCAACTTCACTTTCTTTTTTCAAGAGAAAATTCATAGGAGAAGAACAATATGAGTGAGACTTGTGGCTACCATACTAGGCGAGGGATGGTAAACAAGCTTGGTGATATCTACCCAAGGAGAAGCAAGATGGCAACCTTCTAATATCTGGATCGCTAACAGCGGAGAAGGCAATGGCACCCCACTCCAGTACTCTTACCTGGAAAATCCCGTGGATGGAGGAGCCTGGTAGGCTACAGTCCACGGTGTCGCTAAGAGTCATACACAGCTGAGTGACTTCCCTTTTACTTTTCACTTTCATGCCCTGGAGAAGGAAATGGCAACCCACTCCAGTGTTCTTGCCTGGAGAATCCCAGGGTGGGGGGAGCCTGGTGGGCTGACGTCTATGGGATCACACAGAGTCGGACACAACTGAAGTGACTTAGCAGCAGCAGCAACAACAGAGGAAAAATGAGAAAACACAATTTTCACTGCTCCCTAAAGGTGGAGGGAATTACAGACGATCAGAGAAAGAGAGTTTCAGGACAACCTAAACACAGATGTTGCCCCATGAGGGACTGAGTTCTCAACTCTGAGTTTCCAGTATTGAGTTTACATGCTGGGCTTTTGGGGGGACTATTTTTTTCTGAAGTGAGAATTGCCCTGTGTGATTCTACAAGACAGATGCTTGACGTATGTAGATATGTGGACAGGAGAATTACCATAAAGCCTATTGATTAAATCCAACACACAAGTACTAGCCAAGTATTACTTCAAGGTACTTTGTATACATAGGGAAAATGTGATGGAAAACTAAAAATGATCATGACATCCTGCTTTCCCTGAAGGAGTGTGGAATCTAAAGACATATAAGTGTGTGTGTAATTGGCTTTAAATAAAAGATAAAATGAAAGAGATTGCAGTTGAGGCTCAGGGGGGAAAAAAAGGGAGCTGAAGGATATTCATTGGAAAGACTGATTCACTGGAAGGAAGAATATTCATTGCAAGGACTGTTGCTGAAGCTGAAACTCCAATACTTTGGCCACCTGATGCATGCAAAGAACTGACTCATTTGGAAAAGACCCTGATACTGGGAAAGATTGAAGGTGGGAGGAGAAGGGGATGGCAGAGGATGAGATGGTTGGATGGCATCACCAACTCGATGGACATGAGTTTGAGCAAGCTCCAGGAGTTGATGATGCACAGGGAAGCCTGGTGTGCTGCAGTCCATGGGGTGGCAAAGAGTCGGACACAACTGAGCAACTGAACTGAAGGATAAGGAGAAGATCATACATAACTTTAAGCTGGGTTTGGACCATCAGAGACAGCTTCTGGGACAGGTAGCGTTTGACTTCCATGAGAGCTGCAATTCCAGCCCCGGCTGCAGGCAGCTCCACTACACTCTGACACCCCAAGTGTCTGCATCTGCCTCCAGATTTTGCCTCTTGAAGCTTCCTGTCCATGCTGTCACTCACTCCAGTATTCTTTCCTGGAGGATCCCAGGGACAAAAAGGCCGGTGCGACTCCCGGCCGCTTGGCAGCTTCTGAACTCCTTGGCTTCTCTGCTTCCCTGTCACCCTCATGGCCACGAGGGACTCGCCTCCACCCTTGTCTGCCCCAGCCCCGCTCGCTTTCACATCAGACGGTGCCCCAGCACAGGGTATCATTTCATCACCTCTGCCATGCTCTGTGGTTCAGAAGCAAGTCAGAGGTCCCACCCACACTCAGGGAGAGGGGATTAGACCAGGCATGAACGCCAGGCCATACCAAGGTCTGTCTGTCATGCAGACCACACAAGAGTCATTTTAGACACCTGGAGCCAGGAGAGGAATGATGGGACAAAGATTGACGGTTCATTGCAGGGCAGTGGGCAGGGGAAGTTAGGAAGGTGCCGGGCTGGCCCCTGGGGCAGCCTTTAGAACTGCCCTTATTTTCCTCTCTGCTCTTGCACAGACCTATGGCTTTTTGTCCTATGAGTGTAGCAAAGGGACAATTTAGGAACCGCGTAGTCACCTCTGAAGCTTCCCAGGTGGCTCAGTGATGAAGAATCTGCCTGCCAATGCAGGAGACACGGGTTCAATCCCTGGGTCAGGAAGAGCCCCTCGAGGAGGGCATGGCTACCCACTCCAGAATGCTCCCCTGGAGAATCCCACGGACAGAGGAGCCTGGTGGGCTACAGCCCATGGGTTGCAAAGAGTTGGACACAACTAAGCAACTGAACAGCAACAGTCACCTCTAAGGACTGTTTAGTGATCACTAACTAACTAAAAGACGGTGACTACTTTTATGCATGAGCAAGTGCCTAGCTCAGAAGGGTAAGGCCAGGCAGCCCCAGGCTGGAGTTCCCGTCTTGACAGTTCTGGAAACCTCGCACCCCTGCAGGCACTAATCCACCCAGCGGTGGTGACTGATTCTGCTGGGATTTACAGGTCTTGGCCCTCACATGGGCCCCCAGCCTGTGGTTAAGTAACGTTATCCCCCCAGCCACGTGTTTACACACGGGAATTCCTGGACATTACCAGCTGCTTAGACAGAACCTTTTATTTCCAGTGGTTTGAACTCCACGTTGCACTCCGAGCTCGCTGGAGCCTCTCCCTCATAATGCAAGGTGCCCCCTCCCCTGAGAACCGACCATTTAAAAATTAATCACCCTGATGTTTCTTTCCACAGCGAAGATCCTTGTTCTATTTATTTCCCTCTCCTTAAGACCTGCCCCTGGAGATGTCGAGGGAAGACTGTGGATTTTGTTATTTTCTCCTGCTGTAAAGTGGTCTGAAAACTACATAGAAGATAATCAGGAGATACCACTAATCCCGGGTATTTCCTCTCTCCAAACCTGGCGCCTCTTGGGGGAAGTGGTGTTTCCATCAGTGAGTAAATGCCATAAATCTGGTGCCCTTTGGAGTACTGAGCAACCCTGAGAGTAGCTCTGTGATAGGTTGCCAATGGCCATAATCCTCAGTTCTCCATATACTCACACCTTTGCAATGTGACTTTGTGGCTTTTCACATCAAGAAAGATCTCCTCCCCAGACCTTGATTCTGGGTCTTTGTTAGAACTTATTTCAACCAAAAGAATGAAGTAGAAAAGACAGTCTGTCAGTCAGGGGCCCTGGCACCAAAATGTCTTGGGTACTTCAACCCCTTGGACTCCTGCAAAGATTAAGCCCAGGCTAGATGACTGGAGAATGAGAGACCACGGGGGACAGAGACTTGCCATCCCCTCTGTTGTCTTTTTAGACTAGCCAGGCCCCACCCAACCCGGAAACTGATGGCTGACACGTGGATGAACCTGAACAAGACAAGAAAAACTGCCCAACGGGGCCCAGCGCATACTGCCAACCCCCACACACATGTGAGCAAAACAGACAGCTATCGTTTTTGCCTACCTTTGCTCCATGGAAGACAAGCTATGACAAACCTAAAGAGCATACTAAAAAGCAGAGACATCACTTTGCCGACAAAGGTCCATATAGTCAAAACTATGGTTTTTCCAGTAGTCATGTATGGATGTGAGAGTTGGATCACAGAGAAGGCTGAGCACCAAAGAATTGATGCTTTTGAACTATGGTGTTGGAGAAGACTCTTGAGAGTCCCTTGGACTGCAAGGAGATCCAACCAGTCCATTCTAAAGGAGATCAGTCCTGAATATTCATTGGAAGAACTGATGCTGAAGCTGAAACTCCAATACTTTGGCCACCTGATGCGAAGAACTGACTCCCTAGAAAAGACCCTGATGCTGGGAAAGATTGAACGCAGGAGAAGAAGGGGATGAGATGGTTGGATGACATCACTGACTCAATGCACATGAGTGTGAGCAAGCTCCGGAAGACAGTGCCTTCTCCCGGGAGACAGGGAAACTTGCATGCTGCAGTCCGTGGGGTTCAAAGAGTCAGACACAACTTAGTGACTGAACAATAACAAAATTTGGAGTGCTTTGTTATAGTAAGAGCTAACTGATCTAGGCTCCATAGTTTATCCACATAAACATCAGAGTTCCCAGTTTGAAAGTATAATGAGGCAAGGCCATCTACAAATGATGTCTCAACCTGACTCATTGTCAAACATCCAGCAGGCTGGTGATGTCTTTCTTCCTTCTCTCACTAAGTCTTTGGGGACCATTTTCCTGAGCTACCAGCACCGTACTTTGAAACTGGAAGAAAAAGACCTCTGGGGGATAAGTCAAGTCTCCATATCTTTTCCTTTCAAAAAAAACCTTACAAAATGTTTTTTTTTAAGTTTATACCTGGATGATTGCCTTCAATTCCTTGTTTCATAAGCTTCTATTCTCCCGATGAGCCATGACAGCATTGATTCCAACCTATGATTGCTGGTGAAATATTAAACCTTATTGATTCGAAATTCAGGATCAGTTGCAGATTGGATACTCGGCATATTTTGAAAAGGCATGATTTTATTCTTCTGGTAGCAAAGTAATTGCAGCTTCACAACATTCTTTCTTTCTCTTTTTTTGGTAGATGGAGTCCTTCAAATCAGCTTTCTTATTTTTACCGCCCCAGAATTGCTAAATGCCTTATGTTGACTAACCAATTAACTTACTCTTCCAAATGAAGTGTGCATGTTTCTTACTAATAAGTGTGCTAGTGTGCAAACACACGTTGTTTCCATTAACTACACATTACGATTCTTTCACATCTTCGAAACAACAACAAAAACCTCACTGGCTACATGTAAAGATAGTCTGAGAAAAATCCAGTAGAATTTTTTTTTTCAAATCAGCAGTTTATCATTAGCTTGATGTGTCATTGAAGGTATCCCACTGCTCCCCAAGACTCTCGTAAGCTTAAAGCTCACCCCAATACCTGGCTACTACTAAAGTTCTTTCTTCTTAAATTCTCTTAGAAAATAGAGAGCCACACTGCTGAAATAAAGTTTCTCAGGATGACTCAAGTCTTGGGGTTGACAATGTGCTGTCTAAAACTCAAGTTTGGGCTTCCCAGTTGGCTCAGTAGTAAAGAATCCACCTGCCAATGCAGGAGATATGGGCTCCACCCCGATCTGGGAAGTTCCCATTTGCTTTGACGCATCTAAGCCTGTGCACCACAGCTATCAATCCTGTGCTCCAGAGTGCATGCTCCGTAACAAGAGACGCCACCTCAATGAAAGCCCATGCGCTGCAACTAGAGAGTAGCCCCCACTCAGCAGCTAGAGAAAAGCCTGCAGTGCAACAAAGGTCCAGCACAGTAAAAACTAACTAACTTTTTAATTAAAAGATAAAACCCAGGTTCATCTAAAGATGCAAAGACCTCAAGATATGCATCCAATTGGGTACTTATTTCCCAATTTCTAACTCAGAGCTGCATTTCTCTTAGGTAATTAGTTCAGTCGCTCAGTCATGTCCAACTCTTTGCAACCCCATGAACCGCAGCACACCAGGCCTCCCTGTCCATCACCAGCTCCCGGAGTCTACTCAAACTCATGCCCATTGAGTCAGTGATGCCATCCAACCATCTCATCCTCTGTCTCCCCTTCTCCTCCTGCCTTCAATCTTTCCCAGCATCAGGGTCTTTTCAAATGAGTCAGTTCTTCCCATCAAATGGCCAAAGTATTGGAGTTTCAGCTTCAACATCAGTCCTTCCAATGAATATTCAGGACTGATTTCCTTTAGGATGGACTAGTTGGATCTCCTTGCAGTCCAAGGGACTCTCAAGAGTCTTCTCCAACACCACAGTTTAAAAGCATTAATTCTTTGGTGCTCAGCTTTCTTTATGGTCCAACTCTCACATCCATACATGACTACTACTACATTTCTCTTAAGCATCCAAAAATATATACTCCTCTCCAAAACACAATTATTAAACATTTTTTCCTTGAAAACAACTTCAGTAGCAACATTTTTATTGAAGTACAGTTGATTTACAATGCTGTGTTTGTTTCAGGTGTACAGCAAAGTGATTCAGCTATATATATATATATATATATATATATATATAGTTATATATATATAGTTATATATACATATTATTTTTCAGGTTATTTTCCATTATAGATTATTACAAGGCTTTGAATATAATTGCTTGTGCTATACAGTAAGCCCTTGCTGTTAATTTATTTTATATAGAGTGGTATGTCTCTTAATTTGAAACTCCTAGTTTATCCCTCTCCTGCTTCTCCTTTGTTAACCGTAAGTTTGATCTCTGTGTGCGAGTCTCTTTCTATTTTATTTTATAAGTCCATTTGTGTCATTTTTTTAGATTCCACATATCAGTGATATCATATATTAATCTTTCTTTGTCTAACTTACTTCACTTAGTATGATCATCGCTAGGTCCATTAATGTGATTGTAAGTGACTGTTGCATTCTATTTGGTGACTGAGCAGTGTTCCATCATGTATATGGACCATGTCTCTGTTCATTCGTTCATCAGTGGACATACAGGTTGTTTCCATATTAAACATTGTAAAGGAAGTATATAAACAAGTTAAAAACACTCCTTAAAATATACATTTTTACATAATGTGAAAGTTGCTCAGTCATGTCCAACTCTTCGTGACCCCTTGGACTATAGGGTCCATGGAATTCTCCAGGCCAGCATACGGGAGTCGGTAACCTTTCCCTTCTCCAGTGGATCTTCCTGACCCAGGAATCAAACTTGGGTCTCCTGCATTGCAGGTGGATTCTTTATCAGCTGAGCTACCAGGGAAGCCCTACATAAGCCCTATACTATATAATAGGCTCAGATGGTAAAGCATCTGCCTACAGTGCAGGAGACCCAGGTTCAATCCCTGTGTCAGGAAGATCTCCTGGAGAAGGAAATGGCAACCAACTCCAGTATTCTTGCCTGGAAAATCCCATGGATGGAGGAGCCTGGTGGGCTACAGTCCAAGGGGTCGCAAAGAGTCGGACACAACTGAGCAACTTCACTTTCACTTTATTAGACTTAAAACACATTTGCCCTGGTGTGTTCCACATAGACAGCAAAACACAGAATCTCCCCATTCTTGCCCCGTTGGCAGTCACTGCTTAGAACCCCTTCCCTTTCCCCTCTTGGAGCTCCTACCTCAATTCTGACCCTCACTTCTCATCTCTAACTGACATTCACCTGACTTAAAGGAACCTCAGCCCACCAAACCCCACATCCCCATGGAATGGTAGGGTCAGTCTCCTGCCTTCCCTGCCTTCACACTAGAACTGTGAAACTGACTTCCAACACAAAATGTCCATAGAGGGTTGGAGGGTCCCTTTTGAACTGTCAGGGAACTGTTTTATGTCCCTATTCTCAATTGATTCTTGGACCCATTCCTGCATTCCTCAACTGGCACTCACTGATCTAGTCTGACATCTGCAAGGCAGATAGAGAAACAAGTCCAAGTTTATTTCAGCATTACTTTGCTAGTATGTGAAATGAGTGCTATTATGGTAGTTTGAAAATTCTTTGGCATTTCCCTTCTTCAGAATTGGAATGAAAACTGACCTTTTCTAATCCTGTGGCCACTGCCACTGCTGAGTTTTCCAAATATGCAGGCATGCTGAGTGCAGCACTTGAACAGCATCATCTTTTAGGATTTGAAACTGCTCAGCTGGAATTTCATCACCTATATTAGCTTTGTAAAAGTAATTAATACAAAGTAATTAGCTTTGTATTAGTAATGCTTCCTAAGGCCCACTTAACTTCATACTCTAGGATCTCTGGCTCTAGGTCAGTGACCACACCATCATGGTTATCCAGGTCATTAGATCTTTTTTGTATAGTTCTTCTTGGTACTCTTGGCATCTCTTCTTAATATTTTCTGCTTCTATTAGGACCTTGCTGCTTCTGTCCTTTATTGTGTCCATCTTTGCATGAAATGTTCCTTTGGTATCTCCAGGTTTCTTGTGAGATCTCTAGTCTTTCCCATTCTATTGTTTTCGTCTATTTCTTTCATTGTGCACTTTCTTTCCTTGCTATCAGTTGGGTCTGTCTTTCCCTTTCTCTTTTGCCTTTTACTTCTCTTCTTTTCTCAGCTATTTGTAACACTTTATTAGACAACCCCTTTGCCTTTTTGCATTTCTTTTTCTTGAGGATAGTTTTGATCACCACCTCCTATACAATGGTACAAACCTCCATCCTTAGTTCTTCAGGCCTTCTGTCTACTATCTTTAATCCACTGAATCTATTTGTCACCTCCTCTGTGTAATCATAAGGGATTTGATTTAGGTCATACTTGAATGATCTACTTTCTTCAATTCCCAACTTTCTTCAATTAATTCTGAATTTTGCAATAAGGACCTCATGATCTGAGCCATAGTCAGCTCCAGGTCTTGTTTTTTCTTTTTGTTTGTTTGTTTTACTGTATAGTTTCTCCATCTTCAACTGCAAAGAATATAATCCACCTGATTTTAGTATGGATCATCTGGTGATATCCACGTGTACAGTTGTCTCTTGCATTCTTGGAAGAGGGTGTTTGCTATGACCAGGGTGTTCTCTTGGCAAAATTCTGTTAGTCTTTGCTCTGCTTCATTTTGTACTCCAAGGCCAAGCTTGCCTGTTACTCCAAATATCTCTTGACTTCCTACTTTTGCATTCCAGTCCCCTATGATGAAAAGGACATGTTTTTTTGGTGTTAGTTCCAGAATGTCTTATAGTTCTTCATAGAACTATTCAACTTCAGCTTCTTTGGCATTAGTGGTTGGGGTATATACCTGAATTACTGTGATGTTGAATGGTTTGCCTTGGAAATGAACCAATATCATTCTGCTTTTATTGAGATTGCACCCAAATACTGCATTTCAGATTCTTCTGTTGACTTTGAGGGCTACTCCCTTCCTTCTAAGGGATTCTTGTAGTAGATATGTAGTAGATATGGTGGTTATCTGAATTAAATTTGCCCATTCCCATCCACTTTAGTTCACTGTTTCCTAAAATGTCAGTGTTCACTCTTGCCATCTCTTGCTTGACCACATCCAGTTTACCTTGATCCATAGACCTAACATTCTAGGTTCCTCTGCATTATTGTTCTTTTCAACATCAGACTTTACTTTCATGACCAAACACATCCACAATTGAGCATTATTTCTACTTTGGCCCATCCTCTTCTTTCCCTCTGGAATTATTTCTCCACTCTTCTACAGTAGTATATTGGACACCTATGGGCCTGGGGAGCTCAACTTCCAGTGTCATATCTTTTTACCTTTTCATACTGTTCATGGAGTTCTCAAGGCAAGAATACTGGAGTTTTTTGCCATTCCCTTCTCCAGTGGACCAGATTTTGTCAGAACTCTCCACCATGGCCCATCCATCTTGGATGGCCCTGTAGAGCATGGCTCATAACTTCTTTGCAATCTGAGCCACCAGGGAAGCTGCAAGTAAATGTATAAATAAAGCAAAAGCTCTCAATACTGTCACCAGTTTATTAAGGAGTCTCAGAACATGGGGTTACAAACACAAAATGGTTTTGTCTCTTCCAGTCATTGCCCCTTTTACTTTTCCCTGTTCAATCTTCCTTTTAGCACACCTTCATGGTACCCTTGGCAGACACCATATCTTTCCAGTCCCTGGTGTGCTCCAGAGCTTCAGTCTCAATCTTGATGTAAACCCTGTGCCTTCTTTACCTCTATGCAGACTTGAGCTGGGACTCTAAATCCTGAAGGGCGGGGGGATCTGCATCCACAAGGCTCACCCACTCCTGCCAGAACTGTCAGTTGACTACTCAGCTGACTCAGTTGACACATCAACTGACTCAGTTGCCATGTCGACTCGCCTAAGTGAGTAGACTCAAGTTGACATGTTGACTCGCCTGCATGGCCACTGATGACATCCTATCTTGGGTCGTTCTTGTAGCTCTATTGGATACCTGGCTTATGATTCTTCTGAGTGGCAGTACCTGAGTGCTGGCTTTCTTGCGGGGCACATGTCTGAGTTTGAGGGCTTTGTAAACTCCCTTCTCCACCCCTTCCTATTGCATTGCCCTGATATTTTGAACCCAGTCCTTGGTTGACCCTTTTTCACCCCTTCTTTGTGTTCCTTATACCAGAGGAAAATCTCAAAACCTCTTACTGCTAGAATTCCTGTACCTGATGGAGACCCCACTTAATGGGTACCAACAAGACGGCTCAAGCTCAGCTTCCTTTCTAGGATGTCCATCGACCCACAAGAAACTGAAGCTGAGCCTGGATGGGAGCGGGGTTTGGTGGAGAATGGATCCATGTATCTGTATGGCTGAGTCCCTTCACTGTTCATCTGAAACTATCACAACATTGTTAATCAGTTATACCCCAATGCAAAATGTTTTTGGCATTAAAGAAAATAAAAATCATATTTAAAAAAAAGAAACTCAGGCTGCTCCACATCCAACCTCTGCCTCCCCTCCCATGTCTCTCAGAGGCAAATCAGTAAGTTCAATTCTTAAGCCAACATCCAGCCAGGGAAAGCAAGTCTCCCTTTGTTTGGGGCATCTCCAATCTTTTAGTATTTCCCTGGGTCGTCTCACTTGTCTTCATGGTGAGAGGTTCTATCTCATACTCTTATGTCTTCCTTCTTCCCTCCCCAGGTTTATTAGAAACACTGAGCAGAGGTGCTGGGTAGTGGCTGGTGACGGGCTGGGTGGCCAACAGAAAAGCCCCTACTGAACCTCTCGGTGTTTGTCTCCAGGGCTTCTGTAGCAGATGATCAAAAATGGGAGGGGCTTAAATAACAGAAATGTGTTCTCTTGTAGTTCTGGATGCTGGAAGTCCAAAACTGAGATGCTGGGACAGCCACAGCCCTGTGAAAGCTCTGGGAAAGAATCCTTTGCTTCTGGCAGCTTCTAGTGGCTTCAGACATTCCTTGGCTTGTGGCAGCATCACTCCATTCTCTGCCTCTGTCTTCACACAGCTTTTTTCCCTCAGGCTCTGTGGAGGCCACTTCTCTTCTTATAGTGAAAGTGAAAGTCACTCAGTCGTGTCCAACTCTTTGCAACCCCGTGGAATAGTTCATGGAGTTCTCCAGGCCAGAATACTTGAGTGGTTAGTCATTCCCTTCTCCAGGGGATCCTCCCAACCCAGGAATTGAACCCAGGTCTCCCACATTGCAGGCAGATTCTATACCAGCAGTCATCAGGGAAGCCCTTCTCTTCTTATAAGGACCCCAGTAACTAAATTTAGGGACCACCCTACACCAGTATCACCTCTTCTTGACTAATTATATCTGCAAAGGCCCCATTTCCAAATAAGGTCACACTGGAAAGTTCCAGGTGGTCATGAATTTTTGCAAAACACTATTCAACCCAGTACACTCTTGTTACGGAGCTTCCCAGGTGACACGGTGGTAAAGAATCTACTTGCCAATGTAGGAGATTCAACAGACTTGGGTTTGATTCTCTGGGTGGGGAAGATTCACTCTAGCATTCTTGCTCAGAAAATCCCATGGACAGAGGAGCCTGGTGGGCTATAGTCCATGGGGTCACAAAGAGTCAAACAGGAAGACATGATGGAGCAACTGAGCACGCACACATACACGCACAATCTTGTTACAGAAAACTTCTAAGTCATTTACCTGAGATGCAGAAGAAACAGAGAGAAGCTTTGAGATGTGTCTTGTTCCACAGAAGGCTTCAGGGGAGAGAAATGATGACGGAGGTGGTGGTGGTGGTGGTACAAGATTAACTCAGGCCCATCAGTGAGATCTACCAAAAAAAAAAAAAAGGAACAAAACGTGGAGGGAAGGTAGGCAATAATACATCATGAAGATTGCTGGCTAAAAAGACGTCCAAACTACTCTGGACTCAGGGATGACCAGCTCCTTACTCCCCAGCCCCCAATCCCCTTCCCTTCCCTCCAACCAGTCCCATAAGTGACCATGTCAGCCACCCCCAGCCCCCACAGCCAGCCCCTCACCAGGAAGGGGAGAAGCTACATCCTGCCCCTGGAAGGAGGTGTTTGCCCAGCACTTAATAATACTCCTGATACACTTTCGCTGGGAGTGAACATACCAGGGGTGTTTCTTCTCACCCCACTTGGGATCCTGCCATTCTCTGTATGAGGAAAAACACCCTAATCCCCAAAACTAACTTCTAAATCTACCCTTCCAGAAGGTAGGGATTCTCTATATCACCACCACTAGAAAAGACTGTTTATATTACAATAGTATAAACTTTGAAACATCCAACTTCATACATCAAGCCAAAGGGAGTATCTTGAAGAATGAAAATGTAACCCAGGAGAACTCTACTCATTCATTTTTCTTTTTTTTTATTTTTATTTTTTTTTAATTTTATTTTTAAACTTTACAAAATTATATTAGTTTTGCCAAATATCAAAATAAATCCGCCACAGGTATACATGAATTAAAAGAATGTTTAAAACTTAGTTTATATCCTCCCCCCCCAAAAAAAATTGTGACAAATACTTCCTTATATGTACCACTAACTTTTAAAGTTAATTATTCTAAATGAATAAATGTATCATCTTCAAGATTAAAAACAAAAATTGCATTTAGTAATTTTTGATGGCCCCTGGAAATGTTATTGAGGTTTGATTTCACTTCAATTAGATAGTTTCTTACAATGACATATTTTAATAAATGTTAAAATGTGATTCTTCCTTTTTAATTATTAGACGTGAGCACAGACTCTGAGCAGAAGCCTGGGTTCTGTTCCAGCTCTTTTTGTGTCTGGGTTAACCTGGCGAAATAACTGCCTCTGTAAGCCTCTGTATTTTCGTCTGGAAAATGGGTCTAATGTTGTAACCTACCTCAAAGTGTTATAATGAGATTGAATGAGTTAATGCATGTGAAGCTCACAGAACAGAATCTGAAACACAGCCATCATTGCCTAGTTCTGCTGTTGTCACTTCTTAGGAGGCCTTGTCTGCCTGGTCTTTTCTCTCTATACTCTAAGTTTCCAAAATACAGGGGAAAAAATACCAGCTGTTATCTCTCCCCAAGCCCTCAGCATGGTGCTCAGCAGAAGCTGGTTACTTCCAGCGCTGTGGTTGAAGCTGTGGAATCATTTACTTTCTTGTGGCATTTTGATACAGTTGAGAATTATTGATCTTGGTTTCTGGGAACAATATGGTTACACAGCGGATACTTTTAGACCAAATTTTGTTTTCTCCTAGAAAGATGAAGAATCACAGCCTCCCAGCCTTGACACAGAGGAACCTTCAGTTGAGAGTCAGGATCCCCCAACTCTCCTCCCATTTCTGCCACCTACTAAGTTATTCTTTTTTATGTATTTATTTTTGACTGCTCAGTCGTGTGATTATTTTATTTTATATATATATATATATGTATACATATATATATATATACATATTTTTTTAACTTTTTATTTTGTATTGGGGTATAGTGGAGAAAGCAATGGCACCCCACTCCAGTACTCTTGCCTGGAAAATCCCATGGATGGAGGAGCCTGGTAGGCTGCAGTCCATGGGGTTGCTAAGAGTCAGACACAACTGAGGGACTTCACTTTCACTTTTCACTTTCATGCATTGGAGAAGGAAATGGCAACCCACTCCAGTGTTCTTGCCTGGAGCATCCCAGGGATGGGGGGCCTGGTGGGCTGCCGTCTCTGGGGTCGCACAGAGTCGGACACGGCTGAAGTGACTTAGCAGCAGCAGCAGCAGCATAGCAGATTAACAGTTCGTTTTAGGTGAACAGCAAAGGGATGCAGTCATATATATGCAGGGATTCCCTGGTGGCTCAGACAGTAAAGCATCTGCCCGCAATGTGGGAGACCCGGGTTCAATCCTTGGGTCGGTAAGATCCCCTGGAGAAGGAAATGGAAACCCACTCCAGTACTCTTGCCTAGAAAATTCCATGGATGGAGGAGCCTGGTGGGCTACAGTCCATGGGGTCACAAAGAGTCAGTCACAGCTGAGCAACTTCAGTTCACTTCACTTCCCTGGTGGCTCAGCTGGCAAAGAATCTGCCTGCACTGCAGGAGACCCAGGTTTGATCCCTGGGTGGGGAAGATCACTTGGAGAAGGGAATGGCTACCCACTCCAGTATTCTTGCCTGAAAAATTCCATGGACAGAGGAGCCTCGAAGGCTGCAGTCCATGGGGTTGCAAAGAGTCAGACAAAATTTAGCAACTAACACTTTGGCGTTCCATACCAGAATAACATACACTGGATGGCTTAAATGACAGCCATACATATGCATGTATCCATTCTAAGGGATCCTTTTTTTAAAAATCGCTTTTTCCCACACAGAAGTTCTCCTATCTGGACAGAAAATTTCTTCCCATGAGATTATATGATTAATAACAGCCCCAGTAACAGCGACCTCACCTCTATCACAGTCCAGGCATGAGTGCTTTAGAATTACCAACTCCTTCAGTCCTCTAGATATGGTTCCCACACCAGGAATAGATAGAGTTTCCACTCTCACTATCCCCATTCTACAGCTGGGCAAACTGAGGCCCAGAGCCCACTGCTGGTACCTGGTAAGTCCAGAGCCTGACCCAGTAGTGCCACCTCCAAGTTCATCAGCATGTGCAGGACAATCAAGTACCTAATGCACTTCCCGGAAAGCTCAGCTCATGTTGGACCCAGCACCCTCCAGCCTCTGTGACGTCACTAAAAGAGTCCTTTAACTCAGTCCCTCAAGAAGCAATTCCATTTGCTCTCTTGAAACTTTCCTGAGTCTTGTTGCCAACAGCCATCACTCTTACTAAGACACATATTTAAACCCTGAGACTGACGTGGCCATCACGGTGCCCTGAGTTGGTGTCTGTGTTTTATATGAATTGTCCCACCTCCCCAGGCACAGATTACCCTCCAGTGTGAGAGACTGTGTCTTCCTCTGTCAGCATCTCCCTGCTGGAGCACACAGTAGGCTCAGTAAGTACCGTCACAAGTCATAGCCTCGCCCACATGTGGCGCATGGTCTGCTGTCATGTCTTGATTTAGCTGAGAGGATGTGGGCAGTGGGGGTGGGAGAAAGCTGCGGCTCCTGAATTCACCGTGTGGGAACAGGATGGAGGAGCGTAGTGAGCCAAGACCAGCACTGGGAGAGGACCCCAGTTATTCAGGGAAGACGAGGAGCTAAGACAAACCAGGCCAATTTCTGTAACAGGATGTAAGAATGTAGCAACAGATGGATACCAAGTCGCTACAGGAGCCTCCGGAATGTAGGAACACCCGGTCTCACAAGAGTCGCCTAGGAGGAGCAATGCGTCACTCACGAAGCCTTTTCCACCTTTACCTTTATGAAGTTTTAATGGCCCTGGCTGGCCTTTGTTCTGCTGACCATGGACACAGAACCTGTCCCTAGGGAAGGCAGACGCAGAGCCCAGGATTGAAATTCCATCAAGCCTTTGGGTCAATGGAAATCCTTTAAGCTGTGACAATAACTCAGGCCCACTCTTTCCTTCATTTAATTCCAGAGGCTTGGAGGGAATTTTATCCATGGGGCAGAATTCCATTTCATTTCTAATGTGACTGTGGAGACCAAAAGCTCACCAGCAGAATCGAGGGTTTACAATGTACAGGCCACTTAGTGTAGGTGGCTGTAGCAACAAATGTCGTGTACTGGCCCCAGTGGCTCTCAACCCCACCGCCTGGGAGTAAAGTTCATTTTAGGATGTATACCAAGTGTGTACACACGAAGAGAGGGTTAGATCTTTCTGTACGTCTCGTTTGAAGCTTGTGCACCAGATTGTTAATATCAGATTATCTGAATGTCTACGGACATGTCTCTACATCAGTGCTATCTGGAAGTGCCCACTAGACCCACACAAGACAAAGCTAGCAAGAAGAGAGAGAGGAGAGGAGATGCTTCTGATAGAAGCTACGGAAGCCTAGTGGTTCAGGAAGAAAAGCCTAGCTGCAAAGATAGAGTTGGAAAGTGGGATATTGCTCCTCGTGGGGCCCCAGAAACCCCAGCAAGAAAGGGCAGGCTCAATGCCAGGTTCCAAAATAGCAACAGGGAATGTGTGTCCAACTCTCAAGCATTTGGTGGTTTACCTGCATCCCGTGTGTTGACCAGATGTTGTTCACTGAAGCCGACTCTGCGTGATTAAAGGGCATCTAATGAAACCCGCATCTAAAACTCACATATGGAACCACACACACACACACACACACACACTAGCAGATGCTACAGGTGCCCCATCCGTATCCCCAAGGCCCTTCCCTTTCCAGTGCACTCTGACCCAACGTCCAACCTCCAACACCTGCACTTCTCTGCCTGAAGGCTTTCTCGGGCTCCCAGAACCTGATCTGCTCGTAGACACTGCAGGTTGGAATTGACTAACGCTTCTGGGAGCAGCCAGTGACTGATGGAAGCTAGTGGCTACATACACCCCAAGGTAGGAAAATTCTGTAGTTCAACATCATTTCCCAAAGTCCCCCAGGGGCATTAATCTCTAATTTCCCATGAAAATAACTTGCTGAGCTCGAATCTTCATCTCAGAATCTGCTTTTAGGGAATGTCAAGTTTGGATATATATTACACAGACACACACGCACACACGCACAACTATTCATAGAAGGTTTAAACTGTACCACACTCTTTGGTTACATTATCTTATTTGATCGTCACAGCAATTTGATTACAGTTCTTATCATTCCACTTTAGAAATGAGAAAACTGAGTCTCAGAGATCCCAGAGATCCCAGCTAACAGATCCCCAGAGTCACACAGTGTACTCAAAACCAACCACGCTGAGGTGCTTCCAATACCTTCAGCATTCCTCGGTGGCAACGCTGCCTCAGTGGAAGGGAAAACCAAGCACACACCTTCAAAGGGCTAGTTCATAGTCCCCATGTCTCTTGGTGAAAGCAAAATTGATATGAAGGTGGAATCAGCGTTACTCTAACCTTAGCATGAATCTGTCCTTACCCATCCCTCACCACCTACTGGCATACCCCGAGAACAGTAATTGCTGTTGTTGAGTCGCTAAATTGTGTCCAACTCTTTGAGACCCCCCTAGACTGTAGCCCACCAGGCTCCTCGGTCCATGGGATTTCCCAAGCAAGAATACTGGAGTCCGTTGCCATTTCCTCCTCTGGAGTATCTTCCCAAGCCAGGGATCAAACCCTTGCCTCCTGCATTGGCAGGCAGGTTCTTTACCACTGAGTCACCAGGGAAGCCACAAATAATAGGAGATGCTTAATAAATACATGGTTGATGGATGGATGGACGTGTAGATGGACAGATGGGTGGATGGGTAAATGTATAACCATTATCAGTCCTCAATGAATTTCTGTGTCTACTGACCCTGAGCAAGGACAAGGGTGGAGTTACAGCTTATTACATATGATTTGCATATAACCTATTGCCTATTTTGTGTCCCAGGACCAACATCTGAAAGGGTTCATGTGAGAATGTTATCTATTAGAGTTGTCAGAGAAGAAAAAGTCTGAGAAAAAACAAGTTTCAAACAGTAACCAGTGGCTGGGTTAAAATCCAGTAGTGGTTCTCATGCCTAAGTGAGAATAGAAACCATCTGGGAAGCTGGTAAGAAATGCTGATTTAATTTAATAAGAACCCAGGGATCATGTAATATCCTCAGATAGTTCTAAAGCCATCACAAAGGTTGTGATGCCCTGAACAGATGGAGGGATCCCCTTCACAGAGACGTTTTCTTCTCTCTTTTAGTTTATTGTCAGGATTCACCTTATTGGGTCAGCATCACACATAACACATAAAGCATCAAGAGGAAGTCACTAGTGGGATATGTATATCACTCCCACGCTGGGTACTCACTGAACGTGTCAGGGAAAACACAGAACCAAAGTCTTAGGGGGTAGACTTTTCTGGGTAGGCCAGAATACTCAACCCTCAACCCGGTGCATCAATTCCATTAACTGCTGCAGAAAGAAAGCTGTTTCACTTTGCTTAAACAGTTTCTTTTTAAAAAAGTCTTTACTGAATTTGTTACACTGTTGCTTCTGGGTTTTTTTTAAATGTTTTGGTTTCTTGGCTATGAGCTATGTGGGATCTTCGCCCCTCAACCAGGGATGGAACCTGTATGCCCGGCACTGGAAGGCGAAGTCCTTCCACTGATCACCAGGGAAGTTCGTATGTGAACATTTTCTGTTATAGGAAGTTCTCTGCCTCCTGAAACTGTCCACTCATTGCTGAACAATTCGGCTACACGGCTCTTAGTGATTCTAGTTCTGTTTACTGAGACCACAAAGACGAGGTCGTATCTGCCTGCACCATGATAGCTCATGGAATATTTAGGGACAGATGGCATCTCTACCATAAGTAACCCCTTTATTCCTTTAAGAATCCATGCAACAGGGATTGATAACTATTAACAGAGGGATTGGGGGCAGGAGGAGAAGGGGACGACAGAGGATGAGATGGCTGGATGGCATCACTGACTTGATGGATGTGAGTCTGAGTGAACTCTGGGAGTTGGTGATGGACAGGGAGGCCTGGCATGCTGCGATTCATGGGGTTGCAAAGAGTCAGACATGACTGATCGACTGAATTGAACTGAACTGAACTGAACTGAACATCTAGGTGGTGCCCTCCAGACATACCTCTGAATTCAGCCTCCCAGGTGTGGTCAGATAAGAACAAGCAGGGACACACCATCACATCCTTTTATCCATACTCCACCTCCATTATTGCCTTCTAAAATCCCATTAGCTGATCTAGGAGCCGCATCCTACTGAACCAAAAATCAATTAAAACCCCAAAGTCTCTTCCACGGAAACCTCTCCGTGTGTGGTCCTTGATCCAGTTACCAGCGCTCGTTGAGTCAGGCCATTCAGCCGTACTGTGACTCATCTAACAATTTGGCCTGCATTTTGGCATCTCTCCATCTGCTCCACACAGGAAGAGTCTCACTGCTTTTCAGCCTTCCTGTGTTCTCTAGATATGGGTAGAACTGTCAAAAAATCAGCTGTCCCACCCCTTCCCCCTGGAGATGCATCATCGTGACATTGGAGGAGACTGTTGATATGGAATCTGATCATATCAGCAGAAAGACATGATGGATAAGACTTCGTTTCTTATGACGATAAGAGTGAAATGAAGGGTTCTTGTGAAAAATTACTTCCTTCCATGCCAACACTGGAGAATTGCATAACCAGGGTACTGTCAAAGTATCCAGTGAATGAGGGAACTTTATTCCTGTCTGAGACACTGATGGTTTAATAAATGTTTGATCCATTTACATTTATTTTGATCTATTGTATCTATCACCTCCCTTACTATTTTTCCTTCCCTACCTTCTGCTCTGTTTTTGTTTCCTTTTTTTAATCCCTTTTGATTCCTATTATTTTGAAATTATATATTTACATTTCTATATTTTTATTATTATAGTATAAGCATACCCTACTATTTTTTTTCAGATTTTGATGCTAAGCAGTATCTCTACTCTCCCACCAGATAAGAATCCTTAATTCCACCCCAAATATTGCCTTTCTATATCATCCATGATACTGATGTCTAGAATTTTCATTCCTTCTCATTTCAAATAAATATCCCCTCAAATATTATTATTACTATTCTTATAGTAGATCTTCAACATGCTTTTACCATGCTTCATAACTTTTTTGCATTTTGATGCCCACTGATCCCTTATAGCTTGCATTTTCTTCTTTCAATATTGCATTATTTTATTTGCTCTTTCAGGTAGTAAGTCTCTTAGTCTTGTGTGTCTGAAAAATATCTTTATTTTCCCTTTACTTATAGCAGGGAGTGAACCGATTATATTGAGAGAATTCTGAGGTGAATAAAAAGAGGAAAAATGATTATAAGGACTCTTACCAGCAGCCTTACCATCATTCCAGGCTCAGAGCTGCTGGGAAAAGCTGCCCTTCCTCTTGAATGATCTTTTAACTGAGTATAGATATGAAGTTGATAGTTACTTCCTCTTACCACTTAGAAAATAGTATTTGATCATCTTCTGACATCTGCTGTTGCCAATCAGAAGTCTGCTATCAGTCTACTTGCTGTTCCTTTTCAGGTACATGTTTTAAATATTTTTATATCATCTTACATATTCTGTGGTTTCGTTGCAATGTGTAAGGTGTGGATTCGTGTTATTCACCCTCTTCAAGATTTGGGATTCTATTGCAAACTGTTTTAACAATTTTTCATTATGGAAAATACTCCACCAATATGTCTTTGGCTATTATTTCTCCTTCATTCTTCTCTAATTTCTTTCTGGCACTCCTATTTGTTGTATTTTGGAGCTTCTTCTTTTGTGTTCATTGTCTCAATTTCCATTTCATATTTATACCATCTCCTTTTTCTCTTTGAGCTGTATTTTGAGCATTTTGTTTTCAGCTTTATCTTCAAAATTATTTCCTCTTCACTTGCATTAGCAATCTTTGTTTCTTTCTCAACCCACCTTCTTTTCATCTTACATTACCAAATCTATTCCTCACTTTTCCCCCTGATCATCTAAATAATGCCTGCTTTCAAATTCCTTGGACATTACTCTTATCTGCAGTTCTTAGTGACTTCTCCCATGTGTTGCATCTGTTGACCTTCTTTCCAGGGGTAGATGTTATTGTGCATTTTTCAATTTTTTAGTGACTTGAGGGAAATGAGACCACACAAGCTGGCATGGTGTGTGAAATGCAAGCTTGTCTTTGCATATTTTTGCCCTTGTAAGAATTCCCACTGGGTGCCCTGGGTTTTGGAGGTCGCCTTAGGAAGACAGTTGAACTTTGGCTCCTGTAGACTCTGTGGAGCTCCAGGCTGGTTTTCATGTTCACTTTTTGCTAGACTCGTTTTCAGTGGGACTTTTCTGGTTTGAGCTATGGCTGTGTATATCTAGTCTCACATTCACACTGTACAAGCTTGTGCTTTCTGATTTCCCGCACGTACCTCTTGCTACCCAAGGTCCAGAGCACAAAGCCCACATCTGGGGCTGGTGGGTGGCACCTTAATCCCTATATCATTGACGGACAGTCCTTAGTACTGGGAGTTCAGTCTCACCTCCTGCACGAGGATCTTGATGCTTGAACTCAGTGCCCGTGGAGTTATAACCCACACTCCCAGGAGACACTCCATCCAGAGTCCCCCAGGCCTCCTTCTTCTCCAGCTCTGGCTCCTTGTTCCTGATGTCTGGGGAGCTCCCTTTTCAGCTTTTGGTCTCACCTGAGGATTGTGTTTCATTATTTTTGGACTGGAAGGGGGACTTTCTCAATTATCTCAGTCAACCATCTTGATCAGACATTTAAAGGATCTTTGAAACATTAGCAAATTTAATTCAAGGGCAATGCTTTCCCCGTAGTCTTTAAGTGGATGTCTTTATAGCCACCCACCTGTGCATCTGAGTTCTGAAAGAGCAAGCAAGTACCTTTACAGCAACACACACACACACACATCACTCACATTCACAGAGGCAAAAGCATAACCTCACAGGAACTGCTCTGAAAGGGAAAGCACCATGTGAATAAACAAGTTCTGATACGTTCAGTGAACACTAATCTTGGTGTCTTCTGTGTTCTTATCAAATAGACGATGTTAAGGACACAAATGGAAAGTTTCTACCTCTGTGTTCTTGGCATGAAAGGACTTACCTGATAAGAAGCACCATGTATCTTGGAAATATAATTCTGAGAATAAAACTCTTTGCAACGCCTCATCCTCACCCTGGTCAGAAACTCTGAGCAGTTGCATGTGTATGCAAAGCTGAATGGGCCTGGAGTTCAGTCGTTCAATAAGTTACAATAGAAATGTTAACTGCAGTATTGATTTTTTATTATGTTTGTATTGCCTGTTTAATTTTATTTTGCTTGCAGGAAATTTTTTAATCAAAAATTCAGTTATTGAAACGCCCCCATCAGCCAAGTGATACTAGCAAAGCTGGAGGAAACGCAGACATTAAATCCCTCCTGGCTTTTCCCTCTTCCCCCTTCGCCCACCCCCAGCTCAAAACTAAAAGCTCCTCCATTTCCAACTGAGAGTAAATGCGTGTGACCTTCAGTTCCACAGAGGTTAACCTACTCTGATTAACTTTTCCATGTTATTCCATTAAATAAAAACAGTTTTGACACCCAGAGACTAAAGCATCCTAGAGATAATACAATAACCCTATGCAATCATTTCAAATTGGATTGTAATAATTCATTTAGGTGACCATACATATTTGTTATATGTAATATGAAACATCGCAAAATGAAATCAATAGAAATGTTTCTTGTTAATGAAGATATACTGGGCTGTTATGTGTGGGTTGCGGACTCAATACCACAGAAATCTTATTTGTATTATAAATTTCAGGGTATCCTGAGAGTTACAAATGAAGATAGCATTTCTTAAAGAAGCGATGGCTGGTCATTTAGAAAATTATATCATAAATTTTATGTCATTTCTTGGTCTTTCAAGATCTCTGCAAGCAACATAGTCTTATAATTTAAGTAAAAATTCTGGCTGAGTGATTGCATTCAACTATTTGCAAATGAACTTTTACCCGAACTTTCATTTCAAAATTACAGAGTTCAAAACAATTTAGCTTTGGTAAGTCTGAGGATGTTACCGCAGAAGAATTTAAAATACTTTTCAGGGTATTTCTTTCCTCCTAACATAAAAACTGAAGCTATCAATGGAGAAATCGATAGATATAGGTTTAAATATATATATATATACACATCAGCCACTGTGACTACAATGGACTTCACTAGAATACTACCCTTAACTTCAAAACAAAATACAATATAATATAACATTGTATAGTATAGTATATGATAAAATATCATATGCACTCATTTATATGTATAAATAAGATTGTCATAATTGTTTGCTAACTAAGCTCACGTGGGATGTTAAAAGGCCCATTTTAATAGTAAGTTCCGCATTTTGAACAATGTTATGGTGATATTTCAGATGAACAGTAGGCAAATATCTGCACTAGGTACCAAGAATAGTGAAATCATGAGTCATGATGCCATTTACATTTCTCTTGTCAAAGTTCACTGCTTTCCTTCTTATGAAACCTGACACCTTGAGGAAGGCCCAAAAGAATAGCATCCACAGAGAATTCTTTGCTCTACGGTGACCTCAAATGGAAGAAAATCCAAAACAGAGGAAATGTACGTATATACAAATGGTTCAGCAGTTAAGAACCCGCCTGCCAATGCAGGAGACGCAGATTTGATCCCTGGGTCAGGGAAATCTGCAGAAGGAAATGGCAACCCACTCCAGTATTCACGCCTGGGAAATCCCATGGACAGAGGAACCTGGTGGGCTACAGTCCATGGGGTCAGACCTGACTTAGCGACTAAAACAACAATAACTGATTCACTTCCCTGTACAGCAGAAACAAACACAACACTCTAAAGCAACTGTACTCCAATAAAAACTAATAATAATAATAAAAGAACAACCTCCATCTCCCAAGTGAGAAAGGAGAATTACAAAACACAAGCAGAGTTATTTGCAATATGTAAATGATCATCGTAGACAGTGTAAGTTTAAAACAGACTCATCACAAGTAACTATAATCATGTTTCTTCATCTGCTATCTTTTTGGCTAATGTGACCCTCTGCCGTTTTGGCCGCACCCTCTGAAACACTCACTTGCAGGTAAACACAGACCAAAACGGCACTGGCTGTGACTGAGTCAACAGCTTTCATTCACAACCTGGTTCTGTCTGTATCCCTTGTGTGCCTGTTGGTGGGGTAGTGGCCACTCCCACACCCACCGGAGGGCTGTCTGAACAGACAGGAGCTGGGCCTGGCTTGGCCTCTGCCTGCTGCTTTCAGGCTTTCAGGCATCTTGAGTCTAAGGCCTTCAGCTCATGTTGCCCTCCAACTTTCCTCAGTGTTTTCTGCCTTCTCCTCACTCGCCTCCCACACTCACCGGATACTCGGGTTCCTGTGTTCGGGTCATAGGTGTCCACGCATGAGCATTCCAGCCTCTTCTGCAAAACACACCTGAGACGTTCATCACCAGGACTGGCTCTGCCTCTGACTTGGGAACCTGGGATCCTGGTTTACACCCTCTCCACCTCCTCCAGGGCTTCTCCTTGGTATCATCCCAGATGTCTGGAACCTCGCCTTTCCTCCTGACTCTGCCCTCATCCTGACAACATATTCTAGCTTTGCTCGCCTTAACAAAAGAGCCACAATTCTCTGGATCTGGACTTCTGAGTTCCTCTCTAGCTACTTCTCTCTGTCTCTCTCTGCCTTCCCGGTGCAATTTCTTGAAGGAATAGTTTGCACTTGTCTCTTCTTCTCCCCTCCTTGGGAGCCACCAACAGCACCCTCTGAAACCGCACTGGCTGAAGTCAGCAAGGCCCTGTTAATTTCCAAATCCAATGGAAACACGTCTGTCTGTCTTTTTCTCTATCCCCTGTGGCCATGAACCACCATTCATACAACATTCTCACTGTGCGAACTCGTGAATTCCCAGATCCTTGGTTGGTGAATCTTTATCCATGAAAGATCCTTCTTCCTTCATCTGCTCTTTTCTTAATTTGAAATTTTTCTCAATGGTAAACTATTCTGAACATTCATAGAAGTTTGAATAGTAGGTTCAACCCTGATTCTCTTATTTTCTCATCCTCTGCAGTTGTTCCTGGCAGCCTCTCCCTCCCGCTGATATTAATTACTGCTCTCCATCTCTTCTTCCTGACCTGCAGGTTTGTGCCTTCCCACTCCAGCCCCCGCCACTTGGACGCCCATAGGCTGCTGCACCAAGCTGACCTCCGCACCACCCACCAGCCTGTTCTCCTCTTTCATTGTTTGTGTTGGTGATCATCTATCTTGCCAACCAAGTCGGATAACAGAACGCTTCTGGCAAAACTGTTACCACATCTCAGAAACATATCTCTCCTCCCACACCCCAGTCATGGCTTTAGTTTGGGCTTTCATCATTTCTTGCTGGATGTGGTTTAACAGTCACCTTATTAGCCTGGCTCTTTGATCTTGCCCCACCACCTTCCAACAACCCAAGCTCCCCCCATTTCTACACAGATTTTTTTTTTCTTTATACAAATTGAAATCCTATCATGCCTCTTCCCTACTTGGAAGGCATAAGGGTATTCCGTAAACTCATCCTCATAAATAACTAATAAGAACCTGCTGTATAGCACAGGGAAGTTTACCTAATGCTCTCTAAGGGCCTATATGGGAAAACAATCTTAAAAAAAGAGAGAGAGAGAGAGTAGATGTGTGTGTGTGTGTGTGTGTGTGTGTAACTGATTCACTCTGCTATACATCTGAAACTAATGCAACATTGTAAATCCACTACACTCCAATAAAAATATTTTTTAAACAAAAATAATTTAACGACTAGGTAGTCCAAAATCTGGAAGATAAGTTGGCAGACTGAAGATTCAGTTAAGAATTTGTGTTGCCATCTTGAGTCTGATGGAGGAAAATGGGGCTGAATTTCTATGTTGCAACCTAGAGGCAGAATTGCTGCTTCTTTGGGGAACTTCAATCTTTGTTTTTAAAGCTTTCAAATGATTGGGTGAAGCCCATCCACATTATGGGGCTTTCCTGGTGGCTCAGACAGTAAATAATCTGCCTACAATGAGAGAGACCCAGGTTCAATCCCTGGGTCAGGAAGATCCCCTCGAGAAGGGACTGGCAACCCACTCCAGTATTCTTGCCTGAATAATCCAATGGGCAGAGGAGCCTGGCGGGCTAAAGTCCATGGGGTTGCCAAGAATCAGACCCAACTGAGCAACTAACACTTTCATCCACATTATAGAAGGTAATATGCTTTATTAAAATCAACTGATTGTAGATGTCAATTATATCTAAAAATATTTTCACAGAAACATGTAAACTAGGGTTTGACCAAACCACCATGTGGAGATGGAGGGTGATCTTTTGGGTAAGGAGATATCTCCTTTCCTCAGAAGTTAACAAGGACTTCAATTTTTACTCACTTGTAACCTCTGAAACAGGAGGTCAGGAAAAGATTACCTAGTGAAATAACAAAAACAAGCACCTTCATGCCATGGAAAGAGACCATCCAGAAAGCCGTCAGACTCTGCACAGAGTATAATGCTGTTATTTTTTCTTATTGACACTGATTGGCTTGTGCTTGAAACTTCCCAAGAAATTTAGAAATATGGACAACAGGATTAGAAGGAGTTTGAACTATGACCCAAGAGATCAAATCCTGACAACTTGGTATGCTAAACTATATTAAAATGTATGACTTTGAAGGAAGAGATCAATATTTCTTTTTTCTGTTTGTGGAGAGCCTGTGCTAAAGGATAGAGAAAAATAGGTAGCCTGAGAATGTGAGCATATCCTAAGGATTTCCCTGGCTTGTAGTCATCCAAGGCCGCCATTTATAGAAAGGAAAAATGTGACCTGCTTCTAGAAAGAATAGCTGACATATTTGCTTGTTTGTTTATTTCAAAACCGAGAATAGATTTATAAATTACTCATGCCTTAAAAACCACATGACTGCCACTATAGACATGACCCAACCAAGACACTCTTTTAAGTATAGCGAAATACAGCTGAAATGCTTATTTCTCTTAGCCGGGGCACCGTGGAGGTTTTTGTCCAGAGTATTTAACCCTTCTGTACAGCCATATTGCAATTGCTGCTCTTCTCTACCTGTAATCACAACCCTGTCAGGGGCCTCTCTCCCCCACATACACCCTTCCTCCCCTACCCCTTCAGGCCTAAGGGAGGCACCAACTTCCCCCTAAATGCATCATCAATCATTCCTGCAATCAACAAAATCTAGGAGAGACGACATGTCAAGAAGGGGAAAATTTAAGCCCTAAGGAAGAGAAGGAGGAGGAGGAAAGGAGAAAATGAGGAGGTCGGACACGACTGAGTGACTTTCACTTTCACTTTCATGCATTGGAAAAGGAAATGGCAACCCACTCCAGTGTTCTTGCTTGGAGAATCCCAGAGACCAGGGAGCCTGGTGAGCTGCCGTCTATGGGGTCACACAGAGTCGGACACGACTGAAGCGACTTAGCAGCAGCAGCAGGGATAACAACAAGTGTGAAGGGAAACGTAGAGGTTCAGAGGATGACCAGCTCCTTACTGAGCTTGTTTTACAGAAAAAACACATATTATAGACAGACTGAAGGACTTCTGGAATGGACTGGACTGGTATTTCTCTTAGGACTTAAACGTTTCCATTCTTGGCCCTTCTCTGGTCCTGCAGAAACAAGAACAAGCTCAACAGGAAAAATCAAGTTCACTCTACGTAGCAGTAGCACATTATGCAGCGTGTCCAAGGCCATGCTTAAAATCATCATCTTTAGAGTTAGCCGGGTTAACTGTCACGGGCTTTTCCTTATAGCTCAGTCGGCAAAGAATCTGCCTGCAGTGCAGGAGATCCTGGTTTGATCCATGGGTCAGGAAGATCCCCTGGAGAAGGAAATAGCAACCCATTCCAGTATCCTTGCCTAGAAAATCTCATGGGCAGAAGAGCCTGGTGGGCTGCAGTCCACGGGGTCGCAAAGAGTCAGGCACAACTGGGCAACTAACACTTCCTTCCTTCCTTATTTTCTGTCCAGTTCATCCAGGTTTCAGCTGGGTGACTGTGCAAATTACTGAACCTCTCTGAGCCTTAGTTTGCTTCTCTATTGTGTGGGACTGAAGATACTACCTCGAAGGTTGAAAAGATTAAAAAAAATAAATGAAAGTGCTTAGCCTGCTGTCCAGTATAAATGAAGTGGCCAAATAATAGTCATGATTATTACTAATTTAAAATAAATAAGCATAAAACTGAATTTAATTTTTAAAGACTGAAATTGGATGGCAGGTATGCTGAAAGCTGTATATTCTCTGTGGTCACTCCTTGAGCCCCTTTTCTCCCCTCTGCTCCTCCCATTGACATGACATCTTCTAAGACTTGCGCCTGGATTCTCTACAACTTCTCCAGATTCTCTTTCTCGGGGAGCTCAAGTCCTTCAAGTCCTCAATTCTTTCTGTTGTTGGTGGTGGTGATGATGAAATTGCTCACCAGTTGCCAAGATCTCATGTGTGTCAGTGTTTCCCAACCTTGCTTGATTATAAAAACTTACAGGAGGTGGCAGTGGGGGTGGGGGAGAGGGGGTGGTTAAAAATCTCTGAACCCAAATCTACAACGGGCATGGGGATTTGCACCTCTAACAGGCCCCTGAAGGTAACTCTGTGATCGGCAAAAAGAGACTGTTCAGCCTGGCCACCATGGTCTCCATGCCCTGCACACACCCTAATCTGTGTCGGCAACTCCACCCTTGAACCACTCCTGTAAAACTCCTCAGCAAATCCCCTGGGCTGGGACACAGAGTTTTTGAGGCAGGAGTGTCCTGTGTCCCTGGCAAAGCAGTAAAGCTCTCCTTTCCTATTTCACCCAAAACTCTTGTCTCTGGGATTCTATTTGGCAACAGTGCACAGAGGCCAAATTTTTGGCGTCGCTGCTAGTAAAGATCTACACCTAAAGATATCAAGAAGGAACCACAGCAAGACTGACGGGAGGGGAGAGTCACAGTATAGGCAAACCCCATACTCTCAGGCGATGACTCACAAAAGAATACATTACATCACAGAGGTTCTCCCGAAAAAGCGAGCGGTCTGAGCCCTGTATCAGGCTCGCCAGCCCAGGGGCCCTGTGCTTAAAAGATACGCCCCCAAAGACATTTGGCCCTGAAAGCCAGCAGGGCTTACTCTCAGGAGTCCCAGGAGGCTGAGGGAAATAGAGACTCCACTCTAAAGGATGCACACAAAATCCTACATTCCAGGGCAGAAGCAGAGATTTGAAAGGAGCCGCAATGAGACCTACCTGATGATCTCAGAAAGTCTCCTGGAGAGGCAGGAGGCAACTGGAGCTCACCTTGGGAACACAGACACTGGGAGCAGACATTCTGAGGGAGTTTACTCCACCATGTGGACCCTGGTGCTGGCAGCCACCATTGCGGAATCCACCCTCCAGCTTATTAACCTCGGGACCCAGCCGCATGTCCACCCAACTGCCTGTAGGGACCAGTACTGGGACATCTCAAGCCAAGTAACTAACTGGGTAAGAATACAGCCCACCCACAAGCAGAGAGGCTGAGCCCACAGACGCCCCTGGACTTCACCTTGCCTACCAGAGAGCCCAGAACCTGGCCTCAGACACCAGTGCCCAGTCCCGAGACCCAGGGCCCCCAGTACCCTGCAGCAAGAGACCCCTCCAGGTCCCAGCTCCACCCACCAGTAGACAAGCACCAGACCCAGAATCCCTGGCCCTTCCCACCAGCGAGCTTGCCCTAGCCTCAGGACAAGCTTCACTCATCAGCGACAGACACAAGCAATGTTCCCTCTGTGCCCGCTTCCTAGAGAGCTTTTGTCATAAATAGATGTTGAATATTGCCAAAAAATTTCCACATCTATTTTTATCCCTCCATTTGTTAATATGATGTATCATATTGATTGATTTGTGGATATTTATTGCATTTTAGAAAAAAAAATGGGGAGCAAAATTGTCCCTACAATCACTTGCCTTTGTGCTTTCTCAGGCAGAACTAATGAACAAACCCACCCTTAAGTTTCTCATTAGCAAGAGGAAATGGAATTACTAAGATTGCAGGAACTAATCAAGGTCCATTCCTGAAACTCACCTCCCCTGAGCATATGTCTAGAATAAATTTAAGAAAAAGAAAGCAATGGCTCATAGGTAGGTAACAACAGAGGCTTGAAAAATGCACAGGATCATAGGATCATAACACAAACCTTTTTCTTTTTTCATTTCTTGATTTGCCAAGCTTTTAAGCCAACAAATTTGAAACACACACACATCCCAAGTGGTACTAGTGGTAAGGAAAAAATCCGCCTGCCAGTGCAGGAGACACAGAGACAAGGGTTCGATTCCTGAGTTGGGAAGATCTCCTAGAGGAAGAAATGGAACCCCACTCCAGTATTCTTGCTTGGGAAATTCCATGAGCAGAGGAGCCTGGCGGGCTATGGTCCATGGGGCCGCAAACAGCTGGGCACAACTGAGCGACTAGGCACATATGGCAACAAATTTGAAACATACAGGCTTCCCTCACGGGAGTTACAGCAGAGAAAAACCATGAAGGTGAGACTGGCCATTCATGCTTGGGGGCGTCACACAGACTGACTTGGTTGGTGAAGCAAGACCATGGTAGAGAGTGATGGAAGAGGAAGTCGGAGCAGTAGGACCAGCTGTGTCTTTGAATATGACACTATGGCATTGAGAGGACTCACAAAGAATGATATCTGCACATACGTGCCAGCCTAACAAAAAGTAGAGACAACGGACTGTCTCATGCATCCGAGGTACTCTGCCTAAATTATCTTTGATCTATTGGCACATCTTTTATGATCTACTAAAAAATTAAATTTTTCATTCATCTATTGTATTCAACAAGCGCAAGTCGCAAGCCTGGATTATTAATGATGTCAGATCTTGTATTACTGAAACAAATGCATAAAGGTTCCATTTCTGATGACAAAAAGAGAGTCATTTGTTTCAATCATGGAAGACAATCTTATTAAACATTGCCAACTTACTGCCAAGCTGGCTGGTCACCAAGGCACAGCCACAGAACAAATGGAATCGAGAAGACTGTCAATCTTCCGACAGTGTCACTGTCCCCAAAATAGTAAACTTAGGGAGAGATCAATCTATGATGACATGGACACTTTTACTTCTTAATTCTGGAGACTTTCAAGTTCAGCATTTTCATAATCCTTTCAGGTAGCAACTAAGCTGTTTGGCATATACTAGTGATGCTGGGTTAAACGGTCCCATCTACATAGAAACCGCATATATATTCAGATGAACTGACTTAACCTTTCAGAAACGTCATTTAGGAAAATAGATAAAAAGCCTTAAAAATGTTTCTACCCTTTGACCCAATGATTTTACTTCTCAGTCTAAGGAAATAATCTGGAAATCAAAAAAGGCACCATGACCAAGGATGTCCATTACTCTGTTGCTCTTATGGCTGAAAACAAAGGAGCCAACCAATTTTCTAACAGGAGGAGCATGATGCGGTAAAGTACATTTCAGCCACAGAAAAAAATGCTTTGATATGTTCAGTTCAGTGCAGTCCAGTCACTCAGTCATGTCTGACTCTTTGCAACTCCACGGACTACAGCACACCAGGCTTCCCTGTCCATCATCAACTCCCACAACTTGCTCACACTCATGTCCATTGAGTCAGTGATGCCATCCAACCATCTCATCCTCTGTTGTCCCCTTCTTATCCTGCCTTCAATCTTTCCCAGCATCAGGGTCTTTTCCAATGAGTCAGTTCTTTGCATCAGGTGGCCCAAGTATTGGGGTTTCAGCTTTAGTATCTGTCTTTCCAATGACTATTCAGGGCTGATTTCCCTTAGGATTGACTGGTTTGACCTCATAGCAGTCCAAGGGATTCTGAAGAGTCTTCTCCAACACCACAGTTCAAAAGCATCAGTTCTTCAGCACTCAGCTATTGTCCAACTCTCACATTCATACATGACTACTGGAAAAATCATAACTTTGACTATACGGACCTTTGTCAATGAAGTAATGTCTCTGCTTTTTAATATGCTGTCTAGGTTGGTCATGTTACATATACACTAAGTCATATATACTATACTTTCAAGTATATAAACAAGATTTCCAACAAGTGTATAAGTAAGTTACAGAATGAAGACTAAAAGATAACTGCCCCCAAATTCTGACAGTGGTCTTTTGGATGTTGACATTTTATGTATCTGTTTATTTTCTTGTTCTTTGTGTGCCTGCATGCTAAGTCAATCTTCTCCTACTCTTTGTGACCCCATGGACTGTAGCCCACCAGGCTCCTCTGTCCATGGGATTCTCCAGGCACGAATACTGGAGTGGGCTCCCATGCCCTCCTCCAGCGGATCTTCCCGACCTGGGGATTGAACCCATGTCTCTTACATCTCCTGCATTGGCAGGCGGGTTCTTTACCACTAGCGCCACCTGCTTTCAAATTTGTCTCAGTGCATGTATTACCTTTAAATACAAATAGAACCCTTGAAATATTTCCGAACAGTTCAGGTCCTCTATCCACGGGGCACCAGGAGGAGTGAAGGGCGAAGAGTTCAGAAGACAAGAAGGATGCTGGTTCCTGTCACCTGAAAGATAAATGTGTTTGCTCCAGACTTGCCATGAGGAACTTGGAGGCAGTCCCAGGAGATGAGGCCAGAGTTAAAGTGCTGCCCAGGTTCTGAAAAATCCCAGCTTCTACCCAAACGGTCTTGAACTAAGAGAGATAAAATAAAATGTCAGTTATTTTGGGGGAACCCCAAAGAAGAGAGGGTCACTGTGTCTCAATTCTTATCTGGAATTCTGGGTGAAGGATGCCCAGAATCCCTTTTGGTAGGATGCCCAAAGGCAATAGGAGGGAATCCCAGGAGAGCAAAGATGGCAGAGTAGGGTCTGGAGGCCCTGCAGCAGTTCTCACCCCAGACCTCACTTCCTGAGCCACAAGGCACAGAAAGGTCCAGGACTTCCCATGAGTCTTTGTGGTGAGCAGGCCAACAAACTGAAGTGGCCTAGAGTTGTGACAAAGAGGGGCTACATGATGACAGTCATGACCAGATGGTCCTGGCATCGGTGGCAGATTCAGGCACACACCCAAGATGTACACACACGTCAGGAAAGAGGCCCTCTGTTTGCTTTAGTTTACCCCTTTGAGCTTCAGACGCACAGGGTTGACTTAATAACACTCCTAGTTAATGGCGTGCCGTCACTTATTGGCACATTCTCATCATTAGCTTGTGATGGACTGATGATGGACCGATTGACAACTGACTGACTGATTTCATTTCCATTTCCATAACCTTTTCTCTCTCCCAACACAGGCAGTCACCCTATTGTATTTGTTTTTGTTTGGGGGCTTTTTTTTGTGTTTTTTTAACCGCACTGTATTTGCCTAGTATTCTTGAATTTGTATGTACCCTAGAGAATGAAACAGTTTCAATTTATATACATGGTAATGTAGGAAAGTTGCATTTTGTTCTTAATTTCTTTACTCAACTCCATGTCTGTAAAGCCTATTCATTCTGATGTGTTTATGCCTAGGTTGGCATCTGCATAATATTCCTAGATTTATTGACACATTCCCCAAGTAACAAACACCTCAGATGTGTTCAACTCCAGCGCAGACAATGCTATGATGGGTATCTTTTTGCATAATACTCTTAGGAGAATTTCTCTGATATGTGTCACCAGATGTGGAATTTTTGGAATAGACAAAACACACCTACTTAACCCAAGGACTACTACTTTTAAAAGTGGTTTCTTAGTCTTCACTATGAAAAGTAGTTGAGCATAGTACATGCGCGTGGACATACACACACGCCTATAACAGATGCAAAGCTATCTGCTCAGATCCTTCTTCAAGGATGCAGGGAGTGTGGTCCATAGTAGACTTTCAGCCATCAGCGCCCTCCAGGGTCCTCCTCAGTTGCAGAACAGGTGGCCTCTAGCCTCTTGGGGTTGATTATCTGACCAAGGCCATATACAGATAAATGCCTAGCCACAGGTCTTACCTTTTCAAGGAAGCCGGCCAGCTATTTCAGCCAGAGGTCAGCAACTCTGAAAGGTAATTTCCACTCCAGAGCCCCTGGCTGATGAACCAAAACTCTGACCTAGCTGCATCACATCTCAGCATCCTCTGCCCAGTTCTGCATCCTCCCCACACCCGTCTCAGGCCTTGATCTGTCTCACTGTCTGCTCCTGGAAAGCCCAACCTGCAACGCACCACTCAGCTGCCCTGT